>NC_133327.1:374817267-375417267 GCF_042186555.1 Aquarana catesbeiana
TTTATTTGTAAAAGATTTTGAAAACCATTTATCATTTTCTTTTCACTTCACAATTATGTGCCACTTTGTGTTGATCTATCACATAAAATCGAAATAAAATACATTTATGTTTTTGGTTGTAACATGATAAAATGTGGAAAAGTTCAAGGGGTATGAATACTTTTTCTATGCACTGTATCTGCTCTGTGCAATCATTTTGCACAGAGCAGCCCCAATCCTCTTCTTCTGCGTTCCAGGCCCCTGCTCTACTTTCCCTGGCGTAACCCATGCGTGCTCGCTCATGAGTCCCACTGCTGCATTTATTGACACAGACAGCAGAACTTGGCCCCGCCCCCACTCCTGTATCACCAGATTTGATTGACAGTTCCCACTGCTATCAATCTGTCCTATGAGGGGAGCCGCTGCACTCTAGCACATCTCTGGATCGGATTGGCTTAGGTAAGCAAAAGGGGGTTCTGGGGGAGGGGCAGCTGCAGCACTGAAGGTTTTTCCCCTTAATGCATCATTAAGGTGAAAAACCTTAAGGCTTTAGAACCACTTTAAATGATAAATAATTTATACAGTATATGAGGAAAAAAAGCACTTTTAGGGCCTGTCTTGATGGACTTTGGGCTTGTGTGGATGCCATCCATCTGAGAGGATTCTTTGATTATTCAGAATTCATTGGCAGGTGCATCTGACCTGCAAGTGACCACCTTCTGACTTTCCTTTTTACCTACTTAAAGCAGGTTTTGCATTCCTAAAGACTTGTATAGGCATGCAAAACCCATCTGACATATAAAATATGGCCATCAACATCAAAAACTTCTTCTCTTATGTGTTTATGACCCATTTGAGATAGCCAAAGACAAAAACCTGTAATGTGTTATGTACTGTTCATTATAATGATGGGCAGTGGTAATGTCCAATAGGGGATGCAGAAGGTAGAAAACAGAATATCTTTGCATATTACAGTGCCCTTGGGTTGGAGGCTACTGAATGCTCCTGAAGATAGTATGCACAGGCACCTGTCATTGCCTGCATTGTGTTTAAGCTACCATTTTACTAATTGGTAAGAAGAGGACATTTTTGTCATGTCAAAAATAATTGATCAAAAGTCTAAAGTTGCAATACTGCATATGCATGTGCATGTAAAATGGATTCATAAACCTCAGAAGAAGCTGACAAGCTCTTATGCCCTGTACACATGATAGGATTTTCCAATGGAAAATGTGTGATAGGACTTTGTTGTTGGAAATTCCGACCGTGTGTAGTCTCCATCACACATTTTCCATAGGTTTTTCCGACACACAAAGTTTGAGAGCTTGCTATAAAATTTTCCGACAACAAAATCCGTTGTCAGAAAATCTGATCGTGTGTACACAAATCCGACGCACAAAGTGCCAAGCATGCTCAGAATAAATTAAGAAACGAAAGCCATTGGCTACTTCCCCGTTTATAGTTCCAACGTACGTGTTTTACGTCACCACGTTCAGAACGATCAGATATTCCGACAACTTTGTGTGACCGTGTGTATGCAAGACAAGTTTGAGCCAACATCCGTCGGAAAAAATCCATGGATTTTGTTGTCGGAATGTCCGATTAATGTCCGACCGGGTGTACAGGGCATTAGAGGCATGCTGACAGTAGGGGCATTGTGGGCCAGACAGGGACAGCCAAGGGGCAGGTGTGGCCCTGGGGCTGAAATTTGCTCAGGTCTGGTTTAAGGTCTCATAAACACGGACGTTTTAACAGCGGCTTTTTTTGCTGCTTAAGAACGCCCCTCCATGTTATTTAATGGGCTCATACACACCATGGCGTTTTTGAGCTGTAACAGGCATGGTCATTTTTAAGCTCCAAAAAAAACCAAGGACCAGCGGGTTCTGAGGCTCCAGCGCTAGAGCTGTTTTGATGCTGACACCGAAAAAAGCTCAAAAACGCGCATTAGAGCTATACTGACGTTTTTTAGCGTCAGCGTTTTTAAGCTGTATAAATGTTTATGTGGGTAATTTGGGAGTGGAAAATAGCAGAAGGATGTTGTTTTTTTTAAAACGCGCCTTAGCATTAATGCTTACAAACGATGTTAAACGCGCATTGACGCCAAATCAAAATGCTAATAAAATCACGTTTTTAACGCTGCTTTTTTTCCAGGCATTGTTACTAGCTTTAACAGCCCATTTTTTAAAATGTCCGTGTGTATGAGGCCTAATGCCCCGTACACACGGTCGGACTTTGTTCGGACATTCCGACAACAAAATCCTAGGATTTTTTCCGACGGATGTTGGCTCAAACTTGTCTTGCATACACACGGTCACACAAAGTTGTTGGAAAATCTGATCGTTCTGAACGCGGTGACGTAAAACACGTACGTCGGGACTATAAACGGGGCAGTGGCCAATAGCTTTCATCTCTTTATTTATTCTGAGCATGCGTGGCACTTTGTGCATCGGATTTGTGTACACACGATCGGAATTTCCGACAACGGATTTTGTTGTCGGAAAATTTTATATCCTGCTCTCAAACTTTGTGTGTCGGAAAATCCGGTGGAAAATGTGTGATGGAGCCTAAATTCCGACAACAAGGTCCTATCACACATTTTCCGTCGGAAAATCTGACCGTGTGTACAGGGCATAAGAGTTATTAAAAAGGAACTGCAGTCTGCTCACATAATTTGTAATAAAAACATCTTTGCCATTCTGAAGCTTCCCTCCAACCACTTTGCATAATATTTTATATATACTGTGATTCTGTACTTGCCAAATATGCTGCAGAAATCTCCCTCCACTGAGTCTGGCTGCAACCATTTTAACTGTGGGCAGCTGAAGCTGCTGCCTGTTCACTTCCTGGATTTACACAGACACACAGAGGTACACCTTCAGCTCTGCAGCCCTGCAGCTCTGATTGGTCCTCTTATGACTCATCCCCCCCTCTGTTCCTGGCAAACTCTCACGAGAGTGAGAGAGCTGTGCATAATGTCATATGCCTAGGCTTTTTACCAGACAAGAAACAGGAAGTGGGCTGTATAAGGTATTTACTAACAGAAAAAAAATGTTAGTAAATACAAGGGCAGAAGATTTAATAGATGTAAAGATGAAAAAGTGACTGAAGGTCCACTTTAAGGAAAATGCAACCTTTAGTTTTAACACTTTTAATGACTTGGATCCCTAAAATAGTGAGCATATGGACCTTACATATTGTGCCAATAAGGTTGGTACCTGTACATCCCTAATAGACCAAAAGAAACAAACGGAACATAGTTTTAAAACTTGAATTTTTTTTTAATGGTACCTAATATATAATTAAAAAATCAGGATAATTGTATTGTACATAAATAGTTATTTTTGTAATTTATTTATTTTTTCTTTTATATAAACTGGAGAGAAATTAACAATCCTTCTGTATATTACATTCCATTTCTGCACATACAGCCAGACAAGAAACAAACAAAAAAAAAAACATGATAATAACTCATTACATTCAATTCCATCTACTCCTGTCTGTTTCTAATATATTATCCAATTAAGATGGATAAAAGAATGAACCCAAATAAACATAAATAAGTCACAAAAGAGGCAAAGAAGACAAAGAAATAAGAGGAGTAATCTTCCTCTCTCATCTCCGCCCTCCATGTTGTTACTTCTTGCCGCCTCAGGAGGGGGGCGCTTCCCCCAGACCCGGCCATAATACTCCAATTACCTCTCAGTATTCCGACTGCAGTTCCTATTTATAGTCCATTTACCCCTCCTTTCCTTACCCCCCTCCCAAAAAACAAAAAACAAAAAAAATTTAACTTTCCTCCCTCCCCCCTCCCCTCCCCCTTTAATTTGTGTCAATTCGTTTTTTCCCTTCCTCCGAAGAAATAAAACAGTTCCATGGCGACCACATTTTTAAATAAATTTCCCTTTTTTTTCTAGTTGTCCAGACTAGATCTTCCATCCTGTTTACTTCCTCTACTTTCCTAAGCCACATACTCACTATAGGGGGTTGTGCCTGTTTCCACTTAAACGGGATGCATGCTTTAGCTGCATTCACCAAATGACACAAAATAGAATTCATATATATTTTCCCCGGAATCTCTGACAGATGCAAAAGGAAAAAAGCTGGATCAAATAATAAATAATAATAAAATAAAATCTTCCTGTATTTCCACATCGCTAAATTTTTGAATTATCTCCCGGACCTCCCTCCAAAATGTTCTCACTCTGGGACAAGACCAAAAAACAT
Organism: Aquarana catesbeiana; assembly: GCF_042186555.1. Lineage (NCBI taxonomy): Eukaryota > Metazoa > Chordata > Amphibia > Anura > Ranidae > Aquarana > Aquarana catesbeiana. Next base: position 374,821,471 of record NC_133327.1, read on the forward strand.
GAAACAAAGTCCCCTGTTCTATCTGGCATTGCCAGCATCTATCTGATGCATTCGGGAAACATTTTTGAAGTTTATCTAGGGTTCTGTACCATTGTGAAATTATTTTATAATTAGTTTCCTGTATTTTGGTACATATTTCTGTCTTAAATATTGAATGTATCATATTCGTTTTTTGTTCCTCCGAAAAGGTCCTCCCCAAATCTGTTTCCCATTTCCGGAGGAAAGGTAACTGATAGTTCTCAGATGGTTTAATCAACAACGCATACATTCTGGAGACAGCATGCTTTATTGGTTCAGTTTCCATACAATATTTCTCAAGTGGTAACAGATTCCGATCCAGAGGACTTGGCGGTACCCTAGTACATAGATAATGTCGTAGTTGTACCGCCGACCAAAAATCTAATTGGAAGGGGCCATTTCTGTCTGCCATCTGCCAGATCTCAGAAAATGCGATGCCTGGTACAGTCCCCGTTTGATCAGGACGTCAAAAGGTCCTTTTTGTGTTCCTAATATAAATTGCGGGTTCCCCAATATAGGTACTAAGGGTGATTCCCTTAAATAAGAGGTTATAACAGACACGGAGGGTAGGTCCTATTGTTGGGTGTGTCTTAGTTTTAGATGCCAACTCCTTAAAACACCAAGGGGCCCTATACAGTAACTCCCCACTCTGCGCTTGCTCCAATCCTGGCCAGATTTTAAGTTCTCCAATCCAACAGGCGGCCCAGATGTACTGCCTGGTAATATTTATATATATCTGGGACAGCCAGACCCCATTTTGTTTTGGTAGGGACAACAGTGTCCTCCTGATCCTAGGATGTTTGTGTGCCCAGATGAATTTTGTAAATAATGTTTGTATATTTCTAAAGAACTTCCTAGGGATTGCAATTGGGATTGCCTGAAGGAGGTACAGAATCTTTGGTAGAATATTTATTTTAATTATATTGCTTCTTCCAAACCAGGAATGTAATCCCTTATGCCATCTCTCCAATAAGCCTCGCACCTTTTTTAACGCTGGTGGGAAATTAAGCTCATATGTTTTAGAAGGGTCCACTGCTATACAAGTCCCTAGATACTTCAGGAATTGATCTGCCCATTTAAATTAATAATTTGCTTTTAATGACATCATCATTTCTTTCGGGACAGCTACCGCCAATGCCTCTGATTTAGAGAAATTTATCTTGAAAAAGGAAAGTGTACTGTATGTCTCAATTTCTCTAAATAAGTTTGGGAGCGAGATTATGGGATTGGTCATTGGGAAGAGCATATCATCTGCATATGCTGCAACTTTATGTTGAGTTCCTCCTACCGTTATTCCCCAAATATCCTTATTAAGCTGAATTCTACATAACAGAGGTTCCAGTATCAGTGCAAACAATAAAGGGGACAATGGGCATCCCTGCCTTGTCCCATTCCTTATCGCAAATGGGGGGGAGACTACTCCGTTTACCTTCACTTGAGCTTTAGGTTCTTTATACATGCCTGCAATCCATCTAATCATTTTCCCTCCCAGTTTTATGTGATGAAGGACTGCAAACATGAACCCCCATCCCAACCTATCAAATGCCTTCTCCGCGTCTGTTCCTAGGAACACACACAGAGCCTTAGTTGAGTTTGCTATATGCATCAAATTCAGGTTTTTGATGGTATTATCCCTTGCTTCTCTTGTTGGAACAAACCCTACCTGATCCTGATGAATCAGGAAGGGTAATTGCTGTTGTAGTCTTAAGGCTATAATTTTACTGAATATTTTTAGATCCGCATTCAATAAGGATATTGGCCTATAACTTCCACATTGCTTTTGATCCTTACTTCTTTTGGAATCACCGCTATCATAGCTCTTAATGTCTCTAAATGGAAAGAGGCTCCCTCCCCCAGCTCATTAAACATTTTAACCAGATAGGGTCCCAATATTGATGAGAATAACTTATAGTACTGGGCCGAGAGCCCATCTGGTCCTGGTGCCTTCCCCATGTTTGCTAAACTTATTCCTCTCTGTACCTCTTCTAAAGTAATTGGCGAGTCAAACTCCTCCTGCGCACTAGTTGTGAGGCACGGCATTCCACTTGCTTTTAGATACTCCTCCATCACTGTTCGATCTGGTGCGAACACCTCGGCTATCTGTCCAGGCATCCCAACCTCCTCCCCATCTCTTTTCCTCACTGAGGGAATAAACGTCCTTGCATGCATTTCACGTAATGCGCCTGCAAGTTGCCTGCCACATTTATTGCCCGACTCGTAGTTACATTTACGTCCAATTTGTAATGCCATTTTGGCTCTATATTGTAATAGATCAGTTACTTGTCTACGGGCATTTAATAATTCTCGTTCCACTTCTGCGGTCTGAGCATGTTTATGTTGGGCCTCTAAGCCTTGGATTTTGGACAGTAGCGTAGTTAATTTGGCTTCCCTCTCCTTCTTTATTCTTGCTCCGTGTTTTATCAGTACTCCCCGTATTACTGCTTTATGTGTTTCCCAGATTACTCCCGGGGGGCTATCTGAATTATCGTTCATCTGGAAAAAACATTCTATTTCCCTCTGGACGTCATCCCTCACTATAGGATCCTGAAGAAGGCTTTCATTAATTTTCCATAGCCTCGTGGATGTATAGTGTCTGTCTGTCAAGTTGTATTTTTAAAAGTTTGGCGCATGATCTGACCATGTGATTAAACCAATAGAGGCCTCACTTACTGAGTGTAATTGTTTGTGTGGTACAAAAAAAAAATCAATACGTGAGTATACTCTATGTGGGTTGGAAAAGAAAGTATAATCTTTTTCCCTTGGATGGAATAATCGCCACACATCTACCATTCTTGCCTTTGCCATTGCTTGGGAAATCCCCTTCCTTACTTTAGGTGTCACTGAAGATACTCCTGATGAACCTTACATATTGTGCCAATAAGGTTGGTACCTGTACATGCCTAATAGACCAAAAGAAACAAACGGAACATAGTTTTAAAACTTGAATTGTTTTTGAATGGTACCTAATATATATAATTAAAAAATGAGGATAATTGTATTGTACATAAATAGTTAAAATAATACATACACTAGATAAAATATGTAAAAACAACACCACTCTTCAGGCTCTAACCTCCCAGTATATGAATATTGTCCCTCATTATTACTAATGATTGGTTAGTAAACATCAACAATCACATAATGGGATCTTCCATGAGCCTTAAATCTCTACACATTTCATTGCACTTTTCAAATGTTCCGGTGTAGAAAGGTCATGCTCAATTCATGATCATGTCATGATAATGTATGTGAAATTTTAAAAATGTATGCAAATGTATGATCCTCTTTTTTATGGTATATTTTATGTGTTATTGGGTACCGTTCAAAAAAATCCAACTTTGAAAACTATGTTCCCCTTGTAACTTGGAACAAGTATACTGATACAGGCTGTTGAATTTTTACTTTCTGGTTTGCCAGCTTGTTGCAGGTCAGGTGTATTAAATGCCTAGACAGCTAGGCAGCTAGCATTTTACAGATATAGATCAAAATAGTAGCCTCCTAATTCAAGTTGCTTGAACACAGTGTAGAATGTCTAAAATATTAGCAATATTTATCATTTGCAGCTGCTCTTCCTAAAAACATGTTAGTTGCTGTCATCTTTTTTGGCTGGGGAAAAATGCACTAAACTGTCTGCAAAATTCAGCGCTTGGTTTGTAATAATTTTAAATTGCATTGAAGTTTATCACTAGTATTTTGGAGCTATTTAGTGCTGTTAAGTATAGACAGTCATATAGTCTTCAGAAGTATAATTCAAAAAGAAAACAGTGAAATATTGCTAAGGAAAGGTTGTCATGTAATTACTTAGAGATCATTCACCATGTTCTTATGAGTTTACATAAATTGCTTGCCTAGAAATAGCACTGGAATTTGCAGATTCTAACTGTATCATAAAACTGTTCCGTAGAAAGGAAAAAAAGAATGATGTCTTTGTTTCCAAGATGTAGCAAAAAGCCTTTGAAGGTAGAAATGGAAAAATTAAAGGTGAGTTCTTAACAAATATTATAGAGAATTTGAGATCATAGTTAAGCATGATGAAAAATATGTTCATCAAAATACCAGTATAATTTAAAAAAGAAAAATTGAAAATTAGCTTTATTAAACATCAAAATATGATACTAATAATATATGTGTTTAGGGTTTATGCCATAGAGTCATAAACATTAATCATTTACCCCCAGTTTTTGGGGTTTTAAGCATAACATTTTGTTGAAGCTGCAAAGATAACTTAAAGCATATCTGAACCCAAGAAAACAAAATTGTAATAAATTACATGAAATGTGAATGTTATACTCAGCGCTGCTCCAATGAACAATAAACAATAAACAGTATATAATAAAGTGCCTACATAAATATAATCAATATCATAGTATTAATTAACAATATAAAGTGCTCAGTGCAATTTTAGTGCAAATCAAATAAAGTGCAATCATATAAAGTCCATCCATATAGTCATATTGGGGCATTGAACTTGGCCAACTTATACAGTTGGTGTAGATCTTGGTGACACTCCATGCTCCCCTCCTGGGTCCCCACTCACCAACAATAATCTTTAAATGCGCCTGATGTTAAGATTAAAATATTGCCTCCCGTCAATGACCAGGACTGCTGGGTGTATTCTGTGTGTTGGTGAAAATATCACCTTTCTTCCACAGATATTAAAGACGTTAGGTATATCATATATCCAGATTTAGCTATCACCTTCCCAACTTTCCCGGTGATCAGATATCCATGTTAGACGTGTGGCAATGAAGAGAACAGGATATATAGTGTAATACTGCTCAATTTATTCGTAAAAAGCCATAATCATTACACTTACATCAAACTTTTAAAAACATTCAAATAAACTCCGCCTTGACGTGCAAACAACCGTCACTAGGTCTCCTCCGCTTGATTTGTTTCGTCTCTCCCACTGGGCGTCTTCAGAAGCTGGGGGCGCAGGTGACTGGTTGCCTTATATGTATTAAGTCCCACCTACTACACCCGGTAACTCCTAATACTCTTAATGATTGCGCAGTAAAAATTAAATTACTTCCTGTTTCCGCCAGAACTGGAAGGATTGTTACCGCCATCTTGGTACTCCCATAGACTTAGTTAGAGGGTTTGTGTGTTGTATTCGGTGGCTTCCTGTTTAATCTCACTACATCCCACTATGTGTGTATTCAATATGTTATCACTTCCTACTTCCGCAGGAAGTGTTCATGTCGCAATCTTGGTACTCATTTTTTGTGTCATTACACCCACTGCTGTAAACGTCTCATATGTAATCATTTTCTGTGGCCACAGGAAGTGTAAATGCCACCATCTTAGTACTCAATACTGCCCTTAAATTATATATATGTTGTGTTTAATTACAGCATATACACAATGAGTTTCTTTCTCAGTATGCCTGTGTTATATCTGTCAGTTATTAGTATTGTCAACCCATGTTATCTAATCTAATGTGCATGGCAGTATCTAAAAGTGCCCCTAGGGTCTATACAATCGACAACTACAGTATTGTGCTCTACATGTCAATCTCCTTGGCAATTCCATATCTCCAAATATTATGCTCAATGACAACAATTATATTCTAATACAGATTAACTACTTAAGGACCGAGTCTCTTTCTGAGATTTCTTGTTTACAAGTTAAAAACTGTTTTTTTGCTCGAAAATTACTTAGAATTACTTAGAACCCCCAAACATTATACATTTTTTTTCTAGCACCCTAGAGAATAAAATGACAGTCCCTGCAATACTTTCTGTCACACCGTATTTGAGCAGTGGTCTTACAAGGCACTTTTTTGAATAAAGAAATAAGACAACAGTAAAGTTAGCCCATTTTTTTTTTATTTTGTGAAAGATAATGTTACGCTGAGTAAATTGATACCCAACATGTCACGCTTCCAAATTGTGCCTGCTTGTGGAATGGTGACAAACTTTTACCCTTAAAAATCTCCATAGGAAAAAACCTGTAGAAAAAATTCTACAGGTTGCATGTTTTGAGTTACAGAGGAGGTCTCACTCTACTGATCGCGACGATACCTCACATGTGTGGTTTGAACACTGTTTTCATATGCAGGAACTACTCACATATGTGTTCACTTCTGCACGCAAGCTCGTCGGGACGGGGCTCATTTAACATTTTTTTAAAATTTATTTTACCTTTTATTTTTTATTTTTACACTGTCCTTTAAAAAAAAAAAAGTGTCACTTTTATTCTTATTACAAAGAATGTAAACATCCCTTTTAATAAAAAAAAAGCATGACAGGACCTCTTAAATATGAGATCTGGGGTCAAAAAGACCTCAGATCTCATATTTACACTATAATACAATAAAAAAAAATTATATGGAGACGGGTGGGGTCCATCTTCCCCTCATTCGTCTCCATGTCACACAAAGGGCAACATCCGATCACCTCCGCTGCTGCCAACAGCTAAGTGGTAGAGGGCACCGTAGCGCGGTGGGAGGGGGGCCCTCTCCCACCACCGATAAAAGTGATTTTGCGGCAAATCCGCCGCAGAGACCACTTTTATCTTGAAGCGGACCACCTGCTGCAGAAGAGGATACCAGGGTTATGGCAGCTAGCTGCTGCCATAGCAACGATATTCCTCTTCAAAGCACCGATGTAATAAAGACAGTGTGTGGTCCGGAAGTGGTTAATATACATATACAGATTGATCAACATTAAATGTATCATTATATTAAAAATAAAATAAAATAAAAATTTTCAAAGAATATTAAAAATGAATAATTGCTTATAAAAAAAAATCACATCTAAGTCCACATTTAACCCTTTTGGTGTTAATGACTGTAATTGGTATATCCATTGAGTTTCATTTTGTGAAATAGCCTGTTTCAAGTTGGTGCCCCTCCCATGTCTCTCTATTCTGTCAATACCACAGAAAAAAATTTGGAAGGATCCCTATTATGGAATCTTCCAAACTGGTATGATAAACTATGCTTACGGTAGCCCTTTTTAATATTATCGATGTGTTCTCATAGTCTTACTTTAAGTTCTCTGGTGGTTCTACTCACATATTGGAGACCACACTCGCATTCCAGAAGGTATGTAACGTCTGTGGTGCTGCATGTGATGGACTTTGGTATTTCATATATCTGTCCCGTGGTTCTAGATTGGAAATATGTGGTTTTCCTCTTTCCACCTTTACATGTTCTACATGTCAAACATTTACCACATTTGAAAAAACCTATCTGATTGAAAAAAGTGACCATCTTTTTAGGGGAGTCCGGGATACTTTTGACAATTCTATCCTTCAATATCAGTGGGCGTCTATAAATTAATTTTGGTTGTTTGGGTAATGTTTTAACTAGCACTGGGTCTCTGAGCAAAATGAGCCAGTGTGTCTTAATTATCTTTTCTATTTTCTATGTTGTCTATTAAATTTTGTACAGAAGGTTAAATCATATTTCTCGTTCTTTTTTATTCTAGGGGTAAGTAATTGTTTTCTATCCACTAATCCTACTTCTTTTTGTGTTTTAATGAGTTGTGAGCGTTTATATCCCTTTTTTTCAAATCTATTTAGTAACATATTGGATTGTACTTGGTAGTCCTCTTGGAAATCACAATTTCCTTTCACCCTCATAAGCTGGCTTTTAGGTATACCTGAAATCCATTTGGGATGATGGCCACTTGAGGTGGGAATATAACTATTCCTGTCTGTATTTTTTTTAAATGTGCGAGTATATATATTGTTTCCTTGTTTAAAAATTTCCAGATCCAAATAATTTACTTTTTCTTTGCTATAACCCGCTGTGAAGGAGATATTGTATTTATTAATGTTAATATGTTGTAAAAATTCTTTCAATGTATTCTCACTACCCTCCCAGATTAAAAAAATATCATCGCTATACCTTCTGTATCATATCAATCCCGGAATGTTTCTTCCATATATTTCTTCTGACTCCCACTTGCTCATAAAAATATTTGCCACCGTGAGAGCATATGTTGCTCCCATTGCAAGACTCTTTATTTGTTTATAGAATTGTTTGTCGTGCCAAAAGTAGTTGTTTTCCATTGCAATATATCCAACATAAAGCCTATTTGAGTATTTTTTAAAGTTGTTTTGGATTCCAAAGTCCATTTAACTTCTTCAGTAGCATCTTTCTGTTAAATATTGGTATATAGTGAATCAACATCTATACTAACCAGTATAGATTGATCATTCACTGGGATGTCCCTAATATGATTAATAAGGTCCCTACTGTCTTTCGTATAAGATGAGAATTGTTGAGCAATGGATTGTAAATAGTGGTCTAAATATTGGCCAAACCTTGAAAACAGGGAATCCACCCCATTATTGATGGGGCGACCTGGAAGTTTGTTAATGTCCTTCTGTATTTTTGGGACCTGATATATAATAGGGGTCTTTGGTGCTAGCGGGAGAAGGTATTTGGTTTCCTTTTTATCCAGTATAACTTTCTCTTGAGCCTTTTTGACTCCACCATCATCTTAAACACATCTAGGCACTGGTTGCTGCTGTATCTGGGGTTAAAAGTGGACTTATTCCTTAAACCATTATGTTCATATGGTGAATCTGCGCTAATGACGTACTGGGTTTTCATTGCAAAATGTTTCTTGATATTTCGTTTTATGATAAATTTATGTAGATAATTGAAAGTTTTAAATTTGTTGACATTCTTAGGTGGGGCATATTTGAGTCCTAGCTCTAAAACTTTAAGTTCTTCAGTACTAAATTGGATGTTGCTTAAATTAAAAATACTGTACCTCCATCTAGACTTCCCTTTTTCTTTTTCTGGCCTCCACTGTTGCCTCTGCTCTTCCTTCTCCTGTGTGTTGTGGTGGTGGGTACCCTTTGTGTCCTTCCCTCGGTCTCCAATAATTCATGGGGCCCCTAGGGGGTCCCCAATAAAGTCTCTCTCCCCTCTGGCCTCTCCAAGGGGGTCTGCTATGTCCTCTGTCCTAAAAATCCCCTCCATAGTAAGATGGGTAGCCATTGTGTTCATATGGTCCCTGGTAAGGGTGGCCCTCTATAGGGAGGCGGGGCATGTGGTCTAATCAGTTCATACCTATTATGTGTTTGGGTAGGTTATAAAGGGGTGTATCTGACTCACTCTGCAGTCTATTTAGCTTTTGGGGGTATCTCTTACCTCCCATGTTATTCCTTCCCCCCCCAGCTGGCAAACTGCATGTGAGCACTTGTGTATAAGGGACTGATTCTCTTTGTAGGGAATCCTCTAGATTGTGGGTTCTCTTCTATTTTCTCTTTCCATTTATACACTAAGCCTTGCTTATAGTCATTAGTGTCTCGATGGAATTTTAATTTTTTTAATTTATTTGATTTTTATCCAGTTTAGTGATATATTCTTGTATTTGTGTCATTTTGTCTTTATACTCAGATGTGCTCAATATGGGATTGAGTTGTTCTCTCAGAGTTTGTATTTTACTTTCCAGTAATCTTAATTTAGTTAACTGGAGATAATCAATCCCAGTAATTTATGTTCACTGACATTGAAAAAATTATACCATTCGTCTGCGGTTTCTTGGCTAATCTAATCCATCGTTGCGTGCTATAGCCCAACAAAGCATTTTAGGGGTAATGCCCTCTTTAACGTATTTTTCCAGTGTGGTGATATCCCACTAGGTTCTCACCTGTTTATCCAACATATGTTTTAGTTGTTTTAAGTTATATTCACTGTCTACATTAGGTGCACTTTGTGAGAAAATCTCCTCTGTGTTTTATTATTCATAAGATCAAATAACTCCATTGCTGCAGGGTGTAATTGTGAAAAGCACAATGCTATGTGAATAACGTTTTTTTTTGCTATGGTTTTGAAACTTTGACAGCAGTGGGAGCCAATGGCACCGCTACTGTGTCTCAGCCACTGAGGATGGGAGTCCCGAGCAGCCGAGACATTCCTGCAACATCGCTGGATCTAGAGGGACCTCAGGTAAGTACAAGGGGGGGCTGCTGCACACAGAAGGTGTTTTATCTTACTGCATAGAATGCAGTAAGATTAAAAAAACCTTCTGACTTTAGAACCATTTTAGGTTATTTTGAAGTTTAGCTTGTAAATTGCTATACTTTGTTTTTGTCCCGAACATGTATTTCCTTTGAAAAAAACATTTGTTATATATAAAAGATGTCATCCAATTAGTACTTAGACTGTGAGACTGCCTAAGCATTCGCTAACTGCAAAAATGCTGCTTTGCTTGTAAAAGTTTAATGAATACCTATCAATATGTGCAACCATGTTTATGGTGCAATTATCTTTTCCATTCACTGTGATTATTTCACTTTCATCTTGACACTTTAGGTGTTGCAACTGCTATTTTTTTAACCTCTAAGTTTACAAACCTTGTTTAAACATCTTTGAATCACAAAATGATTTCATGTGTCATTATTGTTCTAGTTTAATAAATGAGAAAATAAACATATTTTTCAGCATATAGTTCATTATTCTTTTACAAATGGTGTGATTTGAAACTTACAATGCATAACCTTTTGATTTATTACATGTTTAGATTATTAATAAGGGCAGTGTGTTCTGTTACTTATACAGACTCTAATAATGGATACATATTATAAACCTTAGAACTGGTTCACACTTTTGCACTTTAGAATGCCTGCACTTTTACATACATTTTATATAGGTGCTCGTGTAAGTTGTTTTTATATATTTTGTATGGATATTTTTGTATATTACCTCCCAGTTGGAAGGATGCTATAGTCCCATTCATCTTTATGACAGGTGCAAAATACAGCTTCTAAGATGGTAAAAATACAATGGAGGAAAATGCAGATATGAAAGATACCATTAATTGCAAGGCACAGATACCATAATGCATTTTGTGTGAAGTATCTTGCATTGTGCATTTAAGTGCACCAAAAACATGTATAAAGTATAAACCAGCCCTTCAGGGAGGAAGAGACTTCAAGCAAAAAATTATGTTTGTAGCACCCTCTTTTTATTCTGCTAGGTTAAATTTCGTTTTTGGCTTCACTGTAGTGAGTGAAGCAGTGATTGATTGTTTTGCTCTGTTTAGGGTTTCCTGAGCTAAGAGTTTGAATTCTCCCACCTGCATCTGTGAGAAGGGCAGGGAGATGAAAATGATCAGTGTGATTATTCATCATGCCCCAGCCAATCCCTGGAAGGAGGCATCCAGAAGGTGGTTCGGGAGGTGATAAATGTTTTGGAAGCTTTGCTAGAGTGTTCTTTTCCCTCTTGGGGCTGCTGCCCCTGGAGACAGCTTGTCGGGTTACCTTTCCGAGGCTGAGATGCTGAGAGTGGCTCCCCTTGCAGCTGAGCGCCATAAACCCCTGAAGTTGGCACAGAGGGTATAATGCTCAGAGAAGCTTGGGTTGCCAGCAGGATGTGCAGGACTTGAGCATATGACCACTTGCAGGCAACTTGAGGAGGTGCTGGAAGCAGTCCTTAAGTAGTGTGGACAGGATACAGGGCGTAGGGTATCCAGGGAACAGACACAAGTAGCAGAGGCATTCAGATAGAAACAAGTCCTTTAAACAGGCCAAGGTCATACACAGGCATGCAGACAGGTTAGGCAGAAGAGTAGTCCTTAGGATAAGCCGGGGTCATACACGGACAAGCAGGCTGATTAGGCAGAAGAGTAGTCCTTAGGGTAAGCCGGGTCAGAGCTAGGAGAAGATCAGGGTAAGCTAAGGAACAATCCAGGTCACAGCGAGACAACAGGAAACAGGTGCAGGTTCAGGAACTCAGGGAGATCTGAAGACAATCCAGCAATTTGGGTCAAACAGAGGCAGCCTTATATAGGCCAGCAGGGGGGAACCATCTGTCACATGATGTGCCTATGTCGCCCATTTCTTCTACTGGCAAGATTGTTTGCGAGATTGCAGTGCATTGCTGTATGATGATTGGCCAAAGCATGCACCTGACCTGCATGCTTTGGCCAATCACAGCGTGCTCTGCTAAGAGAGCCATCATTGGCCAAGGATAATCATGGCTCAGGGGGACTATGTCCATGCCCCACACTATACAAGGCTGCTTACACGGCGGCCATGTGTAGTTTTGTTGGCGTGGTCAGAGAGATAGCTTGATTTAGATTAAGCAGGCAGGTTATTCAGTTAGTGGCAGTGTATGTATATATATATATATATATATATATATATATTGTGGCAGAGCAAGGCTCTGTCACTATGAAAATGGGGTTAAAGTGGACACAGAGTCTGCATATTGTCTGAGTGCAGAGCTACAGAGTGTAGGTTTGAGGTGGAGAGAACTGCTCTGGCAGTTTTCTCCAGGTTTTGCTAGTTCCTTATGGGGCTCTGTAGTTTGGAGATCCTTCAGAGTCTTGGGTGGGACGGGATCTCCAACCCTGTGTCCGGGTCTTGTGGACAGCCAGCAGGGTGTGTGCCCAGGTGCACACAGCCCATATAACGAGGGACTGGGGAGAGCAGAAAGGGTGGAGGAAGGTGAAGTTGGAGCAGTGGCTGCTAGTAACTGTCTCTGTGTGAGAACAGATGCTGTGTGCGTTGAAGGGCTTCAAAGCTATGTGCGTCCAAGGAGCCAGATGCTGTGTGCATTGAAGGGCTTCAAAGCTGTGTGCGTCCAGGGAGCCAGAAGCTGTGTGCATTGAAGGGCTTCAAAGCTGTGTGCGTCCAGGGAGCCAGAAGCTGTGTGCATTGAAGGGCTTCAAAGCTGTGTGCGTCCAGGGAGCCAGAAGCTGTGTGCATTGAAGGGCTTCAAAGCTGTGTGCGTCCAGGGAGCCAGAAGCTGTGTGCATTGAAGGGCTGTAAAGCTGTGTGCGTCAAAGGAGCCAGAAGCTGTGTGCATTGAAGCTCTTGAAACTGTGTGTGACCAAGGAGCCTAAGACTGTGTGCATCCAAGCAGCTTGTTTGAGGGGCCTGTTCCCTATAGCAGCAATACTGCTGAAGAGTAGCCAGGTGGGCTAGCCTTTTCATTTGGATTTTCTATTGTATTTACTTGCTGAAGCTTGGACCCCTGCGTGGGATTCCTGGATGGACTTTTGTTGTTTTTTCCTTTAATAAACGTGGGCTACCAGGCCCTTAACTATAAATGCCTCTCTGATGTGGACTCACTGCACTAAAACGCATCTATCCACTTGAGCTGAACAATCCCCAATGTCACAATATATATATATATATATATATATACAGTATACACTCTGCATTTAGCATAGACTATATATTCAGTGTTTACTCGATATTCAGTTAGCGCAGGCAGTATATTAGTATATATATATATATATATATATATATATATATATATATATATATATATATATATATATATATATATATCTCAACCGGATGGATTGAGGGGCTCCAGGGAGCTTGTAACATGAAGAGGAAACTGGCTTTTCAGTTTCTTCCTTTCTTAGAAAAGTCCACTTTGGGACCTGGACCCTGGGGATTTCTGAGAGAGATGAAATCCCCAGCAGTGTTAATTTTGGCAGCAAATTTCGATTTCGTTTTAGTCTTAGGACTAAAATGACATTTTAGTTTGTCTCATTTTAGTCTTCTGTAATTGTTTTAGTTTTAGTCGTATTTAGTCTACTTCATCTCCAGGACAAGATGACGCATGCTCTGAAGCAAGTACGAGACATTGTACGTGTTGTCCCGTCATACGTGTTGTACATCGCTGTGTTCTTGACGGTCGTAATTTTGTGTGACCGTGTGTATGCAAGACAGCTTGAGCAGAATTCTGTCGGAATTCCGTCGGAAAAACTTTCAGAGTTTATTCCGACGGCAGAACCAGTCGTGTGTACAAGGCATTAGTCTTTTGACTAAAATTACATTTTAGTTTTAGTTGTATTTTAGTCATTTCAATTGTTTTAGTTTTAGTCGTATTTTTGTCGACTAAAGTGGTATTAAGTTAGTTGACTAAAATGTTTAACACTGATCCCCAGTCCTGGGTCCTGATTTTGAAAACAGCCAGCATACTGATTGATCAGGTGTGTGCTGGGCTTTTAGTAACCTGACCATAGTTCTGGGATCCACCCCGGCAGATAGGAAGTCTGAGTACCAGGAGTCAGGAGGGCTCCACGGGGGAGCCAGTGTAACAAGAGGCTATATATATTATAAGAAGCCCTTCTTTACCTTCTCTCAAGTTGCCCCAGATTTTTTTATATAGTGATCACTTTGTTTTTATGTATCTTGTTTTATTACAATAAAAAGATACCACCGTTTTTATCTGCACTATGGGGAAGCTCTTCTTTTCTTTTTACATATCATCGGGAGAGAAATAAAATACCCCATCGTTGCCACCTATTACACACTCCAGTCGCCAGGACTTCGTCCATATCCATTACAAAGATTCGTCTGATGACCCCGTGAGGACTTGGGGAATTGACATCTGTGACCTTTGACGATCTGGGTATCGATTTACATGCCCAGAGTGGCGAAATGCCTACATGACTCCATGTCATACGACAGGGGAGTCCACAGGATCTGGTAAGAGTTCACGCCTACCACTGTTGTGATTTGATGCAGTCATAGGGGGAAGCCACATCCATGTGTTGACCAACCCAGTCTTCAGTCCACATTATGAACATTCTCACAACCAGCGATTTTTCATGTGCACATTTGTCTAGAGACTTTTTTGTGTTTTAAGTTCACTCATATGGACTTCACCCTTACCCTCACTTCCCTTTTTTGGTATTCCACTACATTTGGTCTACACAATTGAGGTGTTTGTGAAGAATATTTACCACGTTTATGCGCTACATTTTATATATATACACAGTACATATTGGCATTCATAGTTCCCTCAATGAACTGTAGCTCCCCAGTGCCGGCAGCACTAGTGCAGCCCCAGACCATGACACTCCCACCACCATGCTTGACTGTAGACACACTTGTTTTTGTACTCCTCACCTGGTTGCCGCCACACATGCTTGACACCTTCTGAACCAAATAAGTTTATCTTGGTCTCATCAGACCACAGGACATGGTTCCAGTAATCCATGTTCTTAGTCTGCTTCAGCAAACTGTTTACGGGCTTTCTTGTGCATCACCTTTAGAAGAGGCTTCCTTCTGGGATGTCAGCCATGCAGACCAATTTGATGCAGTGTGCGGCGTATGGTCTGAGCACTGACAGGCTGAGCCCCCATCCCTTCAACCTCTGCAGCAATGCTGGCAGCACTCATACATCTGTTTCCCAAAGACAACCTCTGGATATGACGCTGAGCACATGCACTCAACAGCTTTGGTTGACCATGGCGAGGCCTGTTCTGCGTGGAACCTGTCCAGTTAAACCACTGTATGGTCTTGGCCACCATGCTGCAGCTCAGTTTCAGGGTCTTGGCAATCTTCTCACAGCCTAGGCCATCTTTATGTAGAGCAACAATTATTTTTTTCAGATCCTTAGAGTTCTTTGCCATAAGGGGCCACGTTATACTTCCAGTGACCAGTATGAGAGAGTGAGAGCGATAACGCCAACAATAAGTCACATGACACCGGGGAGGGAAAATGGCTAATTGGGCCCAATTTGGACATTTTGACTTAAGGGTGTACTCCCTTTTGTTGCCAGTGGTTTAGACATTAATGGCTGTGTGCTGAGTTATTTTGAGGGGACAGCAAATTTACACTGTTATACAAGCTGTACACTCACTACTTTATATTGTAGCAAAGTGTAATTTCTTCAGTGTTGTCACATGAAAAGATATAATAAAATATTTACAAAAATGTGAGGGGTGTATTCACTTTTGTGAGATACTGTATATATATATATATATATATATATATATATATATATATATATATATATATATACTCTGCATCCAGTGTAGCCTATATCTACAGTGCATTCAGGGGTGTACTGTTGTTTCTACTACACTTCTGGTGGTGTACACAGTACACAATACAGTACAGCTGTAGTACAGTTTCTAATAAAGTGCAGGCGGTGTACACAGTATCTAAGTATCTAATACAGTGTGTACAGTTTGTACTACACTTCTGGTGGTGTACACAGTACACAATACAGTGCAGCCATAGTACAGTTTCTAATACAGTGCAGACAGTGTGCACAATATCTAATACAGTGTGTACAGTTTCTACTACACTTCTGGTGGTGTACACAGTATTCAATACAGTGTAGCTGTTGTACAGTTGCTAATACAGTGCAGGCGGTGTACACAGTATCTAATACAGTGTGTACAGTTTGTACTACACTTCTGGTGGTGTACACAGTACACAATACAGTGCAGCCGTATTACAGTTTCTACTACTTTTCTGGTGGTGTACACAGTATCTAATACAGTGTGTACAGTTTCTAATACACTTCTGTTGGTGTACACAGTATACAATACAGTGCAGCCGTTGTACAGTGGCTAATACAATGCAGGCGGTGTACACAATATCTAATACTGTGTGTACAGTTTCTACTACACTTCTGGTGGTGTACACAGTATACAATACAGTGTAGCTGTTGTACAGTTTCTAATACTGTGCAGGCGGTGTACACAGTATACAATACTGTGTGTACAGTTTGTACTACACTTCTGGTGGTGTACACAGTACACAATACAGTGCAGCCATAGTACAGTTTCTAATACAGTGCAGACAGTGTACACAATATCTAATACAGTGTGTACAGTTTCTACTACACTTCTGGTGGTGTACACAGTATACAATACAGTGTAGCTGTTGTACAGTTTCTAATACTGTGCAGGCGGTGTACACAGTATACAATACTGTGTGTACAGTTTCTAATACACTTCAGGCGGTGTACACAGTATCTAATACAGTGTAGTGTGGTGTTGCAAAACAAAAAATACATCATGTCTGGAAGGCCACCAAGGAGAGGCAGACTCTCACAGGCCACTAAAAGAGGGAAAGCAGCCTCTGTGTCTACAGTCAACAGGGGTGGGCATGGACATGGTGCATCTTCTGCAGGTGGCCGTAGGGCACACTTGTCCTTTTTTTCTGCTGCTGGCTGTGTTATTGAGCCAGAACATACAGAAGAGTTGGTGGAGTGGATAACAAAGCCGTCCTCATCCTCTTCATCATCTGTCACCCAGGCTCAGAATAGTTTGCCCTCCAACGTAGCTGCCAAAGCAGCCTATTCCACCGGCTCCTTGTTCACAGTCACTCTTTCCGTAGCCCCGCCATCATGCATGGAGGAGTCCCCAGAATTATTCGACCACAGTGTCGGGTACATGCTGCTGGAGGATGCGCAGCAATTTGAAGGCTCCGATGTTGGTTCCCAGGTTGAGGAAGGGAGTAACGTGAGCCTAGAGAGAGGGGGTGCCACAGAAGGACAAGAAACTGGCAGTCATGTTCCCCCCAGCTGCAGTATACTGCCAAGTTTGCTCCAGTGATGAGCAGGGAGGGGATGATGAGGACACCGACTGTGTCTGGAGGTGGAGGAGGAGGGGGCACAACTCCAATGAGGCAGGATGTCCTCTAGGGGGAAGCTTAAGGGTAGCCACCCTATTGCAGCACACCGATGACTTTTAAAAGTTCCTTGGGGCGGGACTTTTTCAACACGTGTGCAGCAAATTAACTGAAAGACCCACATCAAAGAAAAAGGTGGACTTTTCCTTGCTCCTCATCTGGGATCTCCAGCCCAACTATACCTCCAGTCCTTTCAAAAACCTGCACTGAAAGGAATGAAGGTATAGCAATAGGTGTCCGAAGCACTTGCAGCCAATCTGCTAGCAGTACACCACCATTTGATTTTAGCAGGCAAATTTACCTACCCTAGTTGCTGAACCGTAAAAAGAAATTTGGTCCCAGCCATCCACATGCTCAGCATCTAAATGCTAGCTTGGCCAAATTGCTAGCACTGCAACTTCTGCCTTTTCAGCTGGTAGACTCTGCCCCCCCTTTGTGAATTTGTGGAATGTGTTGTACCTTAGTGGCAGGTTCCAAAATGCCATTTCTTTTCACGGAAGGCCATTTCGGCTCTCTACTGGTATATGGAAGGCAATGTTTTGGGCTCATTGGACAGGGCGGTCAGCAGTAAGGTTCATATTACCGCTGGCTCATGGTCCAGCAGGCACGGGCCTTTCCTTCACAGTGCACTGGGTAACTCTGCTGGCAGATGGGAAGGATGCAGGACAGGGTTCAGTGTTGTTGGATCTTTTTCCGCCACCACGCCTCCAAAATGCTAGTGGTGATTCTACCACGGCTCTGTGGTCATTTCCCGCCGGTCATACAATGCCAATGGTCAGCTGGCTGACATTCAAAGGGAATGCAACCTGCTCACCAACCGCCTCATTTGTGACATTCACAGCAGGTGGAACTCAACATTGGCAATGCTGCAGCGGCTGCACACACAGCAGAGGTCCATCAATGAGTACCTGTGCGAGTATGGCACCAGGACAGGGTCAGGGCAGCTTGGCTTCTTTTCACCACGACAGTGGCTACTGATCAAGAATGCATGCACTGTCCTGTCACTATTTGAGGAGGCCACAAGGATGGTGAGCAGCAACAATGCATGCATCAGTGACACTTCCTGTTGGAGCACACGCTTTGTGGAATCATGGACAGGGCACTTGAGACAGAACAGCTAGAGGAAGAAGAGGACTTCCTTACCTCTCAAGGCCCCCTTTATCCAGATAGCATTCCTGTGGGCCTGCCAAACACACAGGAAGAAGAGGAGGAGGAGAAGGAGGAGGATTGTGTCAGCATGGATGTAGAGGATAACACTCAGCAGCAGTCTTCAAGGGATAGTTTTCAGTCCCCAGAAACCCAAGGAGTTGTACGTGGCTGGGAGGTGGTAGTTACGGATCATGTGATCCTTAGTGACCCTGAGGACTCAGAATCGAATGCCTCTGCAAACTTACGCTGCATGGCCTCCCTAATTCTGCAAAGCCTGCAAAAGGACCCTAGGATTCATGGTATCAAGGAGAGGGATCATTACTGTCTGGCAACCCTTTTTGATCCGCATTAAAAGGATAGGGTTGCAAAATTCACCCTGCCTTTGTAGAGGGAGCAGAGGATGAAATCTGAATCTTCAGGAGGCCTTGAAGAAAGGTTTGTGCATTGCATTTCCAGACCCTGGGAGGTTACAATTTCCAGGTGCTGGACAACATGTTGCTGAGGCTTTGTTCAGTCAGAGGAAGAGTGGTGGAGAAGGTGGCCTGCTGACCGATGCCTTTAATCAATTTTTCAGTCCTCAGATCCAAGGTCTGATCGGTTCAAGCAACCATCGCTAGCATCTGCATTACATGGTGCAGGAATGTCTAGGGGCAAGAGCAAACTTGGAGACCTTTCCAACAGAGCATCCACTGGGTTACTGGGTCTTGAGGATCAACCACTGGACAGAACTTGCTCAATATGCAATTGAGCTACTAGCCTGTCCTGCATCCAGCGTGCTTTCTGAATGCACATTCAGTGCTGCTGGAGGGTTTGTAACGGATCAAAGAGTCCGCCTGTCCACAGACTCCGTTGATAGGCTCACATTCATAAAAATGGATCAGCAGCCATCAAGCACCTGCTGCTGATGTAACTGAATTTGCAATGGATGTGGGATCCCTTGAAGACTGCCTACGCTGACTATCCTATTCCTCCTCAATCTTGATGATGCTGGCTTCCAACAATATTTTTGGTTTAGGGCACCACTACCATGACCCAAGACTTAAATTTTCTACCCCTGTTTAACAGGGGCATGTAATTACAATTTTTTATGTAATATTTCACAGCAGGGCCTGTTCCTGCGCCCAACAAGAATGTCTGTGAGGGTTTACAATGTTGTGGCACCACCACCACCACCCAAGGCCCAATTTTTCTGCCCCTGTTTAACAGGGGCATGTAATTACACTTTTTGATATAATATTTCAATGCAGGGCCCATTCCTGCACCCAACAAGAGTAATTGTGTGGGCTTACAGAGTTGTGGCACCACCACATAGGGCCCAATTTTTCTGCCCCTGTTTAGCAGGGGCATGTGATTACAATTTTTGATATAATATTTCACAGCAAGGCCCGTTCCTGCGCCCAACAAGAGTATCTGTGAAGGGTTACAGCAGTGGTGGTGCATCCATAAGGGCACATGGGTGCCGCCCCCTCTCTCCAGCCATCCCTGTACCACCAGTAGATAGATTTATACATTACATGAATTATTCATGGCCACCGCTGCCACCCCCTATTCCTTTTCGGGTGCTGGGCTCCTGAATTACAGCGGAGGGGGGTGTTTTTGAAGCACCTGATTAGAGCCATAGGCTCTAATAGGCATCAAAAAAGGTAAACAGCGAAAACCATGCTTGGCGCTCGCAGTTCACCCAGCTGTGTTAGAAAAGTGAATGAATATTCGTTTTCCTAACACTGAACCGCCTCTCCACCAATCAGGTGCTTGGGTCTGCTACCCATCACCTGATTGGCTGAAATGACAGGCACTGTGATTGGATGCCTATCAGGTGTCCAATCATAGGAGAGGATGGGAGAAGACATTGAGGACATGGAGGAGCATGGAGGACACCACTGGACGCCCGCTGCCATCACCTGCTGCCCCACGAGACAGGGTAAGTGACATGGAGGCGACGGGTGGGGGGGCACAGTGGCAGCATTTGATGGGCATAGTGGCAGCATCTGATGGGCACAGTGGGAGCATTTGATTGGCACAGTGGGAGCATTTGATGGCACAGTGGGAGCATTTGATGGGCACAGTGGGAGTATTTGATTGGCACAGTGGGAGCATTTGATGGGCACAGTGGCAGCATTTGATGGGCACAGTGGGAGCATTTGATGGCACAGTGACAGCATTTGATGGAACAGTGGGAGCATTTGATGGGCACAGTGGCAGCATTTGATGACACAAGTGGGAGCATTTGATGGGCACAGTGGCAGCGTTTGATGGCACAGTGGCTGCGTTTGATGGGCACAGTGGCAGCGTTTGATGGCACAGTTGCTGCGTTTGATGGCACAGTGGCTGCGTTTGATGGGCACAGGCTACAATTGATGTTTTTTTTCAGAATTTTTCAGTTTGTTTGCCCCCCCCAAAAAATTTTGAGCACCAGCCGCCACTGGGTTACAGTGTTGTGGCACCACCACCACCACCCAATTTTTTGCCCCTGTTTAACAAGGGCATATAATTACAATTCTTGATATAATATTTCACAGCAGGTCCAGTTTCTGCACCCAACAAGAGTAACTGTGAGGGCTTACAGTGTTCTGGTACTACCAACACCTAAGGCCCAATTTTCTGCAGAGTATATAGGGCAAGCCGTATAGTATACAGTAGCTCACAAAAGTGAGTACACCCTTCACATTTTTATAATTATTTTATTATATTTTTTCATGTGACAACACTGAAGAAATTACACTTTGCTACAATGTAAAGTAGTGAGTGTACAACTTGTATAACAGTGTAAATTTGCTGTCCCCTCAAAATAACTCAACACACAGCCATTAATGTTTAAACCGCTGGCAACAAAAGTGAGTACACCCCTAAGTGAAAATGTCCAAATTGGGCCCAATTAGCTATTTTCCCTCCCTGCTGTTATATGACTCGTTAGTGTTACAAGGTCTCAGGTATGAATGGGGAGCAGGTGTGTTAAATTTGGTGTTATCATTCTCACTTTCTCATACTGGTCACTGGAAGTTCAACATGGCACCTAATGGCAAAGAACTCTCTAAGGATCTGAAGAAAAGAATTGTTGTTTTACATAAAGATGGCCTAGGCTATAAGAAGATTGCCAAGACCCTGAAACTGAGCTGCAGCACGGTGGCCAAAACCATGCAGCGGTTTAACAGGACAGGTTCCACTGAGAACAGGCCTCGCTATGGTCGACCAAAGAAGTTGGGTTCACGTGCTCAGCATCACATCCAGAGGTTGTCTTTGGGAAATAGATGTACGAGTGCTTCCAGCATTGCTGCAGAGGTTGAAGGGGTGGGGGGGTCAGCCTGTCAGTGCTCAGACCATACGCTGCACACTGCATCAAATTGGTCTGCATGGCTGTCATCCCGGAAGGAAGCCTCTTCTAAAGATGATGCACAAAAAAGCCCACAAACAATTTACTGAAGACAAGCAGCCTAAGGACATGGATTACTGGAACATGTCCACATTTTCCAAAAACTTTTGGAAAGAAATGACATGTTCAAAAGACTCATTATGCCTCAAATAATATACATTGGAGTGTTTTCTTTCCAAAATGGGGTCATTTTGTGGGTAATTCCATTGTCCTGGTGCTCCAGGGCCTTCAAAAATGTGATAGGTACTCAGGAAATGAAATGTGTAATTTATGCCTTTAGAACGCCTGATGGTGCTACATGGATGTTGGGCCTCTGTACATGGCCAGGCTGTGGAAAAGTCTCACACATGGGGTATCGCCATACTCGGGACGAATAGCAGAATTTATTTTGGGGTCTCATTTTGGCTATGTACATGCTATGTGTTAGAAAGATCTTCTAAATTGACAACTTTGTGAGAAAAAATACGTTTTTATTTTCTTTCCACATTTTCCAAAAACTTTTGGAAAGAAATGGCGTGTTCAAAAGACTCATTATGCCTCATAGAATATTCATTGGGGTGTTTTCTTTCCAAAATGGGGTCATTTTAGAAATGGCGTGTTCAAAAGACTCATTATGCCTCATGGAATATTCATTAGGGTGTTTTCTTTCCAAAATGGGGTCATTTTGTGGGTAATTCCATTGTCCTGGTGCTCCAGGGCCTTCAAAAATGTGATAGGTACTCAGGAAATGAAATGTGTAATTTATGTCTTTAGAACGCCTGATGGTGCTACATGGATGTTGGGCCTCTGTAGCCCTGTGGCCAGGCTGTGGAAAAGTCTCACACATGGGGTATCACCATACTCAGGACGAATAGCAGAATGTATTTTGGGGTGTAATTGCAATTACGCCTGCACCGTGTGTGAGAAATAACTTTTAAATATGACAATTTAGTGAAGAAAAAAAAAATATATATTTCTTAATTTTCCAAAGCATTGTGGGGAAAAAATGGCAACTTCAAAAAATTCACTATGCCTCTTACTAAATACATCAGACTGTCTTCTTTCCAAAAAGGGGTCATTTGGGGGGTAGTTGTACTGTCCTGACATTTTAGGGCCTCAAGAAATGAGATAGGCCATCAGTGCATTAGGATTGATACATTTGCAATAATGTGTAGCTTAGTTTGTAGACTCTATAACTTTCACACAAACAAATGATCAAACACTTATCAGGATTTTTTTTCACCAAAGACATGTAGCAGAATACATTTTGGCCTAAATTTTCGACAAAATTTGATTTTTTGGTTTCTTTTAAAACAGAAAGTAGAAAATTTTGGGTTTTTTTGACAAAATATTTGCTCTTTTTTTGCTTATATCACAAAAAATAAAAAATGCAGTGGTGAATAAATACCACCAAAAGAAAGCTCTATTTGTGTGAACAAAATGATAAAAATTTCATTTGGGTACAGTGTACCATGATTGAGTAATTGTCATTCAAAGTGTGAGAGCACTGAAAGCTGAAAATTGGTCTGGGAAGGAAGGGGGTGTAAGTGCCCAGTATTGAGGTGGTTAAATTACATTTTTCCTTTAGAAATTTAATTTTGCTGTGGCACTGTTATAAACATGGGAAAGATGCGCTACTTTTACAGGCATACTAAGAACACCCCCCAGGCACGATATTTAAAGGAATATTTCATTTTTATTAAAATCACTGCTCCCCAAAAAAACTGACGTTTTTAAAACTTTTTTTGCATTAATACATGTCCCCTGGTCCCCAAACACTTTTTATGGCAATAACTTGCATATAAGCCTTTAAAATGAGCATTTTTGATTTTTCACGTTTGTGTCCCATAGACTTTAACGGTGTTCGCGATTTCTAACTAATTTTTTGACTGTTCGCATATTCTGCTGGGAATCAAACCGGGGGGTGTTCGGCTCATTCCTAATAGCCATTAATAACTGGGAAGATTTGCATCCTCTTATGGGGCTAACTGTGGCAGAGAACTATGGTTCACATTTTCGCATTGGGAGAATATACAACTTGCATACACAGTGAGGAGAGTCAACTTTAATGCAGTGGTTATCAACCATAGTAAGACCATAGTTAAAATAAATAAATAAATAAATAAAATAAAAGTATGCAAAATATGTGTTAAATGGAAGTAATCAGTCAAAAATTCGAGTCATTGCAATTTTAAATAGACACAATGACAAAAAGTATATAAGTCTATTTGAAACGTTATTGTTCTTATTCTCACTCTTTTTCTCTCTCTTTCATCCCTTTTCCTCTCTCCCTCTCTCTGTGTTTCTCTTTCATTCTTTCCTATCTCTTGTCCCCTCACTCTCTCTCTCTCTCCTTCTTTCTCTCTCTCCCTCTCTACCCCTCTCCCCCTCTCCTCCCCCTCTCTTTCTCTTTCATCCTCATTTTATCAAGCTCTCTGGGAGTTAGATCATCTTCCCTTCACATGTAGATACATATTTACCGAGTTGATGCAAGGTGGACACAATCTGCTGTTAAGCAACTATATTTATTCCAAATGAAAGGGCCTTGATGATATAGCAACAGATTAGAAGCCCAGAAAAAGCCTTCCCCATTGAAACTACAGTGTTCCATGATTAAAGCACATTTCCAGTGGGTGTTTGAAGTGTTCACTACTGGCTGTTTGTTGTATCCTCTAATATAAAGAGCCATACTATGTTCTGTTATTATACAAGGTCTCAGTGTATCATGTTCCGAGAAAATGGAAAAACACATGTGTGAGAGTACCCGGAGCTGCACAACCCAATTACAAAGGTGCAAAAAATCGTAGGTTTCCCCAAGGGGTTTTTTAAGCAGCAAAACATTAAATGTAAATATATGAATGAGGTAAGTCAAAATTTCAGAATAAATTCAAATATACAGTAGGTTTATTAAAATACAAACTCTGGTTCACGTTTGACAAACAACGACATAAAACATCACTTATGGCCAAGAGGCCCCCAGGAGAACATATATCAAGTTGCATGTACAGAAGTTAATATCCACATGAATACCCCTTTCGACCTATTCTGGTCTTCTTCAGGGGGATTTAGATTCTAAGGAGATATATCAAAAATAAAATTTGACTTAGAACTTTGGTCAATGTACAAAACATATTGGTACATTATAAATTGTGCAGAGAAATGTCTCATCGTATTTATGGAGGTTATTTACCATTAAGTAGATGATGAAGTAAGGATGCAACACGCAAACCAGATTGTTAAAAGCATTCAGGCTCAGAGATCCCAACGACCACACGTACCCCCTCCGTGCCCCCCAGGCGGATCCATAATCCATCGGACTTGCAAGGGGCCACACGCTTGGACCTGGAGGAGAGGATGGGGGGCAGGGCACCTGCAATTGGGTATATTAAGAAACCTTACTATTGAATGTTTCTGTAGGTATCTAGTATAGTTGAGCGATTGTAGACTGGCCCTTAAAGCATTAAATGTTGATTCATGGTCATTGAACCTATTAATTTTAGTATATAATTTATTAATGAATTAAATAAGCTATAAAATAAGTTAATTAGAATTAGTATAAGTGGGATTAATTAAATGGGAATATACTGAATTGGGTATAGGGCCCCATTCAGTCAAAGTGTGAAGGTGAGTGTGCTGAGAGTGCAAGATGTGATGATGGAGGGGGAGTGGAGGTAATATACAGGCATATTACAAAACGCTAAAAGATGTAGTGTAAAAAACAAAAACGATGTTAAAAACAAACCAAACTTGATTAAAACTATAAAGGTGTGTGTTAAGTGCCTGTGATGGTGAAAGAATCCATGTATCAGTTAAGCTCAATGAAATAGAAAGTGTTATGGAGTGAAATGCTAGTGTTGAGGTATTAATAAACCCATGTATTTTATAATAATAGGAAAGTGGAGTGGCTATACTAAATGATGGTTGTAGAGAGCCCAGAGTGGCTATGCTAAATAGTAGTTGTGGAGAACCCGGATAGGGAAAAGTGTAGAATGATGAGTTCAAAGGAGTACTAATGTCAGCCAGTCTTATGTATTCAAAGCGCTGCACTTACCTAGTGTTAACTTCATGAGGTGTATGATAGCGGCATTCCCGAGATCACCTCAGGATCATCTGGGAACTGCCAATTTATAATGTCTTAAGGATTACCTACAACCTACAGGTGCCAAAGCTCCTCCCCGCCACACACTCCCCCACACGTCCACACCGCTAATCTAGCGGCATCTATGTGGCCCCCTCGGCGTTCCGGAAGGCGTAGGCCCCGGCATTCGGCATCACCTCCGATGCAATTGCGTGATGTCATGACGTCACGCGCGTGCGCAGAAAGACCCACACGCGCGTGACATCGCCGACTGTCTGTCTGATAGGGCCTAGCCATGGGAAATACAATGGGGAGAACCGCAAAATTAAAAGCATCTCCCCCTACGCACCGGAAAGCCAGATGGAGAGAGAAAACAAAACCCAGTGACACGGAGTGGGACACGATGGCTCATGGAAAATGAACACTGAATGCCAAAACATAATGTTGGAACAAACATACAGAATTGAGTACATAACATGTTGATTTAGACTGGTCATATATATATATATATATATATATATATATATATATATATATATATATATATATATATATATATATATATATATATATTAAATTGTTTTAATTATTAAAGGAGCCAAGGCATACTTCTTCAACCAATTGGATGGACAATGGGGAGGGAAAAATGATTTTAATATTCTCCTATGCCTGAATGGTTGAAACAATCCATCCAGGCAACATTTTCAAACAATTGGGATATGCCTTAGCTCATGTTGGGTCTCTCATGTGTTAGGAGGGGAATGGGTGTTTAACCACCCAAATAGACAGAGAAAATAGAAAAACACATGTGTGAGAGTACCCGGAGCTGCACAACCCAATTACAAAGATGCAAAAATCGTAGGTTTCCCCAAGGGGTTTTTTAAGCAGCAAAACATTAAATGTAAATATATGAATGAGGTAAGTCAAAATTTCAGAATAAATTAAAATATACAGTAGGTTTATTAAAATACAAACTCTGGTTCACGTTTGACAAACAACGACATAAAACATCACTTATGGCCAAGAGACCCCCAGGAGAACATATATCAAGTTGCATGTACAGAAGTTAATATCCACATGAATGCTGGGGCCTACGCCTTCCGGAACGCCGAGGGGGCCACACAGATGCCGCTAGATTAGCGGTGTGGACGTGTGGGGGAGTGTGTGGCGGGGAGGAGCTTTGGCACCTGCAAGTTGTAGGTAATCCTTAAGACATTATAAATTGACAGTTCCCAGATGATCCTGAGATGATCTCGTACACCTCATGAAGTTAACACTAGGTAAGTGCAGCACTTTGACTACATAAGACTGGCTGACATTAGTACTCCTTTGAACTCATCATCTACACTTTTCCCTATCAGGGTTCTCCACAACTACTATTTAGCATAGCCATGTGATTGTTGTTTCTGTCATCATTACACTATAAAAAGTTGTGTTATCAGTCTTGTAGTGATGTGCTTGTTGTTGCTTCCATTGCTACACTAAAATATGTTGGGTTAGCATCTTGTAGTGCTGGGCTTGTTATTGCTGTCATAAAAGATGTTGTGTGAGCAGTCTTTTAGGGATGGGTTTGTTGTTGTTGTCAGCGTTAGTCTATAATTTATTGTGTGAGCACAATTGTGGTGAAGTTGCAGATCCTATTCTAAGAGCCCAGTTGGACATGAACTTGCTGTTATACCTGTTACACGCACACCCACAGACACACACACACACACACACACACTTTTGTCATTGTGTATACCTGTCACACAGTGTCACGCTGTCAGTCCCTGTTACCTTACTGGTGGAGTACACTTCAAGTTTCTCTAGTTTATTAGCCCAGGGAGTGGATCAACGCTGCCCTGCTGGGCAGCAATTCTGAGTGGTGCTACCCCTGCACATAGACTGGACTGAGCTCACTGTTCCTCTTCTGCCTTCACCAGCTGGAGAGCCATGGGCTGCAAGCATGGAGACTCTTTCTGCCTCTGACATGGCACTGGACCTGGGCCATACACAGGTGGCCAGCCAATCTAAATGTAGTACTGTGCTGTACTACCTTTTGTAGTTGGTGTGACAAATTCACAAAAAATCACCCTAAAGAACGGCTTTATAGCCATAAACCTCTCTGTTAGAAAGATTTATTACTATCATATGTGTATATTCAGTTAGGTGGAACAAAGAGCACAGCTGTACTACAAAAGCCATTTAGAGTTTAAAAATTCACTTTCATTGGTTGATGTAGGTTTCTGCACTTTGCTCTTTGCCTTATTGAGTAAGAACATATTCCCCATTCTATCTAGTTTTGTTTACTTGGTTATTTCCTCTGCTCTGCATATAAAACACAAGAAAATAGTTTATTCACAAAGTGTAACCCTGTTCTTTAGAGAAGCTGACAGAATGGAAGAGATCAGCACACATCACTCAAGCTATAACCAAGTGCATCGTGGGTAATGGCGTGCAATTAGACATTATTGCTGTTTTTTGGTGGCACAGGAGCACTCTGCAGGGGATTTGTATGTATTTGTTTAATTCATGGTCCAGCTTCCTGAGCTAACAATGAAATTCAGTTTGGTTAATGAAATGGGACACAAACCCTTTATTTAAATGAATAAATAGGAAGTGTATTCACACAGTATTTATATAAAAGTTGCTTCTATTCCCACATTTCTATATGAAGAAATAAAGTAGGTAAAGCCATTCGTATGAACTGGAAGTCTGATGATGTGGAACAAATTAAACCATTGGTAATTATACTGCATACTATCATAAACAACTGAGAGAAAGAAAAGTACAAAGCATGTATACTGCTCCCACAAGTATATAATATAGAACACACATGTAAATTATTGTATAGTAATCTATAGAAAATGTAAATGGTATCACGTATCTACTCAAATCATATACAATTCTATTAAAAATAAATAGCAGAGGTTGCAAAAGCATGTATACTTGAAAAGTACAAAGCATGTATACTGCTCCCACAAGTATATAGTATAGAACACACATCTAAATTATTGTATAGTAATCTATAGAAAATGTAAATGGTATCACGTATCTACTCAAATCATATACAATTCTATTAAAAATAAATAGCAGAGGTTGCACAGTGTTTTTTAAGTGTACCTGTGAGCTTAATAAAAGTAATAAACTGTCACCTGCAATGAATATCCTCCAGATGCTTGAAATCCTTTCTGATTTTTTGTATTGTGCCTAAGGAAACCACACTAACCAACAGCAAGGTGCTAGGTGCCATTATTTGCATATCAGAGCATGCTGCTTTTCCAAGCTCCTAGGGCTACCTCCAGAAAGTCAAAATATTTGTGCAAACACCTGAATATTATTGCTATTCAATGAAAAGCTGGGTATACATTGGTAGAATAGCTTTCAATAATAATTTTGTAAGAACATTCATTTTTGACTGCAGTGATGAGAAAATTCAAAGGAGCAGGATGGACATTTTTTCTTGAATGTACACATTTCTAATAGTGTATGGGGTTTTCATTTGGTAAAGTCCATTCATTTCAAAATCGAATAAGCAAATGAAGTCTCAATGATCAATGATTTTCATCTGGGAGGTCTATGTAGTTGTCATCACAGAATGACAACCATAAAACCATATTATTGGGTTGGAAGATCTTCTGAATGACGGATAAGATATTTAATTTTAGCCACATTATATTTTTCAACTGTAAGTATAATGATTTAGGTGTGATTGGTTCAAAGGGTTAATTACTTCTAAAGGGATTCAGACCCTGAAACTTTCCACATGAGAACACTGCAAGTGCTCAGATGATCAATAATGAAGAAGTCACTCTCATTCAGATTCATTTTACATATTGACTAAGTTTGTTAAAATCCTAGGTCATCTAGAGTGACCTGTTATATTGTTTTTTGCACTTTTCAAAGTAGAGGTGAAATGATATCCCTGTGTCACAGAGCATGGGGTGTAGGCTTGTCCTAATACCAACCCAGATGGCTAGTAAATGTACAGAGGAAAGGACTGTCGCTACTCCCGACCATCCCAGGTAAATAAATGATGAGCAGTGGTCTCAGCCTAAATGCCCTCAGGGTGTGTAGTGTGGTGGAGACATGTAGGCTGAGACCACTCCCTATTGTTTATTCACGTGGGCTGGTCAGGAGTATTGGCGATCTTTTCTTCTGTAGATCACCCAGAGGGGATTGTTTTTTCTCAACAAAAGTGGAATTAATCTTTAAGTGTTAAAGAAAGTACATGCAGAAATTAAATGTGATCCTTTCCCATGAATAACAGTCTTGTGTCTTATAATGCAGGTGTTTATTATTCACCAGTTCTTCTGTGGCAGCATGGCATAAAGAGTAGACTTTTATTGTGTAAGTATGTTCAGGTGTGGGGTAAGCTGTAACCCAACTTCAAAGACTGCAGTCTGTTGGCCAGACTCTAAATCCAGAAAGAAGATACTGGCTGTTTCCACATTATATGCATGGGTTCTCTGATCACCCCTTAAATGCATCTTAAAAAAAAATAATTTTGACTGGCATGTACAACACTACATCATCAACTTATAATTTTGAGAAAATTAAACACCATCCTTTGCTCTCAATGTATGCTTCTGAATGCTGGGTGCCATTCTAGAAAGGAGTCATCTGTGCTTCAAACGCACTGAAGAAATGGGACACAGCTGCACTCCAATGGTGTATACTCCAGAAGCAACCATTGGAGCAGTTCTCACCCAGAGACCTTCTCCTACAATGCATTTTGCCTAATAGTGCTTAATCATTGCAGATACAATAGAGAATGTGGAGTCTGGACAAGTACCACTGCAATGGTAGCTTGTGAAAAAACTTGTGAATATCCTGACATACCTGGAGTTTGGTTGTCTCTCACATTAGCAGCCTAACTGCTTTATTTTATGCATTTTAATAATTTACAGCTTAGGACAAACTGCCGGGACTTAATAAACACATGAGGTTAGTCCTTCTCTATACACCTGAGTTAACTATTTTTTGTTCGCTTTAAGCAGGTTTTGCATTCCTATACAAGTCAATTGGCATACAAAACCCACTTGAATCAGGTCAAAGTCAGAAGGAGGTTAAATGCAGAAAAAAAATGCACCTATCAATAAAATCAGAATAATTTCAGAAGCTTCTGAAACCAATTCCAATTGCACAAGCCCAGATCTGTTGAAATGTGTTTTAAGGAGACTGTCTGATTTTTAGGTATTCATAAATAAATAAATAAATAATAAAATGAAGTGAGAACAATTCACTTTGTTTTGTCAAACTAAAATGTGTTATCAGACTAAAATGTGTTATGCTGTGTACACATGACCGGACTTTCGACGGACTGAATTACGTCAGACTTTTTTGACGGACTTTTCGTCAGGCTTCCGTTGAATCAGACTTGTCTACACACAATCACACCAAAGTCCGACAGATTTGACCGTGATGACGTACAACCGGACTAGAATAAGGAGGTTCATAGCCAATAGCTGCCCTAGTGTCGGAACGGATGTTTCGACCGGACTCGAGTCCGTCGGAAAGATTTGAAACATGTTCTAAATTTAAAGTCCATCACATTTTCGGCAGAAAAGGTCCGTTGCAGGTCCGATGAAGCCCATACACGGTCGAATTGTCCGACAGATTCATTCCGTCTGACAAATTTGGTTGAAAAGTCCGGCCGTGTGTACACAGCATTAGTCCATCTATGTCGCTTTTATACTATAGAACAAAACACAAAGAGGACAAAATGTACTTGTCCATCCAAGTAAAACAGAAATGTCCAGAAAATGCAAATGCATTCATGGAGGAGTGATGTTTCATAACACCTGTATCCTTAATTTCTATCTGTATCATACCTGCCAGCATTAAAGTAAAATCTGTTTGCAAGTTTCCATGGCAGCAAACAGCATGATAACCATTAATTAAAACGTGTGATTTGTGATGAAAAGCTTAGTTAGTAAACATTTTATTTATACATCTTTTTTTAAAGTTGTAAACCACTGGCACACATTAAGCTATGACTTCCTAAATATGTTAGAAATATTTTAATTGCAAGTAGAATTTAAAATAATGTGTATAATCAGGATAAAACAACAAGAAATCTTTTGACAATGTCCAACTGGTTGTATGTATAAAATTAATGTCTAGAAAAACTGTTTTGGAAAGGGTTAGAATTCACTTTTCATTGTATCCTGTGTCCCCACTGAGGAGAGTCATTCTAACTTTTTGTATTTTGATCATTATTACTGTTTTCACCAAAACAGTAATTGAAGGAAAGATTTATCTTTGGAAAGATTTCTACTCACTTCCTATTATGTATTTTGGGACATGAAGTGTAATCTCTCCAATTGGAAAATTTGGCTAGAGATACCTTGTAATAAAGGTATATGCAGGTCTCCATTGCACTCATTTGCACCCACTTCATTGCAACATTTCTTCTTAATTGTTCTGAGTGTATTCTCATTAATAAAAATGTGTTTACATGTTTATCACATAGTAAAAAAAAAAACTGGAAAGTTAAAGGGACAGCTATTATTGCCCTCCCTAAGCCAGAGAGAGTAGCAGCTCTTGCAATTCTCAGTTGCTCAATGACAACCAAGAGCCTGAAATGTCTATCTCAATTTTATACTTCATCATATACAACCATCATCAATGTAACGTCACCCTGATCCAGCTCCCCCTCAGCCATCTCAAGCTATAGCAGCTACGTAGTCTAGATCCTCTTCCCTGGGTCTTCCAGGACAGGCTGCTCCACCTGCCCCACTCACATCTCTACACCATAGAGTGACGGTTGAGGAGGTGGGCCCAGTGCATGATGGTTTGAGTATGGGACTCCTCCAGGTAGTACAAAGCAGTGTGAAGTCAGTAAGTGCCCTATCAGGTAGAGGAGGAATCATGAGTAGGATCACATGCTTATCCCTATTGCTGTTCCCAACTGCACCTGCAAAAGCACCCAGATATTCTTGAGCCTCTTTGCTATCTCAATAGAAAGAGGGTCACCATTGCACTTATGTGCATTTCCAAACTTGCAGCTGCACTGATGCCACTTCCTCATTAACCAGTAGGGATGAGCTTCGAGTTCGAGTCAAACTCATGTTTGACTCAAACATTGGCTGTTCACGGCAAATTCGAAAGCCGCGGAACACCCTTTAAAAGTCTATGGGAGAAATCAAAAGTGCTCATTTTAAAGGCTTATATGCATTGGATTGTCATAAAAGGTGTTTGGGGACCTGGGTCCTGCCACAGAGGACATGTATCAATGCAAAAAAAAGCAGTTTTTTTGGGAGCAGTGATTTTAATAATGCTTAAAGTGAAACAATAAAAGTGCTTTAAATGATTAAAAGTCCTTTAAATTTCGTACCTGGAGGGTGTCTATAGTATGCCTGTAATGGGCGCATGTTTGCCGTGTTTAGAACAGTCTGACAGCAAAATGACATTTCAAAGGAAAAAAATAATTTAAAACTACTCGCGGCTATTAATGAATTGTCAGTCTGACAATACACATAAAATACACATTTCCCTACAGGGGAATTTTTGGGGGGACCCCACACCATTTTTTTAAATTTTGGCGCAGGGCTCCCCTTAATATCCATACCAGACCTGAAGGTCTAGTAGTTCTGCAAACACAGTGTAATAGTGAAAACTTTGGCACATAAGGATCTGGATCAAATTTAGGCCTGCTTTTTATAAAGAGTGATCTTTTATTAGGGTACATACACAGTGCACATATTTTATGAGGTTTATTTTAAGACTTTCTAACCAAAAAGTGATGTAGACTGCAGGCATTATACTGGGATTGTTAAAATCCAGTTTATGTACAATAATAATTTTAGGATGTTCCATGAAAGCAGATGGTCCGTGCCTGACACCAACACCTCCTGCTCTATTCACTGTCCCTTCTGGCAAATGACTGTTATAAACCTGGTAAGTATACCATATATCTCTTTCTTTGTAGCAGTATTTATATTGGAATTAGTCACATTTTTTCACAGTTACCTTTAAACCTTAAAACAAAAGCTCTCTGTAAAGAAATTAGTAAAAACGTACCTCTCGTTTTGTCTGTACAATCAAATGCTGCTATTTGGCGAGAAGAAATCATCTCCATTAGTTTCTTCAGTCACTTCCAGGAGTGTCGATCTTCTGGCCCCCTATTGCATTGGTTCCTCTTGTTGATTCCTACATTACTACAGGACACATATTAATAGTGTTCCTATTCTGACATACCAATACACATTTGTATATGAGAAAACAACATATTAAGATTTGTTAACCATTAAAAAATCACCACACACACATATAAAACACAAATGGCATCAATAACTGTTAGCGCAAAAAACAGTGCAACTAAAGACAGAATGCAATCTATTGGCAGTTCATAATCAGTTAATCAGTCCAAAGGAGAGGAGGATAGGGTATGGTGGGTGGCTGCTGTCCTTCAGAGAGAGCTAACTCTGTATACAGTTAATGAGAGAGAAAAACAAGGAAGCGCCACCTAAGTGCAGTATTAAGATCAATATTTAATGGCAAGGTACTTAAAATCACTCACAGGAGAGAATTAAATAACAGGCTCATCTGTTCCCAGTAGTGCAGGGGGCTCCCAGTGTCCGGAATCGGCTCAATGCGTTGCTGTGTGTGTGAAGAGTCCTCAGCACATCCTGTGGCCACCAGGAAGACATCCAGAACCAGCGTGGAACGCACGGAAATGACGTCACTGACAGCGCAGGAACATCCGAAGGAACAGTACAATAACAGGAAGTGGACAGATAGGCATGTTTATTATATATATATATATATATATATATATATATATATATATATATATATATACACATACACATACATACATACATATACATATACATACATACATACATACACACACCATAATCCTCCCTCCACAAAATGATTTGGACCAGTGCAAAAAGCTAGGTCCATAAAGACATGGATGAGCGAGTTTGAAGTTGAAGAACTTGACTGGCCTGCACAGAGTCTTGACTTAAACCTGATAGAACACCTTTGGGATGAATTAGAGTGGTGATTGCAAGCCAGGACTTCTCATCCACATCAGTGCCTGACCTCACAAATGTTTTTCTGGAAGAATGGTCAAACATTTCCATAGACACATGCCTAAACCTTGTGGACAGCCTTCCCAGAAGAGTGGAAGCTGTTACAGCTGCAAAGGGTGGGTCAACCCAATCATGAAACCCTACGGACTAAGACTGGGATGCCATTAATGTCCATGTGCGTGTAAAGGCAGGTGTCCCAATACATTTGGTAATATATTGTATATACATAGAATTCAAGTATAGGAATAGATGAAGTTGCAGAAAAGTTGAAGAAAAATCTATGGTGTGATATGTGATATTGAATTATGATGATTACAACAAAATAGGAAAAATAACATTTTTTATAGAGGTTGAGAAAAAATGGCAAACCAAAAGACAGAAGGTATAAGTAGTCCAATATAAAATATATACATTATATTGAGGAAAAATGTAAAAGTCTGTGAATCTAAGACAAGTGAAAGAAGGCAACATATGAATATAAGAAGAATAGGACAAGAATAAGTGCACATCCTGCAGAAGACCAAGGCATTCCATGGTTTGTAGCCCCATTAAATAAATACTGCAATGTAATTCTGGCATCTGCTCCCTATTATGGCTGAACCATGTTCAGAAGGGGAATTGGCTGGAGGTCAGAAAGAAGGTGCCAGATGGAAGAAAGTCTGATGCATAGGAGCAGGAAAATTTAAGTTACAAGGTTAGGTGGTGCATAACATTTTCATACATTGGCAGATAGAATTTGCTAATTTATACAGTATAGCATGGCTGGCACCAAATAGGTTGGGAACAGTTTAAGCTGTGTTAGAAAGCATGGGTTTAAAAGCATTTGTGGCTAATTTCACTTGACGTATGGTGGATAGTGAAAGAATCACCCACTGGTGAATTTTCCAAAAAATCTCTGTGGTTACAAGCTATATGAAATACTAGCATGGACAGAAGCAGACAAAGATAATCTGGCATTCGTGTAAGTTTCATGAACTGCCTGTTCTATATTAGCTTCAACTGTAGGTTGGGAACATTATTCACAAATTGGAAGTATATCAAGACTTTTACGGTGCTGAGATTTAGTTTTTCTTTAAAATTTGAATTGTATTAAATATATATTAAAAACTAATATCATAAAAGCAGATTTGTGAACAGAACAAATTTTTACATCATATTTCATTACAAAGCTACAGTATGATATGACTTTCCCTTTTAGAGTATCACCATACTCTTTTGTACATACCTCTAGTTTCTTCCAAAAGTCCACACATTTTCTTGAGGAAAATGTTTTGCACTTTTGCTTCCCCAGGAGATAGGAAGAAATTAAGCAATAGCAAACACTAACATCAATACCTTTCCCTCATAATGATAATACATAAGCTTTCTAACTTTGTGATAATGCCCGTCCAATTAGTACTACAAAATAATTGGGGCCAATCTTGTACGTCAGAAAGATACTGACTAGAATGAATAGAATGGGGCACAGCTGCAACACCACTCCCCCGCCATTGGAAACGGGTAACACTGGTGGGAGAGTGGTGTTGAAATTGTGCCACATTCCACTCATACTTGAGTGGACATCCATTGTATCTGGAACTGCTATGATTCTTACAGCATGTACTACCTAATTTACTGTTTTGGGCTATTTATGAGATTTTTAGACATTACTTTCAGTATAATTGCAGTTTGAACTTTGATGTCTTCCTTCCAGGACTCTTAATGTCCATACTCATTGGTTTTACATCTTTTTACACATATTTCACCTAAAGAGTACAGATGGATCTCTTACCACAATGATATCCTATATCAAATCTTCTTGATATATAGTATCTCACAAAAGTGAGTAGACCCATCTCATTTTTGTAAATATTTTATTATATTTTTCATGTGACAACACTGAAGAAATAAAATTTTGCTGCAATGTAAAGTAATGAGTGTACAGCTTGTATAACAGTATAAATTTGCTGTCCCCTCAAAATAACTCAGCATACAGCCATGAATGTCTAAACCGCTGGCAACAAAAGTGAGTACACCTCTAAGTAAAAATGTGCAAATTGGGCCCAATTAGCCATTTTCCATCCCCGGTGTCATGTGACTTGTTAGTGTTACAAGGTCTCAGGTGTGAATGAGGAGCAGATGTGTTAAATTTGGTGTTATCACTCTCACTCTCTCATACTGGTCACTGGAACTTCAACATGGCACCTTATGGCAAAGAACTCTATGAGGATCTGAAAAAAAGAATTTTTGCTCTAAATAAAGATGGCCTAGGCTATAAGAAGATTGCCAAGACAAGACTGAAACTGATCTGAAGCATGGTGGCCAAGACCATGCAGTGGTTTAACAGGACAGGTTTCACACCATGATCAACCAAAGAAGCTGAGTGCACATATCCAGAAGTTGTCTTTGGGAAATAGATGTATGAGTGCTGCCAGCATTGCTGCAGAGGTTGAAGGGGTGGGGGGTCAGCCCGTCAGTGCTCAGACCA
Organism: Aquarana catesbeiana; assembly: GCF_042186555.1. Taxonomy (NCBI): domain Eukaryota; kingdom Metazoa; phylum Chordata; class Amphibia; order Anura; family Ranidae; genus Aquarana; species Aquarana catesbeiana. The sequence continues at coordinate 374,858,913 of NC_133327.1, forward strand.
TACTCTGCACACTCCAAACTTATTTGGTTCAGATTGTGTCAAGCATGTATGATGGCAACCAGGTGAGAAGTACAAAGACAAGTGTGTCTTGCCTACAGTCAAGCATGGTGGTGGGAGTGTCATGGTCTGGGTCTGCATGAGTGCTGCCGGCACTGGGGAGCTACAGTTCATTGAGGGAACCATAAATGCCAACATGTACTATGACATACTGAAGCAGAGCATGATCCCCTCCCTTCGGAGACTGGGTCGCAGGGCAGTATTCCAACATGATAACAAACCCAAACACACCTCCAGGACTACCACTGCCTTGCTAAAGAATCTGAGGGTAAAGGTGATGGACTGGCCAAGCATGTATCCAGACCTAAACTCTATTGAGCATCTGTGGGGGATCCTCAAACGGAAGGTGGAGGAGTGCGAGGTCTCTAACATCCACCAGCTCTATGATGTCATCATGGAGGAGTGGAAGAGGACTCCAGTGGCAACCTGTGCAGCTCTGGTGAACTCCATGCCCAAGAGGGTTAAGGCAGTGCTGGAAAATAATGGTGGCCACACAAAATATTGACACTTTGGGCCCATTTTGGACATTTTCACTTAGAGGTGTACTCACTTTTGTTGCCAGCAGTTATGACACTAATGGCTGTGTGTTGAGTTATTTTGAGGGGACAGCAAATTTACCCTGTTATACAAGCTGTACATTCACTACTTTACATTGTAGCAAAGTATCATTTCTTCAGTTTTGTCACATGAACATATAGAATATAATATTTACAAAAATGTGAGGGGTCTACAAACTTTTGTGAGATACTGTATGTTATATATATATATATATATATATATATATATATATATATATATAAAACATCTAGGCCTGAACAAATGTCCCCCTTTGGACAAACTACCTCTACTTTTTGGTTAATCCCCACACAGCGGGCGCCTCACTTCCTGGTGATCTCCCTGGACAGCCCAGGTGTTTGCCCCTGAGTCATTTGGTGGGAGCATTCCCAACACTCTACTACAGTTTCATATTACATACCTCATTCACACTCCTGAGGAAGACATGTGTCCCTGTGGTACAACACATAGGGGGTCAGTCTGAAGTCACGCGCAACTACACAAGGATTGCTGTAACACATACTGTTTGGCAGATAGAGATCGTTATGATGATATTATGCTGTTTATAGTCTGGTGCACTTGTGGCACCAGTAAAATGTGTGTTTTTTTTTGCCATGGAAGTATTTAAATAAAAAACTTAAAAAAAAAAAAAAAAAAAGATTAACCACTATCTATAGCTTTCTCTTTTTTTGTAATATGGACGTGTAAAGATAACTACAAGGAAAGGAGGATTTAAACCCAGAGGTAACCGGAAGGCAGGGAAACAGCATCACAGATCCCCAGAGTGGGAAATAGCGCATAGAGGTCATTATTTGGTCTTATCCCCCAGGTGAGGGCACATCGGATGAAGGGATAATCACCATTGCATACTGTATGTTGGAGCACATAAAGGCGGACACCATTTAGGCAGATGCAAGTTTGGATACACCAATAATGTTTTGCCATTGATGAAATTGGAGGTGTATACAAGCTGTTAGAGATCTAAGGATATTCCAAGGACTGAATTAATACTGTTCACATCACATTTTTTAGCTTATAATTAATTATTTAAGATACTGCCTTTATTGTATTATGGTAATGCAGTTTAAAAAGAGAGTAACACTGATTTTGTTTTAGGAGCGCGGCACCATATTTGATTATGATTTTACAAAAAATCCTTTTTACATTGCTGGTTCAGGTGGAGTCCTGTGAACTTCTATTTCCACTGATATAGGAAGCTGAATATGCTGTTGAGGACAGTGGAACCAAAAACAACCAATGTGTCATGTGTTGCTTATATCAGCATAGCTAATGTTTCCTGTTAAACCATGTTGATTATTTGTAGCAGGTCCTTGTAAGTGTGTTAAGCCTTATTTAAACATGAGGCAGTCTCACACCCCAAAGGCCTTGGTAAACATCCGAACAGCATGCTAGGGCAATAAATTAGCAAGAACTGCTGCAGACATCAATGAATAAAGACACAGTTACTTAAGACTGGGTTATAGGTCAGTTTAATAGCTGACCTTTTTGCCCCTGTATACTCCATTAAGCTTAATGGCTTTGGTTAATTTGCCCTAATACAGGCTTGGCTGCACTTCTGAGTAGTCTGTACAGAAAATAAAGCAACCTCTGTGTTATAATCCAATTGGCACCATTCTAGACTACAGGATGAATGGACATTCAGCTAAGGAACAAGTTGTATGAAGAAGTCTTAACAAGAAAAAAGTAATTGATTCATTCTCCTGTTCACAAGACACCATTCAGGCAGTACTAATTAAATAATTAACATCTGTGGTATCCATTTCATAGTGGTGATTGCAGAGAATATTTAAGAACATATACAGGCATTTGGATAAATATTCTTATAAATAAATGTAACATATATCTATGCCCAAAACTTTTTTTAGTTTAATTTTAGATAGAATTGGGAAAGGTTAGAACTCCCATCAGGTTTTACTGCTATTCAGGACTTTGGTGTCCCCCACTTTCTGACGTAAATTTGCAAATTTGAAATCTGACAGGGATTTTATCATTTCCCTATTTAACTGAAAGGAAGCTTTTTTTTTTTTTTTTACTTCTGCTGTGTTGCTGTTACAGAGATTTTCCCTCACTTCCTGTCTTGGGAACAAAGCTAATACTAGACGTTCTATCCAAAACTAGAAAAAAAATAAAGTTTTGGCTATTGATACAATCTAATACAACCTTGACCAGGTTAGCTGCATTTTTAACAATATATTACTGTTCAAACAAAGACACCAAAAGATGACCACAAGGACCTAAAAGTTTATTAGTTTATTTCCACTTTTTCAGCCAAATTGGGATAACATTTTCTATATATTCATTCATTTATTACATGCCCCATTCAAAAAGCATGATTTAAAAAAATATTTTTAAACAATTGTAGCTTGCCTTTTTTTTAGATGTTCTATTGTGGACTCACCAGCAAGGAAAATCCTACATAGTTCTCCTTATTTATGAGGGGCCTGGGCAGTTGTGTTTGTCATAATTAACCCGGTCTGTAATTTGCAGGCAGATTTTCATTATCAGTTGTAACTAGATTTGAACACTCTCTGTCCTATCAAATGGTTAAAGCTTTAGAGGTTTCTTGCATTGTTAGTTAATGATGGCAGACTAATACCTGGTACACATTACAAGTTTTTGGGTTGAATGAAAAAAAAAAAATGGCATTTCCAGTCGGAGCCACTTACTAACCATCAGAAGTTAGAACAGTGATCTCCCCCTCGGCTGTTTATTGGATTGTTTATTAGCTTTACTGAAATCCTTTGGGTTTGGTCACAATTTTCTTCAAATTCTCTGAGTCTTATATGAGACCTTTATCGTACAAGTTTCCCTAAAGGGATTTAAGTCGTTGCCTATAGTAGAGGGACCTGACTGGGATGCAGTTATCCCAGTTGCTATTTATACTGCAAATTGAACCATTGGCAATGGTTTTTGGAGCTAACATTAATATAAAAGGCATTCCCTGTGGTCAAATTGAACTTAAATGTTGATCATTTAAGATTCTAATGTTTATAACACCCCCTATTACTACATTTTTGAATTTATTTAAAGTCCCAACAGAATTTTCTAAGCTTTTCAGATTGCAGGTACAGTTTATAGCTCTAATCAAGTGAAACCCACCCACCTGGGTGGAGAGAAAGTGCTGCTAGCCCAAAATATTATGTAGCGCTTACCCCCTAAGGAGCGGCTGATTAATTGTTATATCCGTAATTCACGTTTACCACCTAACCCATCACAGCCCATAGAAATAGAAATAGTCCATATTGCATTTTTCTCTTGCTTTATTAAGTAACATGAACTGGGATAGGAGAAGGATTTCTTTTGAGATGCTCTTTTGTTGCTTTGTAATCTTTTCTTTGCCTCTCATGCAAAGACCTAGAATCATTGCGGATAATAGAAAATCACTCTATGTGATTTCTTCATCAGGGAAGATGGAAGTAGATTTGATAGAGAATAATCGATAAAGAGTCACTCCTAATAACTTCTTCATCTGCAGAACTTTTCAAGAACAGTCTGTATCTCTATATGTGTGCTTGCAGCTTTACCACTACCTTTTTACCACTACTTCCCATCTGCATGGTACTTCCAAGTTGAGCTAAAGAAAAGTCACACTGAATAACTCCTCCCGCTTGACTGATTGGAATCCCGGGGCATTGCTGAACCCAAAGTCACAGGCCATCACCGCCTGTCTCACTGACTTGCGTACTAACATCCCTCAGCCTCTGGCAGTATTCTTCCCTTGGGCTTTGACTCACATGATCAATAGTCCATGTGCCACTCATAAACGATCGATCGCCCAGTTTCCTTCCGCTTAGTTGCTACTTCTTCCGCAATGATTCTTTGTTCCCATTTCTCCTTTCTGGCACGCTCCCTTCCCCACAGGGGCGGCCAATGACACCAGCGACTACATGCTGTATGGTGTCATCTACTCCTCCACGGGTACCGGTTCCCCACCCTCCTCGCAGGGGGGGCTCCGTTGGCTCCTTGGAGGGGGGACCTCTCCCCTCCGGGAACCAGGCTGGGCTTCTCCAAGCTCGAACTGGAAACTCTCTCTGACCATGTGACCCGGCTTTTATATGAGAGTCCCAGGACATTGTCCAACAAATTAATGATTGGCCGAGACTCGCATACAAACTACCTGCCACTCAAATCCCACATGAACAAACAGGCCTGCTGTAATGGTACAAGCCTGCCTAAATTTACCTGAAACTATAACCTAGCAAAAAGGTCACATACTTAAAAGTAAGTGCCCGCTACAATTATTTATTTGAAAAATTGCTCCCAAGGGCCTATGGGCAGCTAGAAAAAAAATTGGACCGAATAGAATATATAAAAAAAAGTTCTTTATTACGTACAAATTTATGAAAAAAACACATGAATTAAAAACTGCATGAGTGCTGGCATGCATGGTATCTAAACATGAGATGTCAATCTTACAAATAGCAAAAAAGAGTTTCTTAAATGCTATTGCTCAAAGAAGAGCCCCAACGTGTTTCAATCATATATTGTTCTGATCTTCCTCAGGGGGATGAAGACATTTTCAAATTGAAATATTGTGCATGACCAGAGTCGATTAAAAACATATAGGCGGGGTAGTTTCCAGGTGGTAATCTGTCCAAGGAGTATGGAACAGGCCCACACTAACCCATGGAAAGTCACACAGACTAAATGTAAGTCAAAGGGCAAGGGAGCACAGACATACCCATAAGTTGCCTTAGATAAATGTAAATAACATGTATACGATCGAAACGCATTGGGGCTCTTCTCTGAGCAATAGCATTTAGTGTTAAGAAACTCTTTTTTTCTATTTGTAATATTGACATCTCATGTTTGGATACCATGCATACCAGAGCTCATGCAGTTTTTAATTCATGTGTTTTTTCATATATTTGTACGCAATAAAGAACTTTTTTGATATATTCTATTCAGTCCAATTTTTTTCTAGCTGCCCATAGGCCCTTGGGAGCAATTTTTCAAATTATTCAGTATATAGCTCTAAATACCCAAATCTGAGCTTAACCGGTTCTCGACTGGCTACCGCAGTTATACTGCAGCAGAATCGCTCGCCTGGGCGAGCCGGAGGTGCGTGCGTGCGCCCGCCAGTGTTGCCCACCGACTGTGTTTTTACGGGGCTTTTTTTTCATGTCCGTGAAAATCCATAAATTAAAAATCTTGCCAGTAAAAGTATGACGGTCCCGGCTCGGAACTGCGCATGTGCAGTTCCGAAGCATGCCGAGAGTCTCCGATCATCTTGATGATCTTTCTGACACTGCTGTGCCTGCTACTTGTCTTGTACCCTCCCCCATTCCTTCCACAGCCCGCCCAGTGCACCTTATTCGATTTCTGCACAGGAGATGCTGGGAGGGGGAGGAGTGGAGTCAGCCTGTAGTGGAGCCGGACGGACTGTCTTCAGCCTAGCAGAGGAGGGTAAGCTAGTGATTAGCTAAATGTCTCTCATTGCCTTGTCTTAGTGGACAGGAGGAGGGGGACAGAGAATGGGCTGTGTAGCAGACTTGTTGTGTACAGTAGATAGTTTTTCTGTATCAGATCTGCTTTGCTTCTAAACTGACTAGGGAGGATGTTTTCTGAGATCTCCTTCAATCTCTAACTATTACCTGCAGTGCTCACCAGTCCAGTCCAGGCACAGCCTCCTCAGTCCTCTCCAGAGTTACCACCTCGTGTGTCTGGGGCACTACAAATCCAAGCATGCAAGGAGGGGAGGAAGCAGCAATATGATTTAGCTGATTTTCTGATGACAAGTACTGCTGTATATTGTGCCTATATAGTGTGTGCGTGTGTACTGTTTGCTCATATTATAATTGATTATGTATATGTGTATATATATGTGTAGTATGTCCGCAGTCTCTGACCGTCTCCTGTAGTATATCCGCAGTCTCTGACCATCTCCTGTACTATATCCGCAGTCTCTGAACGTCTCCTGTATCCTGTCTGCAGCCTCTGACCGTCTCCTCTAGGATAAAACCCAGAGCGACCGAGCTGGAGCCTTTTGACTGATCCCTGCACGGTGCAACTGAGAGGTCAGTGACAGCGTCGCCAGGCCAGTCTGGGGGGGGGGTCACTCATGTAAGGGGGGAGTGACTACAATAATGTAAGGGAGCACTGATATAAAGGTTTTCCCCCTAATATTAGTAACCCCCCCCTTACCTTAGTGTATTCACTCTAAGGAAGATGGTCTCTAGACACCAGAGTGCCCCCACATCAGAGTTCCTGGCGTTCCCCTTTACATCAGAGTCTGCAGGATTCCCCCCTACAGTGCAAGGGGGAACCCAATCTGCGGACCCTGATGTAATTGGGAACTCTGATGTAAAGGGAACACAGTGGACTCTGATGTAGAGGGGGGCTCTGGTGACCAGAGACCACCTTATTTTTTTTTTTATTCTTTATTTTATTTTATAAATACACAAGAAAAACATACATCCATGACAACATAAAAAGCATATATCTTACAACCCATACCCGACCCCTTAAGCTAAAATCCCATCCTCCTCCCTCCCCTATCTTGCAATATTAAAAAAAAAAGGCATAGGTTTCTTCTATTAATTCCTAACCTTATCCCCTTTGTAAATAACGAGTAACCTCCTCAACATATCTCCACGTTTTTTAAAAGCTTGCCCCCTTTCCCATTTATCCTTACGTCCTATCCCTTCTTCTGGTTCTGCTCCCCTACCATCGAAACTCTCTATATTATAAATTTCATTAACACAAAAAATCCAATCCCGGATTTTAGGACTTTTCATTTCCTGCCATTTTTTCGGTATCTGATTTTTTCAGCATTCAGCAAGTAGGGACAATAGATGTTTTATATTGTTTGGCTGATTTGGCTGTCCCGTGGAACAAACATGTCCACGGGTCTTCCGGAATCTCTTTATTAGTAATTTTCTTTATTAACTGTAATATTTCCTTCCAGAATTCTGTAATGATGGGACATCCCCAGCATATGTGGGCCATTGTTCCTATGGCCTTACATCCTCTCCAACACTCCGCGGATTTCTCCGGTTGAAATTTACTGATTTTGTCTGGTGTTGCGTACCACCTTGCTAAGCACTTATAGTTTGTCTCGGTCATCTTAGTATCTACTGAGGAACAGTTGTCAGTTTCAAAATTTTTACTAAGGTGTGTTTATTACATTGTGATCCCAATTCATTTTCCCATTTCTTAATGTAAGGCGGCGCATCCAGCTCCTCTCTAGACATTTGTATTTTATAAAGTTGCGATATATTATTTTTTGATTTTTTTCTCATGCAGAGCTGCTCCAGTGGCCTATAATCTTCTTAGCTTCTAATAGGCTTCGGGAGTTTTTCGACAAAATGAGTCAGCTGGATGTACCGCCATGCATCAATCGTCATTAATTCAGTGTCTATTTTCAAATCGTGATATGTGTTAATTTTGCCCTTCTTAGTTATATCTTTCAATTGTGCATTTTTTATCCAATTCCCTCCCTGACCTCATCCCCGGTTCAAAAAATTAATTGTCCTTCAAATAAATCAGTGGTGAGTTGTAATCCCAGTTATTTAGTAAGTGAATCCTATCCCATAATTTTAGTGTGTTACGTGTTGTGTTTGGACCCAATGTTCTATATTGTGGGGGGTTCCATATTATGTGAATTAGCTGTGTGTTACTCATACTATTTTCAATATTGACCCATCTCTTATCTGAGCCCTCCCTTGCCCATTCCATCACCCGTGAGAGTGCCACTGCATTGTAATACTTTTTGAAATCCGGGATAGCTAAGCCACCCTGTTTTTTCCCCCTACTCAATACCTTATATGCTATTCGCGGTTTTTTGCTACACCAGACAAAATTCATTATTATTCCTCTGAGAGCTCTCATAAATGATTGTGGGAGAGGAATTGAAAGCATCTGAAATTTATAAAGAATTTTCTAACCTAACACCATTTTTACTGTATTAATGCGCCCGATCCAAGAGAGGACGCATTGATATTTTTTTTCCCTTCTTAATCTCGTCTAACAAAAGGGATGTAGTTTATTAGGTATATTTTCCTCAAGGACTTGGTCAGTTTAACTCCTAGATATTTTATGTCCTTTCTCCATGGAAAATAGAATTCCTTAAGATGTTTAGCTTCTTCCTGTTTAGATATGTTTATATTTAAGATTTCACACTTGCTGAGATTAATTTTAAAGTTTGAAATATCACCACATTTTTTAAATATCTCCAGCAAGTTTGGAATCGTAATCCTTGGATTAGTGATGTAGAAGAGTACATCATCGGCAAACGCCGCGAGTTTCTGCTGCTCAGCCCCTATCTTGAACCCACTGATATCTGGGTTATTTCGGATAGAAGCCAACAGGGATTCCAGGGTCAACACAAATACGAGAGGTGACAAAGGGCACCCTTGTCTAGTTCCGTTTTCCATTGTGAATGGTAAAGAAAAGACCCCATTCACCTTAACAGTCGCAGGGGGGTGGTTATATAGTACTTTAATCCATTTGATCAATCTTGGTCCTACTCCCATAACTTCCAATGTTTTTATCATGAGTCCCCAGTCTACCCTGTTGAATGCTTTTTCAGCATCCATCAACAGGAATAGTCCTGGGGACCCATTGTAGTTAATAGACTCAAGGAGAAGCAATGAACGTACTCCATTGTCTCTCCCTTCTCTACCTGGTATAAAACCTACCTGGTTTGGGTGCACCAGGGTAGTCATCTTTTCCTTCAGCCTTCTTGCTAGGACCTTAGCATAAAGCTTAGTGTCTGCATTTAATAAGACAATATGCCTGTAACTAGAACAAAGCGTACTGTTCTTACCCTCCTTTAATATCACCGTTATTGCTGCAGACAATGCATCCCCTCCCATTTCCCAGTTAGTAACTAGACCATTACAGTAGTGGCAAAGCTTCGGGACTAGGATTTTTTGGAATTTTTTAAGATAGCAAGTTGTAAACCCATCTGGTCCTGGACTTTTCCTCGGGGCAGAATCTTTTAATGCTGTATAGGTTTCCTCCTCTGAAATAGGTCTGTCCAAGTCAGATCTATCACTCTCATTCAGGTTGGGTAGTCCTGCATTGTTTAGGAATTCTTCAACCTTCCCCTTTTTTCCTTGTCCCTGTTGTCCCTTCTGTCTTACTGCATATAGGGCTTCGTAATACTTCCTAAATTCTTCCGCTATCTCCTAAGTTGTATAGACCACCTCCCCATTTTTATTTTGGATTTTTTCATTGAAGTTAATTTCTTTTTTCTTTTTCAACAGCCTCGCTAAATGCTTACTTGTCTTATTTCCCCAGAAATACCTGTCTCTTGCTAGTCTGTTGAAAAACCTTCTAAAGTCTTGCTCCATGCTATCTTTAAAGTTCCTCTCTCTTACTTATCAGTTGGTGGAAGCATTCCTGGTGATATCCATTATGTTTTCTATGCTCTTGTTCCAATCTATGTATTTCTTCAATGAGGTTTTCTCTTTTTTTTAATCTCTTTTTTTTTCCCGACTCCGATGGATATGAGGACCCCCCTAATATAGGCTTTATGGGCCTCCCAAAGAGTGGGACCCAATATTTCCCCTGTATCATTAACCAAGAAATTCTATTTCTTTCTGTATTGTTTCAACTACTTTATCATCTTTTAGAAGATTTTCATTTAGACGCCATGTAAATGGTTGCCTTTGGGTCCCCGGAATCCTCATCCTCATTGAGATCGGGGAGTGGTCGGACAGCATGGTTATTTCTATTTTAGTATCCCTTACTAGATTCAGCAAGCTGTGGTCTACCATTATGTAGTCCAATCTTGAGTACGTCCCGTGCACAGGGGAGAAGAAAGTATAATTGTGTATTTTTGCGTGCTGCACTCTCCAAACGTCTATAATTTGACATTGATGCAGCCTATGCCCAATCATTTTTAATAGTGCTTTACTCGTCCCCTGTGCCCAGGACTTACTGTCCAAAGTAGGATTCAGACAAAAGTTGAAGTCCCCTGCCAAAATAACCTCCCCTGTCTTAAAAGCCTCTTAACCTACCTAGTACTTGTTTTAGAAATCTAATCGGGTTTTTTTTTAATACAAATGATTTTATTGAAAGCACAAAAAAAACATAGCAGTTACAATTAGCTATTGTTACAATAATACAAACATAGTATGGTGGGAGGGTCTTACATAGGATGCTGATACAATTATGAGAAGTTAAGCATATACTCCTATTAAAAACACATTCAAAAGAAAAAGAAAATAATAAAATAAGGAAAAGAAAAACTATCAAGTTTCCTTTTTGTTAGATCAGACTACTATGTTGAAATATTACAAAAGACCTCTTGGTGGAAAGAACCACTTTCTGCGAAGTGCCAAGAGGCGGTCTTCTTAATTACAGACTAACTTCACTGCTGAAAACTTTGGTTTAAACATTGTAAAGTCCATAAATCTAACTCAAATAAAATAAAAGGAACAACAGTGAATTGGTTACGGGAGATTCGACTGAAAGCTAAGCCTTATCTAGCCATATATTCATAAATAAATCATACTTGTAGCCATACCAGTGAACCCGGGGGAGCTACGGGGACCATGACTTCCATTTGGAATCATAAGCTGGCATTGTGTCCATAATGGTGTGGTATACTTTTTCCATCAGTTGTATAGCTGCCATACGTCTGAGAACCTGCTCCCATGGTACCCCGGGGGCACGTCAAAATAGAGCAATAGTCCAGTGTACTGCTGAGCATAACGTATGAGCCCGCTTTTGTTCTGGGAAAGAAGAACCCGGAATATCTGGAAAGAACAGGCCCATTTGATATGTCATCGTTGTTGATACCCCAGTGATCTCAATCACTTTGGAGGATACCTTCTGCCAGATATTAGAAAGTACCTTACAGCTCCAGAATATATGTAAATGAGTCCTTTTATCAGGGAACCCTCTAAAGCAGCTCTCAGACACGGTTGAGAAAAATCTATGGAGTTTGGAAGGAGTGTAGCACCATCTGGTATGGAGTTTCACCACTGTTTCTTTAATCGCCACAGATCTCGTGCATTTATGCATATTAGAGATCCTGACGCCCCATTTCTCTGGTGAGGACACCTGTCCGGTCTCCGCCTCCCAGCCGAGCATGGCTGCAGATTTTTCTGCGAGGCCAAGACCTCCCAGGTAGTTATATAGCAGAGATATTGTTCCCTTATCTCTGGACGGGGGACCACACAAATTTTCAAACACCACACTCTCATCCGGCTCCCTTGGGGGGTAATGGGAGCTAAAGAAATGTGTTATTTGAAGATATCTGTGGAATTCAGTCTTGGGTAGGGAATGAGAATTTTGTAATTCCAAAAAGGAGCGGAACACCCCATTCTTTTTAAGGGAATCAAGTGTGACCAGGTCTTTAGATATCCACAGAGCAAATGCACCAGGGGATGGAAAAGCAGTTTTGAATAAAGGGTCCCCAAGATAGGTAGCAAATCTGGGATTGGAGGGGAGCAATGTGAGTCTTTTCTTATACAAGGCCCAAAGGTGAAGAGATTGCCCTACGACAACATTTAAACTAGAGATCTTCCTAGAGCTAACCGAGGTGGTCCACAGTAGGCCCTGCAGAAGAAATGGTGTTATTGAGGCTCTCTCAAATCTTATCCAGGGGATACTATGTGAGGGAGTGTGCCATTGTGCCATCTGCAGCGATCTAGCAGCAAGAAAATATAGTCAGAGGTTTGGTAGGCCTAAGCCACCTCTATCTCTGGGCCTGTAAATAATTTTTCTGCCTAATCTGGGTTTTTTGTTTTGCCAAACAAACTTATTCACCTCTCTCTGTATTTTATCAATCGTCAGCCGGGAGACAATGTGGGAGGGCCCTAAAAAAAAAATAAAAGTTTAGGGAGAATGGACATTTTCACCGCTTGAATCCTTCCTAGAAATGTAATATGGTATGAGTTCCAAGAATGTAGTAGTTGTTTAATGCGAGTGAATGCAGGGGGATAATTAGCGTTATACATTTTAAGAAACGTGGGGGCTAATTTTATGCCTAGGTAAGGTAAGGAATGGTACTCTATTGAGAATCCAAAGTGAGAATGGAGCGATGAGGTGATGTCTGGAGGAAAATTTATTGGTAAGGTGGCACATTTTGAGAGGTTAACCCCTAAACCTGAGATTTAGTGGAATATGTGTAAGGTATTGGTGAGGTTTGGAAGGGATACTATCGGGTCAGACAGGAACAAGAGAACATCGTCTGCATACAGACTGAGTTTGAATTCCTGTTCACCCTTTCTATACCCTCTGATGTTGGGGTCAATGCTAATGCAGCGTGCAAGGGGCTCAATGGCGAGGGCAAATAAGAGCGGTGAAAGGGGGCAGTCTTGTCTGGTTCCCCTTCCTAGCGTGAAATAGTCAGAGTTGCAACCGGGAAGTCTAATACGCGTGCGTGGGTGGTGATACAGTGCTCTGAACCCGTGAACAAAGGCCCCTGCAAAGCCAAATTTTCCCAACGTCCACTCCATGTAAGGCTAAAGTACACTATCAAATGCCTTATGGATATCGAGGCTTAGTAGAAATACTTTATTGGAGTGTAAATCTGCGTCTTGTATGATGTTAGAAGCCAGTCTAATGTTATCTGTAATTTGTCTAGTCGGGATAAAGCCCGTTTGGTCTGGGGAAATTAGTGTTGTGATAATTTTAGAAAGTCTGTCTGCTAGTAAGCGGCTAAAGATCTTTAGATCTGTATTAATGACGAGATTGGTCTGTATTTTTGGGGTAGGGAGTGATCCTTGTTTGGTTTAGGGATCAGGGACATATTGGCCAGAAGCATATTGTCAGGGAAGAGATTGCCTTTTAGGATATAATTGAAAAGAGATTTTAGATGTGGGATTAAAATGCCTTGAAATTTGTTATAAAACGGGGCTGAATAACCGTCTGGGCCAGGAATTTTTGAAGGTTTTAAGGATTTAATAATATTAAACTAGTTCGGAATCAGAGCATGGGGCGTTCATTTCCTCTAGTTGTTCTCTCGAGAGGGCAGGGAGGGGCAAGTCATCAAGCCATGATTTAAGGGCCGCATCTGTGGGAGAAGTGGGTGGTGAGAGTAGGTCAGAGTAAAATTTTGAAAAAGCCTGTAAGACTTCAGCCGGGTGGGAAATCAGATTACCATTAGGGGTTCTGAGTTTGTAAATGTGGGGGTGTTGAATCGACTAATTAAGCTTCATTGCGAACATAGCCGAGGCTGAGTTGCTGCGCAGAAGGAATTTAGCTTTCGACCATCTCAGAGATTTTTCGGTATGGTCGGTAAGAATTATATCCAGTTCTAATCTCTTGGAATTAATTTGGTGGAGTAACTCTGGGCAGTGACTTTGGGAATGTAGATGGTACAGTTTATCTAGGTCAGCTGTAAGTCTAGTTATATCCGCTGATTTCTCCTTTCATCTATTGGCTGCTATTTGAATTAGGTGGCCACGAATCACCACCTTATGAGCTGCCCACAAGATGGATGGGGACGTTTCATCTATCTTGTTAGTGATAAAATATTCTTCCATAAATTTGGAGATTTGGGAGGTCAGGATAGGGTCTGTGAGAAGGGACTCATTAAGTCTCCAACCTGCTGTGGAAGGTTTAAGGCCTATGTGGGAAATACAAAGAGAGACCACCTGGTGGTCTGACCAGGGGCAGGTATGTATGGCTGCATCAGTAGAGTTTGCTAAAAGAATGGGTGTGCAAAATATGTAATCCAACCTAGAAAAGCTATCATGGGGGTGGGAGTAGAAATTATACTCTCTAGCGCCCACGTTGTGAGCCCTCCATGCGTCTCCCAGATATGGGTGTGAAGTAAAGTTTTGACCGTTTTAGGGAAAACATTAGTAACCCCCCCCGCTTCTATCCAGGGAGGAGTGGGCCACCAAGTTAAAATCCCCTCTGAGCACCGTGTGCAGGGAGGAGAATCTATCCAGAATCTGGAGAAAAGCGCTAAAAAAAGAAGCTTGGGATTCGTTAGGGGCATAAACATTAGTGACCGTAATTTTCTTCCCATGTATGGAGCCCTTAAGAATGATAAATCTGCTAGCAGGGTCCTTGTAGATGCATTCAATATCAAACATAATATTTTTTCTAACAAAGATCGCCACCCCTCGGGACCTGGACCCAAAGGTGGTGAAATGACCAAGACCATAAGACTTGTCAAAGTAGGTGGGGTGATTGGCCTCAGCAAAATGGGTCTCCTGCAGGAGGATAATGTCAGCTTTTAGGCGTTTATACAAAGTGAAGGCCTTTTTCCTTTTATGAGGGGAGTTAAACCCTCTGACATTATGGGAAATTATTCTGACACCCATTCTAAATAAATTTGGTCAAATATGTAATTGCCTTTGGGGGAGGGTCCCAAGGTGCGTGCCATCATGTATTTCCTGCTAGCCGCAATAAGATACCATGAAGACTGTATAGATGCCACAGAGTTCAAGAAAGTATAACCATCCCAACCAGCGATTATGACTATATTACTAGCTCTAGTTTCAGTAATCACAGTAAATAACAGTGTCCCATAACCAAAAAGAACATTAACAAAAAACCTGAGAGGGGCAAAAATAAACATTGGGGTCGGGGTGGGAAAAGCCAGCCCGACTGAAGGGTAAAATAAAATTTCACCAGGAATAAACCTTCCTGGGTAAAGGGGCACAAGTGCCCAACACTCTTGGTGACCTGAGGAAAGAAATAAAAAATAAAAAATGACCTCCTACTTACTGTATGAGGAAAATAAAAAAAAAAGTCTGTCCTCAATTCCTCTTCTTTCTTCCTGGAGGTTACTACAAGAGTGGGGGGACAACCAAACGGGCACCACCGTGCGCCAGCACAGCGGGAAGATTACATGTTGCTGAAGGGTGCTTACAGGAGAACCATTGATGAAAATAAAAAAAATGAATTAAAAATACAAGGACAAAAGACAGCTGCAGGGGGATAAAGGGACCAGATCGGAGAAGAGATAAGCTGCAGATCTACCCCTGCAAAAGTCCGGTTCGCTCCTGAGCCGTCACAGAAAGTCCTTCAAACTGCTATAATTAACGATTAACCAAATCCTTAGCGTAGGCGTGTCCGAGAAGAGCGGGGAGCAGCCGAGGGCTAATTCAACCGATCCCTGAGGTCTTGCCTTTGTCTCCTGCGATCTCTCTGCAGCGAAGGGGTCGACCAAATGGCTGAAGGACGTGGGGTGGAGGGCATCCTGGGTAGATCTTCTTTTGCCATAAGACCTAGTTTGACTAGGAGTTCTTTTCCCTCCTGAATAGTGACGACTGTATATGTTGTTCCGCGATGTGGAACTTGAAGTTTGAACAGGAAACCCCATCTGTACCTGATATTAGCCTCTTGAAGGGGGACGGTGATCTCTTTAAACTTTCTACGTTTTTCCAGAGTGGCAGGCGGTATATATCCGGAAATATTTGAATCCTCGTGCCATCCAGCTCAATATTAGGGGTATTGCGGGAAGCCCTAAGAATCTCCTCCTTGATCAAAAAGTCCTTAAGGCACAATATTATGTCTCTAGGAGGCTTATCTTCCGGAGGTTTAGGGCGTAGGGCCCTTGTGAATGTGGTCACAAGTAAAATCAGATACCGGGGAGGCAGGCAGTAGAGACTGGAACAAGTTTTGGACTGCAGGGGTTAATTCTGTGACCATCTCCGGAACCCCACTGATCCTCAAATTGTTCCTACGGTTTCTGTTATCTAAGTCCTCTAAATGGGATTGTAGTTGTGCAACCGATTTTGTGCGAGCCTCATGATCCCTGCGGAGGTCTGTATATGCGTGTTGCAGCTCGTCGTGTTTGGTCTCTAATAGATCTGTCCTGCCCCCCAGCACTGCAATCTCCTGCTGCAGAGTATTAGTGGACTTGAAAAGCTCAGTCTGAAATTTTTCAGCTATTTTAGAGTACATAGCAGCTAAGCTGTCTTCCAGGTCTGCTTTGGTAAGCTGCGCTGAGTACTCACCGTCCCCAGATGAGTGTGCAGGAGACAAAGCTGTGTAGTGCGTTGAGGCCTGTGCACGCTGTGACTCGGCGCCATCTTGGCCTTTCCCCTCCATCTCCCGGACTCTGAGGAGGTAGTTGGTTAGGGACTTTTGCGCTGGTTTCCCGAGACGAGACTTAGAGGACGGCATGCACCGATCTTTCCCCCGGGGGTGCAGGAGGTTTTTGGGTCTGAATCTCTGGTTTTTAGCCCCAGGAAAGGCGATGAGGATCCTGCTGTGCACGGAGCTCCGCTCAGTTGCTCCGTCCAGCTTCGTGCCGCGCAAGCGCCCATCTAATCGGGTTTTTATTTGGACGGTATACGTTTGCCAAGGTAAAAATCCTATCATCTAGTTTGCCCTTCAGGAAAAGATATCGACCCTCGGGGTCTGTCATTCTGTCAAAGAAAACTTAATCATCTTCGCAAACCCTATTGCTACCCCCTTGGCCCTCCTTGTAGGTGAATCACTGTAAAACCAGGTCGGGAGGTCAGTAGAGTATAATTTAATATTTGTCCCCTGGGCAAGATGGGTCTCCTTTAAGAACACCACATCTGCTCGAAATTGCTGAAGTTCTTTTAATATTTTATGTCTCTTGACAGGGGAGTTTAGGCCCTTAACATTATATGACAGGAAATTTAATTCTGTAATTTATTTTAATCTAAAGAGGAATTTCCTATCAATACCATAACCTGCCTTCTTAAACATATTCTGTATTTGTCTCTCTGCAAGATTATTCTCCACACACCAACCCGCCCCCCCAACCCCCTCAATCCCTCCCCCCCTCTCCCAGGCCGTAGTATGGCCCTAAGTCCGCAGATGCTAATCAAAACCGATCCCATCCTACGCACTTCTTCTCCCAGGGTGCGACTCCGACCGCAGCCCCCCATGTCCCCGCCCCTCCCCCCCAGAAAGGGGGGAGGAGGGGCAGGAGCCGGCAAGCGCAGGTGGCCCAGAACCCCCCCAAGAACCTTCCGCCCCCACACCACATCTTATCTGTGTGTGTTGGACTACCCCCCCGACTCTCTCTGTCTGAACTTCAATTGGTTACCGGAACAACAATGAGAAGATCTGGTGACTAAAATGAAAAAATGTTTTAACCCAATCCTGGATAGAAGGGTAGATGAGAACCTAAAGATAGACCGTGTGCACAGAGTCAGGAAACCCCCAAACCTGAGACAGGAAACACCCAGGGATGTCATCATTAAATTTCATCTATATGAAGATAAAGCCAAGATATGGAACAAACTTAGAGGAGCCCCCCCAGTACATTTTGAGAGTATGGAATTACAAATATTTTGCGACCTATCAGCAGGAACTTTGGCACGGAGACGGCGACTAAAACCCCTGCTGGAACAACTGAGGACGGCTGACAATAAATATAGCTGGGGGTTCCCAACATCTTTAATAGTTCAGAAAGAAGGAAGAACGATCAGATTGAGTCTCCTGGAAGACCTCCATGACTTCTGTAAAAACCTAGACATTCCTGTTCCAAATATCCCTAGATAGAAGTAAAAAAGATCTTAACAGCGAGAGATGGACACTTTCAGTAATTACAAAAGGGTCACTATTAGACTTTAAGCAGAGACCACCTTATATCAGAGTTCCGCCATAGATCATGATTTGCAGTGTTTCCCTTTACATAAGAGTTTTGTTTCACTGTAAGGGGGAATCCTGCACACTCTGATGTAAGGGGGAACTCTGTGCTGGCTGGGTTCTAGTAACCTGACCTTCATGTCAATGCAGAAATATGTTTTTTTACTTTTGTTTAACTTAAACACATTGCTAATAGCACTAGATATATGTTTATAGTTTAAATATTGATTGTTGCACTGTTTAGCACTGAAAACTGCAATTGTAAGTACTTTTTTGCAGTGCCAGTAAAAATGTGGCTGCCAGTAAATCGCATGATTATTTGTCAGTAAAAAAATTCGGTGCAGTTTGTAAATTTTGTCATCCTGCCAGTAAATTTTGCTTCGGAGGGTTGGCAACTCGATGACCGCCGGCACCCGCAACCGCTCGTGACAGAGCAAGAACCGGTATCTGTGTGTGTAAACACACAAATCCTGGTTCTCTCAGGGGAGAGGAGACAGATTGTGTGTTCATAAGTATGAACAGCGATCTCTCTCTTCCCCTAGTCAGTCACATCTGCCTACAGTTAGAACACACCCAGGGAACACAGTTAACCCCTTGATTGCCCCCTAGTGTTAACCCCTTCCCTGCCAGTGACATTTGTACAGTAATCAGTGCATTTTTATAGCACTGATCACTGTTTCATTAATTGTCAATGGTCTCAAAAATGTGTCAAAAGTGTCCAATTTGTCCACCGCAATATCACAGTCCTGATAAAAATTGCAGATCACCGCCATTACTAGTAAAAAAAAAAATAATAATAATAAAAATGCTATAAATCTATCCCCTATTTTGTAAACGCTACAACTTTTGCGCAAACCTATCAATATATGCTTATTGCTTTTTTTTTTACCAAAAACATGTAGACGAATACATATCATCCTAAACTGAGGAAAAAATGTGTTATTGTGTTTTTTTTAATTTGGGATATTTATTATAGCAAAAAGTAAAAGATATTGTGTTTTTCTCAAAATTGTCGCTCTTCTTTTGTTTATAGCGCAAAAAAGAAAAAAAACGCAGAGGTGATCAAATACCACCAAAAGAAATCTATATTTGTGGGAAAAAAAGGACCTAAATTTTGTTTGGGTACAGCATTGCACGACCGCGCAATTGTCAGTTAAAGCGGCGCAGTGCCATATGGCAAAAAATGGCCTGGTCGTTGAGCAGCCAAATCTTCCGGGCTGAAGTGATTAAACTAGAGGGATGGTTGATTTGCTGAAATCACATTTTTACTTTCAGTTGTCAGAGTCTATTTTCCCTTATTTAGGTATTTATCTTTCTCCATTTGTACAGTTAATTATTCTCAGATATTCAAACGTCTTTTTGGAGGATATCCAGAAATGGTCAGTTGTGTCCCCCACCTTGATTGGACAAATCTCAGCTATAAAGATGAACCTTTTATCAAAGATCCTATACCTTTTCAGGACATGTGAAAAGGGACTCCTCAGTGGATCCAAATTAAGCTTTTTTTCTGCAAACTATATACAATGGAAACCCTAATGTGGACTAGACTAAGATTTAGACATCCAATCTTCTGTCTGTCCTTATCACACTACCTGGCATTGTGGGACAGACTGATAAACAGAGTTTCAGATCCTCATGAGCTCTTTGACACCCCATTTTATGGGAACCCTGTATTTGGTGGACCAATAGAGGTCTCTTCTGAATTTGAGACTGCATTATTGACAATGGAGTGCAGGTGAGTTTCGCTTCAGGCAGATAAAATCTTTCCCGAAAGAAACAAATCATAGGTGATTCAGAAGTCAAGTGGCCTTTCTTTGAAACGCTATGTAAAATCTTACGCATGGTGAAGAGCCACATCTATATGCTATTGCACAAGACAACACAGAAGCAGTACTGGCTCAGCAGCAATGGCACTTGACTTAGGCACACGGTCACAAGTAGGCAGAGCACATAATTTCGTCTCTCCTGTTTTAACCCTCACAGTGGTCTTGAAAGCACAATCATCTGGCTCAATGAACTCCAGTTACTAGGAGCAATGGCTGTGCAGGTTGCCATGGGCAATATCCCGGATGAGCCGCTAAATGTAGCGCACCCCATTTAACCACTTCCCTCCCGGCCTATAGCAAAATGACAGAGTGGTGGTGGATCAGTTATCCTGACTGGGTGTCATATGACATCCAGGGTCTGGTATGGATCTTGAGGGGGACTCCCATGCCATTTTTTTATTTTGGTGCCGGGTTCCCCTTAATATCCATACCAGACCTGAAGGGCCTGGTATGGAATTTGGGGGGACCCCCACGCAATTTTTTTTTAAATTTTGGTCGGGGTTCCCCTTAATATTCATACCAGGGCCTGTTAATGGACTGGGGGGATCCCATGCCGTTTTTTTTCAATGGACTTATTTTATCTGTATTCCGGGGCCGACAATTCATTTTAGCCGCGAGTAGTTTTAACTGACTTTTTTTCCTTTAGAAATGTAATTTTGCTCTCGGACTGTTCTAAACACGGGAAATATGTGCCACTTTACAGGCATACTAGGAAGGAATATTTCACTTTTATTGTTTCACTTTAAGCATTATTAAAATCATTGCTTCCGAAAAAACGTCCGTTTTTAAAACTTTTTTTTTGCATTGATACATGTCCCCTGGGGCAGGACCCAGTTCCCCAAACACTTTTTATGACAATACAATGCATATAAGCCTTTAAAATTAGCACTTTTGATTTCTCCCATAGACTTTTAAAGGGTGTCCCGTGGCTTTCGAATTTGCGGCGAACACCCTAAATTGTTTGCTATCCAGCGAACACCCGATGTTTGAGTCGAACTTACGTTCGACTCGAACATCGAGCTCATCCCTAGTTCTGGAGATACAAGAACTAGAGTTTACAGTTTAAATACAAGCTGGCACACTCTGTTTGCAGCAGACAGAGGATAAGCCCACAGTGCCTTAATTACCTAAAAACAATATAAAATAATTATTTGTATATTACTTACTTATGGAAAGTAACCCCTTACCACCCAGGCTAATTCTGACACTTTTCTCCTACATGTAAAAATCATAATTTTTTTGCTAGAAAATTACTCAGAACCCCCAAACATTAAATATATATGTTTTAGCAGACACCCTAGCTAATAAAATGGTGGTCAACTTTTTATGTCACCCGGTATTTAGGTAGAAATTTTTCGAACGTGTATTTTTGGAAAGAAACTGTTTCATGAATAAAAAAAAACACTAAAGTTAGCATGATTTTTTTGTACACTATAAAAGATGATGTTACGCAGAGTAAATAGATACTTAACATGTCACGCTTTAAAATTGCGCACACTTGTGGAATGGCGCCAAACTTCAGTACTTAAAAATCTTCATAGGCGACACTTTAAAATTTTTTACAGGTTACATGTTTAGAGTTACAGAAGAGGTCTAGTGCTAGAATGATTGCTCTCGCTCTAACGATCATGGCGTATGTAACCTGTGTGTAGCTGGCTCTGATACTAGCCAGTGCCTTACCAGCCACCGCACGTCCTTGACCCAAATCTTAAAAATACATTTGGACAGGGCTGTACAAATGCCGTAGCTGTGATGCTTTACTTCACAGCTGCAACTTTTTTTTATTGTTATTTTTTTAGCTGCAGCATCTTTAACTCAGCCTGCAGCGTTTGATAGGCAGCACCGCCTGTCAAACTCGCCTATTGATTTCAATGGGGCCACTCTGCAACTGCAAGCCAAATTTGCTTGCAGTAGCAGCATAGTCCAACAATCTAAAACTACCATTCAGCAATGTAAAAAAAAAAAAACAAGGAGGTGACAGTAGCACCTCATGAAAGCCTGTCAGCTGCTGCTATACCACTCGTTGAAAAGCAATCCACCTCAGATCACTTTTCGGAGGGCAGTAAGCATTACCGCAAATGTAAAAGAAACTTGAAACACATCATCCATTTCACACTCGCTACCAACCAGGTCACTCCCCAGCCACTTCCCATGTTAGCCACCTCCCTTCAACTTATATCACAGATGACCATTTCCCAACCTGCAGATGAAAGACCCTACTCCAAAAGATATCACTCCAAGTGACTCCCCCCACCTGCTGATTAATATCCCTCCATGACCACCTCACACCCCCCCTGCTGACAGACCTCTCTCCCCAGCCTGTCCCCACACACCCTCTCACCTGCTGACCTGTGGATGGGGGAATCATTCCCACAGTGTTATTGTGTTCTGCCAGTGGGGAGCCTTCCTTACCCACACAATGCAATGATCAGTGTTGTTAACCATAGCTGGCAGCACTGATTGTTTCAGGAAAAACCTGACAGGCTGGTTTTACACAAGTCGATTAATAGATTGACTTGTGTACAACCAGCTAGCCCATACATAGATCAACTATGGCTGGTCTCTGCTTAATTGGCTTAATTTCAATCCATGTATGGCCCACTTAACACTACGCAGTCCCTAAACATCCTTCAGCAAACCTTTACATTTTTCCTTCCCAGATTCCTTTATCCTCCTGACCTGTACATAGTGCCCACTGTCATACCCTCCACACTTCTCTTCTATACATAGTACTCACTTGTTATACCTTCCACACTCCTCTCCTGTACACAGTGCCCGCTGTCATACCCTCCACACTCCTCTCCTGTACATACTGCTCACTGTCATACCCTCCACACTTCTCTCCTGTACATAGTGCCCCTTGTCATACACTTCTCTACTGTACATAGTGCCGGCTGTCATACCCTCCACACTCCTCTCCTGTGCATACTTCCCACTCTCATATCGTCCACACTCCTCTCCTGTACATATTGCCCCCATCATACCCTCCACACTCCTCTCCTGTACATACTGCCAACTATCTTTCTCTCCACACTCCTCTTCTGTAAATACTGCCCCCCATATTACCTTCCACACTCCTCTCCTGTACATACTCATACCCTGCACACTCCTCTCCTGTACATACTACCCACTGTCATACCCTCCACACTCCTCTCCTGTACATACCGTCCACTGTCATACCCTCCACACTCCTCTCCTGTACATACTGCCCTCATCATACCCTCAGTACTCCTCTCCTGTACATACTGCCAACTGTCATACCCTCTACACTCCTCTCCTGTACATGCTGCCAACTGTCTTTCTCTCCACACTCCTTTCCTGTACATTCTGCCACATAATACCTTCCACACTCATCTCCTGTACATACTGCCCCATCATACATCCACACTCCTCTCCTGTACATATTTCCAACTGTCATCCCCTCCACACTTCTCTCCTGTACATACTGCCCACTGGCATACCCTCCACACCCCTCTCCTGTACATACTGCCCACTGTTGTACCCTGCACACTTATCTCCTGTACATTGTGCCCACTGCCATACCCTCCACACTCCTCTCCTGTACATAGTGCCCACTGTTATACCCTCCACATTCCTCTCCCTCACCTGCACATACTTCCCACTTTTATACCATCCATACTCCTTCCCTATGCCTCTTACCCACAAAAACAGTTCTTTAAAATTATATTGAATACCCTCAATGTTACCAGCTCCAGAATGGGCACAGTTTTGTTAGTTCAACTAAAGGAAATCTTCTCAGTCCTCATATTTGTTCTGCCCATTATTAGTACTCATTTAATTTTGTTATTACTATTGTGATGCATAGAGGAACATAGGGGATGTCAGCTACTCTAAATATACCACTGGTAAAAAAAAGTGTCCCTGAAAATATTTTTGAAATGTTGGCAACTATGCACTTTGATCAATACGGAGGGTCACCGGGCGTTTCCTAATTCACCTGGTCTTCCTTCCAGGTTCTGTGCCTTCAGTCACTTGCCTTGGCCGGGCTGCATTGCTGTCACTCCCACACATGCTCATGCGCATCCTTTCTCTCATCCCCCCGCTCTCTCTCATCCTCCCTCCCTTACCCCTCACCCCTCTCTCATCCCCTTTATCTCTCTCTCTCATCCTCCCTCTCTCTATTTATTTTAATTTGTTATAACAAAAAATTGTTTGCATTTTCTTTCTTTTATAAAAAGCCCCACCACAATCCTCAGTACCAGGCCCATGATGTTCTTAATCTGGCCCTGCCTGCTCCTGCTGTCCTCTCTCCTTGCTCCCATGCCTCCAGGAAGGGCTTGCCCTGTGTGTTATGGCAGGAACCTTCCAGCATCCGAGACCCAGGCCAAGGTCCCAGACTAGGGGGCAACCTCGAGGCCCACCAACAGGCTCTTCAGCATTCCATCTTCCACTTGCTGGCATGACTTATACCTATTTATGAGGTGGCCTGCCACCCCTTTACTGGGGATTGGCTGAAGCCCTCATAAATATTCCAAGCAGCTCCTCCTAGCCTCCATCCACTAAGTCTACACAATTCTCCAAAGTCCCAGAAAACAGGGGGAGGCACCAGAGAGGCTGCTATGATCAGTCACCCAGCTCTGACTCACTGAACTCTGACCCAGATTCACAGCTCTGGCTTAGCCATGAGCTAAATAAATTTACCTACACTAACAAGCCTACTCTACAAAAAAAACACCTTACACCTAGCACACACAAGAAGGTGCTACATATTCTTTGTGAAACAGATTTGAACAAGACCTTTGAACTTTCTAGGTTACACAATCTAGTGGTTAATCTATCTAAAACAGGTGTGTCCAACCGTTTGACCTTCCTGAGCCACATTTAAAGAAAAGGAACACTAACAATAAAGATAGCTGATAAACAAAAAAAACATAGGACATAAGTTATCACTGATATAGATAATGTACCTATCTGAGTAATAAAACTTTTATGCAATGTATTTTATTATAAAAGTAAAAGAGGGCAACATTGCAACTAGTGCAATGTTTGACACCGTTTTTGATAAACGAATGCATCAATATCTGGTAGGATGCAGTAGCAATTTGCAATGATTTCTCAAGGTGCTCATCAGATATTTTGGTTCTAATTTTTCCCTTTGTGTGCTTCATCCTTGAAAATAGCTGCTCACAAATATAGGTGCAGCCGAAAACTGATGACATGAATAAGGCATGATTGTGAATATGGGGATATGTGTTCGTTAAGTGTAAATCAATTTTCCTAAAAAAATCGCTGCAAAAATCTAAATTTTTAAGTAAGTTTATGATTTTGTGTTGGGCTCCATTCGTAGAAATCTTGGGCTTCAGGTTGGACACCCCTGATCTAAAGTTTCAATTAACACAGCCTTAATAGAAGCAAACTATAAATTAGAACTTAGTTGGCACCTAGTCCCTGCTACATTTAATGCAGATATATCATCAAAATGTTACTGGGGATGCCCAGTTGAGGGCACCATGTTTCACATAGGGTGGCTGTGCCTAAAAGTTCAGAGGTTTCTGATTAGTGGTTATGCTCTTATTTATACTGTAACCTTGTTTAATCCCATAAAATCCCCCGCAGAGGCCCTGTTGAGGGTAAATTTCCCCAACATTACAAGGGGATCGCCTTGGACTTCAAGAACAGACTTAATTGGATCATGGTGGTTGATAGGTTGTCTAGCATTTTGAATTACTCACAGACTAAATTTGAAGCTCAGTGCATCAGTTTTTTCTGGCTTTTGCGATTGAGTTGTCTTCCATAGTTAGAAAGAGAATATTCATCTGCCTTGGCCGATCAGTGAGGGTTTTATTCCTGCAATGTGAGCTGATGGAAAAGGATAATTATTTAGAATAATGTTCTCGAAGAATTTTAGTCCTTCCCTTTGGGACTTAAACGTGGAAAAAATGCCACAGTGAGGTGGCCTCTTCTTTTTAGAACGTGGTCACATTCAGAGGCCTGTGCCAAGGTCCAAGAAATTTGAGCTAGCCTGTGCTAGGGCCAAAAAGAAAAAAAAAGAGATAGTTACCCATAGGGAGCATCTTCAAGAAAAAGGCAAAATTAATTTACTGTGGAAAGTGGCTACCCAGATGGGACATCTTCAGAAAATCTAGAACAGGAATGCGACTACCAGTAAGGAGCACCTTCAGAAGAGTCTGCTATGCTGAAGATTGTCCAGGAGAGCCTAGGTAGAAGCTGCTGCCAGACTGAGGTTGCCTAGAGACCTTGTCACTCAAGATTTCAAGGTACAGTTGCAGCTCTAAAATTTAAGTTGCTGCTATCAAATGGCCAACCACTATTAAAAGACTGCTACAGGCAGTTATGTCTCTCTCTCTCTCTCGCATAGAGTCATTGCAACAGTGATGGTGCTCTCTCAGAAAGTCGCTGTATCCTATTGATTTGTATTTGGGACCACTAGGAATTTAGCTGCAACTAGAAGGTCTATGACACTTTGCTCAGAGTTTATTAAGCAGATACATTCAAATAAAAACTAGCAACTGGCACCCAGCTGTTTGTAAGCCTAGGACCCACCCAATAGCCTTAGTACTTTTGTTGTCATCCTACACTGTCCAGGTGGGGTGGATGGTACATTTTTTTTTCTATGCTCCCCTCAGCAACATACTAATGACATAAAAAAAAACATTTTTATTGCGTACCTTCATTTAGACCCAATAATGTCATGATTGGGTCTCTTTGCTATGTAGATTGCATTTGCCTGCAAACTGTTATGCCTACAGTTGATGCTGAGCCTTTATTAATGCAAGAACTGAAATTCAGTAAGAATGCTGTGAGTGCTGCTTTATTTCTCCATAACATGTTTTTTTTTTTTGTTTTGAGGGGGTGTAAAAAAATGATTGGCACCAAGCGCCTGATGTTTTAGTCACTGATTTAACCATAGAAGTTAAATAAACTCCATAATCTCTGACTCTAGCAATAAAATATCCAATATCTAACCTATTTCCTAAAGCCCCATTCACACCATTGTGCTGGGTAGGGATGAGCCCGATGTTCGAGACGAACTTAAGTTCGACTCGAACTTCGGGTGTTCACCTGTTCGCCCAATAGCAAACAATTTGGGGTGTTCACAGCAAATTTGAAAGCCGTGGAACATCCTTTAAAAGTCTATGGGAGAAACCAAAAGTGCTAATTTTAAAGGCTTATATGCATGGTATTGTCATAAAAAGTGTTTGGGAACCTAGGTCCTGCCCCAGGGGACATGTATCAACGCAAAAAAAGTTTTAAAAATGGCCATTTTTTCAGGAGCAGTGATTTTAATCATGCTTAAAGTGAAACAATAAAAGTGAAATATTCCTTTAAATTTCGTACCTGGGTGATGTCTATAGTGTGCCTGTAAAGTGGCGCATGTTTCCCGTGTTTACAACAGTCCATGCACAAAATTACATTTCTAAAGGAAAATAAATCATTTAAAAGTACTCGCGGCTATAATGAATTGACGGTCCCGGCAATACACATAAAAGTCATTGAAAAAAACAGCATGGGATTCCCCTACAGTCCATTACCAGGCCCTTTTCTATTTGGAGCAGGACTCCTCTATGCCATCTATACAGAGAGAATTTATTTTACAACTCTTGCGCTTCGCCACAAGCCATAACTACTTCTGGTTTGGAGGCGATTTCTTTTTGCAAGCTGTAGGCGTAGCTATGGGTGCAAAGTTCGCGCCCAGCCTAGCGAACCTCTTCATGGCTCGTTGGGAAAGTGAGGTCATTGATACCAACCCACCCAAGGAGCTACGCCTCTGGAAAAGATACATCGATGATGTACTCCTGGTGTGGGAGGGTGACCTCCCCTCCCTTGAAGCTTTTTTTCACAGGCTTAATCTAAATGATAGAGGTATTTGCTTGCAATATGAGGCCAGTAGTTCTCACATTCATTTTCTAGACCTAAACATCACGGTCAATGAGGGTCAACTTATTACTACTACATACTTTAAAGAGACGGACCGTAATGCCTATATCCCCATGAGTAGTTGCCATCATACCCCCTGGCTTAAGGCGGTCCCTAAAGGCCAGCTCCAGAGAATCAGGCGTAACTGTATCAATTTCCCTGATTATCTACAGCAGGCCCAGATTCTAAAATTGAGATTTCTGGAGAAGGGATACCCTGAGGCTGAGATAGATGATACTATTATTCAGGTGGGTAATTTGGATAGAAATACTATGCTCAGTGGGGATAGGATGGCGAATCATGCTTCTGATAATCGATTTGCCTGTTCTCTAGTAACGAGATACTCTAACCAACATTTCTTGGTCAAAAAGATACTGAATAGACATTGGGGCCTGTTGAAGAATGATAGGGTACTTGGCCCTAGTCTACCGGATCATCCAGTAGTTATTTTTAGAGGAGCACCTACTTTACGGCATATGATTGCTCCCAATATTGTAGATCCTCCTAGGCCTATCTCTTTTTTTCCATCTCTGAATGGCTTTCATCCCTGCAGAAAATGTGAAATTTGTCAGCTTAATGCTTTTAGAGGCCGCAGATGTGAGAGTTTTCAATCAACCCAAACTAATCAAATATATAAGATTGAGTCATTTATCACGTGCACTACTGAATATGTAGTGTACATGATACAGTGCCCCTGTTTAAAGCAATATATTAGGCGCACAAAGCGGGCTCTTCATGTGCGGTTATCTGAGCATGTGGGCAACATTAGGCGTGGATTTACTAAACATAACCTGTCTAGGCATTATGCCAAATACCACGATAAGAAGATTAAGGGAACACTTTTTGTGGCACTAGCCAAACTTCAGTGTCACTGGAGGGGTAGTAATAAAATCAGAGCCATTTCCAGGCTAGAAACGAGATGGATATTCGATATGATGAGTTATGTGCCCTTTGGGCTTAATGTAGACTGGGACATTAATTCTTTTATTAATAATTCCTAATTAGTTGTGAGGTTTTATAACTTATTTCTTATACATGTTTGTATTTTTTTATTTTCATCTGTTTTATCAATTATGTATTTTTTATGTGGAGTTAATTACTCAGATGCACCTTTTTGTTTACTTTGTAGAGGTTTTCAAACTATTTTTTAATTATTGATGCATTTATTATGTGGCGTTCTCCCTGGAATTCCTGGCTGTTGCATTCACTTTTCATCATGTCGATATGATTTTTGGCCGCTAGATGGCGGTAATTGTATTATTTTATATGGCTTCCTTTTCTTAAATATGTTTCCTCTTCCTGGATGGTGTGTCGTCAGTTCGGCGCCATTTTTGTATTTCCCATCTTATTCTTATAGCGGCCAGCACTTAAGATGGCGCCGCGGGTCTATTCCTATAGCGGCCAGCACTTAAGATGGCGCCGCGGGTCTATTTATACCCAGAGCGTGGTGACGGGCGGCACTTGGCCCAACCCCCAGACGACGTCCTATCGTGACGAAACGCGTAGGGTGTGGCCTATGACGCTGACGTCACTACGTTGTTCCTCTTTTGCTGAACTGGATGGGAAGTGTATGCACAGCGGGAAGCCTGCGGAGACGCTACATCATTGAGATTACTCTGACACTCGTTTATTTGAACTACTTGTAAGTGCATCTTTTTATTCATTAAATATTATTGATTGGAACGATTACACTATGGGAGCCTTTCTTGCTTTTATTTCCGGAGCCATACAGCCTCAGCCACAGACCCAGATGCTGGTATAGGTTATTGGGAAACCTGTAATCTCCCATATGCCTGGATAGACCTTTGTTGGTCTTTTGAGTCGGTAAGGAGCCTCATATCCAATTGGGTGTATTCACTTTTTGGGAGATTGGATTTCCTTTATCACGGATTTTGGATTAGTTCTTCTTTTTTCCGTTTATGAACTTTATATATGGAATTTTTTTAATCGCACTATTTGTGATGGGACTTTTTATGTGCTCTTTTTTGTTTTTTTGACACTATTAATTTTAGTATTTCATTATACACATATCCTACAGTGGTCATAAATTTTTATGGTAATCTTTCACGGTATCAATTATGATTTTATGTTTTAATAATTTTTAATAATTTTGGTATTTTCATTTATTGGCTGTCCTTAGCGCTGCATAATATTTATACTATAAATATTAAGGGGAACCCCGAACCAAAATTTAAAAAAAATTTGTGTGGGGGTCCCCGCAAATTTCATACCAGGCCCTTCGGGTCTGGTATGGATATTAAGGGGAACCCCGCGCCAAAATAAAAAAAATGAGGCGGGGGTCCCCCTCAAAATCCATACCAGACCCTTATCCGAGCACACAACCTGGCAGGCCACAGGAAAAGAACCGTACCAAGCCACATGCCCTCAACATGGGAAGGGTGCTTTGGGGTAGCCCCCAAAGCACCTTGTCCCCATGTTGATGGGGACAAGGGCCTCATCCCCACAACCCTTGCCCGGTGGTTGTGGGGGTCTGCGGGTGGGGGGCTTATCAAAATCTGGAAGCCCCCTTTAACAAGGGGACCCCAGATACCGGCCTCCCCCCTGTGTGAAATGGTAACGGGGTACAAATGTACTCCTACCATTTCTCAAAAAGGGTGTGAAAATGGTAAAGATGACAAGACACGGCTTGGGACAAGTCCTTTATTAAAAAATAAAAAAATAAAAATGTCCCACGAAGTCCTCTTCTTCTCTTGCTCCGCCGACCGAAAAAGAAAAAAAAACCCGCACGCCACCACCGATCCACCTCCATGGGAGGCACCCACCGTAATGACTGTCCTTTTAGGTGACAGTTCTTTTATAACTGAGGGAGGGGCCACACGGTAACATCACCGGGTGACCCTGCTTGTCCCCAAGCCGTGTCATGTAATTTTTACCATTTTCAAACTTTTTTTGTGAAATGGTAGGGGTACATTTGTACCCCATTACCATTTCACACAGGTGGGGAGGCCGGGATCTGGGGGTCCCCTTGTTAAAGGGGGCTTCCAGATTTCAATAAGTCCCCCGCCCGCAGACCCCCACAACCACTGGGCAAGGGTTGTGGGGATAAGGCCCTTTTCCCCCCATCAACATGGGGACAAGGTGCTTTGGGGGGCTACCCCAAAGCACCCTCCCCATGTTGAGGGCATGTGGCCTGGTACAGTTCAGGAGGAGGGGGTGCTCTTTCGTCCTCCCTCTTTTCCTGCAGCCTGCCAGGTTGCATGCTCAGATAAGGGTCTGGTATGGATTCTTGGGGGGACCCCCACGCCGTTTTTAAAAAAAAATTGGTGCAGGGTTCCCCTTAAAATCCATACCAGACAGGTCTGGTATGAATTTTGACGGGGACCCCCATGGGTTTGGCTCATCCCTAGTGCTGGGGTAATGTCATTCTGACACCCAATGCTCCTAGCCAATAGGGATGGGCTGAACAGACCTCTGTTCGGTTTGCACCAGAACTTTTGAACACCGCGAAAGTTCGGACCCGAATAACAAACCCCATTAAAGTCAATGGGACCCGAACGTCAAAAATCAAAAGTGACCATTTTGAAGGCTTAGATGCAATTAATTGGGCATACAACGGTTATAGGGGTCCTGCCCTGGGGGACATGTATCAATGAAAAAAAAAGTTTTAGAGCAGTGATTTTTGGATTTTTAAAGTGAAAGCATAAAATTGAAAGATTCCTTCCAATAGAATGCCTGGGGGGTCCCCTTAGTCTACCTGTAAAGTGGCAGATCTGTACCATGTCTAGAATCTGCTGCCTTTATTTTGTTCAGCAACAGCTGGGGAGCCAGTCTGTATGATGAGGTCACAATCTAGTGCACTGGGAACAAGATTAGAGATTTTTTTGATACATTCTGGTGTCACTGGTCTTGGGTTGTCGGCAGCGCCTTCCTACCGTAACCCTATAGAGGTACTCTTGATGAAAGCAAGAATTGGCCTTGCTGTAAAAAATTGCAATGATATGCACCTGTCAAACAGGTGCTAAAAAATTAGTCTTTGGGTGTTAATTGTGCCCATGAAACCTATACCAAAACCATTCTTCCAGATGACATGATTGAACACCCTCAAAGCTAGGCAGCCTCGAAGTCCTGCTGAGATTCCACATCCCAAAAAGACTTAATCAGTGACATTGGCATCAGGGCCTTCATAGCTGGTAATCCAGGACTGATTCATTGTTATAAAAGCCAAACGGTCCACGGAGTCTCTGGACAGACATGTTCTATGATCAGTAAGGAAACCTCCTGCAGCACTGAATGCCCATTCTGAAAGCACGCTGGATGCAGGGCAGCCCAACAACTCAATAGCATACTAGGCAAGTTCTGGCCAGTGGTCTATTGTCATGACCCAGTAAGTCAGTGGATTGTCAGCTGGAAAGCTCTCCATCTCTGTTTTGGCCCGAGGTAATCGTCCACCATGTGATGCAGATGCTGCCGATGGGATGTGGAAGCTGACAGCCCTGGGCGGCGAGGACTAAAAAAATTCCGAAATGCCTCACTTAGGCGGACGCCTTCTCCAACGCTCCTCTCTTGACCAACAGAAGGCTCAAAACTACGTTTTCCACGACACTTTAACCTACTGGAGTAAAAAAAACGTTCAATAGAATCCTCTTTAACATGTCAAGAGATTTTATCTTCTGCACTCTATGTGGGAACGGGATGAGTTCTGAGACCTTCCCCTTATAACGGTGGTCAAGGAGGGTTGCCAACCGGTAATCATCCTTCTCCTTTATGCCACGTATTCTTGGATCCTTTCGCAGGCTTTGAAGCATGCGCCTCAAATTTGCCAAGGCTTGAGAAGCAGACTCTTAGGGGTCACTCAGGATGACAGCATCTGGAACTTCTTCCTCCCAGCCACGTACTACTCCCAAGGGTCCTGGTGTTGGAAAGCCATCACTTACAGATTGACACATGTCTTCTTCTTCGAAGCCTATGAAAGTACCAGAATCCTCCTCCTCATCCTCCTCCCCTCTCTCCTCCTGTGTATTCTGTGACATAGGAATGATGGTGTCTGAATAAAGTGGAACTCAAGAGGAAAGGAAGTCCTCCTCTTCTTCCTGCTGCTCTGCCTCCAGTGCCCTGTCCATAATGCCACGCAGAGTCTGCTCCAGCAGGAACACAACAGGAATTGTGTCACTGATGCATGCACTGTCACAGCTCACCATCCTTGTGGCCTCCTCAAATGGTGACAATACAGTGCATGCATCCTTAATGATCAGCCATTGGCTTGGGAAAAAAAAAATAAAAGTGGCCTGAGCCTGTAGACGTGCCGTACTTGCAGAGGTACTCATTGACGGCCCTCTGCTGCATGTATAGCCGCTGTAGCATTGCCAAAGCCGAGTTCCACCCGGTGGGCATGTCACAAATCAGGCGGTTTACGGGCAGGTGGAATTCCCACTGAATTTCAGCCAACCAAGCACTGGCTGTGTATGACAGCCTGAAATGGCTACAGACTCTTCTGGCCAGCTTTAGCACATCTTGCAACCCTGGGTACGTATTTAGGAAATGCTGCACCACCAAATTGAGGACACGTGCCAGGCATGGCACATGTGTCAACTTTCCCTGTCTAAGGGCGGACAGGAGGTTTGAACCATTATCGCACACCACCATTCCTGGTTCCTCTGGGCCTGTCCCTGCAGAGCTGCAAGAATCTCTGCTCTGGTGTGGTTCCTATCCTCTAAACACACCAGCTGAAGCACTGCATGGCACCTTTTAGCCTGACTCTGGGAATAGCCCTTTGAACGCTTAGGAGGTAACTGATGTTTATAGGACAATACTGCAGAGGAGGGCATGGAGGTGGCGGAGGAGAAGGAGGAGGGGGTAGAGCTCACAGGTCTGGCATCATCACCACCAGCTGTATGGAGACGTGGGGGCACAACAAGCTGCAGCACAGAACCCTGTCCTGTATCCTTTCGAGTTGCAAGCAGCATTATCCAGTTTGCTGTTAACGAAATATATGGTCCCTGTCCATGCTTGCTGGACCACGTGTCAGCAGTAAGGTGGATTTTACGGCTGACTGCCTTGCACAACAATGCCAGAACATTCCGATCCATGTGATGGTAGAGAGATGGAACGGCCTTACGTGAAAAGTAGTAACGAGTGGAAACCTGCCATTGTGGTACAGCACATTGTGCGAATTCACGGAAGGGGCAGAATCCACCAGGCTGAAAGGCAGAAGTTGGAGAGCCAACATCTTTGACAAGCTTGCATTTAGATGCTGGGCATGTAAGTGGCAGGGACTGTATTTTTTTTTAGCTGCAGCAGATGGGGCAGAAAAATTTGCCATCTACAGTCTACAGTTGGTGGTGTGCTGCTGGCAGATGTGCTGCTAAGACCTGGGACACCCTGTGCTATACCATCATCTCTGTCAGTGGAAGCTGCTGAGAGGTAATGACTCGGTATAGCAGGGGCATACTGAAGTGGGTAAGGAGGAAGATGAGGAGAAGGGACGGATTTGTGCCCCTTTTTTGTGGCTTTTAGGTGCCCTTGACAACGGCTGAGTGGTTGGACTTTAAATGCCTTGTTCAGCGCGTGGTACCCAAATGGCTGGTGTTTTTGCCACGTTTGATGTGCCTGAGACACAGTTTGCAGATAGCAACAGTGCAATCTGCTGCAGATGTGCTGAAAAAGGCCCAGACAGCTGAGCTTTGGGGAGTGAGCCAGGAGATAACAGCTGCAGAATGTGATGGAATAGGGTGGCTGCTCTCTACTCTTTCTTGATGTTGGCCTCCTTGGGGTTGTGCTGCCTCACCTTCAATTTCCACCTCTGCTCTATCTGGCACCCAAGTCGCATCAGCTGACGCTGTGGTCAAATAACTCAGCTGACTCCTCGATGGCTGATGTTGGGGCTCTGGCAGGAAAAGATGTGGACAAAGAGGCAGGTTTATCCACTCTGGCAACTCCAGGGGACTGCACACTTGTCTCTGCTTGTGTGACAGAGGATAAGGAGGATGAGGAAGGTTTAGTAAGCCAGTCTACCACCTCCTCTGCATGCTGTTGCTGGATAGCACTGGCAAACTCACTAAACAGAGGAAATGATTCCCTGCCTGAGGACTAACCACCACGTCCACCTTTGCCTGTGGACATATTTGTTGCTGGCCCCCTTAAAGTGCCAAGGGAACGTCTGCCTCTCCTTGTTGTCCTCCCAGACATTATTGGGAGGGGGCGGTGCTTATAAGCAAATGTAAAGAAGAAGTGGAAATCTGTACTTAGATGCACTTTAATCAATGTAAAGTGGTGTTTGGTGCACTTTAATTTGAGTACTTACACTACACAGACACACTCCACGGATACACTATAATATACTGCAATATAATGCGCCAAACATACAGTGACGCATAAAACCTTTATGGCGTTAAACTGGCAGTAACGCACGCAGAACTATATGGCGTTAAACTGGCAGTAACGCACACAGAACTATATGGTGTTAAACTGGCAGTAACGCACACAGAACTATATGGCCTTAAACTGGCAGTAACACACACAAAACTATATGGCGTTAAACTGGCAGTAACGCACACAGAAGTAAATGGCGTTAAACTAGCAGTAACACATAAAACTATATGGCATTAAACTGGCAGTAATGCACACAGAACTATATGGCGTTAAACTGGCAGTAACACACACAGAAGTAAATGGCATTAAACTGGCAGTAACGCACAAAACTATATGGTGTTAAACTGGCAGTAACGCACACAGAACTATATGGCGCTATACTGGCAGTAATGCACACAGAACTATATGGCATTAAACTAGCAGTAACGCACACAGAAGTAAATTGTGGTAAACTGTCAGTAACGCACACAGAAGTAAATGGTATTAAACTGGCAGTAACGCACAAAACTATATGGCATTAAACTGGCAGTAACACACACAGAACGATATGGCGTTAAACTGGCAGTAACACGCACAAAACTATATGGAGTTAAACTGGCAGTAATGCACACAGAACTATATGGCATTAAACTGGCAGTAACACACACATACCTATATTGCGTTAAACTGGCAGTAACGCACACAAAACTATATGGCGTTAAACTGGCAGTAACGCACACAAAACTATATGGCATTAAACTGGCAGTAACGCACACAGAAGTAAATGGCGTTAAACTGGCAGTAATGCAATCAAATAGATGGTGTTCAACCGTCACTACGCTGATGCTATCTGAACTGTCCCTACTCTAGCTATACAATAATGTAAAGATTACTGACACTGTCTCACTACACTACAGTGAAACTACATGAGCTGTCCCTACTCTAGCTGCACACTATGCAAAGCTGAATGAATGTCCTCCTCACTACACTCACACTATCCCTAGACTGACACTAAATGAATATTCTACACTGACACTTGAAGCAAAATAGCACAGTATAGCACGCTAACTAATAGCATTGAAAAGAGCCCTGTTCTATCTCTCTCCACGCCAAAATCACACTGAAAATGGCTGCCATTGAAAGAATACTTTTATACTGTGGGGCGGGAATGAGCCTTGATTGGATAAAGTCATGATGACAGTGTCCAATCATGACTCTGACAGTGCTCTGTGCCCCGATTTGCTGAACCTTTCACTACTTCAGCCAATCAGGGCTTGCAACGCACTGTTCAGTGCCGCAATGCATTTTTTGCCGGTTCGGGGGGCCGAACAAACAGTCAAACAACCCGTTTGTTCAAATGTTTGCCGAACGTCCGAACAACGAAAGTTCAGCCCGAACTTATGCTCAGGCTGAATCGCTCGCCTATCCCTACTAGCCAATGGACATGCATTGCAACACACCATAACACACCATAATGCCCTTCCATGCATTATAGCGTGATGCATTAGGGAAAATAGTACATGCTCCTTTTTTGGTGCATTAGGCAGCCAACTTTTAGGAATGGGATGCCTTAACACGATGAATGTTAATGTGTGGCATAATACATGTGTGCTAACATGCAATAATGTGAACCGAGCCTAATACTACTTAGCTCTGCAGTATACTTG
Source organism: Aquarana catesbeiana (assembly GCF_042186555.1). NCBI lineage: Eukaryota > Metazoa > Chordata > Amphibia > Anura > Ranidae > Aquarana > Aquarana catesbeiana. Next base: position 374,895,730 of record NC_133327.1, read on the forward strand.
CCTTATCCAGTTATGAAGCTGTCAGTGTCATAAGTTCGTACTCCTGTAATAAAATGATGCTACATTAAGATCCTGGTGTAAAAACCCAAGATTTTTTATTCCATTTTATCTTATTTTATCATTTTATTATTTTTTTATTCCTTTGTAATATTTTATCAAACATTATTTTGTCTAAATACCTTTATTTTCAGTATTGCATGTCCGTATTTCTCCGTGCTTTTTTTCACTCTGAGCTGCAAATGAGAAAAAGGAAATTTTATGTCCATAGTGTTAAAAAATTAAGACATTTCATTTGATTAGAATCTGTAGCTTTCAAAACAATTAAGTCATAATGTAATATGTGTAACCAAATAGAGAACACAACAATAAAAGATCACTTTTTTCCCTAAGCTCTTGGGAACCAAAAAGACCTTTAGATTCTAATGCAGGCTTCTTCAACATAGAGCATCCTCTACTGGTATCCTAGCAACCAAAAGGATAGCCTGTAGGTGGTGCTAAAATGCTGTAACTTCAGATAAAGTTTGCCCTAAAGGACTTCTAATGCTCCGTGCTTCTACTAAGAAACTAATTGGTAGCGACTTGGCAAATGAAACAAGAAGCCAAATCACAATACTGTTCATAATTTAAACATGACTTTATCTCATCAGAGATATGTAGAATTCCTAGAAGTTAAACCTCTTGCCTGGTAATGTAGGTTTTCCCTACTTCTCGTTATTTATAGCCAGTGATGTACACTAAAAATGTGAGAGATGTGTCACTGGCACAAAAAATACAAATAATAATACGCGACTTTATCTTTAAAGGTAAATAAAAGATCTGCTGCAGTTATAAATCCCCCACCAATAGTGTGGAGTAAGCAATGTTACAGTGAAAAGTGTAACGTGCAGTTACACTTTTCACTGTAACAGTGATGTACACTAGCTTGTAATTTGTTGTTTATTCTTTATCTAGCCATTAGAATTATTACATTGGTAATCACTCATAATATCCTACTTCCACCATTGTTAATTCTACCTGTTACAAAGTAAATTGAAATAGAATTTTATTATGATTTTATTTTAGTAACTGAAAAATATCTGCAGTAATGACTTACAGAGACACCCATTCTAAGGCTTCAAAGAGAACTAAAAAGATTAATAAACTGACGAGCGGGACAACCTTGTGGACCATACCTCTACCTTTCAACCCTTTTTCTTCTTTCTCTTTCCTTTTCTCCACCTTACGATTAAAGCTCATTATCAGAATTTATTTGACCTATATACACTCTACTTGTAAATAATATCTATAATAGGTATAAATCATTTAAATACCTACAAAAGTAACTAAGGAAATTATATATATATCTTTAATTTAGGTTTACGTGAACCCAATGTTTAATATTTGAAATTTCATGATATTTACCTATATAAACCCTACTCTAAAACAATGAGCTTACTTTATAGATCCTTGTAAACTTACTTTATGTATCTTTATAACATTGTATACTCAATAAACTTCTTTTGACAAGGAAAAATATCTGCAGCATAGGCCTGAGTTTAGTAAATAAATAGCTCCAGGAAAAAGAAGCATCTGTTATTGAAGAATAACTATATAGCATTTGTTCTTTAATGGCATAATATATATATATATATATATATATATATATATATATATATATATATATATATAAAAAATGTATCCAGTATCTATATATACCAATACTACAGGTACTAATCTTATGTTAAGATGGCTAGTGCAACTGTTGAAAGCTGAACTCCAGGAAATAGAAAAATGCTCCCTTGCAATGAAGCTGCCCCAGCGCTGTAGGCGTTAAATGCTTTTCCAAGATTGTAGACCTAAGCACGCATTTAACCCTTCCAGTTTAGCTGCATTTTTACTTTTAAGAATGATATAGGGAAGAAAAATATCTTTGGGCGGCCGCCTTCAGAGTATCAATCACCGACGGCCTTCATTGGCAGGGCCGAGGTTATGTCAGTTGCCTTGGCATTGCTGAATTTGTACAATGAGATAATTCATCAACCTGACAATTTCTTATATTTATCAGGGATGAAAAGATATCTTGAGTCCCTGGGTCCACACACCTGATGTAGTGGCGTCACTATGGGGCTGCAGGGGTGCGGACTGCCAAAGGGCTGACACCATCAGGTAGGAAGTGATATCTGACCTTGATGGTGTCACCCCATCCGTGTTGGCCTGAAAGTAGCCTGACAAGTGCCCTGCAGGGCACTGTGGCAGGCTAGACAGGAGAGAGCCCCATTGGGGGGGCTAGACAGGAGAGAGCCCAAAGGGGGAGGTGACACCATGTTTTACTGCACCAGGTGACACCAACCTGAGTGATGCCACTGACCTGATATACTGTAAATATGATATAGAATGATACAGAAGATATTGGAGCACATAAAGGTGGACAGAAAGAGAGCCAGAAATTATTGTATCAAGGAACTCTGAGGCTGGGTTCACACTGGAGAATGCAGCGGCTCACAGCAGGAGTCCGGTGTGTCTCCATGCACTATTTCATGTCCGATTTCAGCCTGAAATTTGGGCTGAATTCAGACCTGAAATGGACCAAATTCGCACTGGAGCTTCTGCGGAGGTGTGTGAACCGGCTCCATAAAGAGTGACTGAGAACCCCAGTCGGGTCTGCCTATCCTGACTCACCATAAAACCACACCGGACTCAGCATTTCATGTTACCCCTGTTATTCTGGGGCTTATATGTGTGGCTTGTGTTCAAAGAATGAAGGGGATCTTTCACTTGGACTGTTGTATACTTTTACTAGATCGTTTGAGGTGTGGCTGTATACCATTGTTCTATTGTTTGTGTCTGCATGGGAGCAACCTATTAGGGGATGTATATGTGGATTAACTGTGAGGGGGAGAGGGGGGATTTCTCCATCAGCCCCTCCCAAAGACAGTCTACTATTGGAAAGTGGAATACCTGTGTGTCATGTTACTGGAAGAGGTAAAGTTTACCCCGTCCTGTGTCATTATACAAAGCAAGGGGGGGATGTTTTCACCCTACACTGATGCTTCGACAAGTGACTGGGTGAGCTAAGGAACCTTGGATCGTGCTGGTAATGGACAAAGGAATTTTTTTACGGTGGACATAATCTTGAGGACGGGGGTCCATGACATTTGGTGGCAGTGGTGGGATTTTGTATCCTGGCTGTGAACACGTCCAAACCACCACCAGGATCCAAGGTTGGGATAGCAGACTTTGGTCATCGCAGCAGAGATATGGATCTGGCATCAGAGTTGCAAGGGCTGCTGCAGAGCACCCTTTCAGCAATCCCCAGGACTGTGTCTGCGGATCAGTACCTGGGGATCAGGCAGCAGATTGCAGGTCTGGATTGGAGCCCTCCAGGTCACGGGTAGACACAAGGACAAGTGCTTTCCAACCCCAGAGCAATGAGCCAGTTACCAACGGGAGTTACGGATGCCATTCCTGGGAGAGCGGCCCCAGGACCAATAGGAGTTGGACAGGCTGGTCCAGCAGGAGATAGAGCTGGACAATTAAGATTGGGCTCTGCAATGGCCAGCAGAGCAGGAATATTTAGGGGAGACAACAGAATGCTCTCCGGAGGGATATGACTTTGGCGGCCCTAGATTGCTGTGGGAGAGCCTTACAGATAGATTTGTGTTTGGCGATGAAGGGGAACCTACCCTTGAGGACCTGCGAGAATACAGAGAGGCTATGTGCAGTCTCTCAGGGGTCTCAGAGCTTAAACCTGATCTGGACTATTTGCTATGGAAAGAACAGAATCTGGAAAGGGCATACAGGAAACTGCTAGAACACGATCAGCAGCATGCCCCAGAATCAGCAGCGAAAACTCCAGAGTTTGGTGTACCTAAACCTGAAGTGCTGACAACAGGGCAGGGCTCTGCTAGACTCTGCCCAGCACCAGTAACATCTTCTTTGTTCTACGGACAGGAGATGGTGAACCTCTATCCCCAGACACCAGTTCCAGAGACTGGGGTTTTAATAGACTTTTCTGCTGAGGAAGAACAACCTGGTAAGCCTCCAGCAGAAGAGCTGGCATCAGGGCCAAACATTACTGAGCTCTGCCCAGCACCAACAGCGGCTTCAGCCTTCCTGAGAGAAGAGGCCATCAGCCTTTCTCCCACAACACTGACAGAGAAATGAGATTTCCTGCCAGTAGTATCTGTGGAGTTACAAGAAACTTCTACAGCTAAAGTACTAACAACCGGAAAGAGGGTCCAAGACTTCTGCCCCACACCCACGACAGCTCCAGAGGCCCAGGGTGAGAAGGTCATGGTCCCTCCCCAGTGGCAGATCCACAGTCTGGGAGTGGTGGAAGCCAGCCCCCCTCCCCAACAGTCAGCCAAAGCAGAGGAAACGGTCTTCACTCCCCAACAGTTAGCCAGAGTGGATGATGTGGGGTCCTCAGCTGAAGCAATAACAGGGTAGAATGCTACTGGCCTCTGCACACAACAATCAACTCCGCAGGAGCTCCAGGCAGAGAATGCAATTGGCACCTCACAACTGCAGCTTGAGCTGATATCGGTGGATGGGACTGCGGTCTCCGCTGACAGCAGCCTAGCAGAAGGGTTTGGCAACAGGGCAGAGTGCTGCTTGGCTCTGCCCTCAACTAACAGAAGATGGAATTCCTGTGGTAGTGAAGAGGACTTTGGTCTCCACTGACAAAACCCTAGAAAAAGGTCCGACATTGCGTCAGGAGGATGTCAGCCTTGCACTGCAAACCCTGGGGTATTTTTATTTAATAAACATGCATGGGACTTCAGTCTCCACCTGTATACCCCAGGGATGCTGTGCAGTTGGCCCAGATCCCCAACAGCATGATGGAGTGAGTCCAGTCACCCTGTCTTCTCTCCAGCAGCTGAAAGGACTCCAGGGGGAAGGACCACTTCTCCCCAGCAGCAGGTATGTTCTAAAAGAGAGGCAGAGGTTGGTTGGGTGAGTAATGCCCTGTTTGGGGCAATTTGTTTGGGGTACTGTGTGGGTATGGGCATTGGGGACTGGAACTACGTACTACTTCAGTTTTAAAATGGCCATTTTTTCGGGAGCAGTGATTTTAATAATGCTTAAAGTGAAACAATAAAAGTGTAATATCCCTTTAAATTTCGTACCTGGGGGGTGTCTATAGTATGCCTGTAAAGGGGCGCATGTTTCCCGTGTTTAGAACAGTTTGACAGCTAAATTACATTTCAAAGGAAAAAAAGTCATTTAAAACTACTCGCGGCTATTAATGAATTGCCGGTCCAACAATACACATAAAAGTTCATTAATAAAAACGGCATGGGAATTCCCCACAGGGGAACCCCGAACCACAATAAAAAAAAATACGTGGGGGTCCCCCTAAATTCCATACCAGGTCCTTCAGGTCTGGTATGGATATTAAGGGTAACCCCGGCCAAAATAAAAAAACAGTGTGGGGTCCCCCCAAAAATCCATACCAGACCCTTATCCAAGCACGCAACCTGGCAGGCCGCAGGAAAAGAGGGGGGGACAAGAGAGCGCTCCCCCCTCCTGAACCGTACCAGGCCCTCAACATTGGGAGGGTGCTTTGGGGTAGCCCCCCAAAACACCTTGTCCCCATGTTGATGAGGACAAGGGCCTCATCCCCACAACCCTGGCCGGTGGTTGTGGGGGTCTGCGGGCGGGGGGGGCTTATCGGAACTTGGAAGCCCCCTTTAACAAGGAGACCCCCAGATCCCGGCCCTCCCCCCTGTGTGAAATGGTAAGGGGGTACAAAAGTACCCCTACCATTTCACTAAAAAAACTGTCAAAAATGACAAGAGACCTCCTCCTCCTCCTCTACACTGTACCCAAATTACATTTTTATAATTTTTTTTCTCCACAAATAGAGCTTTCTTTTGGTGGTATTTGGTCACCTCTGTGGTTTTTATTTTTTGTTAAAAAAATGTAAAAAGACTGAAAAATATTTTTTTTTATATTTTGTTATAAAAAAATTAAAACAGGTAATTTTTCTCCTTCATTGATGTACGCTGATGAGGCGGCACTGATGGGTGGCAGTGATGGGCACTGATGGGTGGCAGTGATGGGCACTGATCTGTTACACTGATAGGCAGCACTGCTAGGTGGCACTGATTGGCACTACTGGTGGGCATTGATAGCTGGCACTTGTGGGCACTGTTAGGTGGCACTGTTAGCTGGCAAAGATGAGGCAGATGTGCCTCTTCCACTTCGGGACCTTTGTCCCTTTCATCTGAGCCAGTGATCGGCTTGAGTAGAAAAAAAAACGATTACCGATCTTTTGTTTACATCATGTGATCAACTGTCATTGGCTGACAGCTGATCACATGGTAAGAGGCCGGGAACGGCCCCTTACTCGGATCGGTGATCAGCCGAGTCTCAGTGACTCAGTGATCACAGCGCGCTCAGCGCGCGCCCTGCAGGGCGCACGCAGAGCGTGTGCACAGGGGAGGCCGTCATATGACGGCCTCCCGGGAATTCAGGTCAGCGCTGTCGCCGTCATTCGGCCATAGCGCGGATGGCAAGTGGTTAAATAACAGGGTCACCAGAAGAACCAGAAGAAGAAGATGGAGGAAGAAACCGAAGGAAGATAGAAGATAGAAGAAAGAAGAAAGACGAAAGACGAAAGACGATAGAAGAAGCATTTAAATAAAGGAATTGTCAAAAACTGTCTCTTGTCATTTTTAACATTTTTGACACTTTTTTAGTGAAATGGTAGGGGTAATTTTGTACCCCCTTACTATTTCACACAGGGGGGAGGGCTGGGATCTGGGGGTCCCCTTGTTAAAGAGGGCTTCCAGATTCTGATAAGCCCCCCGCCCACAGACCCCCACAACCCCAGGCCAGGGTTGTGGGGATGAGGCCCTTGTCCTCATCAACATGAGGACAAGGTGTTTTCGGGGGCTACCCCAAAGCACCCTCCCAATGTTGAGGGCATGTGGCCTGGTACGGTTCAGGAGGGGGGGCGCTCTCTCGTTCTCCCCTCTTTTCCTGCGGCCTGCCAGGTTGTGTGCTCAGATAAGGATCTGGTATAAATTTTGAGGGGGACCCCACGCCATTTTTTAAAAACATTTTGGCCGGGGTTCCTCTTAATATCCATACCAGACCTGAAGGGCCTAGTATGGAATTTAGGGGGACCCCCCACGTCATTTTTTTAAAATTTTGGTTCGGGGTTCCCCTGTGGGGAATTCCCATGCCGTTTTTATCAATGAACGTCTATGTGTATTGTCGGACCGGCAATTCATTAATAGCCCTGAGTAGTTTTAAATTACTTTTTCTTCCTTTGAAATGTAATTTTGCTGTCAGACTGTTCTAAAAACGGGAAACATGCGCCCCTTTACAGGCATACTATAGACACCCCCCAGTTACGAAAATTTAAAGAGATATTACACTTATTGTTTCACTTTAAGCATTATTAAAATCACTGCTCCCAAAAAAACGGTTGTTTTTAAAACTTTTTTTTGCATTGATCCATGTCCCCTGGGGCAGGACACAGGTCCCCAAACACTTTTTATGACAATAACTTGCATATAAGCCTTTAAAATTAGCACTTTTGATTATTCATGTTCATGTCCCATAAACTTTAACGGTGTTCGAACAAATTTTTTGCCTGTTCGCATGTTCTGGTGCAAACCGAACAGGGGGGTGTTCGGCTCATCCCTACCTGTGTCTATTAGGGGCACAGGGTGACCGAGAACCCCAGTCAGGTCTGCCTATCCTGACTCACCGTACAACCACACCAGACCAGCATTTCATGTTACCCCTGTTATCCTGGGTCTTATATGGATTGTTTGTGTTCAAAGAATGAAAGGGCTCTTTCGCTGGGACTGTTGTATACTTTTACTAGATCGTTTGAGGTGTGGCTGTATCCCATTGTTCTATTGTTTGTGTCTGCCTTGGGAGCAACCTATTATGGGATGTATATGTCTATGTGGATTAGCTGTGAGAGGGGAGGGGGGATTTCTCCAGCAGCCCTTCCTAAAGACAGTCCACTATTGGAAAGTGGAATACCTGTGTGTTATGTTACTGGAGGAGGTAAAGTTTATCCTGCCCTGTGCCATTATGCAAAGCAAGGGGGGATTGTCCTCTGAGTGTATATCTGTGTGTGTTTTTGTTTGAATAAAGATTCTTATGTTTTCACCCTACACTGATGCTTCAACAAGTGGCTGGGTGGGCTAAGGGACTTTGGATCGTGCTGGTACAGGACATAGGAAGCTTTTACGGCGGACAGACTCTTCTTGAGTATATCTCTCGGGGGTCCGTGACAAGGTACATGCCACCTAATGATATCACTGAAAGTGGTGTCATTAGATATAATTATTATTACCTAGAGAGATCTATGATTTCTCTAGAGGGTATGCATGTATGTCATGTGTATACGAGAGTGCACATGTGCTCCCAGATTACTGCAAAAAAATTCTACTACATGACACCTTGTCCCCATGTTGATGGGGACAAAGGCCTCTTCCCGACATCCCTGGGTGGTGGTTGTGGGGGTCTGCAGGCAGGGGGTTATCAGAATCTGGAATCCCCTTTTAACAGGGGGGCCCCCAGACCCCCACCCCACCCCATGTGAATGAGTATGATTCACCAAAAATGTGTAAAAAGTAAAGAAAAACTGTAAACAAATTTCCTTTGTTAAAAATAAAAAACAATGTACCCCAATGTAGGTCCATCTCACGCTGCCCGCCAAACCCAAAAACAGAAAAAAAAACCTCCAACCTCGTTGACGCTTTCTACGGACTGCCTGCTCCTCCATCTGACATTTCTTAAATAGCCAACAGGCAGAGTCCCCCGATGACGTCACCACCTGTTGACCCTGCTTTGTGATGTCATTGACCCAGCATGCCCCAGGTGATGACATCACAAAGTGGCGGGGGTCGACCACTGAAATCATTCGGGAGACTCCGCCCCTTAGCTATTTAAGAAATGTCAGATAGGGGAGCAGGCAGTCCGTGGGAAGCGTTCAACGAGCCTTGAGTTTTTTTTCCTTTTTCAGGTTAGGTGGTGGGGCGGGCGGCGTGAGATGGATCTACATCTGGGGGGACATTGTTTTTTATTTTTTAATAAAGCAATTGTCAAAAACTCGTTTACCGTTTCTCTTAACTTCTTACACATTTTTGGTGAATGGGTAGGGGTACTATGTCGTGGTACCTGGTGACCCCGCCCCCTTGTGACATCATTGACCCAGTATGCCCAGGGTAGTGATGTCACAAGGGGATGGGGTCACCTGCTGACATCATCGGGGGACTCCACCCCTTAGCTATTTTAAGAAATGTCAGACGGAGGAGCAAGCAGTCCACGGGAAGCGTTCAACAAGGCTGGAGTTTTTTTTCTTTTTTCGCATTTGGCGGTGTGGCGGGCGGTGTGTGATGGATCTACATGGGAGGACATTGATGGGGGCCTTTGGCCTGGTATGGTTCGGGGGGGCACTTGGTTGTTCTCCCACTTTCCTAGCCTGCCGGACTGCACGCTCAGATTTTGGGGGGTACTGCACAACGTTTTGTTTTTTTGGCACGAGGTTCCCCTTACAATCTATACCAGACTTGAAGGGCCTGGTATGGATTGGGAGGGGGGGGAATCCAAGCAGTTTTTTTTAGGGATTTCTATTGCCGGCATTGTTTTGTTTACATTTCAGCTGTGAGTGGGGAAGCCCGCTGACAGCTGATTAGTCACCGGTTGTTCAGGACATGACTGCCGGCTTCCCGCTTAACAACCAGCTATTCTTCACACAGAATTCAAATTGGTTGATCATTTTTTGACTGATCCAAATTCTAATTGTTCTGAAAATTGGGAATTTATTAGAAAACTAATAAACAAAAAGAATTTTGTTACGATTCACTACTATTTCATTCTGAGTTTCAGATACATTTGAACCTCCGAAAAACTAAAAATTTGTACAAATTTGCATTCGCAACAAAATTACAAATTTCTATGGTTTAATAAATTCCAACAGTTTCTCTGATATGCATCAAGAATAAGTATCGTACAAAGTGCAGGGGTTAGGAGTGCGTAAAGCAGAGTTCACTGGCCAGGAGTGTATAATGCAGGTGCCATGAGTGAGTATCATGCTGAGTGCAAGGGCCAAGAATACATAACTGAGAGTGCAGTGCAGGACTAGAGAGTAAGTAATGCACTAAATGCAGGGATCAATAGTAAGTAACATAGAGTGCAGGGATCAGTAGTAATTAACTTACAGAGTGCAAGGGTCAGGAGTAAGTAATGTTAAAGAAATCAGAGGTCAGTAGTAAGAAACATATTGAGTGCAGAGGCCAGTACAAGGGTCAATGCTAAGTTATGTGCAGAGTGCCGGGGTCAGTCGTAAGTATCACACAAAGTGCAGGGAAAAGGAGTAAGAAATGCACAAAATGCAAGGGTCAGTTGCAAGAATTGTGCAGAGGTCAGTAATAAGTAACATACAGAGTCAGGGGGTAAGGAGTGAGTACCGTACAGTGTACAGGGGTCAGTAAAGTAATGCACAGAGTACAAGGATCAGGAGTAGCATACAGAGTGCAAAGGTCAAGAATAAGTATTACCATCTTCCAGTTAGCCACGGAGTGCTTCCGTGAAACCCAAAACTTAAAAAGCTTGCAGATTTGTGTACATGCATTGATTGTATTCATTTAATTTTGTAAAAAATATCAACCACTTAGTAATGAACTCTGACTTGAAAAGAAAAAAAAGAAGCCTCTAAGTGCAGAAGTAAAACTTTATATTCCCAAAAGGGTTAAAAACACTTACAAAAGGGTGGATGAGTAGGAGCACATCATATTAGTAATATGGCAGGTGGTCCGGCATTCTGGTAGTCCCAAGGAGTCTCAGGGATATCCGGAGGTGTAATTCTATGGTAGCATATTCTGAAGTGACCGGCAGATGTTAGCCACAACTCTCCTGGATGCTGAGAAGACAGCTAGGCTGTCCAAGGCAGCATGGAAGCCAAATCCAGGAAGTGACGTCAACGAAAAGGGACCAACAACCAGCGTGGACAGCAAACCCGAAGTGATGTCATCAACATGCAATGCGTTTGGGAACAGCTAATTGGTTCCATCTTCAAGCAATGACTAAAGGTTACTAGAAGCAGAGCTTCTTATGGTCTGTGGGTAGGCTTTGGGTGCGACTATGGGCTGACAAGAGCAGGACAACGGGAAGCACTAAGCTTAAAAAATAACATAATAAATATAAAAACAGCATACTGGGGACACAAAAAAGAAAAAAACAGAAGACTGACATACAGGGCAAACTGATGCAAAGACATGCCGCAAAAACAGCAAGTGATGCGCAATGCAATTAGCTAATATCACTGCATGCAGATGGAGCATAGCAGCTTGATAGCATGTCACTCGCTGTGTATGTATACATCAACAATAAACACTAAAATGGTGAACAATAAATCTATGGTATATTATATTGAATATATATGATGAGGAACGGAATCATTAAAAGATATATTCAAAGGGGTATATTAAAAAGTTGTGAACGGCGAGCCATACATAAAGGCAATATAAAATGCTGTATGTATATATATATTATATATATATTATATATATATATATATATATATATATATATATATATATATATATATATATATATATATATATATATATATATATATATATATATATATATATATATTGTATATGCACATGAGTGACCATATGCACACAAACAAATGCACATGGCAAAAAACATGTACGCGTACATACATACACATCTCAAAAAACGCATGGGATATTATTGTCCACTATGGGACATGTGGCATAAAATGATAAGCACTAATGGATAAAAGCAGCTCTATGATATGAGTATGTTACATAGTCATTGTGAGGGAAAAAAAAAAAAAAAGGGGGGGGGGGTAAACAATACTAGAGTAACACACTAATCTCGAAATCCTCATTTAACTCTCCAGGTGCCAGTACATCTCAAAATCCTCATTTAACCCTCCAGGTGCCAGTAATATCCAGGATTTACCTACTAAATGGTACATGATTAAGTTATCCATTGTGTACTTGGGACACATTACCTCCCAAGAAGGGTTCCAACATCATTTTAAAAAGTAAGAAGAAAAGTAACCCCCACTTTAGATTTTAGCTTTAATGAGTCAAGGGATTTTTAGAAGTAGTACTACTGTAGGTGCTACAGATGCCTCATTACAGCGTATCATGAGTAAAAAAAGTATCTTCCCCACTCTCTCCCCGCACATATTTTATAAATATCCCTCATTCATACCTTAAATTGAGCAGTATACAGGCTTCAACGCCGCAAACAGCAGACACCACTGATGATATGATGACAGCATCTCCCTGTAATGTGAGCATAGGCTGACATCACAATGTACACCTAGAGGCAGGGCCGTCTTTAAGGCAGGGCAAAAGGGGAAGCTGCCCTGGGCCCCATCATTGTTGTGGCTGCCTCATACTTGCCAACTATCCCAGTTTAAATTCCCTTGTTCCTTGAAGTTTTAGTCCCGTGCTGTGTCCCGATATCTCAGTGTGAAGTCCTGTTACTAATGCTGCCCAGCTCTGCCCAATTGCCATGTACAGATGACTCAATTGCATACCCTGTATTTACAAGTAAATAACTTGCATTGATATGTAAATAGCTAGGGCATTAGGATGTAAATAGCCACGGACTGGCTACATTGATGTGTAAATAGAGGCGACATTCATATGTACAGTCAGGTCCATAAATATTGGGACATCGACACAATTCTAATCTTTTTGGCTCTATAAACCACCACAATGGATTTGAAATGAAACAAACAAGATGTGCTTTAACTGCAGACTTTCAGCTTTAATTTGAGGGTATTTACATCCAAATCAGGTGAACGGTGTATGAATTACAACAGTTTGTATATGTGCCTCCCACTTTTTAAGGGACCAACAGTAATGGGACAGTTGGCTGCTCAGCTGTTCCATGGCCAGGACTCTGACTACTATCTGCCTGCTGTTTATGCTGATTGCTCTTCTGTGTATGACCTGGCTTGTCTGACCCAGCTCCAGCCTGCTCTCCTGCATCCGCTGCCCTACATCTGCAGCATACCTGCACCTGCTGTACTGCATCTGCTGCCCTGCATCTGCAGCATACCAGCATCCGCTGTCCTGCATCCGCAGCATACCTGCACCTGTTGTCCTGCATTCACTGCCCTGCATCTGCAGCACTCCTGCACCTGCTGTTTTCCGGCTTCTCGTCTGGCACCAACACTTCCAGCTAAGAGAACCCTGCAGGCACTCTTACCCCACTATGCTCCTACAACCACTGTCTCAAGTCCAGTGGTCTCTGAGCCAGGGGTTGTACGAGAGGTCTCCCTCTGCATATTAGGCTCACTCATAAGGTACGTGACACCTCCCTTAAATTGGTGGTCCATGTAGAAGCCCCTTTGAATTGGTGGTGAGTATAAATCCCCTCTTACATTGGTGGCCAGTGTAGAAATCCCCCTTTATTGGTTGTTGATGAAAAATCCCCCATTACATTGATTGACAGTGTACCTTTTCGCTTTACATTGGTGGTAAGTGCAGAATGTCCCTTACACTGGTGGTCAGTGTAAATCCCCTTTTACATTGATGGTCAGAGTAAATCCCCCCTAACAGTGGTGGTGGGTGTAGAAGTTTCACCTTACATTGGTGGTCAGTAAAGATCTCCTCAACAATGGTTGTCAGTGTAAATTCCCCCTTACATGGAGGTCATTATATATTCCCCCCTTACACTGGTGGTTGGTGTAAATGCTCCTATTACATCAGTGTCAGTGTATAAATCCCTCTTTATATTGGTGGTCAGTGTAAATCCCCCCAGCGTTGGTTGGTGGTCATTGTAAATTCCCTATTACATTGGTGGTCAGTGTAGAATCCACCACTATATACTTTCTAGAGACTTCTAGCTTTGCTCTACATGGTTCAGAATTTGCCACAGTGTACTGCCTACTAACTAATCCCATCCCCTAACCCAGTGGTTCTCAACTCCAGTTCTCAGGACCCACCAACAGGCCAGGTTTGCAAGATAACTGAAATACATCACAGGTGATATCATTTGCTGCTCAGTGATTGCAGTATTCTAGTCTGCATCTCCCCAAGGTAATACTTAAAATCTGGCCTGTTGGTGGGTCCCGAGGACTGGAGTTGAGAACCACTGCCCTAACCACTCCCACTGATCTCATCAACCCCCCAGCATTGCCACTAATCACACCCCCCCTGGCATTGCCACTGGTCCTAGGATCCCAAGGAGTTTTCTGTCTGTTGATGGGTCCCCTCACCTCCCAAGTCCATGGCGTACAGGCAGTGAGGAGATAATGTACTGTACCCCTTAGCAACCAATCAATCAGCAGTAATGATGTGCACTAACCTCTTGCAAACAATCCCTGAGCGATAAGGATATGCAGTAACCACTAGCAACCAATCAGTGAGCAGTAACAATGTGCAGTAACCTCTAGCAACCAATTAGTGAGGGGTAAGGATGTCCAGTAACCTCTAGCAACCAGTGAGCAGTATTGATGTACAGTAATCTCTAGCAATCAATCAACAAGCAGAAATCATGTGCGGCAATCTCTAACAAATAATCAGTGAGCCATAATGTGTGCTGTAACCTTTAGCAGCCAATCACTGAGCAATAATGATACACTGTAATCTCTGGCAACCAATCACGATCGCTGTCTGATCTGATTCAGTAAACTGCTATTTTTTATATGTCTCAGAGCAGGTGGAGAATGAAATTGCATGGAAGGGGGGCCCCATAAAATGTTTGCCCAGGGTCCAATCAATATTAAAGATGGCCCTGCCTAGAGGGGGTGATCATGGCAATCTTGGGTCACAGAAAAAGGATTGAAAAAAAAAAAAAGAGCATGTACTCTTTAGGTTGCTCACATTTATTTCTATAAATCTGTTTGTTTCTATTTATTTGTCAGATGCTTCTTGTGATTGGATACATCTTCATGAACCTTTATATGAGAGTTCCCCCTACAGCATGTGGAGCCCCTCCCTTCTTGTCTCCAGAGCACAGAGATGGGTTCCCTTGGCTATAATTAATAAAAACGTATAGCTTAGTTAAAGTGCCGGTCTTATAAATGACTGGATAAATTACTTGAATCTAAATAAATAGGAAATTACATTCATTTTCATTGTCTAGAATGTGAAATACATGAATATCTAACTTATACCATCTTAGTTTCACACCCAAATACACAGATTTAGCAAAGATTATTGCAGGCATGGAATTGGCTGCTTTAAATTCACATATGTTTTCAGTTTCTGAACCAGTCTGTGATTTGGCAAGATAATACTTTTGGAAGGGATTTTAATTCCTTTTTCATGGCACAAGAATGTAATAGGAAAAAAATATCTATAGGACTGGAAAACTGGGATATACTGCAGCTTGCCAAACTATTAAAATCATATGTTTAAAAAGTGCTTAATCCAAAATCCATATAATTCTTGGAATCACCCATTATGTTACAAAAGTAATAAAACTCATGACTAACAGCATGATGTTAAAGCACTCGACTAAAAGTTATCAATCATCAAAAATGTGACTATTTTCAGGATTAAATGCTGCATCATTTTATCATTTGTTATGAGAAACCATTTTCGGGTAACACCACTTTCTGGCTGCTGTAATTTGTGGGCTCTTTTTATAAACAGAGTAAGTCAAAGCTTAATTGCAGGGAAACTTTTAAATACGTAGTTTAAATTCACTATATTACCAAAAGTATTGGGATGCCTGCCTTTACACCATGAACTTTAATGGCATCCCAGTCTTATACCCCGTACACACGGTCGGACTTTGTTCGAATATTCCGACAACAAAATCCTAGGATTTGTTCCGACGGATGTTGGCTCAAACTTGTCTTGCATACACACGGTCACACAAAGTTGTCGGAAAATCCGATCATTCTAAACGCGGTGATGTAAAACATGTACGTTGGGACTATAAATGGGGCAGTGGCCAATAGCTTTCATCTCTTTATTTATTCTGAGCATGCGTGGCACTTTGTCCGTCGGATTTGTGTACACACGATCGGAATTTCCGACAACGGATTTTGTTGTCGGAAAATTTTATATCCTGCTCTCAAACTTTGTGTGTCGGAAAATCCGATGGAAAATGTGTGATGGAGCCTACACACGGTTGGAATTTCCGACAAGGGTCTATCACACATTTTCCGTCGGAAAATCCGACCGTGTGTACGGGGCATTAGTCTGTAGGGTTCAATATTGATTTGGCCCACCCTTTGCAGCTATAACTGCTTCAACTCTTATTTGAAGGCTGTCCACAAGGTTTAGGAGTGAGTGTGTCTATGGGAATGTTTGACCATTCTATCAGAAGTGACTTTGTGAGGTCAGGCACTGATGTTGATGAGAAGGCCTGGCTCGCAGTCTCCGCCATAATTCATTCCAAAGGTGTTCTGTTGGGTGGAGGTCAGGACTCTGTGCAGGCCAGTCAAGTTCCTCCACCTCAAACATGGTCATCCATGTCTTTATGGATCTTGCTTTTTGCACTGGTCCAAATCATTTAGTGGAGGGGGATTATGGAGTGGGGTTGGGCTTGGCCCCTTAGTTCCAGTGAAGGGAAGGCGTCAGCATACCAAGACATTTTGGACAATTTTGTGCTCCCAACTTTGTGGGAGAAGTTTGGGGATGGCCCCTTCCTGTTCCAACATGACTGCGCACCAGTGCACAAAGCAAGGTCCATAAAGACATGGATGAACAAGTTCAGGGTGGAGGAACTTGACTGGCCTGCACAGAGTCCTGACCTCAACCCAATAGAACACCTTTGGGATGAATTAACGCTGAGACTGCGAGTCAGGCCGTCTCATCCACATAAGTGCCTGACCTCACAAATGATGGTCAAACATTCCCATAGACACATTCCTAAACCTTGACAGCCTTCCCAGAAGAATTTAAGTTGTTAAAGCTGCTAAGGGTGGGCCAACTCAATATTGAACCCTGTGAACTAAGACTGGGATGCCATTAAAGTCCATGTGCGTTTAAAGGCAGGTGTCACAATACTTTTGGTAATATAGTGTATATACATATAAGCTATTTTACCTACCAAATTATTTTTTATTTCTGTCAATCCAGTCTTGAGATTTACACAGCCCTGGCAGAGACAGCCAGGCTCGTCACCTTACTTTTCTGTTCTGCAGTTAAGCATTTAAGCCTGGTCACTTCCCTTCCTATAGCCTGTGATTGGAGCAGCAGCAGGTTGATGCCTTCTGGCAGCATGTTCTATGTCAGCTTACGTGCATACAGCATACCTGATTGGCTTCTAGTGCTGTCCCTTCCTCTGCTAACCTAAATGCTGCTGTACTGAAGATTATAGGAGGCTGATATCAAATACATTTCAGGTACTTGTGCTGGTTGCTTGTAAAATACATTAAAGATTTTAGCAAACATAGCTTCAATCATTGATGTATTGATATATGCCTAGAATTCAGCTTTTAAGCTAAGCTTCTTTGCTACCCTATGATGTGCATACTGGCTCATATTTATTAGTAGTATTGTAAGCATTGTGTCAGCTTTTTGGTACATGCATAGCATAGTTCTTGGGGCTAAGTACATAGTAAATATTCTGTATAATGGTCTTTTACGGTCAGATTTGCTAAAGGAGGCATAGTTCAGATGAAGTCACTTCATTTTACCTCAGAAAAAATAGCTTTCAAAAGGGTGCCAAATGATGGACTTTAAAGGCACAACAAGGACACACACACTTATATAAAAAAGGATATTTTATTATAGACTTTTAAAAGCATATGTAGTCAGGGCCGGACTGGTCTACCAAGATACCAGGAAATTTCCCAGTAGGCCGGCAAGGCCGCCTGCCCTGGGGCCGCTTTGAGGGCAGTGGCACCCATTAAAAATATAGCTGTGGGCCTGGGCTGACATGTCAACTGTGCATGCATCACCGCCGCTCGGGAAAGCCTGTACACACTCCACCATTTTCGGGCAGGCGGGTGCATACACACTGATGTAATGGCGCTGGGCGGTGCCAGTTTTAAATGTAGGGCAGTAGTGGTACTCATCTCTGTGAGGTCTTGGCAGAGGCGCCGCCTCTCATCGCGGCTGGGTAAGTCCCCTCTGCAACCTCTGATCACCTCCTGTTATTGCTCTCCTGTACCATGTCCACAGCCTCTGTCATCTCCTCCTGTACCATATCTGCAGCCTCTGACATCTCCTCCTGTACCATGTCTGCAGCTTTTGACATCTCCTCCTGTACCATGTCTGCAGCCTCTGACCACCTCCTGTTATTGCTCTCTTGTACCATGTCCACAGCCTCTGACATCTCCTCCTGTACCATGTCCACAGCCTCTGACATCTCCTCCTGTACCATGTCCGCAGCCTCTGACATCTCCTCCTGTACCATGTCCACAGCCTCTGACATCTCCTCCTGTACCATGTCCACAGCCTCTGACATCTCCTCCTGTACCATGTCCGCAGCCTCTGACATCTCCTCATGTATCATGGCCACAGCCTCTGGCATCTCCTCCTGTACCATGTACACAGCCTCTGACATCTCCTCCTGTACCATGTACACAGCCTCTGACATCTCCTCCTGTACCATGTTCGCAGCCTCTGACATCTCCTCATGTATCATGTCCACAGCCTCTGGCATCTCCTCCTGTACCATGTCCGCAGCCTCTGACATCTCCTCCTGTGCCATGTCTGCAGCCTCTGACATCTCCTCTTGTACCATGTCCCAGGCCTCTGACATCTCCTCCTGTACCATGTCTGCAGTCTCTGAAATTTCCTGTACCATGTCCGCACAGCCTATGACCACCTCCAATACCATGTCCACACAGCCTATGACCACCTCCAATACCATGTCCACACAGCCTATGACCACCTCCAATACCATGTCCACACAGCCTATGACCACCTCCTGTACCATGTCACAGCCTATGACCACCTCCTGTATCATGTCCGCACAGCCTATGACCACCTCCTGTACCATGTCCGTACAGCCTCTGACATGAATGAATGATTAACTTGTATAGCGCTACAAATGCAAAATGAATCGCCTCAAGGCGCTTGGTCCATCCTGTGTGGTCCAGCTTGTTAGAAGAGGTAGATCTTGAGTTTTTTCCTGAAGGCCTGATGGTTTTCTTCCATACGGATGTTGGTCGGTAGAGTGTTCCATAGCCGTGGTCCTTGGACTGCAAATCTTTGTTCTCCCTTCGATTTGTAGCAGGATTTGGGAATGTGGAGGAGGTTTTGGTTGGTTGGTTGGTTGATCGAAGACTGCGATTAGGTCGCATAGGTATTGAGGAGCGTTTCCTTGTAGGCATTTGTGGGTGAGGCAGAGGGTCTTGAATGTGATCCGATCCTTTACAGTTAGCCAATGTAGGCCCCTCAGGGATGGGGAAATGGATTCCCAGGGTTTATTTTCCTGTTATCAGTCTTGCTGCGGTGTTTTGGATGAGTTGTAGGCGTACAATCTCGTATTTAGGCAGTCCAGTGTAGAGGGAGTTTGCATAGTCGAGTCAGGAATTAAAGATAGTTCCAACTACTGCTGCTTTGTCCGCTTTTGGAATGAAGGGGATGAGTCTGCGTAGCAGGCAAAGAAGATGGTGAGATCCGCTAACTACTGATCCAATTTGTGCATCCATTGACATTTCTGAGTCAAAAATGACTCAGAGACTTTTGGCTTTGGTGCTTGGGGTGATGGTCTGTCCAAAGACGGTGGTCAGTGTCCAAGGGTTCTTGTTTTTTGTATTTTGGTTTGCGTGTAGTAGAAGAAGCTCTGTTTTGGATCCATTGAGTTTGAGGTAGCTAGTGGTCATCCAGTCGTCTATCAGTCGTCTATCCATGTGAGGCATTTTTCTAGTTGCTGATAATGGTCTTTTTGTCCAGTGATGTGAAAGTAGAGTAGAAAGTAGAGCGTGTCGTCAGCATACGAGTGGTACCAGAGGTCCGATTTTCTGATGATTTTGAGGAGAGGACGGATGTAGATGTTGAAGAGCACTGGTGATAAAGGTGACCCTTGAGGGACTCCATACGAGATTGCACGGGATTCAGAGGTGAAGGCTCCTAGTTTACACTCTGAGAACGATTTTCTAAAAAGGATGTGAACTATTGTAGCTCTGAATCTGTGACTCCTGCTACTTCTGTGGGGCGGATGAGTAGGGTGTTGTGGTCCACTATCGAACGCTGCACTGAGGTCCAACAGTGCCAGGAGACTTACAGAGTATTGGTAACCGTAAGTGCAAACACACAAGTCCATATATAACAGGAGATATAAAGGGCTAAGTAACTTAGTCCATAGGGGACAGGCTGGAAGTTCAAGGGTTAAGTGGTAAGCAAAAATAAAAATTAAGTACAGCGCTACGTTTAGAAAGAAAGTGAAAAGCAGCCAACACACCTATAGACTCAAGGCAGAAAAAAAACAAAAGAAACAAAAGTGTGGCGCTATATATCACATCCACAGCCGTGTGTATTACAATAAAGACATAAAAAAAATAGTGAATACTGCCAAAAAATGTATGATCATAAAATGGATAGTGTCAAATAATTAATCAGCGTTGATCACATATAAAGTAAATACACAATAATGCTTAATCATCAGATGTGCCAGTGATTAGTAGAAACCCGTGCTGGTTCTATGAGCCAGACACCAAACATAAAAAACATAAAACTTTAAAAGTCCATAAAAAATGTGTAGAAAAATAGTGAAGAAAACATCAACAGAGTTCAAAGGGGGTGATGCGTGGCCAGATAGTATTCACAGAATTTTATTCGCACCAAATCTGGCGAGTGGGCAGAAGTCGCACCAAAGTCGCACCAAATCTGGCGAGTGGGCCGAAGGGAAACCACAAGTGTGCATAGATTGTACATCAGTGCCGGGGCCAACACCAGGAGTAGAGGAGGCTTACCGGAAAAAATTGACCTGAAATGGCGTACGCCAGACAAGTCAAAAAAGCATAATAACCACTGGTTCTGGGAAATGCGTCTTGTCAGATGTCATCAACAGATGGTGGAAAGAAAAAGGGGGGTCCGCACGGCTTCCTCTCCCATAGGTAATCCAGCATAAGCCAAACGTGTAGTTTCATATGCCATGCAAGGAGCAAACAAAACTCACATAGCGTAATAACGTTTTAAAACACTAGTTTATTAAAATAATAAACGAAGAACGAAACAGAGCTCAAATATCAAATAGCAGCGATCGTGAGGGGGTCCACCCGACATGTTTCAGCTAAGGAGCCATCATCTGGGGTATGGACCACCCTCACCTCACCGCTTTATAAACAGAAGATGACCCCCACTGGGAGTGTCTACAAACCGAAGTGCAACAAGTAAGAATCACTTCCGGTTTTAAGGGTCATAGGATGACTAATTGAATAGTTATATTAAGAACAAATTAATGAAACAGAAAACCATGTATCTCATGTTTCTAAATTAGGTCTGTAAATGTAATACCTGTGGCAGAAGGGCTAGTCATAGTTTTTCTTCCACCGCGACCGGCCGTACTTACAAAATTAAACATTTCTGCACGTGGGCCACTACAGGAATAGTTTATCTTTTAACTTGCCCTTGTGGCAAGCAATATGTCGGCCGGACCATCAGATCTTTTACTACACGGGTTTCGGAACACATCGATCTCATTAAAGCGGGCAGTACTAAACACACTGTCCCTAGACACTACAGGGAGGTTCACGATCGGAACCCTGGGTACTCAATTCCTCATTATAGATAGGTACGTGCCCCCCTGGCGGGGCGGGTAGATTCTTAGAGGTGTCTCGCGTCTAGAGACCTACTGGGTATATGAGTTGGGGTCCCATTTTCCACAGGGTATCAACGTGGAGTGGGACATCAACTCTTTTATTAATCAAGCTTGAATATAAATATGATCTCTCTTATTGTCTAAATGACAAAGAATACTGTTATTTGTTTACTAGACAAGATGATTATTGGTTGTCTTAATTTATGTCATGGAATCCGGGATAATTATGGTTTAATTCAGAATGCAATTTTTGTTATGTACGCTGTTGATGTCCCCCATTGGCAGTGTCCCTTTAATATTATGGTCCATGATTCTAATATTGATCACTAATTAACCTTATTAGAATGTCCTTGTATCACCTTTATAAGGTGATGTTATTGCTAACATTAGCCTTGTGTAATAATTTTTATCCCCTTTTTTTCTTTTTCTTTTTCAATCTGTTTTTATTTTAACACTAATGCCCTTTTTCAGTGCACTGATTTTTTTTCTCCTCTCTGCAGATTGAGGTTTGGTTTCCTCCTTATGGAGTGCAGTGGTATTACTTCCTCTCTGTGTGATGGGAAGTGCATCACATATGAGAGTGAGGCTTGAGGAGCAGGCTGGCTGAAAGGGAGGCTTGGCTAGCGCTCTGACCAGTTCCTGATAGATGGACTGATTCAGGGCACAGCTTACCGTTTTTTTGTACTTATTTTTTCATTTTTAATCTCCTAATTTAGAAACATGAGATACATGGTTCTCTGTTTCATTAATTTGTTCTTAATATAACTATTCAATTAGTCATCCTATGACCCTGAAAACCGGAAGTGATTCTTACTTGTTGCACTTCCGGTTTGTAGACACTGCCAGTGGGGGTCATCTTCTGTTTATAAAGCGGTGAGGTGAGGGTGGTCCATACCCCAGATGACAGCTCCTTAGCTGAAACATGTCGGGTGGACCCCTCACGATCGCCGCTATTTGAGCTCTGTTTCGTTCTTCCAAATGTGAGTTTGTTTTTTATTATTTTAATAAACTAGTGTTTTAAAATGTTATTACGCTATGTGAGTTTTGTTTGCTCCTTGCATGGCATATGAAACTACACGTTTGGCTTATGCTGGATTACCTATGGGAGAGGAAGCTGTGCGGACCCCCCCTTTTTCTTTCCACCATCTGTTGATGACATCTGACAAGACGCATTTCCCAGAACCAGTGGTTATTATGCTTTTTTGACTTGCCTGGTGTACGCCATTTCAGGTCAATTTTTTCCGGTAAGCCTCCTCTACTCCTGGTGTTGGCCCCGGCACTGATGTACAATCTATGCACACTTGTGGTTTCCCTTCTGCCCACTCGCCAGATTTGGTGCGACTTTGGTGCAACTTCTGCCCACTCGCCAGATTTGGTGCAACTAAAATTCTGTGAATACCATCTGGCCATGCATCACCCCCTTTGAACTCTGTTGATGTTTTCTTCACTATTTTTCTACACATTTTTTATGGACTTTTAAAGTTTTATGTTTTTTATGTTTGGTGTCTGGCTCATGGAACCAGCACGGGTTTCTACTAATCACTGGCACATCTGATGATTAAGCATTATTGTGTATTCACTTTATATGTGATCAACGCTGATTAATTATTTGACACTATCCATTTTATGATCATACATTTTTTGGCAGTATTCACTATTTTTTTTTATGTCTTTATTGTAATACACACGGCTGTGGATGTGATATATAGCGCCACACTTTTGTTTCTTTCAAGGGTTAAGTGGTAACCGGTAATGGTTAAAGTAGGCTGGTAGGCTAGGCGGCTGCTGTCCTCAGAGAGCTCGCTCTGTGATGGATGAGAGAGGGGTAGAGAAGGAAGCCCCACCTGAGTGTAGTATTAACAAATGATGTTTAATGACACCAGGTAAAAAACACACTTACAGGATAAAAACATATAAAAGGCTCATCTGCATAGGTATGTGGTCCTCGGTGTTCCCTCTGATCCTGTGGTGGTGATGCTGTAGGGATGTTGGGCTGCAGAAGGTGGATTACCAGCCGGGAGCTCCTTCTGTGGCCATCAGGAAGAGACTAGGGGCTGGCGTGGAGTGCACGTGGAGTGTGCGTGACGTCACAGGTCGTCTGTCCGCTTCCAGGTTCGGTATCCAGGGGAGGGATCGTCCAGGGAGGAGGGCTTGCAGGGAGATTGAGAGAAGGCTACGCGCTTGGAGCCACTGCTCCTTCAATAGGCCTAATAGGTGTCTGCAATGTGCTTTTATATGGCAGTGCTGTGGGACAACAGGTCCCAGCATCTGTCAAAAGAAAGCACAGCGCCAACTGTGGGTGGGAGGGGAACTACAAGGTAACATAATATACACAGAGAAAAAAAGAGGTTATATAATAGTGAGTGGCATGGAAACATATATATGAATGGGGAAAAGTGCATGGTAGTAAACATGGAGACAATAATATTAACAATAGTAAAAATGGGAGTAACAATGGGGGCAAAAAATGGAGGTAAGTATAAAAATATATATATATGTATAAAAGGGAAACTTAATATTTCCCATGGTGATGATACAAAAGAACTAGAAAATGCAACGGTAAAGATAAAAAATAAATAAATAAATTTAAATAAATAAATAAATAAATAAATAAATAAAAATTAAAATTAAATAAATATGAAAGAGAAAAAAATATCTAAAAAGAAAAATAAATAGGCAGAGAAAGGTGAAAAAATTATGGTATAAGAAGTGGACATGGATAAAGTATGCGTATTGGGAAAACACAAGGAACAGGGAAGCACGTATCTGTGCAGAGTTCTTAAAGATATATATATATATATATATATATATATATATTGTAGCAAGGCTACATCTGTAGGGGTGGTCTCATGAGATGAGGAAACGGGGTAGCTTAAAGTAGTGTGTGCACCTTGATATCCTCGTTCAACCCCCCAGGTGCTAAAGTGCCCAAAGAGTAGATCCAGTAAGTTTCTTGCTGGCAAAGACGTTTATATCGCTCAGCGGCAGGGTATGTGGCCGGGATTGATTCAATGACCCACACACTGAGGCCAGCTGTAGATCAGCCGTGGTGAGTCAGGAAGTGTTTAGGGACGCTGTGGTGGTCACGGCCTTTTTTGATAAAGCGCTGGTGCTCCCCAAAACGTGCCCTTAGGGCTCTGATGGTTCTGCCGACATATAGTAGGCCACAGGGGCAGGTGAGGCAGTATATAACAAAGTCAGTTGAACACTTGTAGAATTATTTTAGGGTATATTTTTTTCCTTTGACAGTGAAGGTTTTCTGACCGTTTTGTATGAACTGGCAGGTTAAGCAGAGGGGTTTTTTGCATTGGTACATCCCTCTGAGGGGTATCAGGGTGAGTGGTGATGAGGTGGGTTGGGTAGGCTCAATTCTACTGGGTGCAATTTTACTCTTAATGTTTCTGGATTTTCTATATGCCACTTTAGGTTTGGTATCGACTGTGGTTCTGAGATGAGGGTCTTCCAACAGAATAGGCCAGTGTGAAGCCAGGATCTTCTCCATTTTCTTGTATTTGTCATGAAATTGTGTGATGAAGCGGGTAGGTTGTTTACCAGTGGTAGGAGGATGGTTGGGGCCTGGGGATAGACTATGGTAATGATGGAAGGCCGCGTCTATAAGTGGGGTGGGGTATCCTTTGTCTAGGAATTTTTTTGACAGAAGTTGTCCATGGGTGTCATAGTCTGAGTCTCTGGTACAATTCCTTTGAAGGCAGCAGAATTGGCTGCAGGGGATGTTGTTGACCCATCTCGGATGGTGGCAGCTATCATAATGTATAAATGAATTACCAGCAGTAATTTTGGTAAAGTTTCTTGCATATATAGTTTCGTTGTCGTGGCAAAGCTCGAGGTCTAGAAAGATCAAAGTGTCAGGGTCAGCAACGTGAGTGAAGGATAGGCCCAAGCTGTTATCGTTGCAGTATTGTACAAAGGTCATGATGTCATCAAATGTGCCATCCCAGATGATCACTATATCGTTGATGTATCGACCGTAATATATCACGTGGGTGGCGTGGGGATGGTCAGCTGCAAGGTACATATATTCCCAATATCCCATGGTGAGATTGGCATAGCTGGGGGCAAAGTTAGCCCCCATGGCTGTTCCATTGATCTGGAGGTAGTGTGTGCCTTCTGATTCGAAGTAGTTGTGTTTGAGGCAAAAGGTTAAGGCCTCAAGAATAAAATTGGCTTGCCGGGGTTGGTGAGGGGATCATTGGCCAGGAAGTGTTCAACAGCACGGACTCCCACATCGTGGGGGATGGAGGTGTATAATGATGAGACATCAAGAGAGAGCCACCAGTAGTTCTGTTCCCAAGTGTAAGGCTTCAGCATATCAAGTAGGTGGGGTCCATCACATATGTAGGAGGGGAGGTTCTGTGCCAGAGGTTGAAGGAATTGGTCAATGTAGATGGAGAAGCCACTAGTGACGCTGTCCATAGCGGTTACTATTGGACGGCCAGGGGGATTGGTTAGATCTTTATGGATCTTGGGTAGATGGTAGAAGTAGGGGACTTTATAGAAATTTTTTGTAATAAAAGAGGCTTCGGATTTGGAAATTATTTTTTCTGTCAGGGCTCGGTTGACCAGTGTTGCCACTTCAAGGGCGAACTGGGATGTGGGGTCACTGGAGAGGATGGAGTAAGTATTGGTGTCAGAGAGCAGTCTACGTGATTCACAGGCATAATCATCCTTTTCTTGGATCACTATACTACCCCCTTTGTCTGCGGGTTTGATGACAATGGACTGGTTGAGAGTGAGCTGTTCTAGAGCCTGGCGTTCTAAAGGAGAGAGATTGGATTTGATGTAGATGTGTTCACGGTTGGTGTTACACATTTTGATGAAGTCCGAGTATACTACCTGGTAAAAGGTTTGTAGGTAAGGGCCTTTGTTGGTGGGGTTAAAAATGGATTTGGGGCATAGTGTGGTATGCCTGACTCGAGGAGAGGTGGGGCAGTGTTGGGTGAGCCATTCCAGGTCGGCATTAAAGTTTTCGGCATATAGTTCCTCGAGTTGAGCAAGTGCAGGTTAATCAGTCTCATCAAGTATGTCATGGTCCGTTGGGTGAGGTGTCTGGTGAGTTTTGTCAGACACCTGTTTGGAGGATTGGATGTTGAAATATCTCTGAACAGTCAGGTCTCTAATAAATTTGTTGAGATCCTTGAATAGCGTAAAGGTATTGGGTTGCATAGTGGGGGCAAAGGTGAGCCCCTTACCAAGGAGGGATATGTCATATGAGGTGAGTACAGTGTGTGACAGGTTGTAGATTTTTACAGTTTCCACATTTTTCCTGACCTTCCTTCCTCGTCCCCCCTCCATCCTCTTTCGTGTTTTCTTTTGGTGAGGACCGTAGGGGGGGTACATACTAAAAAATAATTATCCAAGGTGGAGGTCAATGTATTACTAGTGGTTGCAGTCTTAGGGGATTTGGGCTTGTGCAACTGGGTAAGGGGTAGGTTATCCAACCAAGCTGGGGGTTGCTGCTCTTGGATGTGGTTAGGGAGATTGCTAAGTGAATCATGATTGGAGTCCTGTTCTGGATTGGGCAACTGGGTGGACATCCATGGAAACTGCTCCTTGGACGGGATAGGATGGTGATATAGAACTGTCATTGGGGCAAGATGCTGTTGTCTGAGTGATGGGGGCTTTTATTGTTCTGTTCCTGGACCATTTCGGCTTGGGGGAAAAGAATTTGGGGATGGTAGGAGGCTGGGGAGTGTGCCATGACATTGCCCAGGGTCTGGGTATATTGTGGGGTGGAGGCCTGGGTTGGGGATTCAAACTAGGTCCAGGGGTGTTATCATGTAGCCGGATGGACATGAGTGGGCGGGGCCCAGGAGGTGTGCCCTGATTGGGGTTTTTGGTGTGTTTCTAGCTGAATACTTGATTAGTGTTATAATCAAACAGGTCCCTTCTAAATTTGCCAAGTTTGCTGGCAGTACCGGGAGACTTGATTCTCCGTCATCTGCTGCTTCAAGGGCGTTGTCCCATACTTTGAGAAGTGCCGTTTCTGTACCATGGCCTGGGTGGAAGCCTGATTGCAGAGGGTCCAAGAGTTTGTGTGTCCAAGTGGAGTTGTAGCTGTTGTAAGACTGCTTTCTCCATAACCTTGGAGATGGTGTTAAGACTTGTTATCGGTCTGTGGTAGTTGGGGTCTTTAGGGTCGAGGTTGGGTTTCTTTAGAAGGGGTTTGACAATGCCTTGCTTGAGGGCGATTGGGACAGTCCCTTCTTTGAATGACTGATTTATGAGATGTGTTATAGTAGGAGCCAGAATGTCGGAACATTCTTTCAGGAGTTTTGTGGGAATGATGTTGTTTGGTGATGTGCTGTCTCTGAGGCTTCTGATGATGTTTTTGGTGATGTCAGTGGTGATTGGGATTAGCGAAAAATTCGGTGCTTGTGTGATGTGCGTATCGATTTCCTCTTTTTGCTTTGGTTGAATGAGGATAGTTGTTTTTTTCTGTTGAATTGTTTTCCGGATTTTGTCGATAAAGTCCGATAACTCTCAGCAGAATTCTTGAGTTTCATTGGCTGGGGGCTCTAGGCAGGTTGGGTTCATAATCTGGGCGACTATTTTGAAAAGTTCCCGAGGGCGGTTTAAGGCTGTTGAAATGGTGGTCGAGAAATCTTCTTTTTTTGCTTTGAAGATAGCTTTGTGATATATCTCAGTGAGTACTTTCTAGTTTGAGTGGTTTTCCTTAGTATAATTTCTTCTCCAAGTTCTTTCATCTCTTCTGCATTCACGCTTTAGTAGAGTAAGGGTGCCAGTAAACCATCCCGAGTTTTTTTTGCAGATGAGTGTTTTATGTTTTGGAGCCACTGAGTCTGCTGTTTGTAGTAATGCCTTGTTTAAGGAGCTGAGTGTTTGTTCATTTGAGTGGTTTAAATTTAGCGTTGCTATTTTGTTTGATAATGTGGTTTTGAAGAGTTCGGAGTGTAGTTTCTTCTGAGATCTAGATCTAGTGTGTTGTTGCGTGATTCCGTTTTTGGAGGGTGGTGTTGGTGGCGATTTTAAATTTGATAGCGTGGTGGTCAGTCCAGGGTAGCGGTACATTGTCAAGTATGTTGATGTCCATATTTTGTTTGAAGATGAGGTCCAAACTATGTCCTGAACTGTGTAGGAGCATTTATCAGTTGCTGGAGACCTAGTTCTTCCAGTTGGTTAAAGCAGGCGGTGGCGATAGAGTCTAGGGTGGAGTTTGCCCAGACGTTGAAGTCCCCAAGTACCAGAAAGTTTTTGGTTTTCAGGGTGTGTATGGAGATGAATTCCGTGAAGGGTGTAAGGAGATTAGTCTTCGGTCCTGGTGGTCTGTAGCATAGTAGTATGTGAATGGTGTCTTGGGGTGTTGTTTGAAGATGAAGGGAGAGTGTCTCCATGAAAGGCACTGGGTTCTGTAAAGTTGGTTTGGTGAGTGCAAGGTGAGATTTGAAGATTACTGCTAGGTTTCCTCCGTTTTTTGCTATTCTATGCTCAGTTAGGATCCTGTAGTTCTCAGGCACCAATTCGGTTAGGATGGCATTGCAGTCGGGTGTTAGCCAGCTTTCCGTGATGAAAAGCCAATTTATGTTGTTTTTGATGATGAAGTCGTGGATTTCCAGTCTGCTTGACTGCAGATCTGGTGCTGATCAGGGCGCATGCTAGTTGTGGTTGAATCGGTGTCTCCCTGTATTTGAAGGTTGATTGTAGGTTGGTCCTTAGTAATTGTTCTTTTTGTAGTCTTTTTTTGAATGGAGGTTGGTAAAGTTGCACATGGAGAGAAAAAAAGTTGCTGAAGGTAGGATGATCTGATGATGGTACTGATGTAGTGATAATGAGCTTGCTGAGAGGATGGAGGTTTAGATGGCTGCCAATGCTACGGGGGTAGTGTTGTTGATGGTCTGGATGATGGTGCGGAAGGTTCTGGAGGTGGTGATGAAGGGGGCACCTGCTGGCCTAACCGCCCTCATGTTGATCCAGAGGAAGGCGAAAAACCCCTAGCTGAGCTGGCCAGTTGCTGCAGCAGAGAAAAAAAATCCTTCCTGACACCCCGAGGGGTGATCGGACTCGAGGACCCTGGATCAACTACTAGTGATACCCCGGTGAGCTTACCTGATCCGGGATGGTCCAGAAGAAGAAGAGAGAAGAGAAGGGGGGGCGGGGGGCTGTGGAAGGAGGGAGAGGCCTCTAGGGGGACCTGGCCACTACTTACTGGTACTGTTACTGCAGCCGCGTCTGGGAGGATCAAGATTGACACTGGGCAAGGCCTGAGCCGTGGATATCCTGGCTTCCGGTGTCACCCCATGCTCCTGCAGTGAGGCCCAGTAGCGAGGAGGAGGTGTTCCAGGCAAGGGGAGGGCAACTGGGCCTGCTGAAATAAAGGTGTGGGTGAGATAGGAGGTGGCCGGCATAGGCCGGAGCAAGGCCGCAGCCACAGTCTGTCCCCCTAGCCTAGCAGCTAGAGATGGGGCGATCAGACGGTGGCTGTGGTGGGTGCCCTGGTGAGTGGTAAAAGTTAATAGTTCGGCACAGTGTGATGACAAATGTAGGGATGCCCTGGGCTGGGGGGGTCCACTGGGATGGTGGGTCCTGCTGTGAGGTATGGGGATGATCCCTTCTACTAAATTAGAACCCCACCCCACCCCCTCAAATGTCTCCAATTGTCATGTGTGGTCTTCTACTAAATTAGAACCCCCCACCCCCTCAAATGTCTCCAATTGTCATGTGTGGTCTTCTACTAAATTAGAACCCCCCACCCCCCCACATACAAATTGATCAATGGGCCATCAGAGGGGGTGAGTAATCTTATAAGTGGGCCTTATTTTTTTAGATTTTTAGAAATAATACTTTTAAAAAATGTTAGACTGCTCTTGTGCAAGAATGTTTTTGTGTAATCTGCTAGCAAAGTTTTATGTTTAAAAGTACTTATATATTTTTTTTTCTTGTTTGACTCCACAGTTTCCTTCCAACACACAGGAATGGCAGACTGTAGCCTCCCAGTTCACTGACCTTTTGGGACTTTCCCAACTGTGTAGGGGCGATCAATGGGAAGCATGTTCGCATTGTGCCACCACCTCATTCAGGGTCTTACTACTTTAATTATAAGGGTTTTAATAGTGTAGTATTAATGGCGGTGGTCTCGGCACAATTGGTCTTTTGTTCGTGGACATGGGGAAGAACGGCTGGATGTCGGACAGAGGAGTCTTCGCACAGACCGAGTTGTGCCAGCGTCTCCAGACTGGTGGCCTGGGATTGCCACCTGATGGGCCGTTCCCCCAAAGGTCTCTCACCCCGGAGAGGAGGGTATTTAATTACCGGCATATTTTTGGTAAAAAAAAATTGCAATAAGCATTTATTGATTGGTTTGCACAACAGTTATAGCATTTACAAAATAGGGGATAGTTTTATGGCATTTTTATTAATATTTTTTTTTTTTACTAGTAATGGCAACAATCAGTGATTTTTAAAAAAATGAATAAAAACCAAGCGCTGATGTGGATAGATATGTGTGATATAAATAAATTGTGCTTAAAAATATATATATACCAATATAGTTAGTGCTATGATAAAATCAGTAAATTAAAGCTGCTATCAATATAGAGTGATCAGATAACCAAACAAATAGTACTAAGTATAAAATTGATGCGCTTTAAATAAATAGTGCACAATATGCTGCTGCGACTAAGCTTAAATCCAGGAATAAAAAATGCATACATGTGAATAAAATAGATAAATAATTATGGTGCTAATTAGGGATGAGCCGAACACCCCCCGGTTCGGTTCGCACCAGAACCCGCGAACGGACCGAAAGTTCGCACAAACGTTAGAACCCCATTGACGTCTATGGGACTCGAACGTTCGAAATCAAAAGTGCTCATTTTAAAGGCTAATTTGCATGGTATTGTCCTAAAAAGGGTTTGGGGACCCGGGTCCTACCCCAGGGGACATGTATCAATGCAAAAAAAACTTTTAAAAACGGCCGTTTTTTCGGGAGCAGTGATTTTAATGATGCTTAAAGTAAAAAAAAAAAAGTGAAATATTCCTTTAAATATCGTACCTGGGGGGTGTCTATAGTATGCCTGTAAAGTGACGCGTGTTTCCCATGTTTAGAACAGTCCCTGCACCAAATGTCATTTTTAAAGGAAAAAATCTCATTTAAAACTGCTTGCGGGTTTAATGTCATGTCGGGTCATGGCAATATGGATGAAAATCAGTGAGACAAACGGCATGGGTACCCCCCAGTCCATTACCAGGCCCTTTGGGTCTTGTATGGATATTAAGGGGAACCCCGCACCCAAATTAAAATAAGGAAAGGTGTGGGGCCACCAGGCCCTATATACTCTGAACAGCAGTATACAGGCGGTGCAAACAAGACAGGGACTGTAGGTTTGTTGTTAAGTAGAATCTGTTTGTAATTTTGAACATTTTTAACGTGTATAGCTCCAGCCAAAAAATCTTTTCTAAGCTTTTTGGAAAACATAGGGAAGGGTTATCACCCCTGTGACATTTGTTTTGCTGTCTTTCCTCCTCTTCAGAAGATTTCACCTCACTTTTTTGTCCCAATGAAAAATGTTTTTTGAAAATTTGGGTTTTTTTGTGGAACAAGGATTGGAAAGCATCAGTGGAAAGGAGAAATTGTTTTCCCATATTAACTCTTACAGGAGAGAATTTCCCTTCCTAGGGGTAGATTTCATCTCACTTCCTGTTGTCTCCTTCCGTTTGCAAATAGGAGTCGTTTGTAAGTTAGATGTTTGAAAGTAGGGTCCTGCCCTATATTCTCAGCAGAAATTTGGGCCTTAGGTGTTGCTGTGGCCACAACACTGTAAGCCCTCACAGGGCCCTGCTGTGAAATATTAGATCAAGAATTGTAATTACATGCCCCTGTTGAACAGGAGCTGAAAAATTAGACCTTAGGCACTGGTGCTGGTGCCACAACACTGCAACCCCTCACAGACACTCTAGTTGGAACGCAGGAACGAGCCCTGCTGCAAAGTATTGCTTCAAAAATTGTAATTACACGCCCCTGTTAGACAGGGGCAGAAAAATTGGGCCTTAGGCACTGGTGCTGGTGCCACAACACTGCAACCCCTCACAGACACTCTAGTTGGAACGCAGGAACGAGCCCTGCTGCAAAGTATTGCATCAAAAATTGTAATTACACGCCCCTGTTAGACAGGGGCAGAAAAATTGGGCCCTAGGCACTGGTGCTGGTGCCACAACACTGCAACCCCTCACAGACACTCTAGTTGGAATGCAGGAACGAGCCCTGCTGCAAAGTATTACATCAAAAATTGTAATTACACGCCCCTGTTAAACAGGGGCTGAAAAATTGTGCCTTAGGCACTGGTGGTGGCGCCCAGAACCAAAAATGTTCTTACAAGCTATCAGCGTGATGATTGAGGAGGAAGAGGATAATTACTCAGGGATAGTCACTCAGCATCAGCATAGGCAGTCTTTGAAGGGATCTGAGATTTCAAAAAAAATTATTCGGTTACATCAGCATCAGGTGCTTGGTAGCTGGTGGTGATCCAAGACTCATTCATTTTTATGAAGGTCAGCCGATCGACCGAGTCGGTGGACAGACGCACCCTGTGATCGGTTACCACGCCTCCAGCAGCACTGAATGTGCGTTCCGAAAGAACGCTGGATGCAGGACAGGCCAGTAGCTCAATTGCATACTGTGCAAGCTCTGGCCAGTGATCCATCCTCAAGACCCAGTAACCCAGAGGATTTTCGGTGGGAAAGGTGTCCAAGTCTGATCTTGCCCCTAGGTATTCCTGCACCATGTAAAACAGACGCTGGCGATGGTTGCTGGAACCGATCATACCTTGGGGCTGCGGACCAAAAAATTGTCTGAACGCATCGGTCAGACGGCCACCTTCTCCACCGCTCCTTCTTTGACTGACCGAAGCCTCAGCAACACGTTGTCCAGAAACAGGAGTTTGTAACCTCCCAGTCTCTGGGAACGCGTTGCACAGACCTTTCTGCAAGGCCTCCCGAAGATGTTTCATCCTCTGCTCCCTCTGCGATGGCAAGATAAGATCCGCAACCTTACCCTTGTAACGTGGATCAAGGAGGGTTGCCAGCCAGTATTGGTCCTTCTCCTTGATACCACGAATACGAGGATCCTTACGCAGGCTTTGCAGGATCAGGGAGGCCATGCAGCGTAGGTTTGCTGAGGCATTCGGTCCGGAGTCCTCTGGGTCACTAAGAACGACATGGTCCGCAGCCACCTCCTCCCAGCCACGTACAAGTCCATGTGTTTCTTGGGACTGATCCCTTAAAGACTGCTGCTGATGCTGAGTGCCAGGCTCCACCTCCATACTGACACAATCTTCCTCCTCCTCCTCTTCCTCCTCGTCCTCTTCCTGTGTGATCGGCGGGCACGCAGGAACACTGTCTGGATAAAGGGGGCCTTGAGAGCTAAGGAAGTCCTCCTCTTCCTGCCTCTGTTCTGCCTCAAGTGCCCTGTCCATTATTCCACGCAGCGTGTGCTCCAACAGGTGGACAAGGGGGACAGTGTCACTGATGCATGCACTGTCACTGCTCACCATCCTCGTGGCCTCCTCGAATGGTGACAGGACAGTGCATGCATCCCTGATCATGGCCCACTGGCGTGGGGAAAAAAAAACAAGCTCCCCTGACCCTGTCCTGGTGCCATAGTCGCACAGGTACTCATTGATGGCCCTCTGCTGCGTGTGCAGCCGCTGCAGCATGGCCAACGTTGAGTTCCACCTGGTGGGCATGTCACAGATTAGGCGGTTCTTGGGCAGGTTAAACTCCTTTTGGAGGTCCGTCAGCCGAGCACTGGCATTATATGACCGGCGGAAATGCACACAGACTTTCCTGGCCTGCCTCAGGACATCCTGTAAGCCCGGTTACCTGCCCAAGAACCGCTGCACCACCAAGTTAAGGACGTGAGCCAAACAGGGCACATGGGTCATTTGTCCCTGTCGGAGGGCAGAGAGGAGGTTGGTGCCATTGTCGCAAACCACCATTCCTGCCTTAAGTTGGCGTGGCGTCAACCACCTCTGAACCTGCCCCTGCAGAGCTGACAGAACCTCTGCCCCAGTGTGGCTCCTGTCCCCCAAGCACACCAGCTCAAGCACCGCATGGCATCTTTTGGCCTGCGTACTTGCGTAGCCCCTTGAACGCCTACGGAGCACCGCTGGTTCCGAGGAAGAGGCCATGGAGGAAGAAGAAGAGGAGGGGGTGGAGGAGAGAGGTGTGTCACAATCAGCATTTTGGAGGCGTGGTGGCGGAACAACCTCCAACACTACTGCACCTTGTCCTGCATCCTTCCCAGCTGCCAGCAGAGTCACCCAATGCGCCGTGAAACTTAGGTAACATCCCTGTCCATGCCTGCTGGACCATGAGTCAGCGGTAATATGCACCTTACCGCTGACCGCCCTGTCCAGCGAGGCATGGACATTGCCTTCCACATGCCGGTAGAGAGCCGGAATCGCCTTCCGTGAGAAAAAGTGGCGTTTGGGTACCTGCCACTGAGGAACCGCACATTCCACAAACTCACGGAAGGGGGCAGAGTCTACCAACTGAAAAGGCAGCAGTTGAAGTGCTAGCAATTTTGCCAAGCTAGCATTCAACCGCTGGGCATGTGGATGGCTGGGAGCAAACTTCTTTCGGCGGTGCAGCAGCTGGGGCAGGGAAATTTGCCTGGTACAATCTGACGTCGGTGTACCAAAAGCAGATTGCCCACAAGTACTTGGCTGTGACACACCTAATTCTACACCTTCATTCCTCTCACTGCAGGTCTCAGAGAGGACTGAAGGTCTAGTGGGGTTGGAAATCTCAGCTGATGAGGAGCAAGGAGAGATCCTCTTTGTTCTTTGGTGTGGGTCTTTTAGATACGCTTGCCAACGAACTGCATGGCAGGTCAACATATGTCTGGTCAAGCATGTGGTACCCAAGCGGGAGATATTTTGGCCACGCGAGATACGCTTGAGACATATGTTGCAAATAGCAGCGGTGCGATCTGATGCACTCGTCTCAAAAAAGGCCCACACCAAAGAACTTTTTGAATAACGCGCAGAGACTGCAGCGCCCTGCACATGTGGAGCTTTGGGGTGTGATGCAGTCAATGTGCTGCCCTTAGGCTGGCCCCTGGAGGGCATCCTGCCTCGTTGGTGATGTGCTGCCGCCTCCTCCTCCTCCTCCTCCTCCTCCTCCTCTCTCCTATCAGGCACCCACGTTGAGTCAGTGACCTCATCATCCCCTCCCTCCTCATCACTGGAGCAAACCTGGCAGTATGCTGCAGCAGGGGGAGCATGACTGCCAGATTGCTGTCCTTCTTGGGCACCCCCTCTGTCCGCGCTCATGTTACTGCCTTCATCGAGCTCAGTATCGTCATCAGAGCCTTCCAAACGCTGGGCATCCTCCTGGAGCATGTACCCAACACTGTGGTCAAACAGTTCGAGGGAATCCTCATGAGGACATGGTGGAGCTAGGGAAGGAGTCACTGATGACATTGAGCTGAGGGAAGAGGCCGCTGCTTTGCCAGACAAAGCACCCTGGGCATGGGTGAGAGAGGATGAGGAGGATGAGGACGGCTTGGTCATCCACTCGACCAAGTCTTCCGCATGTTGCGGCTCAACATGGCCAGCTGCCGAAAAAAAGGCCAAGCGTGTCCCATGGCCACGTGCTGATGAGGATGCACCGTCTCCACGACCAGCACTAGACACAGAGCCTGCTTGCCCTCTCTTATTGGCTTGTGACTGTCTGCCTCTCCTTCTTGGCCTTCCAGACATACTAATGGCCTGTAGCTGCACTAAGCTGGGATAGAACACCTGTAATTTTCTTCAAGTAGCTTTATATACTGTAACCAGACAAGCCTGCCTGTCAGTAGGAAGATAACAGGAACGGATCTAGCTGAACACTGTGAGCAGGACGCACTGTACTAAATGTAAATAGTCTAGCTGCCTGACCGTGGTACTAATAGGATCAAATAGAACACCTGTAATTTTCTTCAGGTAGCTTTATATACTGTAACCAGACAAGCCTGCCTGTCAGTAGGAAGATAACAGGAACGGATCTAGCTGTACACTGTGAGCAGGACGCACTGTACTAAATGTAAATAGTCTAGCTGCCTGACCGTGGTACTAATAGGATCAAATAGAACACCTGTAATTTTCTTCAGGTAGCTTTATATACTGTAACCAGACAAGCCTGCCTGTCAGTAGGAAGATAACAGGAACGGATCTAGCTGAACACTGTGAGCAGGACGCACTGTACTAAATGTAAATAGTCTAGCTGCCTGACCGTGGTACTAATAGGATCAAATAGAACACCTGTAATTTTCTTCAGGTAGCTTTATATACTGTAACCAGACAAGCCTGCCGGTCAGTAGGAATTTAACAGGAACGGATCTAGCTGAACACTGTGAGCAGGACGCACTGCACTAAATGTAAATAGCAGGAACGGATCTAGCTGAACACTGTGAGCAGGACACACTGCACTAAATGTAAATAGCAGGAACGGATCTAGCTGAACACTGTGAGCAGGACGCACTGCACTAAATGTAAATAGCAGGAACGGATCTAGCTGAACACTGTGAGCAGGACGCACTGCACTAAATGTAAATAGCAGGAACGGATCTAGCTGAACACTGTGAGCAGGACGCACTGCACTAAATGTAAATTGCAGGAACGGATCTAGCTGAACACTGTGAGCAGGACGCACTGCACTAAATGTAAATAGTCTAGAAGATAACAGGAACGGATCTAGCTGAACACTGTGAGCAGGACGCACTGCACTAAATGTAAATAGCAGGAACGGATCTAGCTGAACACTGTGAGCAGGACGCACTGCACTAAATGTAAATAGCAGGAACGGATCTAGCTGAACACTGTGAGCAGGACGCACTGCACTAAATGTAAATAGCAGGAACGGATCTAGCTGAACACTGTGAGCAGGACGCACTGCACTAAATGTAAATTGCAGGAACGGATCTAGCTGAACACTGTGAGCAGGACGCACTGCACTAAATGTAAATAGTCTAGAAGATAACAGGAACGGATCTAGCTGAACACTGTGAGCAGGACGCACTGCACTAAATGTAAATAGCAGGAACGGATCTAGCTGAACACTGTGAGCAGGACGCACTGCATTAAATGTAAATAGTCTAGATAGAAGATAACAGGAACGGATCTAGCTAAACTGAATACAGTGTATATATATATATGCAACACCTGGGATGCATATATATACACAATACACTGTAAGTGCAGCTAACTGACTGACTGTTCTGCCTAATCTATCTAACTCAAATCAAATGACACTGTCTCTCTCTCTCTCTATCTCTCAGCACACCGGAACACACACTACACAGGGCCGCCGTGCAGGCGGCCTTATATAGTGTGGGGTGTGTACTAAATCCCCTGAGCCATAATTGGCCAAAGCCACCCTGGCTTTGGCCAATTACAGCTCTCTCTACTGACGGCGCTGTGATTGGCCAAGCATGCGGGTCATAGTGCATGCTTGGCCAATCATCAGCCAGCAATGCACTGCGATGCCGCAGTGAATTATGGGCCGTGACGCGCCACACGAATTTAGCGCGAACGGCCCATAACGTTCGCAATTCGGCGAACGATCGAACAGCCGATGTTCGAGTCGAACATGGGTTCGACTCGAACACGAAGCTCATCCCTAGTGCTAATACATGTGTTAAAATTGCCAAAATAAATCTTCAAATTGGTGATGTGACGGTGAATATAAATAAAATAATAATGACACTCTGAGTACAATGTCCAGGCAGAGATAAATAGTGGGGGAAAGTAAAAATAATTAAACAGTTCCTTCCCTTAATCCAGATTGATTGACTCAATGGGTTAGATCATTTGTATCAGGATATTTAGTTTTTCTTGCATCCCACTTTAGCCATAATACTGCTGGTGATTCGGCTCTCAGGATAAAGGTTTTATGCAAAGCAAGCAAAGAAAAAATAGATCATTGTGCAGTGAACTTACTAGATAGTACATAAGCAAAACAGGGACAAGAGATACACTAACAAACTCCCGGTCTATTAGAAGCATTCAAATATGCAGATTGCAGTCAGCCGCTGTGGACGAGGTTTCCCATAGAGAAACAGCTGCTGTTAACCTTCAGGTGTATTGCAGCACTGAACGTCTTAAGCTCCTCCCACGCGTTGCATCACTGACACGTGACTTTTTCACGACTTGAGGGTCCCCCTCAAAATCCTTACCAGACCCGTAACCCGGGTCACCCAGTTATGTAACAGATGACCCCGCCCCCCTTTCACGTCACAGGGAAAGCCATGGGGAAGTCCCCGTCAAGTCCCCATGCGTCAGAGGGTGACCCTGCCCTCCGTTATTTAAGAAGTGTCAGAAGAAGAGAAGCGTCACACAGTGGGAGCCTCCCATGGATGTGGAGCAGCCCGAGAATGAAGCGGGGAAGAAGACGCCGCGGAGGAAGATGCCAGACGAGAACACTGGAGCAAGAAGCAGAGGATCGGAGGAAGTAGAAGATGGAGGAATAAACCGAAGGAAGAAGGAAGGAAGAAGGAAGAAGACCCGAAGAAGATGGAAAGAAGAAGACTTTAAATAAAGGAATTGTCAAAAACTGTCTCTTGTCATTTTTAACATTTTTGACACTTTTTTGTGAAATGGTAGGGGTACTTTTGTACCCCATTATCATTTCACACAGGGGGGCGGGATCTGGGGGTCCCCTTGTTAAAGGGGCCTTCCAGATTCCGATAAGCCCCTGGCTCGCAGACCCCCACTACCACTGGCCAAGGGTTGTGGGGATGAGGCCCTTGTCCTCATCAACATGGGGACAAGGTGCTCTGGGGGGCTATCCCAAAGCACCCTCCCAATGTTGAGGGCATGTGGCCTGGTATGGTTCAGGAGGGGGGCCACTCTCTCATCCCCTCTCTTTTCCTGCGGCCTGCCAGTTTGCGTGCTCGGATAAGGGTCTGGTATGGATTTTTGGGGGACCCCACGCCATTTTTAAAATTTTTTTGGCGCGGGGTTCTCCTTAAAATCCATACCGGACCTTAAGGGTCTGGTATGGAATTTAGGGGGACCCCCACATTTTTTTTTTTTTAATTTTGGTTCAGGGTTCCCCTGTGGGGAATTCCCATGCCATTTTTATCACTGAACTTCTATGTGTATTGTCGGACCGGCAATGCATTAATAGCCGCGAGTAGTTTTAAATGGCTTTTTTTCCTTTGAAATGTCATTTTGCTGTCAGACTGTTCTAAACAGGGGAAACATGCGCCCCTTTACAGGCATACTATAGACACCCCCCCAGGTACGAAATTTAAAGGGATATTACACTTTTATTGTTTCACTTTAAGCATTATTAAAATCACTGCTCCCAAAAAAACGGCAGTTTTTAAAAATTTTTTTTGCATTGATCCATGTCCCCTGGGGCAAGACCCAGGTCCCCAAACACTTTTTATGACAATAACTTGCATATAAGCCTTTAAAATGAGCACTTTGGATTATTCATGTTCGTGTCCCATAGACTTTAACGGTGTTCGCGTGTTCGAACAAACTTTTTTCCTGTTCGCATGTTCTGGTGCGAACCGAACAGGGGGGTGTTCGGCTCATCCCTACTGGGGAGTGATTACTAACTGTAGGGGGGATGGCCTAGCAGTGTCACTACACTGATCACTGCTCCCGATGACAGGGAGCAGAGATCAGTGACACTTGTCACTAGGCAGAACGGGGAGATGCTATTTACATCAGCATCTCCCCGTCCGACCTCTCTGTGAGGCGATCGTGGGTATCCCCACGGCGATCGAGTCCGCGGGACCCGCGACCCGACTCACGGAGCTCCCGGCCGGCGGTGCACACGCAGTGACACGGTGGGAAATTCAAATGGAAGTACCTGTAAGTCCATTTGCCCAGCCGTGCCATTCTGCCGACGTACATCGGCGTGCGCCAGTCGGGAAGGGGTTAAAATAAAAAAATATATATATTTTGGATCAAATCTCTTGTTTTTATTCTTGTTTGCTTTTATTTTTGGCTGTCTCCTAGTGCACTTGTAGTGGCAAGTGCATTTCCCTTTAGTCAATAAGGCCCTTTGTCACTGTAAACACCAAAAAAATTACTAAACTGGTATTGAGTATTGAAATAAGAAGCCACACACATTGTTGTAGTAAAAACATTTTACACATTTTACACATTCAAAGGTGCATTTTTTGAAAACGTCATTTAAATTTTTTTTACTTTTTTTTGTTTTTAGCAATATAATATTTTTAGATTTTTTTTTATTTTTATTTTGGACATATTTATCAAAAAATATTTGTTTAGACAACTTTTTTTGTCCAACAGGGTTTTTTCCCACATAATAAAAAAAAAAAACTCTGGAACTTACAAAGTTCAACATGTCAAAAACTGTGCTGGTGATTAGGGATGAGCTTCGTGTTCGAGTCGAACCCATGTTCGACTCGAACATCGGCTGTTCGATCGTTCGCCGAATTGCGAACGATATGGGCCGTTCGCGCCAAATTCGTGTGGCGCGTCACGGCCCATAATTCACTGCGGCATTGCAGTGCATTGCTTGCTGATGATTGGCCAAGCATGCACTATGACCCGCATGCTTGGCCAATCACAGCGCCGCCTTAACAGAGAGCCATAATTGGCCAAAGCCAAGGAGGCTTTGGCCAATTATGGCTCAGGGGATTTAGTACACGCCCCACACTATATAAGGCCGCCTGCACGGCGGCCCTGTGCAGTGTGTTCCGGTGTGCTTAGAGAGAGAGAGAGACAGTGTCATTTCATTTGAGTTAGCTAGATTAGGCAGGCCAGTCAGTCAGTTAGCTGCACTTAAAGTGTATTGTGTATATATATGCATCCCAGGTGTTGCGCATATATATATATATATATATATATATATATATATATATATATACACTGTATTCAGTTTAGCTAGATCCGTTCCTGTTATCTTCTAGACTATTTACATTTAGTGCAGTGCGTCCTGCTCACAGTGTTCAGCTAGATCCGTTCCTGTTATATTCCTACTGACAGGCAGGCTTGTCTTGTTACAGTATTTTGAAGAAAATTACTGGTGTTCTTTTGATCCTATTAGTACCACAGTCAGGCAGCTAGACTATTTACATTTAGTGCAGTGCGTCCTGCTCACAGTGTTCAGCTAGATCCGTTCCTGTTATCTTCTTACTGACAGGCAGGCTTGTCTTGTTACAGTATTTTAAAGAAAATTACTGGTGTTCTTTTGATCCTATTAGTACCACAGTCAGGCAGCTAGACTATTTACAGTTAGTGCAGTGCGTCCTGCCCACAGTGTTCTGCTAAACCTACAAGTTAGTGGGGTGCTTCCTGCTCACAGTGTTCAGCTAAACCTACAAGTTAGTGGGGTGCGTCCACCTCACAGTGTTCAGCTAAACCTACAAGCTAGTGGGGTGCGTCCTGCTCACAGTGTTCAGCTAGATCCGTTTCTGTTATCTTCTTACTAACAGGCAGGCTTGTCTTGTTACAGTAAATACAGCTACCTGAAGAAAATTGCTGGTGTTCTTTTGATCCTATTAGTACCACAGTCAGGCAGCTAGACTATTTACAGTTAGTGCAGTGCGTCCTGCTCACAGTGTTCTGCTAAACCTACAAGTTAGTGGGGTGCGTCCTGCTCACAGTGTTCAGCTAAACCTACAAGTTAGTGGGGTGCGTCCACCTTACAGTGTTCAGCTAAACCTACAAGCTAGTGGGGTGCGTCCTGCTCACAGTGTTCAGCTAGATCCGTTTCTGTTATCTTCTTACTGACAGGCAGGCTTGTCTTGTTACAGTAAATACAGCTACCTGAAGAAAATTGCTGGTGTTCTTTTGATCCTATTAGTACCACAGTCAGGCAGCTAGACTATTTACAGTTAGTGCAGTGCGTCCTGCTCACAGTGTTCTGCTAAACCTACAAGTTAGTGGGGTGCGTCCTGCTCACAGTGTTCAGCTAAACCTACAAGTTAGTGGGGTGTGTCCACCTCACAGTGTTCAGCTAAACCTACAGGCTAGTGGGGTGCGTCCTGCTCACAGTGTTCAGCTAGATCCGTTTCTGTTATCTTCTTACTGACAGGCAGGCTTGTCTTGTTACAGTAAATACAGCTACCTGAAGAAAATTGCTGGTGTTCTTTTGATCCTATTAGTACCACAGTCAGGCAGCTAGACTATTTACAGTTAGTGCAGTGCGTCCTGCTCACAGTGTTCTGCTAAACCTACAAGTTAGTGGGGTGCGTCCTGCTCACAGTGTTCAGCTAAACCTACAAGTTAGTGGGGTGCGTCCACCTCACAGTGTTCAGCTAAACCTACAAGCTAGTGGGGTGCGTCCTGCTCACAGTGTTCAGCTAGATCCGTTTCTGTTATCTTCTTACTAACAGGCAGGCTTGTCTTGTTACAGTAAATACAGCTACCTGAAGAAAATTGCTGGTGTTCTT
Source organism: Aquarana catesbeiana (assembly GCF_042186555.1). Classification (NCBI taxonomy): domain Eukaryota; kingdom Metazoa; phylum Chordata; class Amphibia; order Anura; family Ranidae; genus Aquarana; species Aquarana catesbeiana. The sequence goes on from NC_133327.1 coordinate 374,938,802, forward strand.
TTGATCCTATTAGTACCACAGTCAGGCAGCTAGACTATTTACAGTTAGTGCAGTGCGTCCTGCTCACAGTGTTCTGCTAAACCTACAAGTTAGTGGGGTGCGTCCTGCTCACAGTGTTCAGCTAAACCTACAAGTTAGTGGGGTGCGTCCACCTCACAGTGTTCAGCTAAACCTACAAGCTAGTGGGGTGCGTCCTGCTCACAGTGTTCAGCTAGATCCGTTTCTGTTATCTTCTTACTGACAGGCAGGCTTGTCTTGTTACAGTAAATACAGCTACCTGAAGAAAATTGCTGGTGTTCTTTTGATCCTATTAGTACCACAGTCAGGCAGCTAGACTATTTACAGTTAGTGCAGTGCGTCCTGCTCACAGTGTTCTGCTAAACCTACAAGTTAGTGGGGTGCGTCCTGCTCACAGTGTTCAGCTAAACCTACAAGTTAGTGGGGTGCGTCCACCTCACAGTGTTCAGCTAAACCTACAAGCTAGTGGGGTGCGTCCTGCTCACAGTGTTCAGCTAGATCCGTTTCTGTTATCTTCTTACTGACAGGCAGGCTTGTCTTGTTACAGTAAATACAGCTACCTGAAGAAAATTGCTGGTGTTCTTTTGATCCTATTAGTACCACAGTCAGGCAGCTAGACTATTTACAGTTAGTGCAGTGCGTCCTGCTCACAGTGTTCTGCTAAACCTACAAGTTAGTGGGGTGCGTCCTGCTCACAGTGTTCAGCTAAACCTACAAGTTAGTTGGGTGCGTCCACCTCACAGTGTTCAGCTAAACCTACAAGCTAGTGGGGTGCGTCCTGCTTACAGTGTTCAGCTAGATCCGTTCCTGTTATCTTCTTACTGACAGGCAGGCTTGTCTTGTTACAGTAAATACAGCTACCTGAAGAAAATTGCTGGTGTTCTTTTGATCCTATTAGTACCACAGTCAGGCAGCTAGACTATTTACAGTTAGTGCAGTGCGTCCTGCTCACAGTGTTCTGCTAAACCTACAAGTTAGTGGGGTGCGTCCTGCTCACAGTGTTCAGCTAAACCTACAAGTTAGTGGGGTGCGTCCACCTCACAGTGTTCAGCTAAACCTACAAGCTAGTGGGGTGCGTCCTGCTCACAGTGTTCAGCTAGATCCGTTCCTGTTATCTTCTTACTGACAGGCAGGCTTGTCTTGTTACAGTAAATACAGCTACCTGAAGAAAATTGCTGGTGTTCTTTTGATCCTATTAGTACCACAGTCAGGCAGCTAGACTATTTACAGTTAGTGCAGTGCGTCCTGCTCACAGTGTTCTGCTAAACCTACAAGTTAGTGGGGTGCGCCCTGCTCACAGTGTTCAGCTAAACCTACAAGTTAGTGGGGTGCGTCCACCTCACAGTGTTCAGCTAAAGCTACCTGTAGAAGGTTGGTGGTGTTCTCATACTACAGTCAGGCAGTTGATTTTTCTAGCTGCAGTATCAGTACATATATATATATATATATATATATATATATATATATCCCAGCTTAGTGCAGCTACAGGCCATTAGTATGTCTGGAAGGCCAAGAAGGAGAGGCAGACAGTCACAAGCCAATAAGAGAGGGCAAGCAGGCTCTGTGTCTAGTGCTGGTCGTGGAGACGGTGCATCCTCATCAGCACGTGGCCATGGGACACGCTTGGCCTTTTTTTCGGCAGCTGGCCATGTTGAGCCGCAACATGCGGAAGACTTGGTCGAGTGGATGACCAAGCCGTCTTCATCCTCCTCATCCTCTCTCACCCATGCCCAGGGTACTTTGTCTGGCAAAGCAGCGGCCTCTTCCCTTGGCTCAATGTCATCAGTGACTCCTTCCCTAGCCCCACCATGTCCTCCTGAGGAGTCCCTCGAACTGTTTGACCACAGTGTTGGGTACATGCTCCAGGAGGATGCCCAGCGTTTGGAAGGCTCTGATGATGATACTGAGCTCGATGAAGGCAGTAACACGAGCACGGACAGAGGGGTTGCCCAAGAAGGACAGCAATCTGGCAGTCATGCTCCCCCTGCTGCAGCATACTGCCAGGTTTGCTCCAGTGATGAGGAGGGAGGGGATGATGAGGTCACTGACTCAACGTGGGTGCCTGATAGGAGAGAGGAGGAGGAGGAGGAGGAGGCGGCACATCACCAACGAGGCAGGATGCCCTCCAGGGGCCAGCCTAAGGGCAGCACATTGACTGCATCATACCCCAAAGCTCCACATGTGCAGGGCGCTGCAGTCTCTGCGCGTTATTCAAAAAGTTCTTTGGTGTGGGCCTTTTTTGAGACGAGTGCATCAGATCGCACCGCTGCTATTTGCAACATATGTCTCAAGCGTATCTCGCGTGGCCAAAACATCTCCCGCTTAGGTACCACATGCTTGACCAGACATATGTTGACCTGCCATGCAGTTCGTTGGCAAGCGTATCTAAAAGACCCACACCAAAGAACAAAGAGGACCTCTGCTTGCTCCTCATCAGCTGAGATTTCCAACCCCACTAGACCTTCAGTCCTCTCTGAGACCTGCACTGAGAGGAATGAAGGTGTAGAATTAGGTGTGTCACAGCCACGTACTTGTGGGCAATCTGATTTTGGTACACCGACGTCAGATTGTACCAGGCAAATTTCCCTGCCCCAGCTGCTGCACCGCCGAAAGAAGTTTGCTCCCAGCCATCCACATGCCCAACGGTTGAATGCTAGCTTGGCAAAATTGCTAGCACTTCAACTGCTGCCTTTTCAGTTGGTAGACTCTGCCCCCTTCCGTGAGTTTGTGGAATGTGCGGTTCCTCAGTGGCAGGTACCCAAACACCACTTTTTCTCACGGAAGGCAATTCCGGCTCTCTACCAGCATGTGGAAGGCAATGTCCATGCCTCGCTGGACAGGGCGGTCAGCGGTAAGGTGCATATTACCGCTGACTCATGGTCCAGCAGGCATGGACAGGGACGTTACCTAAGTTTCACGGCGCATTGGGTGACTCTGCTGGCAGCTGGGAAGGATGCAGGACAAGGTGCAGTAGTGTTGGAGGTTGTTCCGCCACCACGCCTCCAAAATGCTAATGATTGTGACACACTTCTCTCCTCCACCCCCTCCTCTTCTTCTTCCTCCATGGCCTCTTCCTCGGAACCAGCGGTGCTCCGTAGTCGTTCAAGGGGCTACGCAAGTACGCAGGCCAAAAGATGCCATGCGGTGCTTGAGCTGGTGTGCTTGGGGGACAGGAGCCACACTGGGGCAGAGGTTCTGTCAGCTCTGCAGGGGCAGGTTCAGAGGTGGTTGACGCCACACCAACTTAAGGCAGGAATGGTGCTTTGCGACAATGGCACCAACCTCCTCTCTGCCCTCCGACAGGGACAAATGACCCATGTGCCCTGTTTGGCTCATGTCCTTAACTTGGTGGTGCAGCGGTTCTTGGGCAGGTACCCGGGCTTACAGGATGTCCTGAGGCAGGCCAGGAAAGTCTGTGTGCATTTCCGCCGGTCATATAATGCCAGTGCTCGGCTGACGGACCTCCAAAAGGAGTTTAACCTGCCCAAGAACCGCCTAATCTGTGACATGCCCACCAGGTGGAACTCAACGTTGGCCATGCTGCAGCGGCTGCACACACAGCAGAGGGCCATCAATGAGTACCTGTGCGACTATGGCACCAGGACAGGGTCAGGGGAGCTTGTTTTTTTTTCCCCACGCCAGTGGGCCATGATCAGGGATGCATGCACTGTCCTGTCACCATTTGAGGAGGCCACGAGGATGGTGAGCAGTGACAGTGCATGCATCAGTGACACTGTCCCCCTTGTCCACCTGTTGGAGCACACGCTGCGTGGAATAATGGACAGGGCACTTGAGGCAGAACAGAGGCAGGAAGAGGAGGACTTCCTTAGCTCTCAAGGCCCCCTTTATCCAGACAGTGTTCCTGCGTGCCCGCCGATCACACAGGAAGAGGACGAGGAGGAAGAGGAGGAGGAGGAGGAGGAAGATTGTGTCAGTATGGAGGTGGAGCCTGGCACTCAGCATCAGCAGCAGTCTTTAAGGGATCAGTCCCAAGAAACACATGGACTTGTACGTGGCTGGGAGGAGGTGGCTGCGGACCATGTCGTCCTTAGTGACCCAGAGGACTCCGGACCGAATGCCTCAGCAAACCTACGCTGCATGGCCTCCCTGATCCTGCAAAGCCTGCGTAAGGATCCTCGTATTCGTGGTATCAAGGAGAAGGACCAATACTGGCTGGCAACCCTCCTTGATCCACGTTACAAGGGTAAGGTTGCGGACCTTATCTTGCCATCGCAGAGGGAGCAGAGGATGAAACATCTTCGGGAGGCCTTGCAGAAAGGTCTGTGCAACGCGTTCCCAGAGACTGGGAGGTTACAAACTCCTGTTTCTGGACAACGTGTTGCTGAGGCTTCGGTCAGTCAAAGAAGGAGCGGTGGAGAAGGTGGCCGTCTGACCGATGCGTTCAGACAATTTTTTGGTCCGCAGCCCCAAGGTATGATCGGTTCCAGCAACCATCGCCAGCGTCTGTTTTACATGGTGCAGGAATACCTAGGGGCAAGATCAGACTTGGACACCTTTCCCACCGAAAATCCTCTGGGTTACTGGGTCTTGAGCATGGATCACTGGCCAGAGCTTGCACAGTATGCAATTGAGCTACTGGCCTGTCCTGCATCCAGCGTTCTTTCGGAACGCACATTCAGTGCTGCTGGAGGCGTGGTAACCGATCACAGGGTGCGTCTGTCCACTGACTCGGTCGATCGACTGACCTTCATAAAAATGAATCAGTCTTGGATCACCACCAGCTACCAAGCACCTGATGCTGATGTAACCGAATAATTTTTTTTGAAATCTCAGATCCCTTCAAAGACTGCCTATGCTGATGCTGAGTGACTATCCCTGAGTAATTATCCTCTTCCTCCTCAATCATCACGCTGATAGCTTGTAAGAACATTTTTGGTTCTGGGTGCCACCACCAGTGCCTAAGGCACAATTTTTCAGCCCCTGTTTAACAGGGGCGTGTAATTACGATTTTTGATGTAATACTTTGCAGCAGGGCTCGTTCCTGCATTCCAACTAGAGTGTCTGTGAGGGGTTGCAGTGTTGTGGCACCAGCACCAGTGCCTAAGGCCCAATTTTTCAGCCCTTGTTTAACAGGGGCGTGTAATTACAATTTTTGATGCAATACTTTGCAGCAGGGCTCGTTCCTGCATTCCAACTAGAGTGTCTGTGAGGGGTTGCAGTGTTGTGGCACCAGCACCAGTGCCTAAGGCCTAATTTTTCAGCTCCTGTTCAACAGGGGCATGTAATTACAATTCTTGATCTAATATTTCACAGCAGAGCCCTGTGAGGGCTTACAGTGTTGTGGCCACAGCAACACCTAAGGCCCAAATTTCTGCTGAGTATATAGGGCAGGACCCTACTTTCAAACAACTAACTTACAAACGACTCCTACTTGCAAACGGAAGGAGACAACAGGAAGTGAAATCTACCCCTAGGAAGGGAAATTCTCTCCTGTAAGAGTTAATATGGGAAAAACATTTCTCCTTTCCACTGATGCTTTCCAATCCATTGGGACAAAAAGTGAGGTGAAATCTTCTGAAGAGGAGGAAAGACAGCAAAACAAATGTCACAGGGGTGATAACCCTTCCCTATGTTTTCCAAAAAGCTTAAAAAAGATTTTTTGGCTGGAGCTAAACACGTTAAAAATGTACCCGTTCAAAATTACAAAGAGATTCTACTTAACAACAAACCTACAGCCTGTATACTGCTGTTCAGAGTATATAGGGCCTGGTGGCCCCACACCTTTCCTTATTTTAATTTGGGTGTGGGGTTCCCCTTAATATCCATACAAGACCCAAAGGGCCTGGTAATGGACTGGGGGGTACCCATGCCGTTTGTCTCACTGATTTTAATCCATATTGCCAGGACCCGACATTACATTAAACCCGCAAGCAGTTTTAAATGAGATTTTTTCCTTTAAAAATGACATTTGGTGCAGGGACTGTTCTAAACACGGGAAACACGCGTCACTTTACAGGCATACTATAGACACCCCTCAGGTACGATATTTAAAGGAATATTTCACTTTTTTTTTTTTTACTTTAAGCATCATTAAAATCACTGCTCCCGAAAAAACGGCCGTTTTTAAAAGTTTTTTTTTGCATTGATACATGTCCCCTGGGGTAGGACCCGGGTCCCCAAACCCTTTTTAGGACAATACCATGCAAATTAGCCTTTAAAATGAGCACTTTTGATTTCGAACGTTCGAGTCCCATAGACGTCAATGGGGTTCTAACGTTCGTGCGAACTTTCGGTCCGTTCGCAGGTTCTGGTGCGAACCGAACCGGGGGGTGTTCGGCTCATCCCTACTGGTGATGTCACCCATGTAAAAGCAAAATTTAGCAGATGCACACAAATTGTGAGTCCAAATGGGTAAAGTCAACATGTGCTATCTCCCATCATGGGGGATCAATGGACGTGTTTTGTGTGTGCAATCCCTTTCTTCTCACAAACTAGCATTATGAGGAAGGGGTTGCAAACACAAAACAAGTACACTGAGATCCCCTGATGGCAGATAGCACACGATGACACACCATGTGCATCTGCTAAATTTGGCTTTTTAGTATTTCACAACTTGAAAAAATTAAGAAATAGAAAATGTTCCAATGAAATGAAGAACATGATTGATGTTTTAGGCAAAAAGTGATTATATTCTCCCCAAAACATCAATCATGTTCTTCATTTCCTATTGCATGCTGTCCAGCGAATTTCTCATGCTGTCAATTTGTTTTCGCATTCCATCAATTTGGCCATTCCACACTATTATCTGCCCAATCAGTCTGTGTGCACTGTCTGTGCTAAATGGCTCCACCGCTTGGCCTTCCACAACCAGAACATTACCTAAAATTTTTGGAGAAAAATGTATTTAGATATATGCACGCCTAAATAGATTACCTTAAGCTGGGGTGTCAGACACTCACTTGGTGGGGTGCAAATCTCACCCACTTCCTCCACCACTCCTTCCTCCAGATCCTCGGGTGGGCATGGTCTTGGGCTGGGGCTTGGGGTAATTACGGATTTAGGCTGGTGACTTGGGGGGGTCCTGGGATCCTCTAACTGTTGTTTGAGTCTTTTCTCCCCTATGAGAATGAAACAAAAGGTATACTTAACACAGTGATATTTCAGGCTAGAAATAGAAATATGAAACCTTGCTTTGAAGTGGTGGACAATTGTCTGTTTGTAAAAAAAAATATTTTAAGACAGGATTCAAATTCTCTTTTAACAGAACTGTAATACTTAACATTTTTTATGCAAGTTTCACAGATGGAGACACCTCAAGTATCCCCTGGAGCCCCTGTGTGGATTACCCTCAAAAATGTTCACTGGTGTCACACAGTACACTAGTGCTCGTGAGTCCAGATGTGGAAACAGCTGCTGTGTCCTGTCCTTACATTACACTGAATCATTTTTTAATAAGCATTCTAGTTTCAAATACATCTACACAACATCCAAAACTTATTTTAATACGACAAATTATCAAGACCTAAATGTATGTACAACCCTGTACAATCGTATTTCTTGCAAAACAAAAGCCATTTATTTTATAATCATATGTAGTTTCAAAAGAACGATCTTTATGAACGATGCTGTATAAACGAAAAGCATATGTTTCAGCATGCAAGTTAAGTATCTCAATAGGAACACACAACAAGTACTTACTTTTTTTAAGCATCTTCTTGATTCGGCAATATTGTTCAGGCTCCCTAGTTTTTAGGTCAGACCAGCGCTTCCTCAGTTGTTCTTTAACCCATTTAATTCCAAATTTTTCCTCAATAGTGGTGACAACTGAGGACATTATTTTGTCCTTCCACATATTGGGTCTGGTGTACGGTCCTTTTTTGCCATCATAGTCCTCCCTCCTCGATATGGTCACCATCTCCACCATCTCTTCGAAGGTCATGCTGGTGGCCTTATATCTCCTCCTGGATCTGGATGTTTGTGGCGCCGGGCTTTCCTTCATGCTAGTTCCAGATAATCTCTCCACCATCTTTCTCTATATACTCCCACTGCGCAACGAAGAGTGAAGGGGCGAGGAAAAAATCGTCCCAAAGAACGTCAGGGGCGGGCGACGCAGGCAGAGCATGACACATGCGCAGTGTATATAAAGCTAGTACGCTGGCCTACGTATGTCCGAACGGAAGTAGCGAGCGTCATAAACGAAGGTAAAATTTTAAACGTGGGTATGTGTTTTGTGTTTGTGTCTGTGTCTCTGTGTGTGTGTGTGTGTGTGTGTGTGTGTGTGTGCACCCTATATTCTGTAAAAAATAATACTGGGAGTTTGGACTGACATTACAGTTTTTATCTTGTGTCTTGTCTTTCAGATAAAATGAATCCCTTTAAGGAGGAGGATTTTTTCAGTCATTTTATTGACCTCTATCAAGAGAACCGAAACCTGAGGGAGGTCAAGCACCCCTTGTATTTCAATAAGCAAGCAAGGCAGGCAACACTGGGGAGACTTCTGGAATTTGTAAAGAATTGAGTCCCCCAGGCAGACATTAAGTTAGTGGAAAATAAAATTGGGATCTTGTGGTATGTGTACAGGCGGGAACACAAGAAGATACAGGATTCCCTCAAATCAGGAGCAGCAGCAGACAAGGTTTATGTCCCCAAGCTGTGGTACTACCCCAAACTGAGATTTCTGGATGACCAGACAGAAGCAAGGCAATCGCTTTCGACCCTTCCCTCCACCCTTCCCTCCACCCCAGCTGAGTCATCCCAGGAAGAACTGGGCCCTTTCATCCTTGATGAAGTGGATGCGCCCAGCTGCAGCCAGGTATACTTTTTTTGGGAATTTTGGATTGTGTAAATATTAATGATGTAAACTAAAATGTTTGAATTGCTTAAAAATCAATAATTTAATCACAATTATTATTATGTATACATATCACTATATAAATAAAACTTTTGTGCGCTAGCAGTAATTAAATAAAGAATGCCCAGGAGACACAATGAGTGTGTGAATCCCAGCAAGAATAATAACAACAACAAGTGCATAGAATCATAAATCCAACAAAATATTAGCATAAACCGAAAGTAAGTGGTCACACATCAAGGCAACTCATAATCAGTCCAAGACAAGATTCAAAAAACAAGTAGAAGGGAAAAAAGTCCACTTGATATATCTCCTCACTGGATCATGGGAAATAATGAGCTATAGTGAGCTGAAGAGACTCTTATCGGATGTGCATTGATTGCAGAAAAAGGAGTAAAAGATGTGCGCTTACCCCAATTGTTGGACCCCCTCTCTGGCAAGGTCGTATGGGCTTGCAGATATAGCCCTCTGCAGGGACAGAATGTTGATATCCGGGTCTTGACAGCATGTACCACCGACTCCAATATGGTCCGGACACTCCAACTGCTCCAACATCAGAGGGGGGACTGTCTGACAAATTACTTTGTCAACATGACTCAGTCATGTTAGATTACTTCTCCCCATTCATTGTTCTCAACGATGATCAGAAAGCCAGAGACTTCCCTTATTCAAGGAGGTCACAAAGCGCTTTGTTGGATCTGTGATCCACGGAAAAGATGTCCTGACGTCTCTGACATCATGACTGAGTCATGTTGACAGAGTAATTTGTCAGACAGTCCCCCCTCTGATGTTGGAGCAGTTGGAGTGTCCGGACCATATTGGAGTCGGTGGTACATGCTGTCAAGACCCGGATATCAACATTCTGTCCCTGCAGAGGGCTATATCTGCAAGCCCATACGACCTTGCCAGAGAGGGGGTCCAACAATTGGGGTAAGCGCACATCTTTTACTCCTTTTTCTGCAATCAATGCACATCCGATAAGAGTCTCTTCAGCTCACTATAGCTCATTATTTCCCATGATCCAGTGAGGAGATATATCAAGTGGACTTTTTTCCCTTCTACTTGTTTTTTGAATCCTGTCTTGGACTGATTATGAGTTGCCTTGATGTGTGACTACTTACTTTCGGTTTATGCTAAAATTTTGTTGGATTTATGATTCTATGCACTTGTTGTTGTTATTATTCTTGCTGGGATTCACACACTCATTGTGTCTCCTGGGCATTCTTTATTTAATTACTGCTAGCGCACAAAAGTTTTATTTATATGTTTATCACTTCATGGATATTTGAAGTTTTTTTTGCAGCTGCACTTTATTTATTTGTCATTTATTTGTTATCACGTATTGCTCATTAGCGCAGGTTTTTTCCACTATCTTTCTAGTTATAATACATATCACTAGACAGTAGTGGCCAAAAATGTACTTCAAAGATTGGTGAACAGCTAGAATAATGGTGGGGTCAAAATGATAGCCTTTTCTATTTGTTTATAATTATATTTGCAAGTCATGAGCTGAAAATTGTGTGTGATTGAGGAAGCAAAAATTACAACTATGTCCCTTTTTTTTATACACAGGATGAGCTCAGCCAGGAGGAGGCCTTGCCCAGTGGTAGAGAGGAGGCCATGCTCAGTGGCAGGCAGGAGGTCGCTGGGCCCAGTAGAAGCCTCACCGAATGCCAGGTGCCTCCCCTCTGCATTACCACCAATGGGCTCAGGAAGATGACCCGAACAGAGGAGGAATCACTTGACCTCATTCGGGAAGCCAGCCAAATGCTGAGTAACCCCCCAATGCTGAAGAGGCCTATGGTACTTATTTGGCCACCAGGTTAATGGAACTTGAGAAGGGGCAACGCCTCCTCTGTGAGGGGATTTTTTATGAGGCCCTTCAGAAGGGGTTGAGGGGCCAGCTTACTCAAACAAGCCATATTTCGGATGAAGCCCCTCCTCCTCCTCCTCCTGCCACAAGTACACCACCAGAGGCACAGCCTCCAAGGAAGGCTGCAGAGAAGCGTGGAGGGAAGGCTGCAGGGCAGCGCGCAGGGAAGGCTCCACGGAAGAGTCGAAAGTGATTGCCTGGCTTCAGTCTGGTCTGACAGAAGACGCAAATTGTGCACCCTATTCTATGGACTCCGCAAGATCCCAATTTTGATTTCCACTGACTTGATGTGTGCCCTGGGGGACAAAAGGCTTCACACATTCCAAAAGTGTCTCCAGTGTTGCCTTCCTCATTTATGTTTTTCCCAGAATTAATGGCTATTTTATTTACCTAAAATTATTTACTATGTTTTTATTCAAAAAGGACATTTTGTTTGTGAGTAGGCAGGTACATGTCCAAAAGACTACGGGGGTTATTTACAAAAGGCAAAATCATTTTGCAATTCAAGTGCAAAGTACACTTTATAAATTGCACTGCAAGTGCACTTGTTGGAAGTGCAGTCACTGTAAATCTGAGGGGAATATTTGAAATGAGGGGAAGCTCTGCTGATTTTATCATCCAATCATGTGCAAGCTAAAATGATTTTTTTTTTTTTTTTGTTTCCTTGCATGTGCCCCTCGGATCCACAGCGAATGCACTTCCAAGTGCTCTTTCAGTGCAATTTCAAGTGCACTTTGCACTTGTAGTGCTAAATTAATTTTCATTTTAAAAAATAACCCCCCTATGTCATATTAACAAGGGACACCAACCTCATTAAGGTTCATAAACAATACAAAATAATAATGTTATTGTGGTAACTTGAAACTCCTAAAACAAATTAAACATTTAAATCAATAGATTTTTGATAATTTTTCACAAATTGTAAAATATATATTGTTGAAATATAAAAGTTCAAAAGATGAGTCAAATAATTTGCTACATTATTTATGGAGATCTGCCTTTTAAAAACTATAATATTAGTCATGACATGAGGATAAATAATGAAGAAAGTAGTTTGTGAGAACTCTGTGTGAATATAAGCAGAAAAACAACTTCATTCTTCTCGCATTATAAAGAAAACAAGAATGCGCTGTATTAAAAGATCACAGAATTAGCAGCGTGAGGAATGTGCTAGCTTCAATATGAAGGCTAGTTTTACCAGACCGAGCGTTTCCGTCTTGTACTTGCTTCAGAGCATGCGTCAGTTTTGGTCCGTCGGACTTGCACACAGATGAACGGTTTGTACGCTAGAAAGCCGAGTTCGTCGGAAAGATTTGAAACATGTTTCATTTCTAAGTCCGTCGAACTTTTGGGAAAAAAAAGTCCGCTGGAGCCCACACATGATCGAATTATCCGACGGAGTCCGGTCCGCTGGACAAAGGCTGCCGGAAAGTCCACTCGTGTGTACACAGCATCAGTTTTTTGCGTATTCCACTGATCGCTGCCATACTAATGTAGCTACTATTCAAGAGAAATGTGTTGACTGTTTAAAACTGGACAAGATCATTTGGATTATACATATTATTTTCATATCATCTTCTGTCTATGGTAATTCATCTCCTGTATCACTTGAGGGGAAATAACATGTGTAGAGGATATATTCCTCTTCCTGATTATTTCAAAGTCTTTTAATACATACATTTTCATCAAGTCTATAATAAAATATCCTTTTTTTAAATAAGTTTGTGTGTCTCTTGATGTGGCTTTAAAGTCCACCATTTAACCGTAAAAGTAACTCTTGTTGGTACTTTTCACTATTTTACCTCTTGGTGGTTCCTTTTTGTATCTATTATTATAAATGTAAGGGAAGTAGCATAAAACTTTTAATCTACAGATATATATATTTTGAATTTAAAACTCTTTTGTATCATTATGAACTGACAAAATAATCTTATGGATCTGCATCCCACTGAACTTTCTCATAGTTGCCAACATTTTAGAAAAATTTCCAGTGACACCTTTTTTGCTGTGCGTCCATTGAACCATTGTAGATTGTAGTGAGATTCTACTTTAAAGCGGAGTTCCACCCAAAAGAGAAACTTCCACTTATTCATCTCCCCCCCCTCCGGTACCACATTAGGCACCTTTCAGGGGGAAGGGGGGGGGACGGGGACCTGTTTTTGACAGGTCCCCTTCTCAACTTCCGGAGGCGGTGCTGCGGCGAAGCTCAGCTCCCCTGCTCCTTCCTCCATCGCTGGGCCAATTATAAAGCGCAGATCGCTTTGCGCAGTAGGGAACCAGCTGTGAGACGAAGATCGGCTGGGGTGTCGACACTGCAGGCTCCCTGGACAGGTAAAGTGTCCATATATTAAAAGTCCACAGCTGGAGTATTTGTAGATGCTGACTTTTAACCACTTAAGCCCCGGACCATTTGGCTGGCCAAAGACCAGAGCACTTTATGCGATTCGGCACTGCGTTGCTTTAACTGACAATTGCGCGGTCGTGCGACATGGCTCCCAAACAAAATTGACGTCCTTTTTTTCCCACAAATAAGGCTTTCTTTTCGTGTATTTGATCACCTCTGTGGTGTTTATTTTTTGCGCTACAAACAAAAATAGAGCAACAAAAAACGCATTATTTTTTACTTTTTGCTATAATAAATATCCCCCAAAAATATATAAAAAAACATTTTTTTTCCTCTGTTTAGGCTGATATGTATTCTTCTACATATTTTGGGTAAAAAAAATCACAATAAGCGTTTATTGACTGGTTTGCGCAAAAGATATTTTTTTTTTACTAGTAATGGCGGCGATCTGTAATTTTTATCATGACTGCGACATTATGGAGGACACATCGGACAATTTTGACACATTTTTGGGACCATTGTCATTTTTACAGCGATCAGTGCTATAAAATTGCTCTGATTACTGTAAAAATGACACTGTCAGTGAAGGGGTTAACCACTAGCTGGCTAGGAAGGGGTTAAGTGTGCCCTAGGGAGTGATTCTAACTGTTAGGGGGCGTGGCTATGAGTGACATGTCACTGATCACCGTTCCTGATCACAGAGAGCTATGATCAGTGACAGTGTCACTAGGCAAAACGGGGAGATGCTTGTTTACATTAGCATCTCACTGTTCTTCAGCTCCGTGAGACGATCGCGGGTATCCCGGCAGACATCGAGTCCGCAGGACCCGCGATCCTACTCACAGAGCTTGCGGCAGGGTCGTGCGGCACGCATGCGACCACATGGCGGCAAGTTCAAAGGGACGTACAGGTACGCCCATTTGCTCAGCTGTGCCATTCTGCCGACATATATGTACATGCGGCGGTCGGCAAGTGGTTAATATTTTGTCGAGTGGGCGGACCTCCACTTATTAAGGGTGGTATTTAGGGGTATTTTTTTAAATGGATGTGGTTTTATTATTAACCTATTTTAAAATTAAATTTTTAATATTGTGTACACATTAGGAATTATCAAATTATTGGCAGAGACACAGCCAAGAAGGTATTGTTAAAGAGTAAAATTTTTATGTATTTGTTTAGTTGGCTACAGACTTTAGTGCCCGTTCACACCACAAAAACGCCATCCAGATCCATTCCGGATGCGTTTCTGCATCCGGAATGGATGATGCAATATTTGTCAGCTCCACCCCCTCCTCCATGCCTTCCTTTGCTGAATTGTCCTCTGAACCACCAATACCCCTTAAGCGTTCAAGGGGCTATTCAATGAGTCAGGCTAAAGGATGCCATGCAGTGCTTCAGCTGGTCCATCTAGGGTACAGGAGCCACACTGGAGCAGAGATTCTTTCAGCTCTAGAGGGGCAGGCCCACAGGTGGTTCATGTCATGGAAGCTTAAGCCAGGAATAGTGGTGTGCGATAATGGCACTAACCTCCTGTCCGCCCTTTTGACAAGGAAAGTTGACACATGCGCCATGCCTGGAACATGTCTTAAAGTGGATGTAAACCCAATTTTTTTTTTCATTTAGGCTTGTAAATTGTACAGTATAGGATTTCATATCATCTGTGCCCAGTCTTGCCACGAAGAGTTAATCCAGCTCTGAGCAATCCTCTTATCTTTTTCAGTGAGATAAAAAGAGACTGACAGAGAAATACCAGTCAGTTCTTCCCCCCTGCTGTGAGTGACAGGTGATTTACATATCTCATGCAGGAGCCTTAGAGCCGGATTTTTGTGTAATTCTCATCCCCTCCTCCTTTCTTCTCCAGCTCTCCCAGGATTGGCTGCTCCAAACCTCAGCATGATTGGGCATGCTGAAGTCATGTGGTGACTATTCTAGGTTTTGACTGGATGTTAGCGATCATAGCAGAAGTTCAGTGTAAGAAATACACAGGAGAAAATTCATGTTGACAAGGGGAGTGTAGAGGTGGGCAGAGAGTCTACTGACATCACAACTCTACCCACCGAGTTCTGGACAACAGACCCACCCACAGAATCTGCAGTTTTTCAGGTCTCATAACAGACAGAGGGGAGACATTTGACAGGTGAGGATACATGCAGGAGGCATGTATATCCTTATAGATAACCACTGTGGCAATAGTTTAGAAAGGATGAGAGTGGGTTTACATCCACTTTAAATTTGGTGGTGCAGCTTTTCTTAAACAGGTACTCAGGGTTGCAAGATCTTTTGAAGCAGTCCTGAAGAGTCTGTAGTCATTTCAGGTGGTCATACACAGCCAGTGTTCGGTTGGCCGAAATTTAGTGGGAGCTCCACCTGCCCGTAAACCGCCTTATTTGTGACATGCCCACCAGGTAGAACTCAACTTTGGCAATGCTGCAGCAAATGCACATGCAGCAGAGGGTCGTCAATGAGTACCTGTGTGAGTATGGCACAATGACAGGCTCAGGGCAGCTCAGCTATTTTAACCCATGCCAATGGCTGCTGATAAAGGATGCATGCACTGTACTGTCACCATTTCAGGATGCGACAAGGATGGTGAGCCATGACAATGCATGCATCAGTAACACAATACCTGTTGTGTTCCTGCTGGAGCAGACTCTGTGTGGCATTATGGACAGGGCACTTAAAGCAGAGCAAAGGGAGGAAGATGAGGACTTCCTTACCTCTCAAGGCCCACTTTATGCAGACACTATTCCTGCAATGCCACAGAACACACAAGAGGAGAGGGAGGAGGATTCTGGCAATTTTGGAGTCATTGAACCACAGGAAGCCATGCATCAAACCTTAAGAGGTGGTTTTTCCATCTCCAGAACCCTTGGGAGTAGTACATGGCTGGGAGGAGGCAGTTCCAGATACTGTAATTCTCAGTGACCGCGAGGACTGCTTCTTATGCCTCCACAAACATGCGGTGCATAGGCTTCCTTATTCTTCAAAGCCCGCAAAAGGACCCGCAAATTTGTGGCATCAAGGAGAGGGTTCATTTTTGGTTGGCAACCATCACTGACCATCGTTACACAGGGAAAGTCTCAGAATTCATCCTGTCCCTACAGAGGGAGTAGAGGATGACACCTTAAAGAGGAGTTTATGTAAAGCCTTTCCAGACTCTGGTAGGTTACAGTCTCATGGAAAAGCTAGTTTTGGTCAAAGGAGGAGCAGTGGAGAAGAGGGCCACCTCAGTGATGCATTTTAAAATTGATTTAGTCCTCGGTGCCCAGGGCTGTCAGTTTCCGCATCCCATCAGCAGCACCTAATCATTTGGTGGGAGATTAACTAGGGGCAAAAGCAGTCATGGAGAGCTTTCCAGTAGACGATCCACTGGGTTACTGGGTCATGAGAATAGACCACTGGCCAGAACTTGCCCAGTATGCAATTGAGCTTCTGGGCTGCCCTGCATCCAATGTGCTTTCTGAACAGGTATTTCGTGCTGCCGGAGGTTTTGTGACAGATAAAAGAGTGCTTCTGTCCACAGACTCTGTTGACTGGCTGAAATTTATCAAAATTAATCAGTCCTGGATTAGCAGCAACTATCAAGCCCCTGATGTCGACAGTATAGGCTGTCTAGCTTTGTGGGTGTTGATTTTATCTAGAAGAAGTATTTGGTATAGGTTCCATGGGCACAATTAACACCCAAAGCCCAATTTTTCCAGCACTGTTTGATCGAGGCATATAATTTCAATTTTTTTTCAGCAAGGCCAGTTTTTGCTTTCATCAACAGTACCTCTATAGGGTTTTCTGCAGCAGGTTCTATACATGGTACAGATGTGCCACTTTACAAGCAGACTAAGGGGACCCCCAGGCACTATATTTAGCTACTTGCTGACTGTCTTCCGCATATATACTGTGGCAAGGTGGCTCGGTTGTGCAAACCAACGTACCTGTATGTCGGTCTGTGCATGTGGTAGTGTGGGCGCGCTGCGGGAGTGTGGCTGTGGGTCTGGCAGACTCTATGTCTGCCAGCCACCCGCGATCGTAGTACAGAGAGGCAGAACGGGGATCTGCCTATGTAAACAAGGCGAAACCCCATTCTGACAGGGAAAAACACTGAGATCTGCTGTTCCTAGTGATCAGGAACAGCGATCTCTGTGTTGTCACAGTAAGCCCATCCCACCACACAGTTAGAACACTCCCAGGGAACATTGTCAACCCCTCGATCGCCCCCTAGTGATAACCCCTCCGCTGCCAGTGTCATTTATACATTGATCAGTGCATTTTTTAGCACTGATGACTGTGATAATGTCACTGGTCTCCAAAAAGTGTCACTTGGGGTCAGATTTGTCCGCCTCAATGTTGCAGTGCTGCTAAAAATCGCAGATCACTGCCATTACCAGTAAAAGCATAAAAAAAATAAAAGTCCATAAATCTATCCCCTATTTTGTAGACGCTATAACTTTTGCTCAAACCAGTCAATTTACACTTATTGTGATTTTTTTTTTTACCAAAAATATGTAGAAGAATACATATTGGCTTAAACTGATGAATAAATTTGTTTATTTTTATATTTTTTTTGATTATGTATTCTAGCAGAAAGTAAAAAATACTGTTTTTTTTTTTTCAAAATTGTCAGTCTTTTTTTGTTTATAGCGCAAAAAATAAAAACCGCAGAGATAATCAAATACCACCAAAAGAAAGCTCTATTTGTGGGAAAAAAAGGACATTGATTTTATTTGGGTACAGCGCCGCATGACTGTGCAATTGTCAATTAAAGCGTCACAATGCCATATTGCAAAAAGTATCACTTAAAAAAAAAAAAGATTTCTTTAATAGGTATCACAAGAAAATCTGTAGCTGTTTTCCTTGAGTGGACAGTGGAGTATGTGAGGTAGCTGGTGTGCCACCAGGGAACCCCTCACAGAAGTTTGGGCTTCAGGCTACCCGCAGGTCACTAAACAGGTATTCAGACATGGAGGAGGGAAGGTGCCAGGTGATGAGGAATTCCAATCCACTTGTTAGCTGGAAGCACAAGGATTCTGGAGGCTGTGGGTGCTGAGATAGCACAGCAGAAGTTCTGATTGTACATCTTGCAAAGAGCATGGGTGCTAGGAAGATGTTGCGGGGACACAAACTATGGATTCAGTGGAGACAACAGGAGAAGAAAGGCTGAGGTTGTAGATCCTGCAAAGGCAGAAAGGGCAGAAAGAGTAGCTAAGGTATTACAGGGGCTGTAAAGGGTACAGGGGTACAAGGCTATGGGAGTCAGGCTTAGGCAAAGGGCTTTGGTAGCTTGTGGTCTCTATACTTGAGTGGTAACAGTGTGGTCCATTCTGGTGCATGAAGTCAGGTAACTCACCTGTGACTGCAGACAGCAGGTGTACATTCTTTTTTGAAAACTAGAGCACCTCCTTCAGCTCAGAAATCTGTAAGGTATAGTTAGAGACAGATATCTGCATAGCCAATATAGGCCATTGTGTAAGGTGGCAATATTATCACAGTGACCCACATCATGTTGCCAACTATTAGTTATTCATTCTTGTGTAAAATAACAGGTTCCATATAGCTAATCTAACTTTCAATGCAATTCAGCTGGATCCTCATTGTTGCTGTCTGTGAGCAGCCTGTGCATTTTTGTTGGTAGCATAGTGTACCGTGTACATGCCATTTCCCTACTATGTATGTACACCTGGAACTGAACCGATACTAGATCTGGAAAATAGCTCCCTCTAACCTACTAGTTGTTGGTTCTAGGTGCACTGACACTGAGTGTAAAAACTGTCTCTTTCAGCCTCTCTTCCTCCAGACTTGTATGGCAATGAATTATATTAGTGTGGAACTATGCCAAGCCAGTCCACTGGTGTGGCAGGGAGGCATAACAAACCATTTGGTCTGGGGGAGCAGGAAGTATGATCTATGTAGTACTCTAGGAGGTGAATCAAGGAAATTACACATTTTGCTAGTTACTGTATATTTGCAGCTCAGGCCTTTGCTTTTTAATGCAAACGCACAATTTTTTTTTCGACTCCCAGTTTAGACTTTTTTTAGTTTACAATAGAGTGGGTAAGAGTAAAGACTTATATCAAGTTTGATTTCTGTTTGTGACTCCATTGTGGAGATTTTCCCTTAGTTCCTGTCTGTGTTATGCCCATGGAGTGTGGGCATCACCAGAATAGCAAGGCACAGATAGCACATTTCTTGAACATTGTTAGAAGTTCTAAAACTTGCTCACTCTACCAAATATGAATATTTGTTGTTGCCTATGTTGTATTTTCCATTACCTACTGCCCTGACAAGAAGTAAGAGGAAAAACCCCCAATAATGACACACAGCATCAGGGCCATCTTTAATATTGATTGGACCCTGGGCAATTGCCTTAGGGACCCCCCTGACTCAAAATCAGGTCAGGCAGCAATTGAGATTGGTTGCGAGAGGTTACAGCAGATCATTACTGCTCATTGACTGAATGCTAGAGGTTACAGCAAACATTACAACTCATCAGTTAGTTGCTAGAGGTTACAGCACATCATTTCTGATAACCGATTGGTTGCTAGAGGCTACTGCACATCCTCACCGCTCACTGATTGGTTGCTAGAAGTTACATGTTTACCGCTCACTCCTTGGTTGCTAGAGGTTACATGCTTACCGTTCACTAATTGGTTGCTAGAGGTTACATGTTTACCGCTCACTGATTGCTTGACAGAGGTTACATATTTACTGCTCACTGATTGGTTGCTAGAGGTTACTGTGCATCATTACCACTTACTTACAGCTCACTGATTGGTTGCTGAAGGTTACAGCACATCATCTCCGCAATGCCTGTAGAGGACTGGAGAGGTGAGGGGACCCGCCAATAGACAGAAAATTCCTAGAACTTGCTATTAGCAATGAGCAGAGCACACACAGCTATGAGGGTTAACAGAGTGCAGATCGGAACAAAGCCCAATAGGAGCAGTATCCCTGAGGACAGGCTGCCAGAAATAAATGATTAGTCATTCCGCCTGCAGTAGAGTAGTGTGGAGGGCAGAGCTACGTACAGCGTGCAGGATTTAGGGGTGATCTGTGTATGGAGTGCAGGCTTTAGGGGTGATCTGTGTATGTAGTGCAGGATTTAGGGGGGATCTATGTATGGAGTGCAGGATTTAGGGGTGATCTGTGTAGGGATTAGGGATGAGCCGAACACCCCCCGGTTAGGTTCGCACCAGAACCTGCGAACGGACTGAAAATTCGCACGAACATTAGAACCCCATTGAAGTCTATGGAACTCGAACGTTCGAAATCAAAAGGGATCATTTTAAAGGCTAATTTGCATGGTATTGTCCTAAAAAGGGTTTGGGCACCCGGGTCCTGCCCCAGGGGATATGTATCAATGCAAAAAAAGTTTTAAGAACTGAGTTTTTTCGGGAGCAGTGATTTTAATGATGCTTAAAGTGAAAACAAAAGTGAAATATTCCTTTGAATATCGTACCTGGGGGTTGTCTATAGTATGCCTGTAAATTGGTGTGTGTTTCCCTTGCTTAGAACAGTCCCTGCACAAAATGACATTGTAAAGGAATAAAAGTAATTTAAAACTGCTTGCGGCTTTAATGTAATGTCGGGTCCCGACAATATGGATGAAAATCAGTGAGACAAACGGCATGTACCCCCCCAGTCCATTACCAGGCCCTTTGGGTCTTGTATGGATATTAAGGGGAACCCTGCACCCAAATTAAAAAAAGGAAAGGCGTGGGGCCCCCAGGCCCTATATACTCTGAACAGCATTATACAGGCGGTGCAAACAAGACAGGGACTGTAGGTTTGTTGTTAAGTAGAATCTGTTTGTAATTTTGAACTGGTACATTTTTAAAGTGTAGCTCCAGCCAAAAAATCTATTTTTAAGCTTTTTGGAAAACATAGGGAAGGGTTATCACACCTGTGACATTTGTTTTGCTGTCTGTGCACCTCTTCAGAAGATTTCACCTCACTTTCTGTCACAATGACAAATAATGTTTTTAGAAAATTTGGGGGTTTTAGTGAAACAATGATTGGTGATAAAGCATCAGTGGAAAGGAAAAACGTTTTTTCCATATTAACTCTTACAGGAGAGAATTTCCCTTCCTAGGGGTAGATTTCATCTCACTTCCTGTTGTCTCCTTCTGTTTGCAAGTAGGAGTCGTTTGTAACTTGGATGTTTGAAAGTTGGGGCCTGCCCTATATACTCTGCAGAAATTGTGGCCTTAGGTGTTGGTGTTGCCACAACACTGTAAGCCCTCACAGGGCCTTGCTGTGAATTATTAGATCAAGAATTGTAATTACATGCCCCTGTTGAACAGGGGCAGAAAAATTGGGCCTTTGGTGATGGTGGTGGTGCTGGTGCCACAACACTGTTAGTCCTCACAGTTACTCTTGGTGGGTGCTGGAACGGGCCCTGCTGTGAAATATTAGATCAAGAATTGTAATTACATGCACCTGTTGAACAGGGGCAGAAAAATTGGGCCTTTGGTGGTGGTGCTGGTGCCACAACACTGTAAGTCCTCACAGTTACTCTTGGTGGGCACCTGAATGGGCCCTGCTGTGAAATATTAGATCAAGAATTGTAATTACATGTCCCTGTTGAACAGGGACAGAAAAATTGGGCCTTAAGCACTGGTGCTGGTGCCACAACACTGCAACCCCTCACAGATACTCTCGTTTGAGCGCAGGAATGAGCCCTGCTGCAAAGAATTGCATCAAAAATTGTAATTACATGCCCCTGGTTAACAGGGGGCTGAAAAATTGGGCCTTAGCCACTGGTGGTGGTGCCCAGAAACAAAAATATTCTTACAAGCTATCAGCATGATCATTGAGGAGGAATAGGATAGTCACCCAGCATAACAGGATAGTCACACAGCATCAGCATAGGCAGTCTTGAAGGGATCTGACATTTCAAGAAAATGTATTTGGTTACATCAGCATCAGGTGCTTGGTATCTGGTGGTGATCCAAGACTGATTCATTTTTATGAAGGCCAGTTGATCGACCGAGTCGGTGGACAGGTGCACCCTGTGACTGGTTACAAAGCCTCCAGCAGCACTGAATATGCATTCCGAAAGAACGCTGGATGCAGGACAGGCTAGTAGCTCAATTGCATACTGTGCAAGCTCTGGCCAGTGATCCATCCTTAAGACCCAGTAACCCAGAGGATTTTCGGTGGGAAAGGTGTTCAAGTCATATCTTGCGCCTAGGTATTCCTGCACCATGTAAAACAGACGCTAGCGATGGTTGCTGGAACCGATCATAACTTGGGGCTGCGGACTAAAAAATTGTCTGAACGCATTGGTCAGATGGCCACCTTCTCCACTGCTCCTTCTTTGACTGACCAAAGCCTCGGCAACACGTTGTCCAGAAACAGGAGTTTGTAACCTCCCGGTCTCTGGGAATGCATTGCACAGACCTTTCTGCAAGGCCTCCCGAAGATGTTTCATCCTCTGCTCCCTCTGCGATGGCAAGATAAGGTCTGCAACCTTACTCTTGTAATGTGGATCAAGGAGGGTTGCCAGCCAGTAACGATCCCTCTCCTTGATACCACGAATACGAGGATCCTTCCGCAGGCTTTGCAGGATCAGGGAGGCCATGCAGCATAGGTTTGCTGAGGCATGTCCAGAGTCCTCTGGGTCACTAAGGACGGCATGATCCGCAGCCACCTCCTCCCAGCATCGTACAAGTCCATGGGTTTCTTGGGACTGTAAATAATCCCTTAACGACTGCTGCTGATGCTGAGTGCCAGGCTCCACCTCCATGCTGACACAATCCTCCTCCTCCTCCTCTTCCTGTGTGATCGGCGGGCACGCAGGAACACTGTCTGGATAAAGAGGCCTTGAGAGCTAAGGAAGTCCTCCTCTTCCTGCCTCTGTTCTGCCTCAAGTGCCCTGTCCATTATTCCACGCAGTGTGTGCTCCAACAGGTGGACAAGGGGAACAGTGTCACTGATGCATGCACTGTCACTGCTCACCATCCTCGTGACCTCCTCAAATGGTGACAGGACAGTGCATGCATCCTTGATCATGGCCCACTGGCGTGGGGGAAAAAAAACAAGCTCCCCCGACTCTGTCCTGGTGCCATAGTCACACAGGTACTCATTGATGGCCCTCTGCTGTGTGTGCAGCCGCTGCAGCATGGCCAAGGTTGAGTTCCACCTGGTGGGCATGTCACAGATTAGGTGGTTCTTGGGCAGGTTAAATTCCTTTTGGAGGTCTGCCAGCCGAGCACTGGCATTATATGACCGGCGGAAATGCACCCAGACTTTCCTGGCCTGCCTCAGGACAGGACATCCTGTAAGCCTGGGTACCTGACCAAGAATCACTGCACCACCAAGTTAAGGACGTGAGCCAAACGGGGCACATGGGTCAGTTGCCCCTGTTGGAGGGCGGAGAGGAGGTTGGTGCCGTTGTCGCAAACCACCATTCCTGGCTTAAGTTGGCATCAACCACCTCTGAACCTGCCCCTGCAGAGCTGACAGAATCTCTGCCCCAGTGTGGCTCCTGTCCCCCAAGCACACCAGCTCAAGCACCGCATGGCATCTTTTGGCCTGCGTACTTGCGTAGCCCCTTGAATGCCTACGGAGCACCGCTGGTTCCGAGGACAAAGCACAGGAAGAGGCCATGGAGGAAGAAGAAGAGGAGGGGTGGAGGAGAGAGGTGTGTCAGAATCACAATAGTAGCATTTTGGAGGCGTGGTGGCGGAACAAACTCCAACACTACTGCACCTTGTCCTGCATCCTTCCCAGCTGCCAGCAGAGTCACCCAATGAACCGTGAAACTTAGGTAACGTCCCTGTCCATGCCTGCTGGAACATGAGTCAGCGGTAATATGCACCTTACTGCTGACCGCCCTGTCCAGCGAGGCCAAGACATTGCCTTCCACATGCCGGTAGAGAGCCAAAATCACCTTCCGTGAGAAAAAGTGGCGTTTGGGAAACTGCCACTGAGGAACCGCACATTCCACAAACTCACGGAAGGGGGCAGAGTATACCAACTGAAAAGGTAGAAGTTGAAGTGCTAGCAATTTTGCCAAGCTAGCATTCAACCGCTGGGCATGTGGATGGCTGGGCGTGAACTTTTTTCCGTGGTGCAGCAGCTGGGGCAGGGAAATTTGCCTGGTACAATCTGACTTTGGTGTATCGATAGCAGATTGCCCGCAAGTACTTGGCTGTGACACATCTAATTCTACACCTTAATTCCTCTCAGTGCAGGTCTCAGAGAGGACTGAAGGTATAGTGGGGTTGGAGATCCCAGCTGATGAGGAGCAAGGAGAGGTCCTCTTTGTTCTTTGGTGTGGGTCTTTTAGGTACGCTTGCCAACGAACTGCATGGCAGGTCAACATATGTCTGGTCAAGCGGGAGATGTTTTGGCCATGCGAGCTACGCTTGAGACATATGTTGCAAATAGCAGCAGTGCGATCTGATGCACTTGTCTCAAAAAAGGCCCACGCCAAAGAACTTTTGGAATAATGCGCAGAGACAGCAGCACCCTGCAAAAGCGAAGCTCTGCGGTGTGATGCAGTCAGTGTGCTGCCCTAAGGCTGGCCCCGGGGGGGGCATCCTGCCTCGTTGGTGATGTGACTCCTCCTCCCCCCCTCTCTCCTATCAGGCACCCACGTGGAGTCAGTGACCTTATCATCCCCTCCCTCCTCATCACTGGAGCAAACCTGACAGTATGCTGCAGCAGGGGGAACATGACTGCCAGATTGCTGACCTTCTTTGGCACCCCCTCTGTCTGGGCTCACGTTACTGCCTTCCTCTAGCTGAGTATCATCATCGGAGCCTTCAAAACGCTGGGCA
The DNA here is from genome assembly GCF_042186555.1 of Aquarana catesbeiana. Lineage (NCBI taxonomy): Eukaryota > Metazoa > Chordata > Amphibia > Anura > Ranidae > Aquarana > Aquarana catesbeiana. The sequence continues at coordinate 374,963,626 of NC_133327.1, forward strand.
TCCTCCTGGAGCATGTACCCAACACTGTGGTCGAACAGTTCGGGGGACTCCTCAGGAGGACATGGTGGGGCTAGGGAAGGAGTGACTGATGCCATTGAGCCGAGGGAAGAGGCCACGTTGGCAGCTGCTTTGCCAGACAAAGTACCCTGAGCCTGGGTGAGAGAGAATGAGGAGGATGAGGACAGCTTGGTCATCCACTCTACCAAGTCTTCCGCATGTTGCGACTCCACACGGTCAGCTGCCGAAAAAAAGGCCAAGCCTGTCCCACAGCCACGTAACTGGAAATATGTCAAGAACCTACACAAGCACCTGGCTTTAGGTAGCTATACTGTAGGTGCAACTGTGCAGGGTACACAGTACAGTAACTGGAAATACGTCAAGGGCCTACACAAGCACCTGGCTTCAGGTAGCTATACTGTAGGTGCAACTGTGCAGGGTACACAGTACAGTAACTGGAAATACTGTAAAAACACCTGCCTGCCTGTCAGTATATTAGGAGGAGAAGAACAGGATCTAATATATACATATATACACACACACAACGTATATGTATATATGTGTGTGTGTGTGTGTGTGTGTGTGTGTGTGTGTATATATATATATATATATATACATATATACACACACAACACCTGGGATGCAAATATATATACGCAATACACTGTAAGTGCAGCTAACTGACTTGACCTGCCTACTCTAACTTAAATCAAATGACACTCTCTCTGTCTATCTATCTCTCTCCAGTCTCCACCGCAACACACTACACAAGGCCGCCACGGAGGCAGCCTTATATAGTGTGGGGCATGTACTAAACCCCCTGAGCCATAATTGGCCAAAGCCTCCTTGGCTTTGGCCAATTACGGCTCTCTGTACACACAGCGCTGTGATTGGCCAAGCAAGCGGGTCATAGTGCATGCTTGACCAATCATCAGCCAGCAATGCACTGCGATGCCGCGGTGAATTATGGGCCGTGACGTGCCATTCGGCATGAATTTGGCGCGAACGTCCCATATCGTTTGTAATACGGCGAACGACCGAACACGCAAAGCTCATCCCTAGTAGGGAGTGCAGGATTTAGGGGTGATCTGTGTATGGAGTGCAGGGTTTAGGGGGGATCTGTGTATGGAGTGCAGGGTTTAGGGGGGATCTGTGTATGGAGTGCAGGATTTAGGGGGGATCTGTGTAGGGAGTGCAGGATTTAGGGGTAATCTGTGTAGGGAGTGCAGGATCTAGGGGGGATCTGTGTACGGAGTGTAGGATTTAGGGGTGATCTGTGTACGGAGTGCATGATTTAGGGGTGTATTGTGTACATCCAAGTCTGCCCCCTCCCAAGTACAGAGCTCTCCTCACCCCAGATTCCAGTTTGGAGCCCACCCTCCATCAATACACAGCATTCCTCTGGCATCAATCCCCCCTCCTCCCCATTTCAATACTGAGCACCTCACCAGCTAAATAACGAGTGGGGCTGTAGAAGAGCAGCTGTAACTTACTGAATAACAGTTGTTCTGACAAAGGGACCAACCTGGAGCAGCTTCTGCCTGTGTACATCCCCGCCCCTCCCTCCTCTGTTCTCTCTGTACTCTCATAGAGATCGAGGATATGTTTTGCAGAGCAGGGAGGGATGTGAACGGCCACCGGGAGGAGAGCGCTGTCACTTGTAAACACAGAAGCAGCGCTCCTGTATTTACAAGTGACAATAGCAGGCAGCTCACCAACCAGCGCTGGATCCCAGAGGTGGAGGAACTCCAGCTGAAAAAAAGCTGGCGGGCAGCACAGGCTCCAGGGGCAGCTGCTTTGGGACCCTCAACAATGGCAGGCCCTGGGCAGATGCCCTGTTTGCCCTTCGGCAAATATGACCCTGCACAGCATTATAAACCTGACAATGCTTCTAACCCTTCCCCTCTCTGCCTAAAGCAAAATAAAAAGTTTTGCCTGCAGTTGGGCTTTCTAATGCAAGACCAGAGAAAGCAAACGATATGGTGTCAAGTGTATTCCATTTTAGTATAGAGAATTTTTGCTTAAAATTTTTAACCTTTTTAAATATTCTGGTCACATATAATTAGCTCTTTGCAGATAGTGCTGGCTTTGTAAAAATGTACAATGTTCTTTTCATACTGTAAAAGTATTCAACTCTTTCTTGTTATATGCTTTACATGCATTCCACTTTAATGACTACTGATCTTTACCCAAGCAGAAAGGAATGGGAAATATCTGTAAGTTAAATTATGCATTCTTCTTGAAAGATATGGTGGTAAAACCTCAACAGCATCAAGGAAACATTCAGTGTTGAAAGTTGTTCAGGGATGTTAGTTTTGAAAACTGAGGCTTGTGTGTGGGAGGACGGAGGCAGGAAGAGCGATTGAGTGAGTAATAATGACAGAATGTTTGAGGTCATGAATGAGGACAGGAATACACTGGGATATGTAAAGACAAGCATTATATCAAAACACAATTACAGTTTCTAGTTCTGCAGTACATTATCTGTTTACCCAGCAAAATAGAGGTATTTAGTACAAACCAGATGCATTACAATATTTCTAGACTGCTTCCCACTGGAAAAAAATGTTCCTCAGGAAATAATCAGTTTATGGCTCGAATGAGGCTGCCACCATGCTTTTCACCTTACAACACTGTCAAATTATGATTGGTTTCAAACATCTCTACAAGTCTCATTCAGGCAAATCTTTTTTTAATTATTTTTTGTTCATTTTTTCATTTTTTGTCCATGTGTCTCCATGGATCGAATGGCATTTTTAAAGATTTTCTACTGATCTCTATCTAACAGTGTCTAGTGGGAACCAACCGCAGCTAGCCATCTGTCATCTGTCCCAATGTCACCAGTGCTGCCAGGAACCCTGATTGCAGTGATGTCAGACTATACACCAGAACCAGTGATTACTGCCACATCATCATCTGAAAACCCCAGCACATACACAATTACAACCAGTTCATGGAGGGTGTAGATTTAAATGATCAAATGTTACAGCCCTACATAACCAAAAAAGTATATACCTTCTTCAGTTTGCCCTGTGCAATTCCTACATTGTTTATCAAAAGTCCACACAAAGACCTGACACCTTCTGGAGGATTTTCACACCCCCTATCTATCAGTATAACCCGGTACCTGCACAAATTCGTTCTTATACAGTGAGCAGGCTGCACAAAAGACATTTTCCCAATAACCTCCTCCCTAGCCAAACAAACCGCAAACCCCAAAGAAGATGTCTGCATAAACAGAATTCAAAGTGACACCCGATACTATTGTCACCAATGTCCCAACCAGCCTCGCCTCTGTATAGGAGAGTGCTTCTACTATAATTGAATCCCATATTAGTGAAGGTATGGTGACCATATTTCCTTTATTACTACCTGCCATTTCCCTGCCACATTTCTGCCTGCAGCCTGGACCCATTTGCCCACCTCTGCCTTCTTCCTGACCTGACCTCGGCCTGGTAATTGACCGTGCCTCTATCTGCCACCTGAAATTACCTCAGCCTGTTATTTAATGTTTTTTTGCCTGCCGCCTGGACTGATCTTTTGCCTTGCTACTGTTGTAGTGGCAGTCACGACAACATGGGGGGTCTCACATCTGTGAGGGGCTCCAGAGTAATGTTTCTTAATGGAGAAAACTAAGTTTTTGGTTTTCTTTGGGTTTTGTAATGGCAAGGTCAGGGTCTGCAGACTGGAGGCTTCGAAGAGCTTTTGGTGTGAAGAAGCTTCTACCCTTTTGTCCAGTCTTACCTGACCAAGGCCCTAAACCTAATGCTTCTGCTTGGACCAATCTTTGACCATGTCTCTGCCTGCCGCCTGTACTGACTCCTTGTCTGATTATGGACGATGTTCCTGCCTTTTGCCTGGACCACAGCTTTGCCTGTTTGCTGACCACATCTCTGCCTGACACAAGCGTTTATTTTGTGGGTGTTTCCACTGTCCTGGAGTAGTAGCAGCATGTGTTTAAGGTGTAATTTCAAGTATGCCTATGCTGTGTATTAGAAATATCCTAATAATTATCAACTTTGCATTAAAAAAAAAAATCCTAATTCCTAATAAAACTTGTGGCAAAAAATGAAGTCTACAGAAGACTCCCCATGCCTCTTAGAAGATACCATGGGGTGTTTGCTTTCTCAAATGTGGTCATATGCGGGTGTTTCCACTGTCCTACTGTTTCAGGGCCTTTAGAAATGTGACAAGTAGTCAAGAAATTAGATGTAATTAAAACGCCCAAAGGTGCTCATTGGATGTGGATCCCCTCTATGTGGTTAGGCTGTGAAAAAGTCTTACACATGTGGTATTGTCATACTCAGGAGGAGTAGCATAATGTGTTTTTATGTATAATTTTTAAGTTTACCTACTCTATGTGTTAAGGCCCGTACACACAATATGAAAATTGGAAGTAAAATTTTCGTCCAACGAATGATCTGCAGATTTTCGGATCGTTAGTATGGTGCTTTCGAGGGCCGATTCCAATTTTTCATATGACAAAAGCTGGATGTGCAGACTATACAATTTTAATCATATGTGAACACAAGGTCCGATTTTTGGTAAATTAGCACGGTTTTCATCCGGAAAAAAAAAGTAAAAGCAAGACAGCGCATGCTCAGAAACAAAAAAATACATACAACACTATTGAACACATTACGTCACTTCTGAAGTTGAATTCTGTCGTACGAGATTTTCCTATGGTGGGTAATCTCTTTCGATATGAGACTAGCATGCAACAATTAATGGATGAACGGTCGTCTGAAAATCTGATCATGTGTACGAGGCTTTAGAAATCTCCTATGAATTGACAATTTAAAAAAATGTAATTGTCTAAAAAAATACATTTTCATTTTTCATTTTCTAAAAACTTGTGGCAAAAACATGAAGTTTTTAGAAGACTCCCCATGCCTCTTAGAAGATACCTTGAGGTGTTTGCTTTCTATAATGTAGTCATTTTGTGGATGTCTACCACTGTTCTGGTGCTCCAGGGCCTCCAAAAATGTGACAGGTAGTCAAGAAATTAGATGTTTAGTGTATGCCTCTAAAATGCCCAAAGGTGCTCATTGGATGTGGAGACCCTTCTTGAGGTTGTAAAAAAGTCTCACACATGTGGTATTGCCATACTCAGGAGGAGTAACAGAATGTGTTTTGAAGTGTATCTTTAAGTATGCCTATGCTGTGTGTGGGAAATAACTTGTTAAAATGTAAACTTTGTGTAAACAGAACAAAAACAAACACATTTTACTTTTATAATTTTCCAAAACATTTTGGCAAAAAATTACAACTTCAAAAAAACTTACTATGCCTCTTACTAATTGTCACGGATTGTCTACTATCCAAAAATTGGTCATTTTGGGGGTATTTGTACTATTCTGGCATTGTAGGGACTTCAGAAATTATATAGGTACAGTAGTCAGTATATCAGGATTGATCAATTTCAATTATATATACCACAGTTTGTAGACTCTATAACTTTCTCTATAACAAAGACTAAATAATATACACTGATTTAGGTTATTTTTTTACCAGAAAATGTAGCAGGATACATTTTGGCCTACATTTGTAAAGAAAGACTATTTATTTGCAAAACTTTGTAACAAACACTAAGAAAAACAATTTTTTTTTCAACATTTTCACAATTTTTTTGTTTATAGTACACAATTGCACTAATACGGCTACAATCAAGTCAAGTTTGTTTATAGTAAAAATTCAAAGACCCAATGATGATTAAATACCACCAAAAGAAAGCTCTAAATGTCTCAAAAATGATAAAAAATAAATTTGGGTACAGTGCTGCATGCCTGAGTAATTGCCATTCAAAGTATAACAGTGCTGACAGCTGAAAATTGGCCCGCACTGGAAGAGGAGGAAAGTGTCCAGATTTGAGGTGATTAAGTAATCTTCAGGCCTAAAATTAGCATTTTAACATTCTTTTTCTTATTATACAGAATTTATATAGCGCCAACAGTTTGTGCAGCGCTTTACAATATTAGGGCAGACAGTACAGTTACAATACAATTCAATGAGGGAGGAATCAGAGGGCCCTGCTCGTTACATGAACAAACCTTTTTTTTTTTTTCCTTTTTGGCTCAGGCAGTAAAATGGTTAAATGTTCATTTATAAGGTAAATGTTTTAGACATATAGTAAAATCTAAATCAAAATTTATAAAAATTAAAAAAAACCTGTTATTTATTCCAAGCCATTTTGCTTTTCATGTATATTGCTACATTTAATCTTGTCTCATTATATTGTAAATTGATATAATTGTACAAACTTGTAGAATAGAAATAAAATGTTCTATAGAAAATTAGATTTGACCTCTGTTTTAAACATACAAATAAAGTGCAGGAACGAGAAAATATAGAAGTTGAAATGTTAAGGTGGAACTCCATTTGGGGGGGGGGGGGGGTGCGGTGTGCTGCAATGTGCAAGAGTGCACAGCATATTTGCTTATTATGGCATACACAATTCTGGGTATACTTTTCTCCAGCAATGCAGAGTCCAAGTTTCCCACCTCCACTGTATTAGCACGGCTGCTGGTGCCACATCATCTCGGCATCTTACAGATGACAGTGTACAGTACATATGATGGGACTGTACACTGTGCTGTGCATGAAATGCAGTCAGTATACAGATAATAACTTGCTAGCACACGGGTAAAAGAGTTTTTACTGTGGCAGAGGCAGTAAGAGGCAAAGTTGCAAATTGGTGGTTAACAAGTTTAGTTCTGCTTTAATGTATGTTGATTAGTCTCAGAAAATTGATTATGGAAAGTCACAGAGCCTTTTAAAAATGTTGGGGTTTAACCTTACCTTGAATACATGACAACACATGCTGGCGCTGATGGCCTGTGTGTTAATAAAAACAAGTAAATGGCAATGGTGTGTAGAGCAGCAAAATCCTGACTAATGAACTCAATTCTGTGTTTGGATGTGGTATACTTACTACACACTGTTGTTGTTTGAGTCTAGATTCACACATATGTGCTGTGGGAAATGCAGAGATTGTTGTGTGTTTCCAGCACTGCATTGCAAACGCACTGTGTTTTCAAGGCACTGCAGGTGTCAATACAAAGTTAATGACACCCTAAACGCATTGTAAACAGGGTATAGTTTGCCTGACCAGATTACATGGTACAGAATGACCATGCAATCCCGTTGCGATACAACTCCAAAAAAAGTGAAATGTGGTGCAATTTGAGCCCATTCAAATGAATAGGCTCAAATCGCACTGCACTGAATCACATGTGAATTGCACAGGAATGCAGTGCAGTTCCTGTGTGATTCACATGTGGGTTACAGTGTGAACCAGGGCTGAACGATATTATTAAATTAAACTTAATTCAAGACTTTGACATTTGTGACCATGTTAATTGGATCTTTCCCTAAGAAAAGTCCACTACAGACAGATGCAAACCATTCGTGAGTACAATGTGACCTTCTAAACATGACAATACAGAATAATACAATTTGTATATATTTTAACTGAATGAAGTTCATAAACAGTATAACTTTGTTCATATGCTCCAAATTCGACCCCATTTATCAGATGACAGATGTCTTGTACTGATAGTATTTAAGAATGTAAAATGTCATCTCATCTGTGGAATACAGCTAAATGATCTGCGGCGCCTACAAATAGTTGGGGATGAAAAGAATAATAAAATCTTTATTACCCAATTATCAGACAGCAGGCCAGAGACACTAAAAGATAAATGGATACTTCTAAGATCACACACAGTGTTCATGCCTGAGGAAAACTTGTGCATATTATGAATGCCACGCATTTTATCAAGTGTCTGTTTTGGGCTCTTTTAAATTGTGCAGTTTACTTTAATCCTAGTAATGTTATACAATGCATGCAGTAGCTGTACATAAAACTGTCTGAGGAGCATTTCCAGACATTAAAACAATTTTACACTTTCAGTAAACAGCAGAACACCTCTCTAAGTGGAAAAAAAATGTTCAGAAGCAGGCAGGGGTGGACTGACAACTCATCGGGCCCACGGGCAATAGAAGATCATGGGGCCCCCTGTGTCCCCACCCACATGCAATCCACACCTACACAAAGCCCCACATTAATACATAAATTGTGGGGCGCACAACAGGGCACATCAAGGGGTACACACCAGGAAACAACACAGGGCATGGGGCACAGTAGGGCACATCACAGAGCACACAGGAAGGCACTTCATGGGGCGAAGGACACATCAGGGGGTACACAGCAGGGCACTGAGAACATCACAGGGCATGGGGCACATCACAGGACAAACAGCAGGGCACATCAGGTGGTACACAGCGGGGCACAGGGCATGGGACACATCACAGGGCACACAGCAGGGTTTATTATGCTGTATACAGCAGGGCACATTATTAAGCACAGCATGATGCATCACAGGGGGCACAGGAAACATCAGGGGGTACACAGCAGGGCACGGGGCACACAGTAGGCACATCATGGGGTACACAACGGGGCACATCAGGAGGTACACAGCAGGGCATGCAGCACATCACAGGGCATGTTACACATAATTGGGCACATCATTGGAAACAGGGAACATTTGGCGGTACACAGCAGGACACGTCACAGGGCGTACACAGAAGGGCACAGAGCACATCACAGGCTATGGGGCACACAGTATGTCACATCACAGGGCACACAGTAGGGAACATCATGGGTCACAGCGCACATTAGGCGGTACACAGCAGGGAACATCACAGGGCATGGGGCACACAGGGTACATCAGGTAGTACACAGCACATCACAGGGCATGGGGCACACAGTAGGGCAAATCAGGGAGTACACAGCACATCACAGGGCATGGGGTACACAGTAGAGCACATCACAGGGCACACAGAAAGTCACATGAGGTGGTACACAGCAGGGCATGGAGCACATAGCAGGGCAAAAGACACATCGCAGAGCATGGGGCACACAGTAGGGTACATAAGGGGGTACACAGCAAAGCACAAAACACATCACAGGGCACATCAGGGAGTACACAACGGGGCACATCAGGAGGTAAACAGCAGGGCATGCAGCACATCACAGGGCATGTTACACATAGTAGGGGACATCATTGGAAACAGGGAACATTTGGCGGTACACAGCAGGACACATCACAGGGCATGGGGCACACAGTAGGGTACATCATGGGTCACAGCGCACATTAGGCGGTACACAGCAGGGCACATCATAGGGCATGGGGCACACAGGGTACATCAGGTAGTACACAGCACATCACAGGGCATGGGGCACACAGTAGGGCAAATCAGGGAGTACACTGCACATCACAGGGCATGGGGTACACAGTAGAGCACATCACAGGGCACATAGAAAGTCACATGAGGTGGTACACAGCAGGGCATGGAGCACATAGCAGGGCAAGAGACACATTGCAGAGCATGGGGCACACAGTAGGGTACATCAGGGGGTACACAGCAAAGCACAGGGCACATCAGGGAGTACACAGCAGGGCACAGAGCACATCACAGGGCATGGGGCACACAGTAGGTCACATCACAAGAGCACACAGCAGGGAAAATCATGGGTCACAGGGCACATTAGATGGTACACAGCAGGGCACATCACAGGGCATAGGGCACACAGTAGGTCACATCAGGGAGTACACAGCACATCACAGGGCATTGGGCACACAGTAGGTCACATCAGGTGGTACACAGCAGGGCATGGGGCACATAGCAGGGCATGTTACACATAGTAGGGCACATAATTGGAAACAGGGAACATTTGGCGGTACACAGCAGGACACATCACAGGGCGTACACAGAAGGGCACAGAGCACATCACAGGCTATGGGGCACACAGTATGTCACATCACAGGGCACACAGTAGGGAACATCATGGGTCACAGCGCACATTAGGCGGTACACAGCAGGGAACATCACAGGGCATGGGGCACACAGGGTACATCAGGTAGTACACAGCACATCACAGGGCATGGGGCACACAGTAGGGCAAATCAGGGAGTACACAGCACATCACAGGGCATGGGGTACACAGTAGAGCACATCACAGGGCACACAGAAAGTCACATGAGGTGGTACACAGCAGGGCATGGAGCACATAGCAGGGCAAAAGACACATCGCAGAGCATGGGGCACACAGTAGGGTACATCAGGGGGTACACAGCAAAGCACAAGACACATCACAGGGCACATCAGGGAGTACACAATGGGGCACATCAGGAGGTAAACAGCAGGGCATGCAGCACATCACAGGGCATGTTGCACATAGTAGGGGACATTGGAAACAGGGAACATTTGGCGGTACACAGCAGGACACATCACAGGGCATGGGGCACACAGTAGGGTACATCAGGGGGTACACAGCAAAGCACAGAGCACATCAGGGAGTACACAGCAGGGCACAGAGCACATCACAGGGTATGGGGCACACAGTAGGTCACATCACAGGGCACACAGTAGGGAACATCATGGGTCACAGCGCACATTAGGCGGTACACAGCAAGGCACATCACAGGGCATGGGGCACACAGTAGGGTACATCAGGGAGTACACAGCACATCACAGGGCATGGGACACACAGTAGGGCACATCAGGGAGTACACATCACATCACAGGGCATGGGGCACACAGCAGAGCACATCACAGGGCACACAGAAAGTCACATTAGGCAGTACACAGCAGGGCATGGGGCACATAGCAGGGCAAATGACACAGCACAGGGAATGGGGCACACAGTAGGGTACATCAGGGGGTACACAGCAAAGCACAGGGCACATCAGGGAGTACACAGCAGGGCACAGAGCACATCACAGGGCATGGGGCACACAGTAGGTCACATCACAAGACAATACAGCAGGGAACATCATGGGTCACAGGGCACATTAGGTGGTACACAGCAGGGCACATCACAGGGCATAGGGCACACAGTAGGTCACATCAGGGATTACACAGCACATCACAGGGCATTGGGCACACAGTAGAGCACATCATAGGGCACACAGTAGGTCACATCAGGTGGTACACAGCAGGGCATGGGGCACATAGCAGGGCAAAGGACGCATCACAGGGCATGTGGCACACAGTATGGCACATCGGGGGGTACACAGCAGGGCACATCACAGGCCATGGGGTGCACAGTAGGGCAAATAGCAGGGTACAAAATAAAACACGGGGCACAAAGCAGAGCACTGGGATCCTCCAGACACAGCACAGTGTCTCTCAGGGCAGCCGTGGGGGGAGAAGGCATAGGGGGACACCGTGGGTGGATTACACAGAGGGACATTGTGGGGGGGTGGAAGGCACAGGGGGACACCGTGGGGGGGTGAAGGACACAGAGGGACACTGTGGGGGGGGTGTAAGGCACAGGGTGACACGGAGGATGGAGTAGGACACAGGGGGACAGTGTGGTGGGGTGTAAGGCACAGTGGGACACAGTGGGGGGGTGTAAGGCACAGGGGGGCAGGGTGGGTGGAGGAGGACACAGGGGGACACTGTGGGGGGTGTAAGGCACAGGGGGACACTGGGGGGGTGTAAGGCACAGGGGGACACTGTGGGGGATGTGTAAGGCACAGGGGGACACTGTGGGGGATGTGTAAGGCACAGGGGGACACTGTGGGGGGTGTAAGGCACAGGGGGACACTGTGGGGGGGTGTAAGACACAGGGGGACACTGTGGGGGGGTGTAAGACATAGGGTGGGTGGAGGAGGACATAGGGGGACACTGTGGGGGGAGTGTGAGGTACAGGGGGACACAGTGGGTGGAGGAAGACACAGGGGGACACTGTGGTGGGGTGTAAGGCACAGGGGGACATGGTGGGGGGGTGTAAGGCACAGGGGGACACGGTGGGTGTAAGGCATAGGGGGACACGGTGGGTGGACGAGGACACAGAGGGACACTGTGGGGGGGTGTAAGGCACAGGGGGACCCGGTAGGTGGAGGAGGACACAGGGGGACACTGGGAGGGTGTAAGGCACAGGGGGACACTGTGGGGGGTGTAAGGCACAGGGGGACACTGTGGGGGGTGTAAGGCACAGGGGGACACTGTGGGGGGTGTAAGGCACAGGGGGACACTGTGGGGTGTGTATAAGGCACAGTGGAACACTGTGGGGTGTGTATAAGGCACAGGGGGACACTGGGGTGTGTGTAAGGCACAGGGGGACACTGGGGTGTGTGTAAGGCACAGGGGGACACTGTGGGGTGTGGGTAAGGCACAGGGGGACACTGTGGGGTGTGTGTAAGGCACAGGGGGGCACTGTGGGGGGTGTAAGGCAGAGGGGGACACTGTGGGGGGGTGTAAGGCACAGGGGGACACTGTAGGGGGAGTGTAAGGCACAGGGGGACACTGTGGGTGGGTGGAGGACAGGGGGGACTGGGAGACTATCAGGGGGCCTCCTGCGGTCCTGTTGGAGCCCGGGACCTGTACTGTCTGACGCGCCGCCCGCCCGCCCCCGCGATGATCATCCATGGTCCCTCCAGTAGAAACAGCGCCTCACCGATGCCTGAATACCTTATGCAGTGACAGTCTAACATGGATTCAGCAGGACGTGGCTGTGACAATACCTCTCACAGTGCGCTTCTCCTTGCTGGCTCCTCCTCTCTTCTCGTCCATCCCAGGTGATGTTATGTACAAGCATCTGGGGTGGACGGGAGGGAAGGAGGAGCTGGCAAGGAGCAGCGTGCTTTGAGAGTTATTATCACAGCCGTGTCCTGCTGAATCCATGTTAGACTGCATCATGTATTGCAGATGCAGGGGCTCTCACGGGCCCCCACAGCAGCATGGGCCCTCGGTCCATGCCCGAATGACCGATGGGTCAGTCCATCCCTGGAAGCAGGGCCACCTAAGCCCACCAATCAGATTTCTGAATCTGCAGGAAATCAATGAACTTTCAAGGCAACAGCCTCTTGTCAGGGTTGAGCTCAGCCCTTCCTTCTCAGAGCTCTGTGCTCAGCTGTTGGTTAATTGCCAAAGACTCTTCATTCCACAGTGACTCACCTGGTCTTCATTTCCTGCTCATCAGCTAGAGCTGCTGGTTATATAAACTCCCTGGATCAGATCGTCTGTGCCTTTGCCTTGGTCAATGTATCCTGACTCTCTCTGCTGTAGACTTTTGCCTGGCTGACTTCCCTTCTGGTTCCTACTGCACCCGACTACACTGAACTCTGGCTATGTTTTGACTACGTTTGCTCTGTTTATACCATTTTTACCATTTTATTAAATAGGGTGATTTTTACTACACTTCTGTCTCAGTCTGATTTATAGTTCCTGATAGTAGTCAAAGGCCATGAATTCAGAAGCTGCAGGCAATCCACTTGTTGGTAATATTTTTTCCAGATTGGATGAGCAGGATCACCACATGGATCAGTTTGCCATAGTGTTACAGACTGTATCACACTGCTCACCTGGAATCTCCCACTGTGGCTGCTCTGGTACAACCTGTGTTGCAGGCCATCCCTGCTGCTGCTCCAGTCTCTGTGCAGGCATCCGCCTCGAGTATTACCTCTATACGAGGTATGTCTGGTTCCGCTCTACTTCCCCAACGATTCGGGCGTGATCCAGTTCAATGCAGAGGGGTTTCTCAACCAGGTTGAGATATACAGTGGGGACGGAAAGTATCCAGAACCCCCTTAAATGTTTCACTCTTTGTTATATTGCAGCAATTTGCTAAAATCATTTAAGTTCATTTTTCCCTCATTAATGTACACACAGCACCCCATATTGACAGAAAAACACAGAATTGTTGATATTTTTGCAGATTTATTAAAAAAGAAAAACTGAAATATCACATGGTCCTAAGTATTCAGACCCTTTGCTCAGTATTTAGTAGAAGCACTCTTTTGATCTAATACAGTCGTGAGTCTTTTTTGAAAAGATGCAACAAGTTTTTCACAACTGGATTTGGGGATCCTCTGCCATTCCTCCTTGCAGATCCTCTCCAGTTCTGTCAGGTTGGATGATAAACGTTGGTGGACAGCCATTTTCAGGTCTCTCCAGAGAGGCTCAATTGGGTTTAAGTCAGGGCTCTGGCTGGGCCATTCAAGAACAGTCAGTTGTGAAGCCACTCCTCCGTTATTTTAGCTGTGTGCTTGGGGTCATTGTCTTGTTGGAAGGTAAACCTTCGGCCCAGTCTGAGGTCCTGAGCACTCTGGAGAAGGTTTTCATCCAAGATATCCCTGTACTTAGCCGCATTCATCTTTCCCTCGATTGCAACCAGTCGTCCTGTCCCTGCAGCTGAGAAACACCCCCACCGCATGATGCTGCCACCACCATGCTTCACTGTTGGGACTGTATTGGACAGGTGATGAGCAGTGCCTGGTTTTCTCCACACATACCACTTAGAATTAAGGCCAAAAAGTTCTATCTTGGTCTCATCAGACCAAATAATCTTATTCCTCACCATCTTGGAGTCCTTCAGGTGTTTTTTAGCAAACTCCATGCAGGCTTTCATGTGTCTTTCACGGAGGAGAGGCTTCCGTCGGGCCACTCTGCCATAAAGCCCCAACTGGTGGAGGGCTGCAGTGATGGTTGACTTTCTACAACTTTGTCCCATATCGACTGCACCTCTGGAGCTCAGCCACAGTGATCTTTAGCTCAGTTTGGCCGAACGGCCAGCTCTAGGAAGGGTCCTGGTCATCCCAAATGTCTTCCATTTAAGGATTATGGAGGCCACTGTGCTCTTAGGAACCTTAAGTGCAGCAGAAATTTTTTCGTAACCTTGGCCAGATGTGTGGCTTGCCAAAATTCTGTCTCTGAGCTCTTCAGGCATTTCCTTTGACCTCATGATTCTCATTTGCTCTGACATGCACTGTGAGCTGTAAGGTCTTATATAGACAGGTGTGTGGCTTTCCTAATCAAGTCCAATCAGTATAATCAAACACAGCTGGATTCAAATGAAGGTGTAGAACCATCTCAAGGATGATCAAAAGAAATGGACAGCACCTGAGTTTTATATATACTAGTGTCACAGCAAAGGGTCTAAATATTTAGGACCATGTGATATTTCAGTTTTTCTTTTTTTCACTATTTTCTTTTTTAATAAATCTGCAAAAATGTCAACAATTCTGTGTTTTTCTGTCAATATGGGGTGCTGTGTGTACATTAATGAGGAAAAAAAATGAACTTAAATGATTTTAGCAAATGGCTGCAATATAACAAAGAGTGAAAAATTTAAGGGGGTCTGAATACTTTCCAACCCCACTCTACTTTGAAATACTGCCCCAGGCATTTCCCATGGACAAAAGCAAAGTAAGCTTCCTGATATCTTTGCAATCCCTCTATGGGAGATGCAAAAACCTTTCATCCTGAGTTACCCAGAGTTTATGGCTTCCTTTAAAGGGGTATTTGACGTTCCCCCACGCTCCGCTTCTGTTGCCGATTACTGTTGCTGATTACGCCATTGACTTCCGCACTCTGGCAGAAGAGGTTGCTTGGAAAAATGAGGCCCTCGTGGCTGCTTTTTCTCACGGTCTCTTGGATAACATCAAAGACGAGATAGCAGCCCGAGACATACCAACTGAGCTGGTTGCCATTCTTATTGACTCCAGACTCCGAGAGAGACCTTCCTTTAAAGAGCGCTTGCGGAAGCCTCCTGTACATTTGGCTCTGAGCTTTGTAGTCCCACCCTTGCTCTCCCTCACCTCCCATACCTCCTGTTACTGAGTCTGCCATTAAGGTAGAACCCATGCAACTGAGTTTCACAAGTCTGTCTGCGGATGAGAGGGCCTTTAGGAGGAGGGAGAAATTGTGCCTTTATTGTGGCCAGGCAGGTCACTTTTTAAAGACTTGTCCTACCCATCCGGGAATCGCTTGCACCTGAGGTCCTGTAGGGGACAGGCGTTAGATGGCGTTGTTACGTCCTCAGTTATCCAGAAGGATAAGCCCCTGGTTCCGGTTACTCTTTCTTGGTCTGAGTCGTCCATCGAAATACAGGCTCTAATCGACTCTGGGGCTGCAGACCTGTTCATAGATGGTGCCTTTGTGTCTAAGCACTCGATTCCGCTGCAGCTTCGTGCCACTCCACTTGCCACAGAGGCTATTGATGGGAGACCTCTACAGCCTGCCCATGTGATTCATGAGACTTTCCCATCGACCATAGCCGTAGGGGCTCTTCACCAGGAGGTAATCCAATTCCAAGTCATTTTCTCACTTCATTTCCCAGTGGTTATTGGTTATCCTTGGTTACAGAGGCACAACCCCTCTTTTGATTGGCTTCATGCTGAGGTCTCCACAATGCAGGGAGACATGTTTTCTGAAAGTGGCTAAGGTCTTGGGCACCCCTTCACTCTCAGCCCTGCTGGAGGAGTACCATGACATTTGCGATGTCTTTGACAAATGTGAAGCCGGTAGTTTGCCTCCGGAACCTGTTGTATGATTACGCAATTGACCTTCAACCTGGTGCCATACCCCCTCATGGTCGGGTCTACCCTTTGTCTGTCTCGGAGGACAAAGCCATTGAGGAGTATGTGGCCGACACACTTTCTTGAGGATTGATCCGTAAATCCTCATCTCCTGCTAGTGCTGGTTTCTTCTTTGTGAAAAAGAAGAATGGTGAACCGAGACCTTGAATTAATTATCGCATATCCGATTACTTTGATTATGGAGTTATTTGACCGCCTTAAGGGAGTAGCAGTTTTTGCAAAGCTTGATTTGTGGGGGGGCTTACAATCTCGTGAGGATCAAGGAGGGCGATGAGTGGAAAACTGCATATAATACCAGAACAGGCCATTATGAATATCTAGTTTGGTCTTTGCAACGCTGCGGCAGTTTTCCAGGAATTTATCAACGATGTCCTCTGAGATTTGTTGCAGCTATGTGTAGTGGTTTATCTCGACGATATTCTCATATTTTCCAAGTCCCTAGAGAACCATCACACAGATGTCTGCCATGTGCTTCAGAGTTTGAGAGATAACAACCTGTATTACAAAATTAGAGAAGTGTGAGTTTCATTGTGAACAGGTTAAATTCTTGGGTTATGTAATTTCCACTGCTGGTTTTTTGATGGACCCAGAGAAACTTTCAGCAGTACTACAGTGGCCCCGACCCGTGGGTTTACGACCATTGCAGCGTTTTCTTGGCTTTGCCAATTATTATCGGAAGTTTATTTGTAACTTCTTGTCTCTGGTCAAACCCCTGACTGATATGACCAGAAAGGACGGTAACCCACAGAATTGGTCTCCAGATTCCATTAATGTCTTTGAGAGTCTCAAGGCTGACTTTGCTTCCGCTCCTCTGTTGGTACATCCTGATCCTATGGTACCTTTCATCCTTGAGGTTGATGCATCTGAGACTGGAGTTGGTGCCCTGCTATCTCACCGTCCTACCTCTGAGAGTGCTTTGCATCCTTGCGGCTAATTTTCCAAGAAATTATCTCCTGCGGAGTGCAATTATGAGGTTGGGGACAGAGAGGAGTTAGCGATCATTTTATCCCTTAAAGAATGGAGGCATTTTCTCAAAGGTACCACTGTGCCGGTTCTTATTCTGACTGACCATAAGAATCTCATTCTTGTCTGAGGCTAACTGCCTCTCTCCCAGAAGAGCACGATGGGCTCTTTTCTTGTCAAGTTTCAATTAGTCTAATTCTTACCCGGTACTAAGAATGTAAGGACTGATGCATTGTCACGACAGTTTTCCTCCACTTCCCAGATGGAGTCGGTTTCTGTTCCTGTGATTCCTCTTGATCATATTCTGGCTACGGTTTGCACCAGTTTCACTTCTCCTTTGGGGACAAAATTCTTGCCGCTCAGATCCATTCTCCTCCTGAGAAACCTTGTGACTGCTGCTTTTGTCCCTGAGAGTCTCCATACTGCCATGCTCCAGACTTGACATTATCCCAAGGCTGCTGGCCACCCAGGGAAGAATCAACTCTTTTGGAACATTTCCCAACAATTCTGGTGATCTAGTCTATGTGCTGATGTAGCTGCCTTCATAGCTGCTTGTTCCGTGTGTGTTTAGAGTAAGACATCACGACACCTTCCAGTGGGCCTCCTACAACCCATACCCAATTAGAGAGAGACCTTGGACCCACCTGTCTATGGATATCATTGTGGAGTTACCCAACTCTCAGGGCAACACAGTTATCCTTATGGTGGTTGACCGGTTCTCAAAAATGTCTCATTGTATTCCACTTAAGAAGTTGCCCACATAAAGAACTGGTTTTCATTTTTGCTTGGGAGATCTTTCGCTTACATGGGATACCCAAAGTGATCGTCTCGGACAGGGGTAGCCAGTTTGTGTCCAGGTTCTGGGGAGCCTTTTGTGCACAATTTGAATTCCTTCTCCTCTGCATATCACCTTCAGTCCAATGGGGCCGCAGAACAAGCCAACAAGTCCTTAGAACAGTTTTTACTTTGCTACATTTCTGACCACATTAACAACTGGTCAGACCTCTTACCTTTGGGGGGGGGTTGCTCACAATAGTGCTGTCAATACTGCTTCCTGATTGTCTCCATGGCATTTCATGGCAAATTATGATTTCCAACCTTCCATGTTGCCTGACTCATTTGTTCCTCAGAGCATTCCTGCATTGGAGGAGCATCTCCGTGGTCTACGTTTCACTTGGGTACAGGTCCAAAAGTCCTTGCTATGTGCCAATGAGAGGTACAGACTCCATTCTGAACACAGATGCCTACCTGCATCTTCCTACCAAGTTGGGGACAGGGTCTGGCTGTCATCTGGCAACCTCCGACTCCGTGTTCCCTCATTAAAACTGGCATTTATTAGGCCTTTCTGTTTATCTCCGTAGGATCAACCCAGTGGCTTACTCTTTAGACCTTCCTTCTAATATGCGTATTTCAAATATATTTCAAGTCTCCTTATTAGAACCTTCGGTACCACGGCCACACCCAGTTCAGGTTGAGAACCATGAGGAATATGAGGTACAATCTATCATTGATTCCCATAGCTTCCTTGGTTGCATACAGTACCTGGTTCATTGGAAGGGGTATGGTCCAGAGGAACGCTCTTGGGTCTCATCCTCTGACGTACATTCTCCCATCCTCCTCCGTGCCTTCCATAAATATTTTTCCCTCAAACCTGGTGACCCTCCAGGGGGGAGGGGTTGTTAGGGAGGGGGTACTGTCATGGCTGGGCTCAGCCCTTCCTTTTCAGAGCTCTGTGCTCAGCTATCGGTTAATTGCCAAAGACTCTTCATTCCACATATACTCACCTGGTCTTTATTTCCTGCTAGTCAGCTAGAGCTGTTGGTTATATAAACTCCCTGGATCAGATCTTCTGTGCCTTTGTCAACATATCTGGACTGTGTTTTCCTGTGAGAGACCGAACTCTGGCTGTTTGACTACATTTGCTCTGTTTTATACCTTTTTTTTTTTTTTTTTTTTTTTTTTTTTTTTTTTTACAATTTTATTAAATAATGTGATTTTTTACTGCACTTCTGTCTCAGCCTGATTCATGGTTCCTGACACCTCTACACTAATTATTTAGGTAAAAGATAAGAGAGATTACAATTTCTGACAGACTCACATGGGACAGAGGCTATTAGAGGGGACTGAACGCAAGCCTCTTGCCCACCGATTATGGGCCCTGGAATTTGGGGGAATGGTGCTCTCTGTGAGCTGGATGCCTGGGGACCCTGGGGTTGGTGTTACTTTGGATTCAGCTCCATGTCCCCCCAAGACACAAAACTCTGGGAACCCTTTATATGCCATATTAGAATAGTGACTGATTCATACCGTTGGGACTCCTACTGTTAAATGCTAATGTCATCAATTCCAACTACCTGTCTGTTGTCTGCTATAATGTGTATATTGTAAATAAGTCTAGTGTGGCTCTAAGAGTCTTTTCACCCATTGTTGTTTGTGTTAATTAACTCTGTTACTGTGTGAAGCTGGGTGACCACAAGTCTGGGCAAAAGGTCATGTCTCAGTCACCTAGGGTGTATAAAGGATTAGATAATTAGCTCATGTTATTTAGGTTAGCTTTTAGTCATCCTGCTGTATAAATTTGTGTGAGATCTCAAATAAAGAGATAGTCCATGTTAGCAACTAAGCAAGTCTCGCCTTGTTTTGTGCTTATGAATGGTTGGAATATCTGATATCTGTATCCAGACTACAAGGAAGTGGTATACTGACGGAAGCACTCAAGCGGAGTGAGGGACATTCCGTGACATTGGTGGCAAGCAGCGGGAAGCTTCCTGCAGTCTGGGAAATCTAAACCTCCACCTGGATCCAAGATCAGGATAGCAGACTTCAGTCACCCCAGCGGATATATGGACCTGGCATCAGAGTTCCCAGGGCTGCTGCGGATCCTTTCAACATACACCAGGACTGTGTCTGAGGATGGATACCTGGAGCTTAGGCAGCAAATTCAGGTGGAGCTCTGGATTGGAGCCCTCCAGCTTGCTGGTATAAACAGGGCAAGTGCTTTCCGACCCAAGAGCAACGAGCCAGTGACCAACGGGCATTGCGGATGGCATTCCTGGGAGAGCAGCCCCAGGAGCAATGGGTGACTGAGTTGGACAGGCTGGTCCAGCAGGAGATAGAGCTGGATAATCATTATCGGGCTCTGCAATGGCACGCAGAGCAGGGATATTTAGGGGAGATAACAGAATGCTCTCCGGAGGGATATGACTTTGGAGGCCCTGGATTGCTGTTAGAGAGCCTTACAGATCATTTTGTGTTTGGCGATGAAGGGAAACCTGACCTTAAGGACCTGCGAGAATATAGAGAGGCTATGCTCGGTCTTGCAGGGGTCTCAGAGCTCAAACCTGATCTGGACCATTTGCTAAGGAAGGAACAGCATCTGGAAAGGGCATACAGGAAACTGCTAGAACACGTTCAGCAGCATGCCAGACAATCGGCAGTGGAAAATCTGAAGATTGTCTTCCCCAAACCTGAAGTGCTGACAACAGGGCAGAGCTCTGCTAACCTCTACCCAGCACTGATAACATCTTCTGGGTTCCATGGACAGAAGATGGTGAACCTCTATCCCCAGACACCAGTTATAGAGATAAGGGATTTAATAGACTTTTCTGCTGAGGAAGAACAACCTGATGAGCCTCCAGCAGAAGAGCTGGTATTAGGACCAAACTTCACTGTGCTCTGCCCAGCACCAACAGCAGTATCTGTGGAGTTACAAGAAACTTCCCCAGCTGAAGTGCTGGTCACCAGACAGAGGGTCCAAGACCTCTTCCCCACACCTGCGGCAGTTTTGGAGGCTCAGGGTGAGAAGGTGGCAATCACTTCCCAGCAGCAGATACAGGGGGAGAAGGAAGAGGTGTTCTTCGTCCCTCTCCAACAGATGGCCAGGGTGGAGGAAGCGGTCTTTCCTCCCCAGCAAAGATCTGTGCACCTGGAAGACAGTACCACAGACATGTCATCCCAGCAGCCAGATGAGGGAATGGAACAGAAGCAGCCGACTCACCTCCCCAATGGCAGCTACACAGTTTGGGAGTGGAGGAATCCAGCCTCCTGCCCCAATGGTTAGCCGGAGCAGAGTGTGTAAAGTCCCCAGCAGAAGTGCTGGCAACAGGACAGAGTGCTACCAACCTCTGCCCAGCACCGGCAACAACTGTGGAGATCCAGGGAGACGGGCAATTGGCCCCTCTCTCTGACGACAAGCTGATGTAGTGGAGCTGCTACTCCCAGCTGAATCGCTCACAACAGGGCAGAGCACCGCTGGCCTCTGCCTAGCACCTAGTGTCTCTCTACAGCTTCAGGAAACTGGGGTGATCGGCCCCTCTGCCCAGCAGCAGACCGAGCCCAGGAATGTTAAAAACCACCCAGCTGAAGCGCTGGCAGCCAGACAGAGTAAATGACCTCTGCCCCACACCTACTGGCATCAACCATTCCTTGAAGCCAAGAAAGGAGATCATGCTGGAAGATTATGTGAGTTCACTCTGCCTGACTAACGCATGTCCAGACCAGGTGGAGGTCTGGGATCTTGTCAGTCAACCTTTGATGGGGGAGAAATGTGACAGAGGCTATTGGAGGGGACTGAACGCAAGCCTCTTGCCCACCGATTATGGGCCCTGGCATTTGGGGGAATGGTGCTCTCTGTGAGCTGTATGCCTGGGGACCCTGGGGTTGGTGTTACTTTGGATTCAGCTCCATGTCTCCCCAAGACACAAGACTCTGGGAACCCTTTATATGCCATATTAGAATAGTGACTGATTCATACCGTTGGGACTCCTACTGTTAAATGCTAATGTCATCAATTCCAGCTACCTGTCTGTTGTCTGCTATAATGTGTATATTGTAAATAAGTCTAGTGTGGCTCTAAGAGTCTTTTCACCCATTGTTGTTTGTGTTCATTAACTCTGTTACTGGGTGAAGCTCGGTGACCACAAGTCTGGGCAAGAGGTCATGTCTCAGTCACCTAGGCTGTATAAAGGATTAGATAATTAGTTCGTGTTAATTAGGTTAGCTTTTAGTCATCCTGCTGTATAAATTTGTGTGAGATCTCAAATAAAGAGAGAGTTAATGTTAGCAACTAAGCAAGTCTCGCCTTGTTTTGTGCTTATGAGCGGTTGGAATATCTAATATCTGTATCCAGACTACAAGGAAGTGGTATACTGACGGAAGCACTCAAGTGAGGGACGTTCCCTGACACAATTAATCCCAGCAACCCATAAAAGCAAAAAAAAAAAAAAAAAAAAAAAATACTTAACTGATATTCAGATGTTTGTTGTATACATGATTGCTTGCCCATGTGGCTTCCATTATGTGGGACGTACTGTTCACACTTTTCAGATTAGGATGAAGGAGCATCTTGCTAATATTCGAAAAAGATTCTCTAACTATAGTCTCTCCAAGCAATATTCTCATATTCTGAGATTTCCAGAAACTAGATGGATCTATTATTTAAAATCATTCAGACCTCACAGCCTTAATATAGAATGGGATGTTAACACCTTCATAAATAATGGATTAATTTGCTGGGTTGCTCTATAGGAACCTAAACAGGGTTTTTTTTTTGTTTTATTTCTGTTTAGAATTTTTTTTTGTTTTTATATTTTTTTTTGGTTTTGTTAAGATAATACTATGTTGTTTAATGTTTTCTGGTTTTCTGTTTTTTTTTATGTGGGTTATTTATTTAAATTAAAATGGCACTGGTTCCGACGCCGTATGTGAGGGACAGGGAGACCGGTGGTTCCGCTCAGACTCAGACCGCAGACAAATCGGCATATAAAACCCCGGTACTGTTCCTGCTTGGCCAGAACACACTTACCCACCTTCCCCATGCTACTGTGATGGAGCGGTACCTCACTCAGCCATGATCGCGCTCTGGTTCCAGATTGGGAGACACTTCTCCATCTCCCTCAGGAGCCCCAGGGATATCTAAGATGGCGGCCGCAGCACAAGCATCTTCCCCCACACAGAGTGCTCTGCTGCCACACATTGCCAGACAGCCTCAGTGATAGGAAGACTCCCCACGAGGCAATGGAAACCAGCGGGATGGAGAACCAGGAGACACACAGCTCCCATGACAAAATCGCTCAGGCGGTGACAGCTTTGCGTTCCCCCACCTTCACAGCCGCAGTAGACAGAGCGGTGTTAGAGGGCATAATACAGCTGCGGAAAAGAGATGGGAGAACACTCACAGAGGCTGACAAAAGCTGAACAGCGTATATCCTCAATGGAAGATGATCGATAGAACATGAGCGCAGCCATGGAAAAATTAATTCAAGATCAGCAGTATCTGCACGATTGAATGGAGGACCTCAAGAATCATTCCAAGAGGAACAATCTGAGGATAATTGGCCTCCCTAAATCCCACAAACTCGGCTTCCTTCTAGACTCCTGCACCTCTACCCTTCCATAAGCCCTCGGTATAAACTGCCGTTGCACCGTGGAAAGGACCCACCGTATCCCCCCCCCCGGTAAACGATCGCAAGCACCCGAGACCTATCATAGCAAAATATCTCAACTACGCTGACTGCACGGACATTTTGCAGATCTTCCGAAAGGCACAATCCATGGTGATAGAAGGGCACAAGCTTCTCATTTTTGTGGACTACTCGTTGCGGAGGTGTCCCACAAACGCAAAGAATTCCAACCAATGTGAGCAGAGCTATACATAAGGAGCATCTCACTTTGGCGTATCCCAGAATTCTTTGCCTACAAGCCCCAGACAGGAAACAACTCACCTTCCGGTCTCCGGAAAAGGCAAACGCATTTTTACGATCACTCCCACCCAGACAAGCCGCATCTGAAACCTACGTAGACAAAGTGAAACATGGGCCAAGAGAGCAAAGGAGCCCCAGGAAGGACCCCCCTAAACGTTTAAAGCCCACCTCCCTACTTGAACAGCCTGAACACGTTCCCTGGCAGGTGCCTCACACCCAGTGGTGTGAGACTAAATATCTTTTAGGGGTTCCCTCCTTCCAGGAGCCTATGGCCTCTAAGACAGATAAAAAAAATAAAAATAAATAAAATGTCTGAACCTAAAGCCATTACATGCCACTTGGCAGTTGGTTCTCTCAGGTGGATAAACGGATACATATACTGTTTCTCCTCTGTATGATCTGTTATCAGTTACTGTTTTTGTTATCAGACCCTACCATGCTTTTTCACACAGGAGAAGTTCTATGCAATTTCATCGCTGGTTATTCCCAATATTCCCAATATGGCAATATGGTACTTAACACAGGTAAACTCCACATACAACCTCATACACTTTGTCCCTCCTACCTGATTCATGAACTCCATACAAATAACATCTTGGAATGTTAAGGGACTACGTTCCCAGACAAAAAGAATGAAGATCCTCAGATACCTAAAAAGACTGAAATCAGATATCGCTTTGCTCCAGGAGACACACCTGGCGGAAAGCGACTTCTTCCGCATGCGGAAGCTATGGGTAGGAAGGTTCAGCTTCCAAGGGCTGCAAGGCAGGTACAATAATACTTTTGCACAAAAACTTATCATACAACTTAATATCCGTGGACAAAGATGAGGATGGCAGGTTAGTGTCACTTTGCCTCAAATTTCCGATAAGTGAAGTAAGGATAACTAATGTCTATGCCCCAAATTCCCCAGACAAGTCCTCTTTCATCGACCTATCATCCCAACTAGCGAACGAGTGCAGCATCCCTCACCTCATAGGGGGTGATTTTAATTCGGCCATTAACAATAATGAAGACAGGTCTAATCCCCATTATCATCCAAGATCAACTACACGTGAGCAATTCACTCATTTTTACCACATGGTGAATGCCCTTCAATTGATAGAAAAATGGAGGTTGCACCACCCCCTGGATAAAGAATTCACCTTCTTCTCCCCAGTTCATAACTCTGTTGCCAGACTTGACTACTTCCTCTGCAGTGCACCCACTCCCTTCTACATAATGTCAGAGAATCATCTATCCATGACATGGTCATTTCAGACCATTCCCCTATATCGGTCACACTAGATAATCTTCGGACCCGCCCAGACTATAGACAATGGCGATTCCCAACACATTTGAACCAAAATGACAGTTTTAAAAAAATGCTAAAGGAGGCATGGTTGGATTATGCCCACAACAATAGGTCTCACGAAGATAACCCTAACTTGTTCTGGGAGGCAGGCAAATCTTTCATGCTTGGAGGGATTATTTTCTTTGTATTGGCCTATAGGAAAAACACCCAAAAAACAATATTTAGAGGCCAGCAACAGAATAAGAACTGTCCAAGCATGACTTACTGAACAGAACAACTCAGAAAACCATAAACCCTGGCTGGAAGTCAAGGATCTCTTCCTGGGCAAATAATTTAGAACATATGAAAATGACATATACTCAGCTACAATACCACAAATATGGAAATAAAGCAGGGAAGTTACTGGCCAGACTTATCAAAGGTACATACCTTCCCACCCATATCAATGCCCTGCACAAACCTGACGGTATACTCTCCACATCTCCCAAGGACATCAATAAAACACTAGAAACATTTTACACCAACCTCTATGCACAAGCATCGATAGACCCAATCGTAGTGTCCAAATGGCTAAACTCAACTTCCTTCCCACAAATCAACCCAAACCTATTAAAAACGTTAAATGCCCCAATCACTGTAGGGAAAATCATGGTCTCCATTAATGGCCTAATGAATGGCAAAGCCCCAGGCCCTGATGGATACACACCCAAATTTTATAAAGTACTAAGAGAGACAATTACCCCCTCTTTACTAGCGGTCTACAATTAAATCTGGGACGGAGGACCTTACCTCCCGACCGGACATCTAGCTAACATTAAACTCATTGCCAAAAAAGGAAAGGACCCAAAGAACCCAGGATCATACCGCCCCATTTCATTACTAAACATTGATTGCAAAATCCTCTCTAAGATAGTGGCCTCCCGTTTAGCAAATATTATGCCATCTCTTATCCATCATGCACAATCAGGGTTTACCAAGGGCAGGTCAGCCTCCTCCAATCTGAGAAAAGTTCTAGCCACCCTAGAATATGCAAAACAACACCCACTGGAAGATGTAGCAATAATTACCCTAGATGCCAAAAATGCTTTTGATAACATAAGCTTTCAATGGTTATCCTTAGTGATGCAAAAATTAGGAGTTCCAGGCCCCTTTTACCAATTTATACATAACCTCTATTCTGCCCCGTCAGCCACAGTGATAGCTGCAGGAATACAATCCAACCCCATATGGCTACACAAAGGAACAAGACAGGGATGCCCCCTCTCCCCCTGCTCTTTGATCTAGCCATTGAACCCCTGTCAGGATACCTCAACACCACGTCCTCCATTCAGGGAATCTCATTCGGACAAGATGAAATGTGGGTCGCCCTTTTTGCAGATGATATTTTGATATTCACTACTTCCCCCCAAACAGATATTCCCACCATCAAATCAATATTCAACTCCTTTTGCAAATGCTCTGGCCTGAAAATAAACTTTGCCAAGAGCGAAATTCTCCTTCTTAGTACAAGGCCAACACAATCATGGCTGCCTTCTTTTCCCTTCCACATAACTGAGAAACACATCCCCAATCTGGGCATAAAAATAGTTAAGAAACCATCCTCTCTCTATTATCTCAACTATCCTCCTCTGATCTCAAATTGTGGGTGAACTGGAGGCTTTGTTCAATCTGCCACTATCACTCTTTGGGAGATGCGCACTTTTTAAAATGGTCAGCTTTGCCCGCCTTTTATACCCCCTACAAACGTTACCTTTACTATTGAAACATAAAGATTTACAGACCCTATGTATCCAAGTTCCTTCCATTCCAAGGCAACCCCATGTCCCCCCTTGGACTCCAGTAGGAGCTGTTCTCCAAATGGAGAGATAAAGGTTTACCCAAAGCATTTTCCCTATATCACAGTGCAAATGGTACCCTCAAACCTCTCCAACTCATTGCAGAAGAAGCCTGGAGGGAGGTGAGTAAAAAATTGGTTTTGTCATCCTGTGTATCCAAGTTCCTTCCATTCCAAGGCAACCCCATGTCCCCCCTTGGACTCCAGTAGGAACCGTTCTCCAAATGGAGAGATAAAGGTTTACCCAAAGCATTTTCCCTCTATCATAGTGCAAATGGTACCCTCAAATCTCTCCAACTCATTGCAGAAGAATTTAGCCTACCCACTTTCTACAAATTCTACAATACTCAAATTTTATCAGCAAAACCTGCCCAAAGAAAACCATCAGATTCCAACCCTCTTTCATGGGTAAGCTACTTGCGGAACATCGTCACTCTGTCTCAGACATATTCCACCCTCTCTAAATGGGAAATTCACAAAATCCATACCCAACACCTCGATGAAATCCCGGATAGCAGACCTACCGGGTCAAGCAGACATATAACATCCTAACAGGCTACACGATCACCAGAAACATCATTCCATGCGAATCCTGGAGGGAAACTCAGTTCAAACTGATGCATAGACCCTACTCATTTTCATCGAAACACCCCTCCACCACAGGAACTACCTGCCCATGGTGTTCACTCCACAAACCGTCTCTACTTCACCGCCTCTGGCTCTGTCCATGGATCGACACTTACTGGTCCCCAATCCACAAGTTCATACAAGAAGTGACTAAGTACCTATCTGATAAGGACCCTATGCTTCTATTGTTTGGATTCCCACCACAAAAAAAAAGATTCCCCAGTTACTTCTAACATAATACCTCAAGACAATCTTCAATGGATCCTCCTCACGCTGCTCATAGCCCGCAGAAACATCTTCAACCATTGGATCTCTACTACACCTCTGACTTTACCCGACACGATAAGGAATCGCAAAGTCCTGCTCTGTCAAGAAAAATTGGATGCTGTGACCCAACATACATGGTCCAATAACAAATTCGATAAAAGATGGTCATCCTTTATTGACCACGGTCTGACATCTTCGGAAAAAAACTACTTAAACTCACTCTTCTTCTCATTCATCGAAAAGGGTCTTACTTCAAGCAAACCCCCCATGATTAACCATATCTATACATCTCCTTAAGTCCTATCTCAAAGGTGATCTCTATCTTATAGATGCTGTTTAGATGACTTCATTATACTTAAGAGCATTACTTGTTAGGTTAAATACCATTAAAAGAGTTACATATGGTTTGCTGTTATCATTTTTATTATTTTTTCAGGGCTTCGTCTGGGGTTACCGAAGGGGGACAGGCACCAGATGTCCTCAATCAGCCTTCCCTCTCACTTCCTTCTCTCAATTCTCACATAAAATTTTCTTCTTTCTCCTTCTCTTTCTCACTCCTAGCCACTCTTCTCTCTTCTAAATTCCTCTCCCCCTCTTCTCTTTTGAAAAGGTGTTACTATATTCGCCGAGATTTTATACCCTACATGATGGCAATGTATGTCGTCTATTCTTGGATAACACCAATAAAATATATTTGAAAAAAAAAAAAAGATGGCACCAACCATGCCTGGCTATTTATATATAGGACTGAACTCTTTTATAGTTTGTGCTATGCATAAATTAAATTATTTTGTATTTTGTATTATGTTTATATGTTTCTCCAACTTGCCATCTCTATAATTTTCTGAGCAAAGGGAGCTTCTTTGGATTTACATTCCATTTTTGCTATTTGCATATGTTGTGAGCAGGGCCGCTGATAGAAATCACAGGGCTCCGTACAGCCTACCTGACGTGGCCCCCTTCAGCCCCGCCCCTTGTCCCTTCTTCAGCCCCAACCTGGCCCCGCCCCTCCCCAGGTTTGTCTTCAAGTTATAAGTTTGATTATCCAAAAGAAATACTGTGATTATACAAGAGATGGTCAGAGACTGCAGACAGACATACTACAGGAGATGGTCAGAGGCTGCAGACCTACTAAGGGAGACTGTGGACATGATACAAGAGATCAATGCAGCCTTACTGTGCCCATCAATGCAGCCTCACTGTGCCCACCTACAGTCTCACTGTGCCCATTTCATCCTCATCAATGCACATCAATGCAGCTTCACTGTGCCCATTTCAGCCTCACTGTGCCCATCTGCAGCCTCACTGTGCCCATATGTAGCCTCACTGTGCCCATCTGCAGCCTTACTGTGCCCACTTCAGCCTCATTGTGCCAATCTGCAGCCTCACTGTAATCATTTTAGCCTCACTGTGCCCATCTGCAGCCTCGTCAGTACCTTGCTTACACAGAGTATTACACAGGAATCTCCCTCTGTGTCATGGAGCTGGGGTCTGAACTGTTCGGCGGCCATCCACTGTAACAAAGCCCCGCCTCCGAAATCGTGATAGACGGAACACTAATTTAATTTCCCTGCATTGGATCAGTGTTCCATCCATCACGATCTAGGAGGCGGAGCTTTGTTATAGTGATTGGACGGCCGCTGAACAGTTTAGACCCCAGCTCCATGACACAGAGGGAGATGGAAATGTGTATGATTAGTTACACAAGCGGAGGGGGGGAGAGGAGGGAGGACTCTGCACACCTAGATCTGCCTTGTGTGCCACTGCAGGAGGGGCGCTGGTTGGAGAATTTTTTTCTCTATTCTGCATGCATTCTTCTGTCAGATTGCCCGGGCCCCCCTGCTGGCCGGGCGAGTTGTAGTGGCTTATCAACGACCCTTTGATTGTGGTTCCGTCTTTTTAGTTCCCTCAGGTCTGCTTTTTTTGGACAGACACAATATTACTTCCGGTTCCGGCGGGACGAGCAGTTCCTGGTCTTGGAATGCAATTAAGATGGTTTAATTACCTCCGGCCCATACTCTATATAAGGCATCCAGTGCATGTAAGTCCACGCCCCTGATGATGTCCGTACAACGAAACCGGTTGGGTAGAGCTGGATCACGTGACGCTGCCAAGTTAGGAGGTCAGCCATCTTACTAATTGGAAACATTCCCCTGTGGAATAATAATGTATATGCAAGTTTTTACCTTTCCTATGGTGAGTGAGTTTGCTGCATTTTAATAGATGTTGTATTGAACGTATTACACTGTGAAGTGCTTTTTTATCTGTGGTGTAATGAAAACTGCATTGAGGGCCATATGTAATGGAATCTGTACAAGGATGCAAGAGTGCTGTTGTTTTATTGACTGGATACTGTAACAAGTGCCTTCGACCACTGTATGTAGTGGTCCACTCTGGATGGTAAGAGTCAGTGTGTGTGTATCTGTCGGTGGAGGATCTCTCACAAGATTTTTTATTTCGGACCCCGCACTTATTGGACTCTTTTTGTTGAATTTCCTCTCAGAGACTTTCTGTCAGGTTTTAGGGTTGTACCTTTTGTATGTTTTTATGATATTCAGTTTGTGGAAGGAATTCAATAAAGCTGCTGAACCACTTTTATGGCGTTAATCCCTCTTGATAATATATTGGGCCAAATTTATGAAGCATTTGTGACACTTTCGGTTCTGACAGTGACTTGTGCACCAAATTCAGGTAGTGCGCCACTTTTACATTGTGTTGCATTGAATGCACCAAATGTAAAAGTGGACCAATTCTCTTTTAGCCTATAAAGAGAAAAACTGTCTCAGACAGATTTTGCTAAAGTGTCTTGGGTGCATTCTAAAAGTGGTGCAGTATGAGCCAAATTCAAATACAAGTTCTAGACAGGTACATGCATTTGACACATTGTTCACCACTTTTAGAATGCATGAGAGACATATGGAGCCAAGAAACACGTGGTTGAGTGGATTCAGCCTTTTAAAAAGACCTTCTGTCTAATTAGAAAATACAATATGGTAAAACAAGGTTCTGTTAAACTAGCACCATGTGACTCTTACTTATTTCCTAATGTGTTGTGGGAGAGCATATAATATACAGTCCACTGTTTATCTGTACCTACCCCTGCTTTACCAAATACTGTACTAATTGACATCATACATTTTACTGAGGGGGAATAGGGGAATTTCCTTTTACATCATTAGAGACAAGCTATTTCCTCCTGGGTCACATAAGCTCAGTTGTGGTACATGTATGCTTAGAAGCTGAGAAGGTTTGAAAAAGCAGGTTCTCTTTTAATTCTTCCAATATGCTGATTGTCATTATATGGGTATTATGAACCTTAAGTGCTGCTTTAGAGATTTTTTTGCATTTCTTAAATAGTATTGGCATTATGTAGCCAGTTTAAATAAATATACTTCATTGTGGAGACCATTAAAATTTATATATAGTCCAAACCTTTTTCTTAGTTTTAGATCAGATATAAAAGGGTTAGAAACTCTTTCGAGTTTTCATTGCTTGAGGGAGTGAAGGAGTGAATGTATTATGTTAGATTTCCTTAGACTTTTATAAATACCACCAATTAGGGTAGAAATATGGGTGTAAGGTGTCCAGATACTAGACAGGTGACTTCAACAAACCTAAGGGCTTCTGCCCTTCTCAACCTTAGTTTATATCTGTACAAAGTACTAGAATTGAATTGACAAACTCTGATCTTAAAATCAAGATACAATTTTTTTAGAATGTAATATCAGGTAATAACTCTAAGAACAGGGTGAGCTTTGCCCCTTGTATTAGGTCTGAAAAAAATTATGCATGCAAAAAACACACACACATCAAATCACTAGTATGATTCTAAAGTGAAGGAATAGAGAACATGCATTAAAGGACTGTATCTTAAATGTCCCACAATAATACTGGAATAGAATATCAGTGGTAAAAGTGTAAAAAGTAATACAATATTTGCATAAGATGATGAAGAGTCTGGGAGTGCATGATACGTTACTCATGTGTGCTGTTTTAAATTGTAATCTAGTTCAAATTTGAGCTAAATATAAATATATGGTGCTTTTTTAGGATAAAATTCTGTTGGCATTTAAACATGTAGTAATATGTAGTAGTGCTACATGGAGTTAGGTTAATATATAGACTGTAATAGTAGTATGCAGAGAATGAGAAAAATGTGGAGTGCAAGAAATCAGACATGGAGCAAGGTTGGAATACATGTAATTACATGCATGGACTGTGGTAGTGATATACAGTATAGAATGTACAGTATATCATTATATGTGGAGTAAAATGAAATGAGTTAAAAATAATATCATAAACCCATATAACAGTCATACAATATTAAACGCAATAATCATGCAATCCTGTATACAGATATTTAAAAGGTGATCCTGTAAAAATCCTGTATACAGACGTTTAAAATGTGATTGCGCATGCGCAGGGTGTGTGGGCGTGGGTAGCCACGCCCACACACCCTGTGCATGCGCAATCGCATTTTAAAAATCTGTATACAGGATTTTTTTTCTTGCTAGCAATTCTTTGTTTTTAACTCATTTTTATGCTAATTAGAGACTTGTTGGAGTCCTCAAACAGCACTGTAATCTATTTAATCCAATAAATCCTTTGATGAGACAGTATTACACCATTTGGAGTATGATATTTTTTTTGCATGATTTGCACTATCTTTGAACACTTGGGATACTTGCCGTGATTGACCATCTGAGACACAGAGGTTACTGATAAGAGACATCCGGGAGATCTGGGAAGCCCAGGAGATCTGGAGTTCCATGGTGGAGATCTGTGATCCAATTCGCACTTTCTGACCTCCCTGAGTAAGGGGGGTCGCTGACAATCCGGTAAGCCTTCCATCTTACTAGAGGTGACGGGTTTCATGAGGTCAAGCACTTTTATCAAGTCACATCATTTATATGAAGATTATTTAGTCACTTTCATGGACTTTTTTTAACCATATTTTTCATCATACTTTTGCACTTTATTGTAGCATTTTCTTATATGACATTTGGTTTTGTTCATTCTTAAGTCCTGTTTGATATATGCAAGTTTATTAATTGGCACATGGTATATTCAGTGATTGAAATATTTTATTTATGCCATTTTTATATAATTTTTTTGCACATTTGCACTTTAAAGGTATTGTGAATACTCATACACAATTTATGGCACAAGCGCTGCACTTCTTTTTTCCTTATCCTATGCACCCGATTGGTCTCCATTCTACACCGAGGTTTCCTGACTGTCCGGGATGTCCCCCCATATGTTTTATCTGCTCTGCTGACATGTCTAATAAAAGACTCACCTATTCCTGTCATTACACCAGAGGATTCATCCGAGGGTCAATCAGAAGCGGATGACACGGTTCCCCTGGAGGATGCAGCTGGATCCTAGATCGACTGGACTACTGTGAGTAGCAGGTTAGGGCCAGGACACCCTTAGGTAGATGCAATGTTAATTGGCAGACTCCGAGACACTATAGGTAGACAGCTATACAGGAAAAGGCCTCCAGCTGGTTGCCACATCTGTAGGGCCACTATCTCCTATTGCAACTGAACTTGTGGTAGTCACTAAAAGGTAGTCATACATAACTCTTGGTAACACAGAATAGTTCTTCTCTTATCTCACAGTATGCCACTGTAGGTCTTCACTCACCAAGCTCCCAGTCTCTCACTAGACTTCCAGTTCCCAGTCATCCCCGGATCTCCTGAGCTCCTCCACAGCTAACCCACTGTATACTCCTCAAGCGTCACCCCCGCTAACCTGCTGGGTCCCTTGCTTGGCACTCGCTGAAGCTTTCCCACTTCTTCACCGTCCCTGGCTGGTGAGAAGGCTGCTCTGGTACTTGCTCAAGCTTACTCACAGTAGTCTCCAGTAATAAGGTAGATGATCCCTTAGTGGGGACTGCTTCCACTTTACCTCCGACCACAACTGGTTCCCCGTCTGGCTGAATCTTCGCGACTCCGTTGGACTCCAAATTTGCAGTCCCAACTCTACGCTGCTTCTCCTGCTCCTGGATAGGCCTCAGGCAGCCTAGCTGCCAGGTGTCCCTGGGATAGGCCTCTGGCTTCCGGCCTAGCAACTCGGGGCGCCATAACACACGTCCACCTAGACAGCCATCCAGGTGGCATAGAACCCTGATTACCTGACTCGACCCAAATAAATAGACTCTCCCAGCAGGTCAAGGGACTAAGGAAACCCCTGACAACCGGCTGAGACACCCCATCCATTCAAAATCTGACCTTGCTATGCCCTTGTCAATCTAATGCCACCAGTCACAGCGCCACATACTGACAGAAGAGAAAAGGTGCAGCAGTTGCAGAATTAGAGCAGAATAAGTGGCTCTTCTAACAATTAGCTAGGACAATTACTACCTGGCAAACTAAATTTGTTAGCAACCCTGCCTAAATACCAGGGCGCTACACATATATTAAATTTGTTCAGCAGGATATGCAGAAATTGAGAAAGCGCATATCAGCTCTGGAAGGGCGTGAAGCACTATTGAGGATGATATGGTGCTGCTGCATAGAGAAGTTAAATACAATGTCCATCTCACTGCCCAACATGCTGCCTGCTTAGGGGATCTTGAAAACAGACTGCGCCACAACAACGTGCGCGTCATTGGTATTCCTGAAAGAGCAGGAGGCATGAACTCCATGGGTTTTATTGAGCAATGGCTACTCTCTGTATTCAGCAAGGATTCCTTTACACACATGTTTGCTGTACATAGAGTGACCGCACGCCCCCTACCACTGGGCAATCATTCGCGCCCATTTCTATTCAAGCTATAAGAATAGAGATGTTCACATGGTGAAGGCCGTCGGTTGCTACATATTTCTCCTTGATATACAAAATGTCAGACATCTGTAGAATGAAGATGGACTTTACAGTGACATATTCTTGTTTCATCTATGCCTCACAGGACCCCCGGTAATCAAGGGATCCACTTGATCTGCAGATGACAGCTAGCCCAGCAGTGTGCCATTGGTTCATTCATGCCTTCTATGACCCCCTGTAATTAAGCGGTCCACCGGATCTGGTAAGCGCAATCTTATTCATTGATGTACCGTATCGCTTGGAAAGTGATTAATGTGTGTACCCAGAAGAAGTGTATTTCAGATTGGAATATACGAACTTTTGATTGGATTTATATATTGATGGAACTCTTTATTTTCTATTTTTACTTTTCTTGTTGCGCTGCACTTATTTTGTTTTATGATTATTATTGAGGTTGGTGTTACCCTTTAGTGTTCAGCTTGCATCATAACTTCGGGTATAGTTTGCGCTGATTGCCCTTTATTTTATGAGTGGTGTACAATAAGCGTAAAACCGCATTATGCGCATGCGGGGTAAGGGAATCCTCCTTCAATGCACCCAGCAAGCAAACAATGGGGTCCCTCAGAATCTTAAATATAAAAACTTGTAAAATCATATCCAAAACCTCATTCCAATAATGGGGCATCTCTAATGCATGTGGAGAAGATCACCATGATCTCAGGGAAGAAGAAAGTTACAAATAGGATCCAAGGGGTCCATATAGCCCCAATCCCCCATCTGCTGTAATTAGGATGCAAAATAGTAAGCCCTAGAGTGGGGAACGGCTAGTCCCCCCCTGGTCTTTACCAAATTGCAAGGTTGTTAAACTTATGCGGGCTATTCTTAATGATTAATGTGTGTACCCAGAATAAGCGTATTTCAGATTGGATTGGAATATACAAACTTTTGATTGAATTTATATATTGATGGGACTCTTTATTTTCTATTTTTAGTTTTCTTGTTGCGCTGCACTTATTTTGTTTTATGTATACCACTCATAACTTGATTGCAGGGTGTTGGATTGCTCCTCGGGTGCCTACTAGGAAGCAGTGGGTGCGACAAGTGAATAATATGCCTATAAAAAATTGACATATCAACATAGAAATATCCCTCGCAAATGTTATTCTATCTGATGTAACTGTTAAGGATTTGCTTCTCACACTCCGCTTGAGTGCTTCCGTCATATACCACTTCATCCAGTCTGAACATAAATATCAGATATTATAGCAGTATATTGCAACCAAGAACTAGGCAGGACTTGTTTGGCTGCAAAGCTGGAACTTCTTTTATTTGAAAATCAGACACATACTTTTATATTCCACAGGAGGACATCCCCATCCTGATCATATTACCCTAACAATACAACCTGTACATAGGAATATAATTACAACAACAGACATATGCTATAAACATTAAGTTAGTTAGCCATCTGGATGATTCAGAGGTATAATTCCAGGTCCGACTTGCCGGCTTCTAGCTCAGAAAGTACAATACACATTATTACAAGTATAAACACACGCCTCAATAGTTTGCTAGCAGACAGACAATAGGTGTTAATTAGCACAAATAACAATGGGTGAAAGACCCTTAGGAGGCACACTAGACCTACTTACAATAAATTCATTATAGCAGGCAACCCCAAACAGGTGGCTTGCTGATGACATCAACATCTGCTCTGAGTCCCCAGCGTGGAGCAGTCATTGCTGGAAATGTGGCCTCCAGGCCCTTAATATGGATCCTGGGTCTAGAGTCTGTCTAGAGTCTAGAGTCCCAAAGTCTGTCTGCCTTGGGGAGACATGGACTTGAATCCAAAGTAAGTAAGACCACTCCACAAATCCCCCAGGTATACACCACAAAAAGAGTAGTGTTCCCTTAAATACCTGGGCCCATAGTCAGTGGGTAAGAGGCTTGCTCCCAGTCCCCTCCAAAAGCCCCTGTCCCAGCTAGGTCTGTCCCAGAAACCATGGCTAGATGTTCCAGCACTAACACCACACCAGTTGGTGAGGGACAAAATCCTTCATGGATAGGCCTATACAAGGGCCTATGTAGCTCTTGTACTTGATTATTTAGGTGATAGTGCTTCATGAGTGTTTTATTTTATTTCTGCTGGAAGAGATCATGTATGCCCAGAATTCTGGGCCTTATCTTTAAACCTATCAGGATATTTTAGGTATGTTTGTTTCTGTGGAATTCATACTACCTATAGCATATACAGTAAATGCATATCACTTTGGTGCATAATGTCACCTACTGTACAACTTCAGTGTATGTCTCTGCTTTGTACCGCTATTTTGTGTATGTATAATTTTTGATATGTAGGCAATGGTTTATATAATAAACATACGTTTCTGACAAAAAAAAGTTGAAACCCTTCCCTTGTCCATTCAAAAAATGGTCCCTTTTTTTAATGCACTGTTTGTTATAGGTTCTAGGAAATAAACCAACTGACTATATTCAACTATATGGTTACGATATAACTCAAAACAACTTTTCACAGATAAAAGTTAGAATATTTTCTTTCATTGTTATCATATACTTAACCTTTACCTGTCTATTCATAGTTTTTCATTTAAAAAACCCTGTTGCTTACAGATAGCAATAGCTCAAGCTTTCATTTTTCACACACAACTAAAAGACCAGAGGGCTTATTATCCTTATTCCCTCTCTGCAGGCAGGGCTTATAACATTTCTGTCAAGAAGAGCTTCTTCTTTGTTCTTTCTTTGGAAAAGTCAAAATGCTCTGCAACACCAGTATCATGGATGCACCCCATTTTAATGTTTATTTATATTTGGGCCTCATTCACATGGGCAAAAAGTGCCCTCCTGCAGTTTCCTGCAGCACATATGCTGCCTATACTTTCAGCCAGGATCCCAGGTGTTCTGATCAACAAAAGCTGCTCAGCCTGCACAACTTAGGGCCAGAAACTGACTGGAAACTGACCAGAAACTGACTGCATGGTGTGAACTAGAGCCATTGGCATACATGGAACACACTGTGCATGCATTTTGTGCAAACAAAAGCGCACAGAACTGCATCTGGTGTGAACAGGTCCTTAATGATAGGCTGACTGGAGCCATGGTTCACCACTGTAAGCATTTATCCGCAGCTATCCGCACGTGCAGTTACCTGCAGTTAGGAATCAATTTCTGCTCCTGGACTCAATAGATCTGCATGAATGGGCAGACATCTGTCCTTACAGACTGAGCAGCCACCACTAATCAGAACACTTGGGATCCTGCCCCCTAGTATCCGCAGGATATAGGAATCCACATAAAGGCACATTTTGCCTGTGCCAAAACAATCTCTCGCTTTCTTCCTCTGCTTTATTCCACTCTTGGCAAATAGTCAGATATATGTTACATAACTTGTATAATGTACTTTAACCACTGAAGACTGACATGTTAATCCTCCTTCCTACCCAGGCCATTTTTCAGTTTTCAGTGCTGTCACATTTTGAATGATAATTACTCAGTCATTAAACACTGTACGCAAATGAATTTTATATATTTTTTCCATATTTACCTGGGTAAGTACCCACTTGTCTACATGGTACTTTTACCCCCTTCCTTCCCAGGCCAATTTTCAGATTTCAGCACTGTCACACTTTGAAAAAGCAGGGACGGGGAAGTGGGACTTTGAATGAAGCACATAGATACTAATAAAAGATTTTAATTGATATAAAAAAAATGAATATGGCACCAAAAAGTGTGTATATATATCAGCATATATCAGCTCTACGCATTTCATAGACTGCCCCCCCAAAGGGGTTCCACGATCCCTAGTGCCATACCTTCATTATATATGTAGCACTGGTAGATTTGCGATCTACCATATGTTAGGTAAATTTAGTAACTTGTTCGTTTAAATAGGTTAGGTTTGCCTCTGTTCCAGCTTGGCTGACGTTGTGTGTGTTTCCATACTGACCAGTGGGTGTCGCTGTTATCACTGGTCAGTGTTGGAAGGACAGCGTGTCGAAGCGTATGGATTCTCTTCTGTCCCGGAGACAACTCGGTGGAGGTGGTCCTCCGAGTTGCATTCTGGGTGAGGGTAGAAGAGTGAAGGTAACAGGCCTGCTTAAACCAGCAGCTCCATCGATAGTTATTGCTACATGTGGGGGCGTCATCCGGGATTTGTTGACCATCGGTTCTCGCAACCCAGAGAAGTGTTTTACCGGGAGTTTACGGAGAGAGCTGGACTTTGAAAAAAAAATTCTTCAGGAAGAGAAAAGGTTAAACTGCAGGACTTTATTTCTGAATGCGTAGACGGTGGGCGCCAGTGGGGGCACGGGAGCTGCGTGACCAGAGGAACAAGTGGGAGGAGCCTACCCTGCTTGTTACCGCGTGGGACGCGTGTATGTGTTTGGCGCCAAAGGAGAGGAGAGGCCTCGTGATCGTGCTGAGAAGATCAGAGTGTGGCCATGTCTTTTCTGGTGATGCAGCCAATCATGGGACCGAGAATGTTCCCTATAAGCACCGTGATGAATGCTGTGCTATCTGGAACTCTGCTTAAAGATACTGGAGTTCATTTGAAGCCGCAGGGGAGGTTTGTCCTGTATACCTCAGGAGATATTGAGGGACTGGGTATGATCTGCCACCGATGTGAAGGATTGGCAGTACATCTCCATCCGTTTGGCCGATGTCCGCAATGTGGAGAGTACTTGTTTGTGGTGGAGCAACCTACCACGTCGCCCCGTGCTTATCGGATAGATTGGGCAACAGGTATCGCCACAGTAGAAGTTGCTACTGCTACGGAGAGAGAACGACAGGCCACCACTTTGCCTGTTGTTGTTGATAATGTTCCCGCGGGCGTGGTCGAGGCCTACCCAAGAGGTTACCTGAACCGGAGCTACCAGAGTCCACGTCAGGAACGGGTAAGCCACTGATGGGGAATGTATCTGGGACTGTGAGTAAATATCTACCAGCAGAAGAGTTGGGAGACTCGGAATTAGAATCCATGTCGGATCTTTCTGGGGATGATGACCTATTTGAGACTATGTCACGAGCTGTTATGGTCACAAGGTGAAGATGTTGCTTCTGCTATGACTTTCCCTGAATATACAGCCCTGAGTTCTGGGAAGATGTCACCCTGTGTGGAGCCACACAGTACTGTTACCAGGACTTTGCCAAAAGTTGCTAGTTCACTACAGACACCGGCTGGGTCTATGGTGAGCAAATCATTGGATTCCTGTGTACCGCCTGGTATGGGGAGAAACAGATCTTTGCCCAAACTTGCACGTTTGCAGAGGATGTTAAACAAGCGTGTAGCTGCTGAGTATGGTTTGGAGTTCCCCTATGTGCCCCAGGATATAATGCAGGTGATTGAAACTAATCGGGAACTTTGGTAAAGTGAAGCTGTTTTGGACTATTTGTCTGTGCCTAAGCCTTTCCGAAAGACTGGATGTTCTGTTAAGATGGATGAATGTTTTAGTGGATGTTTCATGCACTGGAACTTCGGTCGGCACATCTATGCTGACAAAGTATTTATCTGCAGGCCCGGAAAAGATGATGTTGTCTACTTCATTACCACCGTGGATAAAATGGTAAAACCAATGACATTGCCAGATCCCCGGTTTTATTGGTAATTCTGGACAAAAGAACCTTGCAAGTAGTTAGCTAGTTAGTGTCACTGTAAAGAAATCTGCGTGGTCAAGATTTACATATTATGCTCAGTGTTTTAAATCCAAGGACTTCTTTTTGCTAGCTGGATTTTTTTTTTCTTTAT
Source organism: Aquarana catesbeiana (assembly GCF_042186555.1). Classification (NCBI taxonomy): domain Eukaryota; kingdom Metazoa; phylum Chordata; class Amphibia; order Anura; family Ranidae; genus Aquarana; species Aquarana catesbeiana. Next base: position 375,004,229 of record NC_133327.1, read on the forward strand.
TTGAAGAGATCATAGTAGAGGGATGGACTCCTTAAGTTTATTCCCATATGGATAAAACTGAGGCTTTGCTCCTAATATTTTACAGTATATATATGTGTGTGTTTAGTAAGTTTTCCTTTTCAGGAATTATTGGATCTTCTATCAAGCTGGGAGGCTTTTCAGCTAGATAGATAGTAAGGTTGTGTACAATCATAGGATGGTTTTGTTTGCGGATGTGAACATAATGTTTTATAGATGTAAGTCTTATAATATCTTTCCACTGTCTTTTCCTCTCTCTTTGTCTATCCAAGTTATAAGAAACTCAAATACTTACTCCCAGGCTTGGGAGTTACTGTTACTGTTTTTGGACAGACGTTGGGGTCTACTGTAGTGGGGGGAGTATGTAGCGCTGGTAGATTTGCGATCTACCATATGTTAGGTAAATTTAGTAACTTGTTCATTAAATAGGTTAGGTTTGCCTCTGTTCCAGCTTGGCTGACGTTGTGTGTGTTTCCATAATGACCGGTGGGTGTCGCTGTTATCACTGGTCAGTGTTGGAAGGACAGCGTGTCGAAGCGTATGGATGCTCTTCTGTCCCGGAGACAACTCGGTGGAGGTGGTCCTCCGAGTTGCATTCTGGGCGAGGGTATTTATGGGACAGACGCCATATTGTGGGGTTCGTTTTTACAGCCACCTGCTGGCCCTCCTGGCCGACTGGTATGCATTAGAGAGCAATCTCGTGGTCTTCCGTCCAGGAGGCCCACGCCACTGTGGTACAGGGGTGGGCCCAGAAGCTGTCTGGGGCCTACCACAGCAGCCGAGGAATGGTCCTGAGCTGTCTATCCAGAAGGGAAGAAGCTGGACAACCGAGGAGATCCCAGGGGAGGACCCGTCATGGAAGGATCACGCAGCGTGCTGGTCTGGAGAGGGGCCTGGTGACTCAGTTGGAGGACGTATCCTAAAAGTAACTATACAGCATAGTGTTGCCGGGTTGGCTTAAAGGTTCAAGCACTGTGACTGACTTTCATTGCAGAAAACCAATACATCCTGTGGCAGAGGATCGTACAGGTTTACCCCAAACAAGTCTGTGGCAGAGACTTTTGTTTGTGCTACGTACTGGCTGCTAGGCAAGTGAGGGAGGCCTATCCAGGCGAGCAAAGAGTGTGTCCCATGAGGGGAGCGCATTCTATTGTAATATCCAAATTCTACCAGGACATTTGTCAAGAATCTTACAAGAAGATATTTGAGTTTCTTCTGCAGTTTCCCTTCTGCCTCTTTCCTGCTACTTCCTTAGTAAATCGTTTAAAAAAGCATTGAAAACGTATTCAAGTGTTGGTGTGTGTATCGTCCAGAGGTAAACTCAATGGAACCCTAGACCCGGTGACGGTAAAACAAAGGGAAGGAGAGTGAAGGTAACAGGCCCGCTTAAACCAGCAGCTCCATCGAGAGTTATTGCTACATATAGCTACCCTTGTAAGTATTTTTAAGAGCGAGGGTTTCTTTGGGATTATCAAGTTTTATTCCATTTTAATTTTCCTTGTTATCATCCTTTTCCTTGACAGGGTCAGAGCAAACTAATTTTTCTATTATCTATATTATATATACCCCAATCATGTGCATGCTCCTGAAGACTGGAACAGTCCATGAAAAGTGTAGAACTGATATATGCGGTGTTTCTATCCTTCTTGTGTTCTACCAGCTACTCTTTGTATGTTATACATATTAACTGCTTGGAACCGTGTGAATATTTACCTCTACCACATATGTATGTGTGTATTATATGAATTGTATTGGAGATTTTACATGTACTGTAATTACCATTATGTACCTTCTTACCACCATATATATAGGGGGTCCATATAGTGAACTTGGTGTTGAGTTATTCACTTTGGACAAACACTGAGGACAAGGGGGCACTCTTTACATCTAGAGGAAAAAAGATTTCATTTCCAAATCCGGAAATGTTTCTTCACAGTAAGATCTTTGAAAATGTTGAATAGACTCCATCCAGAGGTGGTTCTGGCCAGTTCAGTAGATTGCTTTAAGAAAGGCCTGGATTCATTCCTAAATGTATATAATATAATTGGGTACTAACATTTATAGGTAAAGTTGATCCATGGAAAATCAGATTGCCTCTCTGGGATCAGGAAGGAATTTTTTCCCCTGCTGTAGCAAATTGGATCCTGCTTTTATGGGTTTTTTTTGCCTTCCTCGATCAGCTGTGGGTATAGAATTGGGTATATGGGATTGTATGATATTTTTTATTTTATTTATTTTTATTTTTTAAAGGTTGGACTGGATGGATTTGTGTCTTTTTTTCTTTTTTTTAACCTGACTAACTATGTAACTATGTAACCTTTCTCATTAAATACACAATATACAATCATATTGCATAGTGTATGGCCATCTTTATACAAGTACATAGGAGGGAGTGAACACAAACACTCAGCTGTTAAGCCCTGTTCACAACTCTGCATTCCCACGTGCGCATTTTTTTTTTTTTTCCGAGGGGGGAGGCGTTTTTCACTCATCACACATAGGGCATCTCATCTACCTGAATGGGCTGCACTACACACAGCAATTGCCCCAAAAAAGCTTCAGAAGTTTTTTTTAGAGCTGAGCTTGATGAATTTTTTACTGTGATTTTTGGTGCAGCGCATTTCTGAAATGTAAGGAAACGCACGGATGTGAATGGAGCCTCATTGTTCTTGTGTTAAGGCACCAATTTTACTTTCAGGCCCCATTCACTTCTAGCATAGTGGGAGCGAACGTCTTGTGTCTCGTTTTTTCCTGTGACACACATAGGGCAGCCCATTGATTTCAATGGGATGCACTACATGTGGCTCATGGGACATTTTGGCATTTTGTGGGTTGCATTTTTTTTACTGTGCGTTTTTTAGCATTTGCCACTCATTTTTTCACATGACAAAATGTGTGTTTGCTTCTGTGTTTTCCTGTGCAGAAAACCAAATGAACATAAAAACAAATATACCATGACTGAGAGAGAATGTTTAGGTATAGAGTAGAAATTGGATGTACTAACTACTATTATCTATTGGGGCACCATTTTGACCTGGTGACTGAGTATGCACCCCTCAAGCATGTGGTCCAGAAGAAAGAGGCAAATAGGAAGTTGAACCGATGGTTTTTCTCCAGCATTATTATTTTGTGATAAAACATTAACCAGGTACTAGAATAGGAAATGTGGACATCCTGTCTGAGGTACAGGCCCAATTGACTCTATGGGTAGTGGGAACTTAGGTTCCTATTCATGTTTGTTTGAGCAATTCTCAAGCGGTACTGCATTTTGCACATAACGAAAATGTAATGTAAATGTAACGAAACTCCAACAAGACTATGGGCAAAACGAATCCCGTGAATCCGAACTAAGCTTTTTATTCTCCAGCCTAACCCAATGGTTGGAAAAAAAATCGCTTACCTATTGGCATATCCAAAGCTTCAAAGATTATATTAAAGATGACCTAAACCCCTTAGGACTGCGAGTTCAAATCTTCCCCTCCTTTGACAATATAAGTGCTACATTTAAAATAGCCTGGGAACAAAATCTTAAACTATGCTCTGTGGGGATGATGAAATTGCTGATGGAATAATATCAGAGACGCATGATGGAGATAGATGTGAACATAGATCAGATTTATTTTAAAAGTAAACCCCTAGAAGCCCATCCCTCCTTCTCAAACCTCAATGACAAACTAAAAATACACATAGAACTTTTCAACAAAAATATTCTTTTAAAAAAAGAGAATACATTTCTCAGAGATAAACAAGCATTTGAGAAAGGAAAAACGTACAAATGGGCTCAAAAGTCAGGTAGTAGAAGTCTTAAACGAAATCCAAGACATTATCCTAAACATTCAGATGTATCTGATTCTTCCTCTATATCATCCAATATCTCACATTCCTCGCATAGACAACCTGGACACAATAGAAAAGCTAAAAGACGCCAGGAAGGCAACCATCCCCTAGGCAATGATACCAAAAAAACATTTCCCAAACTACAGTCTCGGGCCTCTCGTGTTGGTGATCAAAGTCCCATGACAACTGTATCATTACCTGTCAATGACTCTGGTATACCAACATCAGTGGAAACCTCTCTACCAACACCTTCAGGTAAAATTCCATCAATATTTTTCCCAAAAAACCAGGGGAACTCCCAAGCACTACCAAACCCTTGACTAATGTAGCTGCATTACCCTCCTTGGATGAGGTGAATCTGTCCTCACATACCCTCACCCTAGAAGAAGGTCTCACTTTTTGCCCTAATAATAGATTAGATAAATTTACAGCTATAAAGGATTTACATTTATATACTCGTAAGTTACTATTAAAAAGCATGTTTGATAAACACAAACAAGACTACGAAGGCTGCCGCACATTCAGTGAGCGACAAGCCCTTGATAGTCTAAACTCCTTACTACAAGAAAGTGAGACCCTAGACCTAATAGACACCCTAGACCTGGAAGCTCTTTTGGGAGAGGATGGGGACTCGTCCACCAAATCCAAGAAATCTTCCCTCAAAAAGGCCTCTTCCATGTACCCAGCACCTAGTTCTAATCATGGCGTGGCCACCTTCTTAAAAATGATGTCTCAGGAGATAAAATCCCTTAAACCCACATCCCTTCATACTCCTAATTTGACAAAAAAAGAAAAAATAGCCTTATATAACCTTTCCAATAACCACAACATCACCATTAAACCGAGTGACAAAGGGGGAAATATTGTCCTGATGGACAATGAACACTATAAAAAAATGTGTTTCAAAATTCTTAAAAATCGGGATTGGTACCGTCCAGTAGGTACCGACATAGTGGAGGCATTTAATAAGAAATTTTATCTATTTGTAGATGAGGCATTCCAAAACAACATTATCTCAAAACAAACTTGGGAATTCATTCGAACTCCCCACCCATGCGTACCAACATTCTACGCACTACCTAAACTACATAAAAATATGAATGATCCCCCAGGGAGACCAATTCTATCTGGGAATGGATCAATCACGGAAAATATGTCTAGACTCATAGATGAACATATTAGACCTTTTGTTTTGGCCATTCCCTCGTATATTCGTGACACGATTCATCTTTTACAAATTTTGCAGGATGTCCAAATCCCGAATCATTGTACTCTTGTAACCATTGATGTAGAGGCCCTCTACAGCTTGATTCCCCACTGTAGAGGGCTGGCCTGCATCCAGAAGGTTCTATCACAAACTAGTCACCATGAGGCTTCATTTAATGAGTTTATACTCCATTCCTTAGACTACATACTCAACCATAACATCTTTTCCTTCGATGGAAGATTTTTCCTCCAGGTACAGGGCGTAGCCATGGGCAATTGCTGTGCCCCTGGATACGCCAATCTGTACCTGGAGGAATGGGAAAAGACTATCTTCAGCAATGAGGATCTCTCTATGTACCTGTGCCACGTTATTATGTGGCACAGGTACATAGATGACATCTTCATCGTCTGGGATGGCACTCAATCTCTTCTCAATGAGTGCCTAGAAGCATTAAATAAAAATATGTTCAATCTCAAATTCACCATGACATCTGATAAGGCTACCATCACTTTCTTGGACACTGAAATCTCAATCAATGAATCCAATATATTATCTTCTAAACCGTTTAGGAAACCCACCGCTGGCAATACGGTATTACATTCATCCAGCTTCCACCCTAAACCATTAATTAATTCAATCCCCTACGGTGAATATTTGAGAATAAAACATAATTGCTCAAATTATTCAGCTATTTATGGCTATAGCCATAAATGTCTCAAAAGGGCCTTCAAACGTGCCAATTTGAAAGATAGATACCAACTATTAATTCCCAAACAAAAATCTACCACTGATGTTGATTCCAGAATAATCACTACTTACACAAATGACCACAACAAAGTGAGACAGATATGCCAAAAATATTGGCACTTACTGACTTCCGATCCAACCATAGGCCCCTTTGTACCCCCGAGACCCCCAATTACATACAGACGTGCCATCTCTGTGGGAGACTTATTAGTTCAAAGTGAATACAGGGGACAGGAAAGAGGTGATCCATGTACTGCAGTGGGCACATTCCAATGTGGATCTTGTGCCTACTGTAAGTACATGGACACAAGGAGGAATATATACTTACCAAACGGTAAGCATTTTGTGCCCAAACATTTTTCAAACTGCCAAATAACAGGAGTAGTGTATCTGCTACTGTGTAATTGTAACTGCTTTTATGTGGGGAAAACCCTACAAAAACTATGGCCATTTATCGCCATCTTACGGCCATGCAGTCAGCCGACCCTGACCTTCCCTTAGGCAGACACGTAGCCCAGGTACATGGTGGCATTTGTCCTAAAATCTCGGTACTAGTATTGGATTGCTTGCATCCAAGTCCTTGTGGAGGAGATTTTAATAAGATCCTCCTACAGCGGGAACTCCGCTGGATATCAAGACTTGACGCGACAATGCCACCAGGCCTTAACGAGGCCTTTAACCTGAAACCATTTCTTCCAGGTTTCTCTACAGGAGGTTATGATAAGGAACTATAAAAAATTGTAAGTTCCTCTTACTGTCTACCATTCCCCTCCTTTCCCTCCATTTTTGTTATTTTTTTGTCTTTTTCTCTACTCGCTATTTTCATCATGCTACCTATCTGCTCTAAATTTAGTCTAAATGGATGTTTATCCTTGACATAGCAAAAGTGTTTTCAGACAAAGCAAATATCAAATATTGTATCACACAGTTAAATATAAATGTTCATTTTTATACTGTGACATCTATTGGATCTATTTGTCTTTTTCTGTTAAACATAAATGTATACTTGCATTGTAATACCTATGGGAATCACATATGTCTATTATTGTTTTCTCTTCTAGGAATTATTATTTGCATCCCCATTGTAAAGATGAGATTCCCATGTCCGGACAGTCCAAGATATACTGGCCAAACCTCTTCAATTCCTTCCTAAATGTATTATTTTTTAAAAATATATATTCCCTTCTACAACCATATCATAATATCTGGGTCTGCGTTTGTGCGGATTTCGCTGTTGTCCCCACCAGGATGGCTCGTCGGCGTTCCCCGACACGGAAAGGCCTCCGATTCCATATGCTAGGGACGGAGGCTTTTCCTCATCAGCTCTGTTGCGCATGCGCCCGACACGGTTCTTGCGCAGGCGCATTGGGAACTTCCCATTCCATTCTGTCAGGCTGCTCTCCTTCCGTGTCGGCGCCCTCTGTAGACGTCTGACGTCATCGCGTTCTATGACACACTGGCATCAGACGCTGCTCTGGCCGAGGAGCCACGATGGGCTGGCTTCACAGTGTTTATGCACACAGCTGATTGTCTTTAGGAACCCTTCACCTATCTCCAATCCAAGTTTATCATTCCCACCTGAGCTTTTTTTTTGACGCGATTGATTGGTTGCTTAGCCTATCCACCCCTCAAACACTAGGTATATAATCCTAACCTAACACACACATCCCTCTGCTGCATAGCTGAGAGGAGCTCAGCACTTTCTCTGCAAGGGGTTTCAGCGCAACCAACCACTAAGGGTCAGTTATGGAAATTAAATTCCCTTTTTTTTCTTCTCAATACCTATGCCCCATTGAGACTTGCTCTCTTATAAGAGGGTATATATCTATATACTTTGATTTTGTTACAAGATACAAAGGAAGGACCTTTTATAGCTCAGTGTTCCTTACTAGACATTTTTCCTCCATTGCTTTTTTAGACACACACCAAGTCTGCCTATCAGAGGTGGCTCTTGTGAGCCCTGACTTTTTTGGTGGTGACATCCAAGCTGATTCTGCACAGCACTTATGACTTCTTTTCCATCCTTCTAATAACAACTGCTTTGTATGTCAGTGATTTGTGAAAAGCAAATGAACCCCTTGGACCCAAGGATGTGGGAGCCCATCTCTCAACATTTCTATGTACAATATTTACAATGAAGAGACAAATGCTCTGTGAGTATACATACACATATATATTTGTTCAGATTTGGGATTTTATGCTGTCCTTGTGCCTTGTTGGAAGACAACAGTCTCTTAAACTCTTAATTGAATCTCTTTTATGTTATATGTAGGTGCCAACATATTTACTTACACATACTCATGTATAATTTTCCTTTTTTAGAAATACATCAAACTGCCTCTTTGAAACCTCTGAGGAAGGAAACATACATTATAGAAAGAACTGAGTCTTTCTAAGCTATTCCGAAACATGTAGGGTGCCTTGTGTTGTCTTATTTTCACTCCAGTTAGCTGACCTTTGAGTCCACTGGGGGGGCTTATCGCAACACTCTAGCAGTTGGATCATAATCAATCATTGTCTTCTTCACCTTTTGATCTTATTGATTCTATGTTGCATGTATTTTGTATATTTTGTAAACAATAAAACTTTTTGATAATTTTTTAATATAATCTCATTGTACTCTATTTTGCACCTATAGATTATTTCCTGGTGATATACTGCCCATAATATCCCCCCTTGGGGCACATACCTATTTTGGTTTTCTTCCTTATACATGGGATGTGGCAGAAACCCCCAGGAAAAACCTAAACACTGGTTCCTCCATATTTTTTTATTTGCATTTTGCACATAGGGCAGCTTATTCGCTTGAATGAGCTGCCCTATGCTCAATTGTCACTCCAAAGAAACTCAAGGACCACATTTTGGACCTAACCCAGGAACGACCTTACACACACATTGCCACTATTGTCATGTGTTTTATCGTGCGACAATTGCAGCAAAACCATGCCATTTTTGGGGTGACATTCAAGATGATTGACATCCAAATGTGTGTTACAAAAGTAGAGGGATTGGGGTAAATTAGCCCCCGGGACTTTAAAGCTGGTATTATCAAGTGAGTACAATTAAAATTATGTAATAATTATGCAATATCTAAACTCTGTAAAATGAATCTTTTATTCAAAATTTATTATTAACAAAAATATTAAAAACAACCGATCTTTCAGTCTGAATCAATCAATAATGACAAGAAATTTGACAAAACCACTCAATGAATACCACTCAACATGTTTCGCTCAATTCATGAGCTTCACCAGGAGTTTTTGGTACATATGTGGCATACTACAAATAAAAGAGAAAAAAGGTACATAAATCAAATGATTCAAAATCAGTACATACAGCGCATATGTTGTCTAGAAAAAAGAAAGAGAACAAACGAAAAAACAAGCAAAAAAGAAGAACACAAATACTTATTGCATACATAGAAGAAAAATGATCCTATAGATCAAGATGAATATCTCTAACGAGATTTTTTTTTAAAAACCCTTGAAATAATCAATTTTAAAGAATTATATATATTCTCTTGTAGGTCCACCATTAGTGAACAAAATTATTCATACAATAAAAAACTTAAACCATAATCAGTGAGACTCACTTACCAAGCCCATCGAAAATTGGAGGAAAGTCAAATATAAATTGTAGAAATGGAAAACCCAGTGGTTCACATTCAAGGGTAACTAGATATGTTTCACCCGCTTAGGACCTTCCGAACATTGTGGCCAACAGAGGGGCTATATGTGGAATACATTAACCAAAGGTTGAATGTTAAAAGAAAACATATAGTTTGTATATTATCCAGCATAAGTATGTGGGGGCAGATATAGTAAAAGATTAAAGATATAAATTTACCTTTGGTTGAATCAAGGTATATTGTTAAAGGCTAAAAAAGCCTTATAAACAAAGTTGAAAACAGAGCACAGCTGCTCCAGAGTCTCCAATGGATGACACGTCAGCAAAACGCCCTTATATGTCAAAGCGAAAGGTCCATAATCAAACAGCCCCAGTGTGCTGGCAATAGAAATAAATAGAGTGTGAACCAAAATAAACAAAAATCAATCACCAACAGTGAAAAAACACTGCAGCGGTGAAGGAGATCAATTACCTGTGTGATGGAGTGGATGCATAAGGAAGGGGAGAAAGGCATTCAGCTCCCCTTGGAGCCACAAAGCCTTTGAACACAAAAGCTCCTATGGTTACACAAGCTAGTACGGCAAAAAATTTGTCTGTTCACGCACCGGGCTATTCGGAAGCTCACACGAGCACTTCACTCACTAACACCTCTTCTTTAACCTTGTCTCCCAACATATAGGTAAGCAATGCTAACCCTGCACCTATGCACTCGGATTTTCGTCCAGCACCTATATTCTCCCAACCAGTAATAGATTAAAAAAAGACAGCAAATTCGGACATGCTAAATCCGAAAGTGCCGAGAACAACTTCGAAGTGATAAATTTGTTCTCTTATCCCCTCTCAGCTGAACAAGTGTCCATTCTAAAACTAGGTTTGACCTTTTGTCTTACACAAAGGGTTGACCAATTTGAATTAATCAAAGACATAAATCTCTTCTCGAGAAGGTTAATGTTCAAAATCCTATATGACAAACCTGATACATCTACCAGGGGTCGGGCCTGGATGATCATGCCTGGCAGGACATGACCATTGCAGATATAAAAGCCATGGAGGAGTTGATGGAGCTATGGGAGGAGGGAGGCCTGGAGGAGAGTGACCTGCTTGAGGCAGATTCTCTTCTGCTTGGTGTGGACCCCCCTCCCCCCCTACCTCCATCCTCCGTCCTCACTTCTTTTCCTCGACTTTTATCTGAACCTAGGAAATACAAGCCAAAATCCCGCACTTTTCCGACTCTTCAAGGTAACCCCAATGTTTGGGCGTTTACTAATCAGGTCACTAGAGAAATCACACAAACAAAATTGAAGGACTTATCTGGGTCAACCACTTCACAACTAGAGGCCCTCAAATATTTACAAGGCAACAAAGACATTGTGATCAAGCCCTCCGATAAGGGGGGCAATTTGGTCATTATGGATAAAGACCATTATGAAGCCATGGTGTTAGCCATAGTTCAAAACCAACAATGGTATTGAAAAGTTTCCCCCAGTCACCTTACTTTAACAACCACCAGATACAAACATCTTATTGGTACAGTATACCATAAAGGTCTAATAACCAAAAATACTTGGGAATTCCTTAATGTGAGTGCACCTCATACCCCTACCCTATACGCACTTCCCAAAATACACAAAGACATCAATAGACCCTCAGGTAGACCTATAGTATCGGGGAACGGATCCCTCACCGAAATGGCAAGTAAACTGGTGGATGACATTTTAAGACCCCATGTGGAGGGTCTTACATCTTACCTTCAGGACACGGGGGATCTCCTCTGAGTCTTGGATGGTATCTGTATACCCTCTGATTCGTGGTTGGTGACCTTGGATGTGGAGGCCCTCTACAACTCCATTCCTCATACCCTGGGGGTGGAGGTTGTGGGGGGCTTCCTATCCGAAGATCCAGATGCCTCTGTGGAATACCACCAATTCATTCTGGATCTCCTTCTCTTCATTCTGTCCAACAACATTTTTTTATTTGGGGGTTCCCACTACCTCCAGATACAGGGAGTGGCTATGGGGACTAAATGTGCCCCAGCCTATGCCAACCTGTATCTGGGGGGGTGGAAGCGTGAGTTGTTTTACAGAGATGACATGCAGGCGTTTTTCTGGCATATTTTGGTGTGGAGACGTTTCATCGACGACATCTTTTTTATTTGGCAGGGTAATAAACATACCCTTCTTACCTTCTTGGACAGCCTTAAGGTCAACAAATACAATTTAAATTTTACGTTCAAATTGAGTCAACAACATTTGACCTTTCTGGATGTTTAAATCTCAGTTGATGAGGAAGGAAATGTTGGAACCACCCTCTACCGAAAGCCATCGGACGGAAATGCGTTACTCCATGCCACTAGCTCTCATCCCGCCCCCCTTATTAACAATCTACCATTTGGGCAATACCTTAGAATTAGGCGGAATTGTAGTGCGGAATCAGATTTTGAACATGAAGCCAAATTGCTTCAGTCCCGACTACGTCAACGAGGCTATAGCAATAAATGCTTGAAAAGGGCTTACTTGAAAGCAAAAAATCAGAGGAGGTCTTCACTTATACACCAAGTAAAGTCCAAAAAAGTGGATTCAAGCGTCAGGATAATTACCAGATTTTCTGGCCAACAGAAACAGGTACGAGGTATAATTCAGAAATACTGGAATCTGCTAATGGGTGATGAAAGAGTATCTAAACACTTAAAATCCTACCCAGAAATTACGTTTAGGTGCTCCAGATCCTTGGGAGACACCTTGGTGCATAGTCATCATGAGACCCGTACCCAACCAGTGACAGAATCCAAAAAGTGTAGCAGACCCTGTCACAAATGCCAGTTCTGCAGATTTATTAATTCTGCTAGAGGCATTATGCTTCCAAATGGTCGCTTCTTTAAACCTAAGTTTTCCGTGATGTGTCAATCCATTGGGATTGTATACATTATGATATGTGAGTGCCAAATGTTTTATGTTGGTAAAACTAAACGTCCTTTTTTCTGCAGAATCAGGGACCATGTGTCCCTGGTTCTGAAGAAAAAAATGGAAACCCCAATTAGTCGGCACATGGGTCTGCACCACAATTTTGATAGTAGCAAAATGCACTTCTACGCTCTGGAACATGTCCCCCCTGGGGAGCGTGGGGGTGATTATGATAATATACTGTTACAGCGAGAGGCCCGCTGGATACACACCTTATCAGCTCTGAAACATCCGTGCCTCAATGATGCCTTTAGCTATAAACCATTCCTCTAGATTTATGTTGAATCAAGCAATATTGTCTATAAGATAGTCGTTTTGCTGTTTTCCTCTGGGTTGTACAATTATAAGATATTTTGTACAATTATTCTCATTTTTTGATTTGTGTTTCTATATATGTGTATGTATGTTTTCCCTCTCACCATACAGTGGACTCTCTTCCCTAGCCCATATATACATTGTTTACAATATATATTCAACACTTGCTCCTGATTGGTTAATTGGGTAACTGACTCCCCGCTGGGGAGTTTTTCTCCTTCCCTTCTTGGCCCACACGGACACTAGGGGCACTTACAGGCAGAGTGAGTAATCAATCGCTTGCCCATGGGGGCCCTAGAGGCATTGACTCCCATTCTGATGCATGTAAGTTACTGGCAAACGGAATTCCAGATTATTGGATTTCTTATGAGATTTTTTTATTATCTTTATGTCTATGAACAAAAGATATTTATCTTAAGAATAGTTTATCCCTGGATATGACCATTTTTTCTTGATTTCCCAGACTTAGATAACTTTACCAGCCTTTTTCTTTTTCCCCTCTTGTTTTTTTTTCCCCCAACGAAGATGGCTGAAGCGACGCCGATCTCTGCCTTTTTAGGCATCCATCGACGCGTGCGCGGTGACTCCGTTCACGTTGTGCGCGCCGGGATCTAACGCGCCTGCGCAAGGACTAAAGATATGGAACTTAGAATATGTCATACCTCCTGAACGTCGGTAACCACGTGCACACGTGGGAGGGCCTCATCTCATGTCCGCATCTTGGCGGTGACGTCAGACGCCGCCGAGATGGAGGGACCTATATAGTGGGGCTTGTTTAGCTGCTATTTTCTGACAGTGGCTTTGTGGCTCCAAGGGGAGCTGTATGCCTTTCTCCCCTTCCTTATGCATCCACTCCATCACACAGGTAATTGATCTCCTTCACGCTGCAGTGTTTTTTTCACTGTTGGTGATTGATTTTTGTTTATTTTGGTTCACACTCTATTTATTTCTATTGCCAGCACACTGGGGCTGTTTGATTATGGACCTTTCGCTTTGACATATAAGGGCGTTTTGCTGAAGTGTCATCCATTGGAGACTCTGGAGCAGCTGTGCTCTGTTTTCAACTTTGTTTATAAGGCTTTTTTAGCCTTTAACAATATACCTTGATTCAACCAAAGGTAAATTTATATCTTTAATCTTTTACTATATCTGCCCCCACATACTTATGCTGGATAATATACAAACTATATGTTTTCTTTTAACATTCAACCTTTGGTTAATGTATTCCACATATAGCCCTCTGTTGGCCATAATGTTCGGAAGGTCCTAAGCGGGTGAAACATATCTAGTTACCCTTGAATGTGAACCACTGGGTTTTCCATTTCTACAATTTATATTTGACTTTCCTCCAATTTTCGATGGGCTTGGTAAGCGAGACTCACTTATTATGGTTTAAGTTTTTCATTGTATGAATAATTTTGTTCACTAATGGTGGACCTACAAGAGAATATATATAATTCTTTAAAATTGATTATTTCAAAGGTTTTTAAAAAAAAATCTCGTTAGAGATATTCATCTTGATCTATAGGATCATTTTTCTTCTATGTATGCAATAAGTATTTGTGTTCTTCTTTTTTGCTTGTTTTTTCGTTTGTTTTCTTTCTTTTTTTCTAGAGAACATATGCGCTGTATGTACTGATTTTGAATCATTTGATTTATGTACCTTTTTTCTCTTTTATTTGTAGTATGCCACATATGTACCAAAAACTCCTGATGAAGCTCATGAATTGAGCGAAACATGTTGAGTGGTATTCATTGAGTGGTTTTGTCAAATTTCTTGTCATTATTGATTGATTCAGACTGAAAGATTGGTTGTTTTTAATATTTTTGCTAATAATACATTTTGAATAAAAGATTCATTTTACAGAGTTTAGATATTGCATACATTATTTTAATTGTACTCACTTGATAATACCAGCACCTTTAAAGTCCCAGGGGCTAATTTACCCCAATCCCTCTACTTTTGTATCCATTTATTAGGGATGTGGTGCTAAGGGAAAACTGTCCCTGCCCTCTCAAATTAGAAATCCAAATGTGCGTTGTGCATTTTGCCGTAATTTGGAATTGGCAGAATCAAATAGATTCCAAATTGCCCATATGTGAACAGGGCCTTACTATTGCTGAGCTACACTGTAACAACCCTGGGAATGAAACCAGTGTTAAAGCGGTAGTAAACCGCTGGACATTTTTGTTTTTGTACCCTGCAAGGTAATGTCATAATTTGCTAGTATGCATCGCATACTAGCATATTATGTTAAACTTACCTTAAAACAAAGCCCTTCAAGCACAGAGATGTCAGAGCTGCAGGTGCTCCCATCTTCATTCATCTTCCTTCCGTGTTCATGGACTCAGGCTGTGTGACTGGTCAGAACCTTGATGACAACACTCCCGCGCATGTGCACGGGAACTGCAGTTTACGGCACAGGGCTCTGAAGGAACGGCCTGGATGCCCATTCCTTGAGAGCGCATGTGCCAGTGATGTCACTGGCTGCATGTACAGTAAATATCTTCTAAATGGTGCTTAGAGAATAGGGCTTACCTATAGTTAAAAGTCAAAAATGGTTACTCCCACTTTAATTTAGTCGACAAAAATATTTTCCTCATAGTTTTCGTTAGCTGCATGTTTTCAGTGACAAAAACTAAACAAAAATTAAAATTGAATGAAGTCAATTGACAAAACTAAAATCAATTCTAATTTTCATTTAATCGATTAAAACCTCCAGTTCATTTTAGTTAACTAAAGTCTAATGGGTTTAGTTAAATTTTAATGCATTATTTAAGCATTTTGCTAGAATTTCCAAACTCATTATATACACCTGGAGTAAAAATCGAATAACATGTTATTATTTATGGTATTCGGGTTTGAACATGCACTACAGACACAGATTTAGTCATGATTTATACCGTCTTTATAAATAAAACCAAGTTTCATAAACAAAAAAAATATTACTTTTTGACAAACAGAAGTGCAACTAAAAAAACTAAACATTATTGGCTATAATGCCAGGCTGCATGTGGGGATGGGGAAGTAAATGGGAGTGAAGGCGTGCACAGGGCAAGGTGCATTATACTTTGGGGATGGGGAGGTGACCTGCAAGTGGGGATGAAGTAAATGGAAGTGAAGGAGTGCACATGGCAAAGTGCATTATATTTTGAGGATGAGGAGGTAATCTGCAAGTGGAAATGGGGAAGTAAATGGGAGTGAGGGAGTGCACAGGGCAGAGCCTGTTATTTTACACAGTGCTATGCACTGCTGCCTTGCTGGGAAGGGAAACACTCACCACGTCACATCTAGACAGACACAAATATGATGGAGGGCATTGTTCCAGAACTCCCAGGCAGCAGGCAGACAGAGGGAGCTTGTGTCTCTCAGCCAATACAGCTTGCCGATAGAGTAAGGGGGCTGGGGCTTTAACAGACAGGTGGAGCTCTGAGGAAAGAGAACTTCAGGTGGGTACTGGAGATTTTAGTCGACTAAAATGTACTGGAGATTTTAGTCAACTAAAATACAACTGAAACTAAAATGGCATTTTAGTCAAAAGACTATGACTATAACTAAATTTGAAATTTGACCTCAACAGTGATTGAAACAAAGAGGGGGTATGTATTAGAGTATTTCATAGGGAGCCTGGAAAAGTCCTGTTTGGGATTTACACATCTCCCAGGTTCTTTTCTCTTTCTTACATCTTTCAAGACCTCTGATCCACCCCAGATCTCTGTTAGGCAATTTAGTCCTATCTGAGACACACAGTCAGTTATCTGCAGTCTGGGGAGCAGACAGGTCACATCTCTTGGGGCAAAAGGTTGGTGAAAAACATAAACCTGTGTATGTTGAGACTGACAAGCATTAGCCTTGGGTAGCCTGTTAGCTAGGTTTGCTGGTGTGTAGTTAGGAGACCAAACCCTGCTAGGCTTTTGTTTCTTATTTAAAAGTTTCATTCATTTCTTCTGAAGTATTGTACAGCACCTGTAAAAAGCTTTTAGGCTCCATTCACACTAGCGCGTTTTTTGATGCATTTTGCATTTTGCAGAAATGCACGGGAATTTTTTAACATGGGTTCCTATGGAACATGTTCACATCAATGCTTTTTTGTTTCTCTGCATTTTTGGAAAGGGTCGGGGACTTTTTTTCATGCAAAAAGCAGCGTTTTGCATGTAATGGATTTCAATGGACAAGCATCAAAAACGCAAGTGCACCGTTTTTGCATCGTTTGTGCAGCGTTTTTGCAGCGTTTTTGATGCGTTTTTGCGGTTTTTTTTTTTTTTTTTTTTTAATTTTTTTTTAGACTGTAAAAAAAAACTGTAAAAAAAAAAAAAAAAAACGCAAAACGCAAATCGCGGCAAAAACGCGGCAAAAACGCGGCAAAAACGCTACAAAAACGCTGCTCAAAAACGTGGCAAGCATGAAAAAAAAACCTCCAAAAACGCTCAAAAGCAACATGCATAGGTGTGAATCGAGCCTTAAACAGCACAAATAACCGCACCACTGTCTTGCCAAGATGCTACTGGAAGTTCATAGAATCCTAATGAAGAAAAATTGAATTGCATGCGCAGATCAATACATTTTTCCTTAATTGCTCATCTCAGGTTACTCGATTATTGCTTGTTTCAATCTCATAAGTTGTATGATTTCTAAGAGGTCTGCTGTCTTTTCTTCTCAAACACAATTCAGGATTTTCTGTCCTTTTAATTACACTCTGTGGCCTGCATTCACTGAGAATTTTACTTTTCTAGCCTCATACTGAGTAAAATCATCAACCAACACAGGAAGTAAGGACGTGAGCAGTTCAATGTTTAACACAACACAAGGAATGTAAAACTGTCCCACCAGGCAGAAATGGAAACATCTAGGAAACAACAGGCTAAATAGTATGTTAAACGTTTTCTTTTACCAATCAGTTTTAGTGCTGCACTGCATTTTGTATGTGGAAATAGTATGTATGTGTATTTGGAAATAGTATACAACTTTTTATTTTCTAAGTGTAGTAAATGGGCATTCTTGACTTTGTTTGAAGCTTGTTAAACACTTTATGCTGGCCTGTAATGAAAGATGTAGTGGTTATTTTACGTTGAATAGTGAAAATATAACAAATTGCAGAACTGAGTATAAAATTTGCCAATGAATTTCGGCATGCATTACAATATGAATAGTCAATAACTTATTATATATATTTTTTGCTATGAAAGTAATAATGCAGCATTTTTTTGGGAATTTGTTATGGGTGTACTATAGTCAGACATTATTTTGTCCAATGGTATTAAGTCTGGCCTTTTACTATACCACAGTTCATTATCATTAAATAAAGTAGACCTATGCCAATAAAAGTGAAGATCTGCTGTATTTTAGGGAATATCTAGTAAAGTTAGTTTATAGCTGGCCAATATCTTGAAAAATCAACATTTTGTCTTTTATTACTCATACAAAGTTGTAGTGCACTTCCTGATGTGACATTGCCTAGGTACCATATATACTCGAGTATAAGTCGATCCGAGTATAAGTCGAGGCCCCTAATTTACCACAAAAAACTGTGAAAAACGTATTGACCCGAGTATAAGACGAGGGTGAGAAATGCAGCAGCTACTGTAAGTGGAAAAAGAAGGTCAACAATGCCCATCTGCTGCTGCATGCCTCCCTGTGTCCTGTGCAGCCTACCTGTATCCTGTGCATGTGTCCTGTACATGTACATGTGTCCTGTACATGTGTATGTGTCCCTGTGTCCTGTACATGTGTCCTGTACATGTGTATGTGTCCCTGTGTCCTGTACATGTGTATGTGTCCCTGTGTCCTGTACATGTGTTTGTGTCCTGTGTGCATGTGTCCTGTGTCCTGTGTGCATGTGTCCTGTGTCCTGTGTCCCTGTGCAGCCTACCTGTGTCCTGTGCAACCTCCCTGTGGCGATCTCCATCCTCCCTGTGGCGATCTCCATCCTCTGATCAGCATGTTATAATACACTTCGGCAGCCATTCCACTGTTCAAAAGCCGCGCCTCCTTCTCGTCTGTGATAGGCAGAACACTCAGCAGTCAGCGGTCAGCCTATCACGGACATTCTCTCATTCTCATACCACGGATGAGAGAATGTCAATGATAGGCTGTACACTGACAGCTGGGAAATGAAGTGTTCAGCCTATCACAGACGAGCAGGAGGTGCGGCTTTTGAAAGCTGGAATAGCCTCCGAACGGTATTATCACACGCTGGCCGCCGTCTGCCTACATGACACGCTGATCATGCAGCCAGACGGCAGTGACTCGAGTATAAGTCGAAGGGGGCACTTTTGGCCCAAAAAAAAAGGGCTGAAAAATTCGACTTATACTCGAGTATATACGGTATTTCTATCCTATTAGCCTCATACAGTAGCTGCATATCGCCATGTAAGAATATTCTAAAGCTGGCCATACACTAATAGAATTTAGTTAGAATCTTTTTGTTTTAGGAACATTTGTTCAATTTTCTAATCATAATTGAGGTCAAATAGACATTTGTTTTCAACTGTAGGGCGAGAAAATTAAGCCTCGTACACACGATCGGATTGTTGGCCAAGAAAACTTGTCAGAATTTTGGAATTTTGTCAGAAGGGCGTTGGCCCAAACTTGTCTTGCATACACATGGCCACACAATTGTTGGCCAACAATTACGAACATAGGAACGTACTAGATGTACTACGTGGTTTTTCAGCTCTTTAGCGCCACCCTTTGGGCTCCTTCTGTTAATTTCATGTTAGTAGAAGTTTGGTGAGTGTTGATTTGCACTTTTCATTTCACGCTTTTCATTTAGTACTTTTCAGTTTGTTTCTGAACGGCTGTTCGTCAACCAGACATGTTGCGGAATAGGAGGAGATAACGTGTTATCTATTATTGGCCTTGGAGTTATTGCTTTGACATTATTTTTTTGGTTGAATAATGATTTGATTTGGTATATTTTCTATATTTTTGATGCATAGAATGCACTTTTTGGTTAAGTTCTATTGGCAGATAGCATGTCTAATTTTATTTGTTTTCTTTTTTTAATGAACAATAAAAAAAATTGTGGAGAATAATACTTAGCTATGTGTTTTACTTCAAATAACAATTTGGGAGTAGGCAGTTACATTTTAAAAAATACAATGTAAAATTGACAAGGAACACCAACATAGTTGTATCTTTAATGTTAGAAACTACGGGATAATGGTGTCCCAAATAAAAAAAAAAGCATAATAATATTACTCTTGATATCACTAGAAAAAAAAAAGCCTTTGAAAATTTGTTTGTAATAACTCCATCTGTATCACCAGCAAAGCATCTTAATTATTATCCCATTAAAAAAGAAGAGAATTGTGCACTGCATTTCGAGATTTCATAATTTGCCACGTCACGAATGTTATTCTCCATTACGAACGCTAGTTTACAAGACCAACCGCTTCTGGCTTGTCCTTGCTTCTTAGCATGCGTGTTTGTACTTTGGACTTTTGTCTGACGGACTTGTGTACACACGCTCGGAAAATCCAACAACAGATTTTGTCCGCGGAAAATTTTAAAACCTGCTATCCAACATTTGTCCGTGGAAAATCTAACAATTCTCCGATGGAGCATACACACGGTCGGATCTTCCGCCAACAGCCTGTCATCACACATTTCCTGTTGGAAAATCTGATCGTGTGTACGAGGCTTTAGAAGTAGCAGGATGGAAAGATTTTCTGGAACAAATACATTTTGAGATTTTTGTTTAAGAAGTTACATTCGGTACAAAATGAATGTTAAAAACAAACCAAAATCGAAAGTGCTTTTGATTGACAGTGGTCAAGTCATCGAATGTACTGAGAATTTTTATATGAAAATCTACTAATGTATATCTCTACACATCTCTGCTCACTTTGCCTCTGATGACTGGCCTTGTCATGAGATCTGACATGCAGTGGTGTTTTTAGGTTTTATGCTGCCCTAGGCCTGCCTAAACTTATGCACCCCCTAATTTAAATACGACCCACCCTTTCCTGTCAATGGCATGACCCTTCCTGTTTAAAACCCACCCTGTCATCTGTAAACCACACCCTTTCCTCTTAAGGCCCCACCTTTTCTTCTTAGAGCTCCACCTCTTTCTCTCTGTACATTAACCATCTCCCACCCGGCCACTGCACATAAACGGCCGGGTGGTCATTTCCTTGTCCTAAGTGGACGTTCAGGAACGTCCCTCAGAGCGAGTGCTCGCAGCACAGCCACAAGGCGCGCTGCGGTTTGATCCTGTGATCATTATGATGTCCAATCACAGCCGTCACGATGTAAACAGAGACGCATGTCTCTGTGAAAGTTCTCCCCGCCGAGCTCAGTGCAGGGGGGGAACTGCAGATCTGTGACAGCTCTCTGTGCGAGAATGATTTTACACAGAGCTGTTACAGATCACCCCACAAACAGTACACCAAGCCCCACCGTCACCCCTGTCCCCATACACATGTCTGTGTCCCCATAAAACATCTGTCTGTCCCCCATCACTGCCAACACCAAATAAACACTGATTTGGGTTATTTTTACCAAAGAAATATAGCAGCATCATTTTTGGTCAAAATTTATCAAAAGAAATTACTTATTTGCAAAATTTTATAGCAGAAACTAAGAAAAATGCTTTTTTTCTTGAAAATGTTCGGTCTTTTTTTATTTGTAGTGTAAAAAATAAAAACCCCAGTGGTGATTAAATACCACCAAAGAAAAGCTCTATTTGTGTGAAAAAAATGATAAAAATGTAATTAGGGTACAGTGTAGCATGATAGCGCAATTGTCATTCAAAATGTGACAGCGCTGAAAGCTAAAAATTGGTCTGGGAAGGAGGGGGGTGAAAGTGCCCAGTATTGAAGTGGTTAAAAGTACCAAGTGCAGCCTCGTCAGTGCCCATCGGTGCAGCCTTGTCAGTGCCCATCAATGCAGCCTCATCAGTGCCCATCAAAGCAGCGTCATTAGTGCCCATCAGTGTAGCCTCACCAGTGCCCATCAAAGCAGCCTCACCAGTGCCCATCAAAGCAGCCTCACCAGTGCCCATCAATGCAGCCTCACCAATGCCCATCAATGCAGCCTCACCAACCTTACCAGTGCCCATCAGCGCAGCCTTGTCAGTGCCCATCAATGCAGACTTACCAGTGCCCATCAGCACAGCCTCATCAGTGCCCAATAAGGGTCTCCAATTGCATTCTAATAATACCAAATTATGTGCGCAGACTGCAGTTCCTATTTAAGCACCCATTCACATTGGGCCGATTTGGCATGCGTTTTGACATGTCAAATCGCATGCCAAATCGGCAGCTTTGCCAGCAATGGCAATGTCTGTATTGGTGCGATGCCGACTTTGCGGCACCACACCGATTCCCAAAAGTAGTTTCTGTACTACTTTTGCCGATTTTAGGTGCGACTTCAATAGACATCTGTGAATGAAGCCACACAAACGTCTATCAAGTAGCACCTGAAATCGCGCTGACCTTGCTCCTTTGAAATCGCACTACTTCAAGTGAAGTAGCATGATTTCAAAGTAGCATCAATGTGAACCAGGGCTTAGAGATACAAGTAGCTATGAAAGGTTAAACACATATACAAGCAGGCACTAAGGTGTTAAATGCCATTGATTCCAGAAGCACCAGACTGCAGATATTGAGCTGTAAAGAGTTAACCATATATGTAAGCAGCAGTGTACATGTGTCCATTGAAGCAGAGTAGTAAAGCACAGCAAGGACACAGAGGGTTAATTATCAGAGAGTCCATATTTCAGATAACAGGGAGATAGGAGAAACAAAGTTGGAGCACAGATAAGCCCATTGTGAGGTTTTCAAGGAGAGACAGTCAAGAGGATCAGTATTTTATTCTCACCCTCCAGGATATGCAGACTGTAGCTGGGTCTGCCCACTGAAGACACAATCCGAGTGGCCCTGGAATCACAACACCGGAGAAGACGGAGAGGATGCTGACAAGTTCTCTCTCCCTCCTGTCTGTGCAGAGGGGATGGGGAGGGGGAGGTGGGAACTGTGAGCACACGCTGTGTGTGCTCCACGTGAGAGACGCCGCAGCCAGCAACCTCCAGCAATGAATAGACTGACTCGGGAGGCAGAGGGGGGGCTTTTTTCGTGTGGGGGGGGAGGCGGCGGCCTGGGCCTTGTTGGCCTAGGCCAAAATACAGCACTGCTGACATGGACTCCTGAGTACAGTAGTGATAGTATGTTTTGTCACTAATGTATTGCTCATAGTTACGTAGTTGGCACGGTTGAATAAGGACACCAGTCCATACAGTTCATCCTGAGTTTGTGTGTGTGTGTGTTTATGTCACTACAGTTTTCCATATTTCTACACATTGTGTTCCCTAAGAACCACACCTAAAAGTTTTTTTGAATTTACAACATGTATCTACAATCCCCGCTGACACCACCAACTATGGAAGTGAGTTTCACAAACTTACTACTCTAACAGTAAAGAACTCCTTACACAGTTTAATATTAAACCATCCAAATTTATCATTTGACTGCATATTGTCTTTAGAGAATTTAGGTTAAATAATTCCTCCCAATGCTAGAGCCCCCATTTAAAGATTTATATACAGCAATCATATTAAGCATTTCTGCAGGGAGGATAAGTTTATTTTTTAGTTGTTTCTAAGGTCCTTCAGCCCCCTTATTAGCTTTGCTGCCCTTCTTTTGACTTTGGATAGGTGACCTAAACATTACCATGTACTTAAGATGTGGCCAAACCAGAGTTTTGTAGAAGTGGTAGAGTTATAGTTTTATCTCTTGAGTAAATACCTTTATTAATACATGCCAGTAGTCTGCTCATTGTTATTCCGAGTGCTTGCTGGTATTGAAAGCCGTGCTAAAGAATCTGCAGTGCAAGGGTCTCCTTGTTCCCCACTTCAATTGACCCATTTAAAGTGAACCTGTACTCAAAATGTGAACATTTGCTTCTTTATAAAGGACAGAAATGTTAATTGTCCCTAACTAGTACTGTAAAGAATCTATACTTTTTTTTTTAAGTACTACTGAAAAATAGTAGTTCACTTCCTCTGCTGCTAGTTTAATAGCTGTATATGCAACTGCAATAATAAATTTGTGTTTATTTTGAACATTAGTTAATTATCCTAAATGTATCTATATTGAAATACTTAAGCTGGGTACAGTATATACCAGTGATGGTGAACCTTTGCACCCCAGATGTTTTGGAACTACATTTTCCATGATGCTAGTGCACTGTGCAATGTAGTTGAGCATCATGGGAAATGTAGTTCCCAAACATCTGGGGTGCCAAGGTTCGCCGTTACTGGTATATACTGTGAGTTCTTTTTCGTTCATAGATTCCTGCATTCACACATGCAATTTGGATGCAGGCATCTCCCCACTGTGCTATTGTATTCTGACAGTGCTAAATCATCGCCTGTACACTGATCAGTGCTGCAGTTATTGGCTGCAACGTATGATCAAATGCTGGTTTTCCAGCAGAACCGTTCCACAGAAGCTGGTCTAATGATCGGCTTCTGTTGAACAGACATGTCTATGTACACTGACTGAAATTTGGCCAGTTCCTGCTAAACTGATTTGATTTGACGAATAAAAAGCACTAAAATCCCTAATGCAAAACTCAGATATAACAATAAAACCTGCTGATAAGGGTGGCAACATCATTATCCAAGATAATACAGATTATATACGAATGTGTAAAAAACTTGGGAATATGTAAGAATTAGCCACCCCCGAGAGGCTACCTTTTCTCGTTCAATATGTTTATTGAAATTTTTCATTCAGATATACAAAATGACAATGTAAATATTTCCCCCTCCTGTAGGCCAACATAGCCTGTCTGGAGAAACTTACAGGTAAAGGTTAGGTAAATAACAGTAGATGTTAACAATACAGTGATGAGTAAATGTCCATCCATAAGGCAGGAATAATACATGAGCCATGAGCATGTTGAGTTAGGTTAACCTTTCCATGTTTTTGGTAAATAAGTAGGCTGAGGGTGGTCAGGCGAGGGAGCAGCTCTGGTCCCGGTACAGATGTCCCCAGAGATCTCATACAGGCTACCCTAGAGGGATCACGCTGTGGCTTGTACAGTTCCCCCTTAGTCTGGCCTAGCACCACAAACCCACTACCCTCCCCCATCCTATTTTGGTAAAAAGGTTCATGCTGTGTCTTCCCTGTCATTAGATTGAAAATATTGCTGACGTTGGGCGGCAATTCACGGCCAGGAAGGATTTCATGCTGTATTTGCTAAGTCAGAACTAAGAACTCGAAGATTAATCTAACTGTGCCATTCAGACTTACATCTGAAGGGCCAACTTGGTACAGTAAGAGGAAATGAGAAAGACAGAAAGAAAGAATATCAATAGCTCCTTGATGGAAGTTAGGGGAGAGGAGAAGCCAGTCATCCAGTTTAGTCTGCTTGAAGAGTTTTATGACCCAGATAGAGGGGAACTTTAATATATGATGCCCAGGGTTCCCAAATTGCCTCAAACTTAGGTACCTTGTCTAAAACTTTTGCTGCAATTTGTTTTTGTGTCATGATCCAAGAGATCTTATGTTTCAGTATCGATACCCTGGGTTTCTTCCATGCCCCCGCCACAGTCATTTTTGCTCCCAGAAGCATACAAAATATCAGGTTTTGGGTATGTTTGGGAGTGTTGTCTATTCTGTGGTTCAAAAGTATGATTTCGGGGTTCTGATGCCGCATACACACGGTCGGACTTTATGGCATACTTGGCCCGGCGAACCTGAGTCCGTCGGACAATTTGATCGTGTGTGGGCTCCAGCGGACTTTTTTTTCTCAAAAGTTTGATGGACTTAGATTTGAAACATGTTTCAAATCTGTCCAACGGACTCGAGTCCAGTCGAAAAGTCCGCTCGTCTGTATGCTAGTCCGACGGACAAAAACCGACGCTAGGCAGCTATTGGCTACTGGCTATGAACTTCCTTGTTTTAGTCCGGTCCTACGTCATCACGTACGAATCCGTCGAACTTTGGTTGATCGTGTGTAGGCAAGTCCGTTCATTCTGAAAGTCCGTTGTAAAGTCCGTCGACAAGTCTGCCAAAGTCTGCCGTAAAGTCCGCTCGTGTGTACGCGGCATGAGGGATTGCGATTCCAGTGACCTTCCTTACAAGATGGAAGAACCTATTCCAGAAGCCTCTAATGCATGGACAGGTCCACCAAATATGGTGCATAGTACCTACCTGTTTATAATCCCTGAAGCACAAAGGAGAGGCGTCTTGGTAATTTCTTGCCAATCTAGAAGGAACATAGTACCATCTAATGAGAATCTTAACATTGGCTTCAATTAGACCAGTATTTAAGATACCTGTATATGATTTTTGAAAAGAGATTAACCATTTTCCTGGGTCCAGTTGTGGTTCCAGATCAGATTCCCAAGCTTGAGCATTGAGGGGTTGCCAAGGAGGCATATATGATTGAAATCCCACCTCTCTGATCCAGGTTGGATGAGGTTGGAGCATCATTGTTCGTAGGCTGTTGGTTTTGGTGGGTTAGGTTTGTCTATCCATAAGGTATGTAGAAAATGCTTAATCTGGGAGAATCTAAACTTCTTTGCATTTGGCATCATAAGTTTGTTGAAGCAGTAACCCAGTGTGAGTGGTCCCGCTGAAGTGAAGAAATGGCCTATTCTGAACAATCCCTTGTTTAACTACCACTTAAAGTGGGGTTACACCCAAAAAAACAAACATACCTGAAAAATTCTAAAAAAAAAACAAAAAACATTTGGATATTTTTTTTTTTTTACTTACCTCTAAATGCCTGTTGCTAGGTGGTCCCTCGTAGTCTGCCTCTTCCTTTGCCTGGGCTGGTGACATCACTTCCCCCTCGGCACAGGAAGGGCTCCGCTCTGTTCCCTCCCTCCTGTCAATCATCTGGGACCCATTACAGGTCCCAGGTGATTGAGCGGCCAATCACGGCGCGCGGCGCCGCTCGCGCATGTGCAGTGGGTGCCAGGCTGTGAAGCCACAGCCCGGCGCCCACAGTTGAAATGCCAGCGCCGAAGAGCGGAGGGGGGGACGAGCGGGGCTTCGATCCCCCGCATTGCTGGACCCAGGGACAGGTAAGTGTCCAATTAAAAGTCAGCACCTGCAGTATTTGTAGCTGCTGACTTTTAATTTTTTTTTTTTTTAATGGACCCCCTGGGTGAAACCCCACTTTAAAGGCTAGAATGTTCATCCCTGGCATAAAGTTCAGGTTGTGAAAAAGGGCTAGGAGTTTTATTGTAGAGACCAGGGCGTTCTGTTTGTGGAGTACATCGCAAAACTATAGGGAATGTGAAAGAGTAGGAGCTAAGTTGGGGGGTCTTTGTTTTGGGGGAGACCACATCAGGAAGTCTATTGTGTGGAGAGTAACTGCTTGTCTCTCTATGGTTATCCAGTCCGGTTTGGGGCCCTTTGAATACAGAGTGGAAAATTGGGTCAATTGCGCCGCCAGGTTATACCACCATAAGTTTGGGAGTCCTAACCCTCCCTGTGTTTTGAGCCAGAAGAAAATATCTTTTGAGAAGCGGTGTCCTTGTTTCCCCCAGACAAAATTCATGATTTTCGATTTAAATTTAGCGATAATCTTTTTGTTGATAGGAACGGGTAATGAACAGAAAAGATAGAGTATACGAGGCATCAGTGTCATCGTTACCGCGTTGACCCTACCCAGCCAGGATAGACCACACTTCGACTAAGCCTTTAGGTCCTCTTCCAGTTTTTAAACATCGGAGGGTAATTTGTGGTGAATAGTTTGTCTAATTTGTTGGGGAGTGTAATTCCCAGGTATGGTATAGATTCATTAGCCCAGGGGAAGGGGAAGTAATGTTTTAGTTGATTGACCCGGTTTTGAGGAACTGAGATATTTAGTGCAATTGATTTGGATACGTTGACATTAAGGCCCGAGACAGCTCCAAAATCTGTAAGTGTTCGTAATATATTGGGGGTAGAGATTAATGGGGACATGGCAAAGAGCAGCATATCGTCTGTGAATAAATCACATTTGTGTTCTTGGGGACCGCAGGAGACCCCTTTAATGTCTGTATTGGATCTGATAGCTATTGCTAGTGTTTCAATAGCAATTGAGTGGCGAAAGGGGGCACCCCTGTCTAATGCCTTTAAGATTGTTGAAACCTTCGGAGTAATGGCCCATTAGCCGAATTTGCACACTTGGGGTGGAATAAAGAGAGTGAACAATTCCCATGAAGTTGGGACCAAATCCCCACCGTTCCAAAATGTCAAAGAGGTAGGGCCATGAGACAGAATCAAAAGCCTTCTGTAAATCAATAGAGACCAGAAAGCCTTTTTGTGGGGCTCCTCCATGGCACTGTGTGTGTAATAGTGAAATTACTGTATTTATCGGCGTATAACACGCACCCTAATTTTAATAGGGAAGTTTCAGGAAAAAAACATATTTTTAAAATAAACAACTTTGAAGCAAATTAAGGGTAAGTGCCCATCAATGTCCATCTGCAGCCTGATTAATGTCCATCTGCAGACTAAATAAAGTCCTCAATGCAGCCTAAACAAATCAATACAAATCAATACAGCCTGATTATTGTCCTCAATGAAGCATAAAAAAAGTCCTCAATGCAGCATGATAACTGCCTTTATTTAAACTGCCTTCAATATTAAAATGCCTTCCTTTAAAATGCCTTCAATATTAAAATGGCTTCCTTTAAATTGCCTTCAGTATTTAAATGCATTCTTTTGCAGCCTCGCCATTTTCCTCTCCAGCAGCCTGAAATCAGGAAATAACCGAGCCATCATATTCTTTCCACTCGGCTCCTCGACTTTTGCACGGCTCTCACGTTACACACACAGTCCCGCCTCCGCCATTGGCTCCTGTGATAGGCAGAACACTGGTCTAATGCCGGTGGCGGAGGCAGAACTGTGTGTGTGTGTGTGTAAGGTCATGTCCTCTCCACTCGGCTCCTCGGCTTTCACTCGGTTCTCCACACCACACATACACACAGTCCCGCCTCCACCATCGGCTCCTGTGATAGGCAGAACACTGGTCCAATGCCGGTGACGGAGGCGGGACTGTGTGTGTGTGACGGGGAGAGCCAAGTGAAAGCCGAGGAGCCGAGTGGAGAGGACATGATGGCTGGCTCGGTGAGGTACGCTATCGGTGTATAACATGCACCCCTGATTTGCCCCGGATTTTCAGGGGAAAAAAGTGCGTGTTATACGCCAATAAATATGGTAAATCTATGGCTCTTCTAACTTGGTCCGGGCCCTGTCTCCCTGGGATGAAGCTCACCTGGTCTTTGTGTACATACTTAGCTACAAAGCTAGACATTCTGGTTGCCAGGATTTTAGTCATAATTTTTATGTAATTGTTTACAATGGGGCAAAAAAGTATTTAGTCAGCCACTAATTGTGCAAGTTCTCCCACTTAAAAAGATGATAGAGGCCTGTAATTGTCATCATAGGTAAATCTCAACTATGAGAGACAAAATGTGGAAACAAATCCAGACAATCACATTGTCTGATTTTTGAAAGAATTTATTTGCAAATTATGGTGGAAAATAAGTATTTGGTCAATATCAAAAGTTTATCTCAATACTTTGTTATATATCCTTTGTTGGCAATGACAGAGGTCAAACGTTTTCTGTAAGTCTTCACAAGGTTGTCACACACTGTTGCTGGTATGTTGGCCCATTCCTCCATGCAGGTCTCCTCTAGAGCAGTGATGTTTTGGGGCTGTCGCTAGGCAACACGGACTTTCAACTCCCTCCAAAGGTTTTCTATGGGGTTGACATCTGGAGACTGACTAGGCCACTACAGGACCTTGAAATGCTTCTTATGAAGCCACTCCTTTGTTGCCCGGGATGTGTTTGGGATCATTGTCATGCTGAAAGACCCAGCCATGTTTCATCTACAATGCCCTTGCTGATGGGAGGAGGTTTGCACTCAAAATCTCACGATACATGGCCCCATTCATTCTTTCATGTACACGGATCATTCGTCCTGTTCCCTTTGCAGAGAAACAACCCTAAAGTATGATGTTGCCACCCCCATGCTTCACAGTAGGTATGGTGTTCTTTGGTTGCAAATAAGCATTCTCTCTCCTCCAAACACGACGAGTTGTGTTTCTACCAAACAGTTCTACTTTGGTTTCATCTGACCATATGACATTCTCCCAATCCTCTTCTGGATCATCCAAATGCTCTCTAGCAAACCTCAGACAGGCCCGGACATTTACTGGCTTAAGCAGGGGGACACGTCCGGCACTGCAGGATCTGAGTCCCTGGCGGCGTAGTGTGTTACTGATGGTAGCCTTTGTTACGTTGATTCCAGCTCTCTGCAGGTCATTCACTAGGTCCCCCATGTGGTTCTGGGATTTTTGCTCACCGTTCTTGTGATCATTTTGACCTCATGGGGTGAGATCTTGCATGGAGCCCCAGACCGAGGGAGATTATCAGTGGTCTTGTATGTCTTCCATTTTCTAATTATTGCTCACACAGTTGATTTCTTCACACCAAGCTGCTTGCCTATTGCAGATTCAGTCTACCCAGCCTGGTGCAGGTCTACAATTTTGTTTCTGGTGTCCTTCGAAAGCTCTTTGGTCTTCACCATAGTGGAGTATGGAGTGTGACTGTTTGAGGTTGTGGACAGGTGTCTTTTATACTGATAACATGTTCAAACAGGTGCCATTAATAAACAGACAAAAAGGAGACAATATGCCCTACTACAATCCTCCTATCTCAGCGCTTAAGGATATTCGGTATAAGAAGATGGAAAATATAAAACCGCAGTGATTTGACCTGATGTCACCTGATTCTAAATGATATATCTCTCAGCAGCCACTTAATACAAAAAATATATAAATAAGGATGAGTAAATAATCACTATATATCAACCATTAACCCATCAAAGCGGCGCTATTCTCAGTCCTAAATGCTGACTGATAAATCAAAAATTGTAAAAATGCAGGCAAAACAAATGCAGGCAGGAAAATTCTAGCAAAGACACAAAGGCTAGGACTCAATCTGGAGTCTCTTAAACGTATAGTAGATCTGATGAGTGCACCTTTCACCATCTGTTAGGACACCTTGTGCTGCACACACCCCGCAAGGGGTTCAAACTCACCGGAACCGAGAGGTTAATAGGCCTTGGATAGTATCCTCACTCCGATTACTCCCGAAGTCCTCCAGGGTTGATAGTCAAACACCAGCAGCAATGTCCATATGTAAAAAAGAGACTCCAAAATAGTCCAGTACCGTTTTGATAATTTATTAAACAAATAAAGGAAAATAAAATAAAATAAACTGTAAAAATCAGTGGGCGCAGGTCCTTTCAGAGGATAGCCTTCTAGCTTTCAGTTGGTTGGTAATAGTGGATAACTCAAATAGCTTCTCTCAAAGCACAAGGGAGCTGGTTACAGACTGGATGGATGATACACACTCACAGCTGATCAGCCCTTCATCCCACTGGTAACTGAAAGCTACGAGCTTGGAGCACACTGCGTGTCCACCAGTCTCAGCTGATCGGCACTTCCTCCCTCTCGTGTCTGAAGCTTCAGGCTTAGAGCGCACTGCGTCCTCACGTGATAACGGTTGCCATGGTATCAAGCTCTAACTAGTTTCGTCATTGAGACTTTTTTAAAGAGCGTCAAAAGGCCAAAGAGGTGCCATTAATACAGGTAATGAGTGGAGGACAGAGGAGCCTCTTAAAGAAGAAGATACAGGTCTGTGAGAGCCAGAAATCTTGCTTGTTTGTAGGTGACCAAATACTTATTTTCCACCATAATTTGCAAATAAATTCTTTCAAAAAGCAGACAATGTGATTGCCTGGATTTGTTTCCACATTTTATCTCTCATAGTTGAGTTATACCTATGATGACAATTACAGGCCTCTCTCATCTTTTTAAGTGGGAGAACTTGCACAATTAGTGGCTGACTAAATACTTTTTGCCCCACTGTATAAGGGAGATTGGGCGGTAGTTGCCCACCTCGTTTCCATCTTTCCCTGGTTTGGGGATAACCAATATAAAGGCTGTATTTAAATCTTATCCATGGGGGTCCAATGGATGGATTAATATTGCTGAGTATGGATGGATGAGTTTTGCTGAGCATGGATGTGATGAGTATTTGTGAGCATGGATGAGTATGGCTGGGATGGATGAGTACTTCTGAGCATGGATTAGTGTGGATGGGATGGATGGATGAGTACTTCTGAGCATGGATGAGTATGGATGGGATGGATGGATGAGTTCTTCTGAGCATGGATGAGTATGGATGGATGAGTACTTCTGAGCATAGATGAGTATGGATGGGATGGATGGATGAGTATTTCTGAGCATGAATGAGTATGGATGGATGGATGAGTACTTCTGAGCATGGATGAGTATGGATGGGATGGATGAGTACTTCTGAGCATGGATGGATGAGTACTTCTGAGCATGAATGAGTATGGATGGATGAGTACTTCTGAGCATGGAGGTAAGGTAAGATAAGGTAAGTTTAACATACAGGTAAAGTGCTAATATGCGATGCATACTAGCACATTATGACATTACCTTTCAGGTAAGAAAAAAATAAATAAACGTCCAGCGGGTTACAACCACTTTAAGGGGGATATGAGCAACATGTATAAATACATAGTGAACTTGGTGTTGAGTTATCCACTTTAAGGCCATCACAGAGGACAAGGGGGCACTCTTTACATCTGAAGAAAAAGAGATTTAATTTCCAAATACGTAAATGTTTCTTCACAATAAGAGCTGTGAAAATGTGGAAAAGACTCCCTCAAGAGCTGGTTCTAGCCAGCTCAGTAGATTGCTTTATAAAAGAACTGGATTCTTTCCTATAACTGGATACTAAAATGAATGGGTAAAGTTGATCCAGGGAATATCCGATTGCCTCTCGGGGATCAGGATTTTTTCCCCATGCTGGAGCAAATTGAATCACGCTTTGCTGTGTTTTTTTTGCCTTCCTCTGGATCAACTGTGGGTATAGGATTGTGTATATGGGATTGTATGATATTTTTTTTTCTTTTTCCCTTTTATAGGTTGAACTAGATGGACTTGTGTCTTTTTCTCAACCTGACTAACTATATTAACCACTTCCGGACCACCGCGCGACGATGTACGTCCTTACTTTGAAGGGGGATATCATTGTTATGGCAGCAGCTAGCTGCCACAACCCCGGTATCCTCTTCTTCAGCCAGCGGTCTGGTTTCTAATAAGAGTGGTCTCTGCGGTGGATTCGCCGACGGCTCCGGTAAGCGATCGGATGTTTCCCCTTGCCTGACATGGAGACGAGTGAGGGGAAGATGGCCCCCACCCGTCTCTTCCGCCCATAGCTCTTAAAGGGCCATTTTTTTTTTAAATGACAATTTTTTTTTTTTCATTGTATTGCATTTAAGTGTAAATATGAGATCTGAAGTCTTTTTGACCCCAGATCTCATATTTAAGAGGTCCTGCCATGCTTTTTTTCTATTGCAAGGGATGTTTACATTCCTTGTAATAGGAATAAAAGTGACACAATTTAAAAAAAAAAAAAAACAGTGTAAAAATAAAAAAAAGGTAAAATAAAGAAGAAAAATTTTTTTTTTTTTTAAACGCGCCCCGTCCTCCGAGCTCATGTGCAGAAGGGAACACATATGTGAATAGCGCCGTAAAACGGTATTCAAACCACACATGTGAGGTATCGCCGCGATTAGTAGAGCAAGAGCAATTAAACCTGTAGAATTTTTTAAACGTCACCTATAGAGATTTTTAAGGGTAAAAGTTTGTCGCCATTCCATGAGCGGGTGCAATATGAAAGCGGGACATGTTGGGTATCAATTTACTCAGCGTAACATTATCTTTCACAATATAAAAAGAAATTGAGCTAACTTTACTGTTGTCTTATTTTTTAATTCAAAAAAGTGTATTTTTTCCAAAAAAGTGTGCTTGTAAAACCGCTGCGCAAATACGTTGTGAAAGAAAGTATTGACGACCACCATTTTATTCTCTAGGGTGTTAGAAAAAAATGTATAATGTTTGGGGGTTCTAAGTAATTTTCTAGGAAAAAAAATATTTTTAACTTGTAAATAACACATCTCAAAAAGAGGTTCAGTCCTTAAGTGGTTAAGAGACTTTTCCAGTTGTGTGTGACCTGCTTTAAAATTCTTTTGTATAACTCAGCCATTGGACTCGATTTGACTTACGTAATGTCTATTACAAATGCATTTTCTACTTCATTGCTTGTACCTTGTTACAAAACCCTAATAAAAACTACAATTATTAATAAATAAATAAATAAATAATAAAAATGACCTGGGCAGAAAGGGGGTGAAACAGTCCCGTCTTGAAGTGATTAAAGAATGTTGAACTTTAGTGTGAAAATAGCGAAAATTTAATTTGCTATCATCACACAACTGGGTGGGCTTCAGGGGCAGTGCTCTGCTCCCCGAGCCTACCCTTTTTTTGAAGCCTATTACAGCCTCAGTCTCTAATCAGGTGAGTCAAAATAACTGTCCACCCTATTGGAATCCAAAGTCTGGTGCCCTGATATGTAGATCAGGGAGCCAGATGCTTGGATAGCTGGGCGGCGTCTGTGCGTCCTCTTTGGACGGGCCGCCACTGTTGTAATATGTCATTGTACCATGTATCACCGAAAGAGAACTTAATTGAATACATTAATAATCCAAATGTTAGGTTTATCTTCATAAAATTCTCCCATGCCTGACTATCTATAGACCTATTAAGATCTTTCACATACCATATTTCAATGAGGTGGGCAAAAAAATTTGTTAGGTTTTGGTTATTCATTCCATTGTAGCTTTGGTATTCAAATGCTGTTATCGTGATATTGTTTATTAAATTACTAAGGGCCATCAGAAAATACATGAAATAAACATTTTAGTTATACTGAAAGTAAATATTAACACTGACAAAATATTTTTTGGGCTGTATACCTATGTTATCAATAACATTGCTGTTTTTAATGTTATATAATCCTTTCACAATGAATATCTTGAATTGTTGCCATGGGCAAAAAGTTATATAACAGATTAATAATCCCAACATCAGGGATAATTTGTGTCAAATCTAAATGCAAGGATAATTTATGTTTGAAAGATTCTGGGCAGTTATATAAAAAGCTTTGCTACTACGGTAACCATGGAGACAAGAATACACTGTTATTCTATGATTTTAGACACTCTGTAAGAGAGCATACAATCTGTTCTTGAACTAATTGAGATGACTGTTACTGTATATGCTTTCAGCTAGACCATACAATGAAAGAACAGATTGGTTGGTTACTGCATTAATAACGCAGGTCACATAATCTCTCTTCATTGCCGCCTGTCAGCAGAATTAAATGATTAGGAAACCAGTAAAAAAATTTTTAGATGCCTGAAAGAATTGAGACGACAACTGTACGTTTACTTAAACTCAGGGCCCTAAGCAAAAGCACAACTGTAATTTCTGGGGCTCTAGTGAAAGATGGTGGGGATCTTAAACATTGTACAGATAGCATGCTGCTTTACAAGATAGTGGATTTGATTTCAAATTAACTGTTGCTACTATGAGGTCTATTATACTGAGCACATATCTTGGAAACAGCATTGTGCCTGTTCATAGGAAATTACTTTTTTATTATTCACAATCCAAGAATCCTTTGTGAACACACTAGCCAAATACTTTGCCAGAAGGTCAATTAGGTCCAAAAGAGGGAGAAAACAGAGAGATTCTACATTATGATTTCTGTAATTCCTTAAGCTACATGTTATTATAAATTGATTTGCAGTTAATCTACTGTTCCTATTCGTCTTGAATTATTCACCTTTAGTAGATTATTACTTACACTAGGCCTTGCCTTCAATCCACCCCTTTGTTTTGTAGATGCACCATAGGACTTGTCCTGTAACACTTATGTTATCTTTACACTGGCGACACTTCCAAATAGTAGCAGACACCAGGATTTCAGTTTACAAATACTAATATACCACCAGTGGTTTTCTACCTCTCTCTTTTTCCTTTCGCATCAGTTCCTCTACTGCCCCAGTTACCACTTAAATTAAAAAGTGCAGGATGAGAAATTCTCACTTTTTCCAATTTTCTCTAATGTTTGCAGTGACAGGGGTCACTACATTTAAAGCCCTGAGCATTGTAATTATATAATCTAAAAACATGTCAGATGCACAATTACATTATGTATTTCAAGTTGGCCAGGAAATATTTTCCAGTAAGCTGTTCCTAGAGCCAGTCAGACAGACCTTGCCGGAAAACAATTACTGATACAACCAGGCACTCTCAAAAGCTAGAGGTTTGAACTACACAGTTTGTTGGCCAGTAATTCTTTTTTC
Source organism: Aquarana catesbeiana (assembly GCF_042186555.1). Classification (NCBI taxonomy): domain Eukaryota; kingdom Metazoa; phylum Chordata; class Amphibia; order Anura; family Ranidae; genus Aquarana; species Aquarana catesbeiana. Next base: position 375,040,202 of record NC_133327.1, read on the forward strand.
TTGCTTAATTTTTATGGTTTGGGCGGTAAACTAGGATTTCCTTTCAGTGTCATCAAAGAATTTGAATAAAGGCTACAATAAACCAGGTACAAATTTACACAAGATGTCTCCTTTTTCCAAGAGAGAAAATGCACAGGCTATTATTTGTTTGGTAATGTAACACTTACAGTAGGTACGGGAAGTATTCAGACCCCCTTAAATTTTTCTCTCTTTGTTATATTGCAGCCATTTGCTAAAATAATTTAAGTTCATTTTTTCCTCATTAATATAAACACAGCACCCCATATTGACAGAAAAACACAGAATTGTTGATATTTTTGCAGATTTATTAAAAAAAAAAAACTGAAATATCACATGGTCCTAAGTATTCAAACCCTTTGCTCAGTATTTAGTAGAAGCACCCTTTTGATCTAATACAGCCATGAGTCTTTTTGGGAAAGGTGCAACAAGTTTTCACACATTTGGGGATCCTCTCCAGTTCTGTCAGGTTGGATGGTAAATGTTGGTGGACAGCCATTTTTAGGTCTCTCCAGAGATGCTCAATTGGGTTTAAGTCAGGGCTCTGGCTGGGCCATTCAAGAACAGTCTTGGAGTTGTTGTGAAGCCACTCCTTCGTAATTTTAGCTGTGTGCTTAGGGTAATTGTCTTGTTGGAAGGTAAACCTTTGGCCCAGTCTGAGATCCTGAGCACTCTGGAGAAGGTTTTCATCCAGGATATCCCTGTACTTGGCCGCATTCATCTTTCCCTTGATTGCAACCAGTCGTCCTGTCCCTGCAGCTGGCAAACACCCCCACAGCATGATGCTGCAACCACCATGCTTCACTGTTGGGACTGTATTGGACAGGTGATGAGCAGTGCCTGGTTTTCTCCACACATACCGCTTAGAATTAAGGCCAAAAAGGTCTATCTTAGCCTCATCAGACCTGAGAATCTTATTTCTCATCATCTTGGAGTCCTTCAGGTGTTTTTTAGCAAAATCCATGCGGGCTTTCATGCATCTTGCACTGGGGAGAGGCTTCTGTCTGGCCACTCTGCCATAAAGCCCCGACTGGTGGAGGGCTGCAGTGATGGTTGACTTTCTACAACTTTCTCCCATCTCCCAACTGCATCTCTGGAGCTCAGCTACAGTGATCTTTGGGTTCTTCTTTACCTCTCTCACCAAGGCACTTCTCCCCCGATAGCTCAGTTTGGCCAGACGGCCAGCTCTAGGAAGGTTTCTGGTCGTCCCAAATGTCTTCCATTTAAGGATTATGGAGGCCACTGTGTTCTTAGGAACCTTAAGTGTAGCAGAAATTTTTTGTAACCTTGGCCAGATCTGTGCCTTGCCACAATTCTGTCTCTGAGCTCTTCAGGCAGTTCCTTTGACCTCATGATTCTCATTTGACATGCACTGTAAGCTGTAAGGTCTTATATAGACAGGTGTGTGGCTTTCCTAATCAAGTCCAATCAGTATAATGAAACACAGCTGGACTCAAATGAAGGCGTAGAACCATCTCAAGGGTGATCAGAAGAAATAGACAGCACCTGAGTTAAATATATGAGTGTCACAGCAAAAGGTCTGAATACTTAGGATTTAGGATGCTAGGATTTTAGCAAATGGCTGCAATATAAAAAAGAGTGAAAAATTTAAGGGGGTCTGAATACTTTCCGTCCCCACTGTGTGTGTGTGTGTATGTATGTATATATATATATATAACCATAACTCTTTGAGGCATGGACTCTGCTAGACCTCTGACAGTATGCTGTGGTATCTGGTACCAAGCCATTAGTAGCAGATCCTTTAAGTCATGTAAGTTGTAAGGTGGTGCTTCCTTTGATCAAATCCATTTTTCCAGAAAATAACTTCCAAATCGAAAATAATGACATCTGGCTCAACTACTTTAAGAACCTCTACACAGATATTCCAGAAGAGGCACTAACTATGGAACAAAAAAAATCATCAAATAATAAATGATATGGATAAAAAAAAATCAAGGGTTTCCAACACCCCTTAGATGTTACACCAGAAGAAATAACAGAGAAAACCCAACACTGCAAACTAAATAAGCTAGTGGGATGAATGGAATCCTGCCAGAGATGATTTAACATGGTTCCCCAGATGTACATGTTGCAATATGTAAATTGTTCACCCTAGTCTTGTGTTCTGGTTACTACCCTCACGTATGGAGCCAAGGCCTCATAGAACCCTTACATAAGAGTGGAGACCAGTATGATCCAGGCAACTACAGAGGGATATGTGTCAGCAGCACACTGGGTGAACTATTCAATGGTATCCTGAATAAAAGAATCCTCAACTTCCTGACACAACATAATGTTCTCAGCCAAAGTCAGGCAGGGTTCATGCCAAACCACCACACCACAAACAACATCTTCCCTGCACAGTATCATTAAAAACTTTGTCCACAATACAAAACATGGAAAGATATTGACCTGTTTTGTGGACTTTAAGGATGCCTTTGATTCAGTGTGGCATCCAGGCCTGTTCCTCAAATTATTGGGTGTGGGTGGAATAGGAGTGGAATAGGAGAGAAAACATATGACATCATCAAGAGCCCATATACTGAGAACAGCGCAAAGGTAAATGGGTAAAGAACAGGGCACATCTGACAGGCCTGTGGAGTTAGGCAGGGCTGCAGTCTAAATCCAATCCTTTTCAACATTTACATCAATAAACTGGTGGCAGTTCTAGAATCCTCTTCAGCCGCTGGACTGACTCCGAGGTGAAGTTCCTGCTGTATGCATATGACCTCTTACTACTATCACCAACAGGGAGAGGTCCGCAAGACAGCCTGGAAGTGCTGGAGAAATACAGTGCGACATGAGCACTATATCTCAACCCAAAGAAAACAAAAATCATGGTGCTCCGAAGGATAAGCACAAAACAAATAAAGAGTCCTTCCTTTACATTAAACAACTGCACTCTTGATGAAACTAACAGCTACACATACTTCAACCTAAGAATTAACCAATCAGGTGGTTTCAAGCCAGCCATAGAGGCCCTAAAAGACAAGGCATGTAGAGCCTTCTAGGCCATCAGGAGACAACTTAAAACCACCAGCAAGAGTTTGCCTTAAAATCTTTGATAGCGCCATCACCCCAATCCTTCTTTATGGCAGTGAAGTTTGGGGTCCTGTTACCTACGCAGACCAATCCAAATGGGACTCCAGTCCAAAAGAAATATTTAATCTGGAATCCTGCAAGCATCTCCTCCAAGGCAATCAGAACACCTCCAACAGTGCTTGCCAGTTTAAGCTGGGCTGATTTCCCTTACTGCTCATAATGCAGAAGAGGGTGCTATCATACTGGGACCACCTACAAAACAGCAGTTGCAACTCATATTACCATAAAACCTCACTGACCAACAAGGATCAGACCAAGCTATGTGGCTTGCAATAACTCATCAGTGCCTTGTCCATCCCAAACTCCCAACAATTCAACCTGACTGACAAAATCTCGCAGAAAGGAAATAATGAATGAATAAATAAAAATATTGTCAGAGAATGGAGAAATTAAATAATAAATGCCAAGAAACTAACAATTTACCAATCACTACAGAGAAACTATAAACTGGCCCCATACCTGGAAGTACTACAAGAGCCCAAAGACAGAAAGACCCTGAGCTTGTACAGACTAAGCACTCACAGCCTGGAAATTGAATCAGGATGGCACAGACAGACCCTTCAAGCCCAAAGAAAGTAGACATTGCCAGAAATGTGACCAGGGAGTCCTGAAGGATGAGGCCCACTTCCTGCTACAGTGCCCCAAGTACTCATCAGTAGGGGACACTAACTTCTAGAGATTCTCCGCTCTCATCCCGGACTTCAATTTTATAGAAGATAAGAGGAAACTCCAAATTCTACTTGGATAAGAAGAGCCAATGGTAAAAATAGCTGCACAATATGTCATGTCACAGACTGAGAGGGACATGAAAAACGTAAACATCATATATATGGACTTATCCCCTATCCCCTTTATATTATTCCTAACCCCCAAAGATTGCCCTAGAGCTATCCCCCATTCCCATACAAACCGATACAAACTCAACTGCTTTGGCAATGCTAAAATGTATTTGGCCCTGCCAGTAAAGCTTATTTGAATTTGAGAGAGATAAGAGGCTGTGTAGTCCAAATTATTCCAAAATGTTCTTTATTTGTAATGCCAAGTGCAAAAGCAAGCTGTAAAGCTGAATGTGAGAGAAACAGCTGCAATCCATCAAGATAACCCCCCCTCCCATTCCCTGCAATCCACAAGCAACTACAAATGTATCCCGGCATCTAGTATATACAAAACAGATCCTTTCCGTTAAACCAATTAACCCTTTTTACACACCATTCCATACATTGTTCCTCCAAATGAGTTGTTCTTCCGACTGACAGCATCACAACACTAAATCCACCCAAGGGAGTTCAATGGATAACAGATCTCATGATTATCTAAGGCTGGCCATACATGGTTTGAATCTCAGCCAGTTCAGTAGAAACCAGCCGAGATTTGAACCATTATTGGGCAGCCTGAATGTACCAAGTTGATCGATCGATCAACTTGGGTAGAACCAGCCTGCCAGATTCACTTGCAATTATCGCAAGTGGCTGCTTTAGCCGCTAGCGATAATCACTATCTTCTCCCATGGAGGTGGCTTCTCCCACCCTCCCCCTGCCAGAGGAGCACAATTGCTCAGCAGGAGGAATTCCCCTATCAACACTGTATTTGAAATTCGCACCGTCTATGGCCTGCCTAAGGCTCCATGCATGCTAGCTTTTTTTAAGCTCCCAGAAGCTACTTTGAGCATTTTTTCTGCCCCTAGAAACAAAAACTGTTATCCTATGTGTCCATGGGAGCGATTTGCCAGCAGAAAAAAAAAAGCTGACAGCTCCTAAAAGCTCCTAAATGCTGTTAACCGCTTCTAAGCAACAGTTTCCAGCATTTTTTTTTGCTCAGCCAGCGACCCACCAGCATTCTTAACAACCAGTGTTGTTAAGCCCCCCCCGAACCATACCAGGCCACATGCCCTCAACATGGGGGAGTGCTTAACAACACTGGTTGTTAAGAATGCTGGTGGGTCGCTGGCTGAGCAAAAAAAAATGCTGGAAACTGTTGCTTAGAAGCGGTTAACAGCATTTAGGAGCTTTTAGGAGCTGTCAGCTTTTTTTTTTCTGCTGGCAAATCGCTCCCAAAAATGCAAGAAAAACTAAAACAAAAAAAAGCCTCTAGCTTACAAATGCTTGCTCATTCCCCCACTTCCCTGGCCTGCCAGGCTGCATGCTCAAATAAGGGCCTGGTATGAATTGGATGGGTTTTTTTTTCATTTTTTTATTGCTGAAAATTGTTTTGTTTACATTCAGCTATCAGCGGGGAGCCCCCCTAAACACTGCAAAAATGATGACAAAAAAAATGTAAATATTATCTTTTTTTCATCCAGCTTTTTTTAGCGGTTTTTGAGCCTCTAGTGTGCATGGAGCCTACAAGTAGAAATAAAAATGTTACAATAACCAGTCAAATAATATACAATGGAACAAAATACAAAAAAACAACACAAACCATAATCTTTATTCAAACTATAAGGTTGTAATGAGCCTAACCTGCTGATCCACCAAACTTCCTGCTTCTTGAATGTCATAATCCTGACCCCACCCAACCTTTCTTTTGGAACCTCCTCCAATATCAAAAAACGCAGATCAGTTTCTTTATGATCAAGCTCAGTGAAATGTCTTGCTATTGGAAGTCTTGGCTGTTTATTCCTAATGAAACACCTGTGTCGTGCTAAGCGACCCTTCCTTTTATATATAATATATATATGTAGCGGGTGCCCCGCATCTCCTGCAGCCATGCCAAGCTGACCAAGGCTCGCATCTCCCGCTGCCATGCCAAGCTGACCGAGGCTCTCATTGAGGGGGGAGAGAGTGTCTGTCAGCCCCTGTGGGGGATTTCCCCCCCCTCCTCACTGACACTGACCCCATTTGTTCTGCTCTTTCCCCTGCATCCTCATTGGCAGGGGGAGAGAGCCAATCCGCAGCAGCAGCAAAGCATGCTGGGACATGTAGTCCCCACTAAAAACAGTCCCATAGCCTTGTATGGGGCAGGACTACAAGGTCCAGCACTCTCTGCACAAAGAAGAATCAAGGACACCATCTTATTTGTCTGAGGGGATGCAGTCACCACGAGGCAGGAGAAGAGACTGGACCCAGGGGAGAGGTGTTGCCTCCCGGGTCAGTCCACCATCTTTTACAGGTATCCACGGCCGGTCAGGGGCATCCTGCCTGAGAGAGGGGTCCCAGGTGCATAGCCAAGCGCTCCTGCATTGACAACGCAAAGCCTTCCAGTGTGAGGTGACCAGTCTGGTTACCAGAAGAGCCTGCCTGCTCAGGACGTTTGTTTGGGCCTTGACCGCAGGATTGGTGAGAGGGCACTTGCCCGTTTGCAGGAAACAAGGACACTGTATACAGACAGAGTTACTTCACTTTTGCCTACACTTACCAGATCCTGGGTCTCATTGGCACCCTATTAAGAAGTCACAGTATCCGGATACTGCCAGCATACCACAGTTACACTTTACCAAGCAGAAGTTCTAAGTGCACCAGCTAAAGTGGCTAGCTGAAGATCCAAGACCTCATCCTTCTTCCAAGGGACTGAAGTTACTGGTGTCATGCGGGCACACATATACACATACTCTGGGCTCTGAATATGTAGTGTATCTGTGGGATAGTCTTGGGAGTTAAGCCACTGAACGTTGAGTTGGGTACAGTACAGTGTTTATAGTTGTGCCTGTTGTGTAAGGGGACAGAAGAGAGAGGTCTGACATAAGAGAAGGTCATTCTTCTTCTGCTCTCCTCCTGCCTGGACTCGTAGAGCCAATTTAAGTGAAGGTAACTAATCTGGTATAAAATCACCATATTGTTATTGAATAGGGATGAGCCGAACACCCCCCGGTTCGGTTCGCACCAGAACCCGCGAACGGACCGAAAGTTCGCACGAACGTTAGAACCCCATTGACGTCTATGGGACTCGAACGTTCGAAATCAAAAGTGCTCATTTTAAAGGCTAATTTGCATGGTATTGTCCTAAAAAGGGTTTGGGGACCCGGGTCCTACCCCAGGGGACATGTATCAATGCAAAAAAAAACTTTTAAAAACGGCCGTTTTTTCGGGAGCAGTGATTTTAATGATGCTTAAAGTAAAAAAAAAAAAAGTGAAATATTCCTTTAAATATCGTACCTGGGGGGTGTCTATAGTATGCCTGTAAAGTGACGCGTGTTTCCCATGTTTAGAACAGTCCCTGCACCAAATGTCATTTTTAAAGGAAAAAATCTCATTTAAAACTGCTTGCGGGTTTAATGTCATGTCGGGTCATGGCAATATGGATGAAAATCAGTGAGACAAACGGCATGGGTACCCCCCAGTCCATTACCAGGCCCTTTGGGTCTTGTATGGATATTAAGGGGAACCCCGCACCCAAATTAAAATAAGGAAAGGTGTGGGGCCACCAGGCCCTATATACTCTGAACAGCAGTATACAGGCGGTGCAAACAAGACAGGGACTGTAGGTTTGTTGTTAAGTAGAATCTGTTTGTAATTTTGAACATTTTTAACGTGTTTAGCTCCAGCCAAAAAATCTTTTCTAAGCTTTTTGGAAAACATAGGGAAGGGTTATCACCCCTGTGACATTTGTTTTGCTGTCTTTCCTCCTCTTCAGAAGATTTCACCTCACTTTTTTGTCCCAATGAAAAATGTTTTTTGAAAATTTGGGTTTTTTTGTGGAACAAGGATTGGAAAGCATCAGTGGAAAGGAGAAATTGTTTTCCCATATTAACTCTTACAGGAGAGAATTTCCCTTCCTAGGGGTAGATTTCATCTCACTTCCTGTTGTCTCCTTCCGTTTGCAAGTAGGAGTCGTTTGCAAGTTAGATGTTTGAAAGTAGGGTCCTGCCCTATATACTCAGCAGAAATTTGGGCCTTAGGTGTTGCTGTGGCCACAACACTGTAAGCCCTCACAGGGCCCTGCTGTGAAATATTAGATCAAGAATTGTAATTACATGCCCCTGTTGAACAGGAGCTGAAAAATTGGGCCTTAGGCACTGGTGCTGGTGCCACAACACTGCAACCCCTCACAGACACTCTAGTTGGAACGCAGGAACGAGCCCTGCTGCAAAGTATTGCATCAAAAATCGTAATTACACGCCCCTGTTAGACAGGGGCAGAAAAATTGGGCCTTAGGCACTGGTGCTGGTGCCACAACACTGCAACCCCTCACAGACACTCTAGTTGGAACGCAGGAACGAGCCCTGCTGCAAAGTATTGCATCAAAAATTGTAATTACACGCCCCTGTTAGACAGGGGCAGAAAAATTGGGCCTTAGGCACTGGTGCTACAACACTGCAACCCCTCACAGACACTCTAGTTGGAATGCAGGAACGAGCCCTGCTGCAAAGTATTACATCAAAAATTGTAATTACACGCCCCTGTTAAACAGGGGCTGAAAAATTGTGCCTTAGGCACTGGTGGTGGCGCCCAGAACCAAAAATGTTCTTACAAGCTATCAGCGTGATGATTGAGGAAGAGGATAATTACTCAGGGATAGCCACTCAGCATCAGCATAGGCAGTCTTTGAAGGGATCTGAGATTTCAAAAAAAAATATTCGGTTACATCAGCATCAGGTGCTTGGTAGCTGGTGGTGATCCAAGACTCATTCATTTTTATGAAGGTCAGCCGATCGACCGAGTCGGTGGACAGACGCACCCTGTGATCGGTTACCACGCCTCCAGCAGCACTGAATGTGCGTTCCGAAAGAACGCTGGATGCAGGACAGGCCAGTAGCTCAATTGCATACTGTGCAAGCTCTGGCCAGTGATCCATCCTCAAGACCCAGTAACCCAGAGGATTTTCGGTGGGAAAGGTGTCCAAGTCTGATCTTGCCCCTAGGTATTCCTGCACCATGTAAAACAGACGCTGGCGATGGTTGCTGGAACCGATCATACCTTGGGGCTGCGGACCAAAAAATTGTCTGAACGCATCGGTCAGACGGCCACCTTCTCCACCGCTCCTTCTTTGACTGACCGAAGCCTCAGCAACACGTTGTCCAGAAACAGGAGTTTGTAACCTCCCAGTCTCTGGGAACGCATTGCACAGACCTTTCTGCAAGGCCTCCCGAAGATGTTTCATCCTCTGCTCCCTCTGCGATGGCAAGATAAGGTCCGCAACCTTACCCTTGTAACGTGGATCAAGGAGGGTTGCCAGCCAGTATTGGTCCTTCTCCTTGATACCACGAATACGAGGATCCTTACGCAGGCTTTGCAGGATCAGGGAGGCCATGCAGCGTAGGTTTGCTGAGGCATTCGGTCCGGAGTCCTCTGGGTCACTAAGAACGACATGGTCCGCAGCCACCTCCTCCCAGCCACGTACAAGTCCATGTGTTTCTTGGGACTGATCCCTTAAAGACTGCTGCTGATGCTGAGTGCCAGGCTCCACCTCCATACTGACACAATCTTCCTCCTCCTCCTCCTCCTCTTCCTCCTCGTCCTCTTCCTGTGTGATCGGCGGGCACGCAGGAACACTGTCTGGATAAAGGGGGCCTTGAGAGCTAAGGAAGTCCTCCTCTTCCTGCCTCTGTTCTGCCTCAAGTGCCCTGTCCATTATTCCACGCAGCGTGTGCTCCAACAGGTGGACAAGGGGGACAGTGTCACTGATGCATGCACTGTCACTGCTCACCATCCTCGTGGCCTCCTCAAATGGTGACAGGACAGTGCATGCATCCCTGATCATGGCCCACTGGCGTGGGGAAAAAAAAACAAGCTCCCCTGACCCTGTCCTGGTGCCATAGTCGCACAGGTACTCATTGATGGCCCTCTGCTGTGTGTGCAGCCGCTGCAGCATGGCCAACGTTGAGTTCCACCTGGTGGGCATGTCACAGATTAGGCGGTTCTTGGGCAGGTTAAACTCCTTTTGGAGGTCCGTCAGCCGAGCACTGGCATTATATGACCGGCGGAAATGCACACAGACTTTCCTGGCCTGCCTCAGGACATCCTGTAAGCCCGGGTACCTGCCCAAGAACCGCTGCACCACCAAGTTAAGGACGTGAGCCAAACAGGGCACATGGGTCATTTGTCCCTGTCGGAGGGCAGAGAGGAGGTTGGTGCCATTGTCGCAAACCACCATTCCTGCCTTAAGTTGGCGTGGCGTCAACCACCTCTGAACCTGCCCCTGCAGAGCTGACAGAACCTCTGCCCCAGTGTGGCTCCTGTCCCCCAAGCACACCAGCTCAAGCACCGCATGGCATCTTTTGGCCTGCGTACTTGCGTAGCCCCTTGAACGCCTACGGAGCACCGCTGGTTCCGAGGAAGAGGCCATGGAGGAAGAAGAAGAGGAGGGGGTGGAGGAGAGAGGTGTGTCACAATCAGCATTTTGGAGGCGTGGTGGCGGAACAACCTCCAACACTACTGCACCTTGTCCTGCATCCTTCCCAGCTGCCAGCAGAGTCACCCAATGCGCCGTGAAACTTAGGTAACGTCCCTGTCCATGCCTGCTGGACCATGAGTCAGCGGTAATATGCACCTTACCGCTGACCGCCCTGTCCAGCGAGGCATGGACATTGCCTTCCACATGCCGGTAGAGAGCTGGAATCGCCGCCTTCCGTGAGAAAAAGTGGCGTTTGGGTACCTGCCACTGAGGAACCGCACATTCCACAAACTCACGGAAGGGGGCAGAGTCTACCAACTGAAAAGGCAGCAGTTGAAGTGCTAGCAATTTTGCCAAGCTAGCATTCAACCGCTGGGCATGTGGATGGCTGGGAGCAAACTTCTTTCGGCGGTGCAGCAGCTGGGGCAGGGAAATTTGCCTGGTACAATCTGACGTCGGTGTACCAAAAGCAGATTGCCCACAAGTACTTGGCTGTGACACACCTAATTCTACACCTTCATTCCTCTCACTGCAGGTCTCAGAGAGGACTGAAGGTCTAGTGGGGTTGGAAATCTCAGCTGATGAGGAGCAAGGAGAGATCCTCTTTGTTCTTTGGTGTGGGTCTTTTAGATACGCTTGCCAACGAACTGCATGGCAGGTCAACATATGTCTGGTCAAGCATGTGGTACCCAAGCGGGAGATGTTTTGGCCACGCGAGATACGCTTGAAACATATGTTGCAAATAGCAGCGGTGCGATCTGATGCACTCGTCTCAAAAAAGGCCCACACCAAAGAACTTTTTGAATAACGCGCAGAGACTGCAGCGCCCTGCACATGTGGAGCTTTGGGGTGTGATGCAGTCAAGGTGCTGCCCTTAGGCTGGCCCCTGGAGGGCATCCTGCCTCGTTGGTGATGTGCCGCCGCCTCTTCCTCCTCCTCCTCCTCCTCCTCCTCTCTCCTATCAGGCACCCACGTTGAGTCAGTGACCTCATCATCCCCTCCCTCCTCATCACTGGAGCAAACCTGGCAGTATGCTGCAGCAGGGGGAGCATGACTGCCAGATTGCTGTCCTTCTTGGGCACCCCCTCTGTCCGTGCTCATGTTACTGCCTTCATCGAGCTCAGTATCGTCATCAGAGCCTTCCAAACGCTGGGCATCCTCCTGGAGCATGTACCCAACACTGTGGTCAAACAGTTCGAGGGAATCCTCATGAGGACATGGTGGAGCTAGGGAAGGAGTCACTGATGACATTGAGCTGAGGGAAGAGGCCGCTGCTTTGCCAGACAAAGCACCCTGGGCATGGGTGAGAGAGGATGAGGAGGATGAGGACGGCTTGGTCATCCACTCGACCAAGTCTTCCGCATGTTGCGGCTCAACACGGCCAGCTGCCGAAAAAAAGGCCAAGCGTGTCCCATGGCCACGTGCTGATGAGGATGCACCGTCTCCACGACCAGCACTAGACACAGAGCCTGCTTGCCCTCTCTTATTGGCTTGTGACTGTCTGCCTCTCCTTCTTGGCCTTCCAGACATACTAATGGCCTGTAGCTGCACTAAGCTGGGATAGAACACCTGTAATTTTCTTCAGGTAGCTTTATATACTGTAACCAGACAAGCCTGCCTGTCAGTAGGAAGATAACAGGAACGGATCTAGCTGAACACTGTGAGCAGGACGCACTGTACTAAATGTAAATAGTCTAGCTGCCTGACCGTGGTACTAATAGGATCAAATAGAACACCTGTAATTTTCTTCAGGTAGCTTTATATACTGTAACCAGACAAGCCTGCCTGTCAGTAGGAAGATAACAGGAACGGATCTAGCTGTACACTGTGAGCAGGACGCACTGTACTAAATGTAAATAGTCTAGCTGCCTGACCGTGGTACTAATAGGATCAAATAGAACACCTGTAATTTTCTTCAGGTAGCTTTATATACTGTAACCAGACAAGCCTGCCTGTCAGTAGGAAGATAACAGGAACGGATCTAGCTGAACACTGTGAGCAGGACGCACTGTACTAAATGTAAATAGTCTAGCTGCCTGACCGTGGTACTAATAGGATCAAATAGAACACCTGTAATTTTCTTCAGGTAGCTTTATATACTGTAACCAGACAAGCCTGCCTGTCAGTAGGAAGATAACAGGAACGGATCTAGCTGAACACTGTGAGCAGGACGCACTGCACTAAATGTAAATAGTCTAGAAGATAACAGGAACGGATCTAGCTGAACACTGTCAGCAGGACGCACTGCACTAAATGTAAATAGTCTAGAAGATAACAGGAACGGATCTAGCTGAACACTGTGAGCAGGACGCACTGCACTAAATGTAAATAGTCTAGAAGATAACAGGAACGGATCTAGCTGAACACTGTGAGCAGGACGCACTGCACTAAATGTAAATAGTCTAGAAGATAACAGGAACGGATCTAGCTGAACACTGTGAGCAGGACGCACTGCACTAAATGTAAATAGCAGGAACGGATCTAGCTGAACACTGTGAGCAGGACGCACTGCACTAAATGTAAATAGTCTAGAAGATAACAGGAACGGATCTAGCTGAACACTGTGAGCAGGACGCACTGCACTAAATGTAAATAGCAGGAACGGCTCTAGCTGAACACTGTGAGCAGGACGCACTGCACTAAATGTAAATAGCAGGAACGGATCTAGCTGAACACTGTGAGCAGGACGCACTGCACTAAATGTAAATAACAGGAACGGATCTAGCTGAACACTGTGAGCAGGACGCACTGCACTAAATGTAAATAGTCTAGAAGATAACAGGAACGGATCTAGCTGAACACTGTGAGCAGGACGCACTGCACTAAATGTAAATAGCAGGAACGGATCTAGCTGAACACTGTGAGCAGGACGCACTGCACTAAATGTAAATAGCAGGAACGGATCTAGCTGAACACTGTGAGCAGGACGCACTGCACTAAATGTAAATAGCAGGAACGGATCTAGCTGAACACTGTGAGCAGGACGCACTGCACTAAATGTAAATAACAGGAACGGATCTAGCTGAACACTGTGAGCAGGACGCACTGCACTAAATGTAAATAGCAGGAACGGATCTAGCTGAACACTGTGAGCAGGACGCACTGCACTAAATGTAAATAGCAGGAACGGATCTAGCTGAACACTGTGAGCAGGACGCACTGCACTAAATGTAAATTGCAGGAACGGATCTAGCTGAACATTGTGAGTAGGATGCACTGCACTAAATGTAAATAGTCTAGAAGATAACAGGAACGGATCTAGCTGAACACTGTGAGCAGGACGCACTGCACTAAATGTAAATAGCAGGAACGGATCTAGCTGAACACTGTGAGCAGGACGCACTGCATTAAATGTAAATAGTCTAGATAGAAGATAACAGGAACGGATCTAGCTAAACTGAATACAGTGTATATATATATATATGCAACACCTGGGATGCATATATATACACAATACACTGTAAGTGCAGCTAACTGACTGACTGTTCTGCCTAATCTATCTAACTCAAATCAAATGACACTGTCTCTCTCTCTCTCTATCTCTCAGCACACCGGAACACACACTACACAGGGCCGCCGTGCAGGCGGCCTTATATAGTGTGGGGTGTGTACTAAATCCCCTGAGCCATAATTGGCCAAAGCCACCCTGGCTTTGGCCAATTACAGCTCTCTCTACTGACGGCGCTGTAATTGGCCAAGCATGCGGGTCATAGTGCATGCTTGGCCAATCATCAGCCAGCAATGCACTGCGATGCCGCAGTGAATTATGGGCCGTGACGCGCCACACGAATTTAGCGCGAACGGCCCATATCGTTCGCAATTCGGCGAACGGGCGAACAGCCGATGTTCGAGTCGAACATGGGTTCGACTCGAACACGAAGCTCATCCCTATTATTGAAGCGTTGCTTCTGCTCTTGGGGTTATTCGCAGTTGTGGAATCCCCTGAAAGCAGCCTGAATATAATATTGAGTTAAATTGCTCTGGATTCTCAGTTATTGCTTATCAGGTAATTCACTAGAAAAAAATACTGTTATTGTCTGTTACTTTTCCACAGAAACTTTATAGCAAAGACAATTTCTGTGTTTTATCATAACGTGTGTGTTTCTCATTGTTCCTTGCACTTACACTATTGCCAGGTGTGCCAGAGGGGCTCAGACTGTTCATGGGGTTGAGAGGCAGAGTACGAACCAAACATACTCATGCTGCTCCTTCAGGGGTAGCGTTATATATATATATATATATATATATATATATATATATATATATATATAGTTGCTGTATTCTGTATAATTCCAGTACATATTGGGTATAACACTTACTTCTACTTATTATTTCCTACTACTTTATTACCCCCTACTTCCTGGGCTGAGATGGTGACCCAATAATATAAATGCTGGCTTTTGTGATGCTTTTGGCATTGTACACAATTGCCTCAGATCAGCTCCTGCTGCAGCCTCATGTTGTAAACTGTAGTGCACCTATAGGTGTTGACAAGTATGGGGAAACCATTCCTACCTGAATCTGTTGCCCTCCCTTGAAATCTTGTGACACAGTGAGATAGACAATTGTAAATAATATACAACTTTATTCGGCAGCATAGAACAAGTGTCCATACACCAATTACATAATTTGAATCAAATCAACTTCTCTAAAACTGAGCCCATTAGGGTAAAATGCATAAGGGGAAGTGTGTGTGAGGGGGATCTTCAGGTGGGAAATATCATAATATTTTGTTTTGTGGAATAAAGTTGATTTGATTAAAGTGACCTAATCAGTGTGCGGCAACTTAATTTTTATTTTTGTGCACAGAACATGGACTGGATCTTTTCCGGACAAACGCCTGATCTTCAGGAGACAGAAGGAATTACTAGAGCTTTGAGTGGTGACATTCCCTTGTTTCTTTATTAAGTTTTTGCCATATACTGAAAATAAAAAAAATGGTTAGTACAAAGAGAGAAGCAATTTAAAAAATAATTTTAAGATCACAGAACTGGCATTGCAACATCAGCAAATGTAATAGAGCAATAGAGCAGCTCACTTATCCCCACCTAGCTAAGCAAACTATGAGTTTTGAATGAGCTCCTTTTGTGAGCTCACAGATCAATCTGCCTGGGGGTTCTGTAGAAATAGTTGTTCTCCCCACCAAGGACACTACACTGTGAAAAAAAAACAAGAGATGTCCCTTAAACATGTTCCACTCTAAGGAAAGTTTCTTCTCAGTCAATTTACTTTATCCTGAGCAGACACTACTGTAAATCAATGCTCAGTATTTATCATCTGGTCTAGCTAACATGTGTCTCTCTTTTCAGTAGCTGTACCACAGAAGTGAATTGCAGTGGCCATTTTGGGATAGTCTAAAGTTATTTGAACGTATTTGCTGGCAAACTGATTAGGAGCAGAGTAGACGCTAGTGGCAGGGAGGCAGTCTACATGCAATGATAAACAACTCTATTACAGAAACAGTTCTGCTGTACACAACAGATAGCAGAGGAGACTGAGGAAATACTTCCCCCTGCCTTGAGCAGACTGATGACATCAGGTCAACTTAGGAAAGTTCATCAGACTAGGGCTTAGGAACTGCTTTTTTATCACAAATCTACAGCGTCTTGAAAAAGTATCCTGTTATTCTGTATTCTGTTGCTATACTCTACTGAGACATTATAGAAATGTATCCATGCAGATCTATCATGTTGCTGAACAAGACTACTTTAGGAACACAGGGATTTTTGCCTATTTTAGGTGTCAATATAAGATTTGTTTAGCTCATTACATGAAAGTAACAATAATAATATAACTTAGATTATGAAATCTTCAGTTTTACTCAAATTAGTTGATGTAAAAATGAATACACCCCACAATAAAAACTACTACATCTAGTATTTTGTTTGACCTCCATGATTTGTAAGGACAGCACCAAGTCTTCTAGGCATGGAATGAACAAGTTGGCGACATATTGCAACTATATATATATATTTTTCCATTCTTCAATAACGACCTCTTTTAGAGCCTGGATGCTGAATGGAGAGTGATGCTCAACTTGTCTCTTCAGAATTCCCCAAAGGTATTTAATTGGGTTCAGATCAGGGGACATACTTGGCCATGCAATCACTTTCACCCTGTTCTTCTTCAGAAATGCAACAGTGGCCTTAGATGTGTGATTTGGATCATTATCATGCTGGAAAAGTGCACGACAACCAAGGGCACAGAGTGATGGTAGCATCTTCTCTTTCAATATAGAGCAGTACATCTGTGAATTCATGATACCATCAATGAAATGCAGCTCCCCAACACCAGCAGCACTCATACAGCCCCACAGGAGAACAATGCCACCACCATGTTTCACTGTAGCCACCATGCATTGTTCTTTGTACTTCGCACCGTTGCAACGCCATACGGTTTTGAAGCCATCAGTTCCAAAACCATATATCTTGGTCTCATCACTCCAGAGTAGAGTCCCTGTCATCTTTTTCTTTTTCAGCATGGGCCCTGATTCTAGGCAGCCTTTTTTGTGTATGGACTTTAGGAGAGGCTTCCTTCGTGGACGACACCCATGCATGCCATACCTCTGCAGTGTACGCTGTATTGTGTCATGGGAAATACCCCAGTTTGGCTCTCTACTTCTTTAGCTAACTGCAATGAACTTGCATGGAGATTTTCTTCAACCCTTCTCATCAGCAGATGCTCCTGTCGAGGTTTTAACTTCCATGGATGGCTTGGACATCTCTGTGAGATAGTTGCAGTTCAAACTTTGTTACATTTTTGTATCACTTTTTCAACATCATTCTGACTATTAAGTAAAGCTTTGCTGATCTTCTTGTAGCCTTCACCTTTCTCGTGTAAAAAAAATATTTTCTTTCTCAGTCCTTGTGACATTTCCCTTCTAGTGGTGCCACTACTAATGCTGCGTACACACGAGCGGAATTTATGGCAGACTTGGTCCGGCGTACCGGATTTCGTCGGACAATTCGATCATGTGTGGGCTCCAGCGGACTTTGTTTTATCAAAAGTTGGACGGACTTAGATTTGAAACATGTTTCAAATCTATCCGACGGACTCTGCTTTCTAGCAGACAAACTGGTCGTCTGTGTGCTAGTCCGATGGACCAAAACTCACCCATGCTCTGAAGTAAGTACAAGATGGAAGCGCTCAGTCTGGCAAAACTAGCCTTCGTATTGAAGCTAGCACATTCCTCTTCTGTGATCTTTTAATACAGCGCTTTTTTTTCTTTATAATGCGAGAGGAATGAAGTTGTTTTGCTGCTTTATATTCACACAGAGTTCTCACAAACTACTTTCTTCATGATTTATCCTCATGCCATGACTAATATGATATATTTAAAAAGCCAGATCTCCATAAATAAAGTATTAAATTAGATTTTGGACTCATCTTTCTTTTTTTAGATTTAAACACTATCTATTTTACAATGTGTGCTAAATTATACAAAATTTTTTTTTTTTTTTTTTTTTAGTTTTGGAGTTTCAAGTTACCACAATAACCTCAATATTTTGTGTTGTTTTAATGAACCTTAATGAGGTTGGTGTCCCTTGTTAATTAGACATAGGTGGGTTTATTTTCCAAAGGCAAATTCATTTTTCACTACAAGTGCAAACTGTACTTGGAATTGCACAGAAAGAGCATTTTGAAGTGCATTCGCTGTGGATCGGAGGGGCACATGCAAGGAACCACAAAAAAAAAAAAAAACTCTCTTGCACATGATTGTATGATAAAATCAGCAGAGCTTCGGGGGCGTGGCCTGGCCGCGGAAGATGATGGCCGCTTGATTACTGAGCTCTGCTCCTCCTCAGCCTCACCAGCCACAGCACAGCCTCCATCTGCCCTCCAAGTAGGAGGGGGACATACAGGACATCATACGGACTATGTCCAAAGTGAAACCGAAGCTCAGGGGTCCCTGCAGACTGCTCGATTTCTACATGCAGCCCTTGCAGAAGAATAAAAATGGCGCCGGCCGGGAGTGTGGAGACTCGGAGCGCCCGCCGGATTATACAGCGGCAACAGAGAATTCCTCCATTGACATGGAGGACCCAGCAGATCTCCTCTCTGAGCAGCTACCTTCACCAGGGGATAGAGGTAAGCGGATTGCCGATTCCTCTGCACACTCCCCTGACAAGCAGCCCCCTTTGAAGAAGCAACATGGCGCTGGGACCTGTAGTCCCACAGCAGAATGTCCAGTCACTCTTCCCCTAGCTGCCTACCCCACCTCTGACAACCCAGCTTCTGAACACTCCATCAAAGCTATGCTGCTCTCCCTTC
Source organism: Aquarana catesbeiana (assembly GCF_042186555.1). Classification (NCBI taxonomy): domain Eukaryota; kingdom Metazoa; phylum Chordata; class Amphibia; order Anura; family Ranidae; genus Aquarana; species Aquarana catesbeiana. Next base: position 375,058,862 of record NC_133327.1, read on the forward strand.
AGGCAGATCTCCACCGTGAACTGAAAGTGTCCATTAACCAGCTGCAGGACAAAGTCACCTGCCTAGAAGACCGTACCACCCATATTGAGCAGCATTTATCTGAAGCCACTAAAGCTCATAACACAGTAGTGCACACACAAGATGACCACTCTGCGACTATTCAGATGCTCCGCCTAAAAGTCGCAGACCTAGAGGATAGGTCGCGACGTAATGACATTAAAATCAGGGGGGTTCCTGAGTCTCTGGCCCCCCCTGAAATAGTCCCATATCTGCATCAGCTATTTCGCAAACTCATTCCATCACTGACGACGAATGATGTGCTGATCGACCGTGCACACAGGATACACAAGCCACAGCATCTACCGGCTTCAGTCCCCAGAGACATATTGGCGCGCATTCACTTCTTCCACATTAAGGAAAACATCATGCGTACAGCAAGATCTCTGCGCACCCTCCCGGAGCCCTTTGCTAAAATCTCGCTGTACAATTACATATCGGCAGCTACTTCCCAAGCACGCAAATCCTTTGCTCCAGTAACCTCAATACTAAATGAGCATAAGCTACCATATAAATGGGGTTATCCTACTAAGCTACTGGTCACGTACCATAATCAGCAAGCTTCCATACACACCCCCAAAGATGGGCTCAAGCAACTGAATAACTGGGGCATTATATCTCGTGATCTCCCATCTACTCCAAAATCAGGGCCACCATCCAGAATCTCCAACCCCTGGGCATCGAAAGCTCCGCCATAATGGTAACAAGTCTTGATCCAACAACCTCCATAGAGGAGGGATCTTTCTCAGGCTGGTTTATACTGTCGCTCAACAGATTTTACTAGTGGAGGAATAGAACCACGTTTGGAACTCTCTCCACGCTTCCCAGTTTTAGTGTGCTAGGCACACTTATTTGTCACACTCATTTACTATTCTACACCAACAGTTTTGTATTAACAGTTTTATAAGTTACCTGTTTATAAATACGTCTAATCTTCACTGTTATTGAATAGTTGAATTGGATCTTCTGTATTTTACAGACTCCAATCCAGACTATTTCTATTGTATCAACTGTTTGCATATCCACAGTAAACTTTCTTTGACCTCTTTCCCCTCTTCCTATCACCCTTGCTTTAGACAGAGACAGTTCACCTCGGTACCAACAAGACATAAGCGTCTAGTCCCTCACTATGTCACTGACAATTACCTCCTTGAATGCGAAGGGGCTTAATAGCCCTTTTAAGCGCTCACTATTATGGCAAGAGGCTATATCACAAAAAGCAGATATACTCTGCATTCAGGAGACACATTTCTCAGAGGATAAGTCTCCCCAATGCTCCCACAAATTGTTCCCTCACTGCATCCATGCACGTGCGGATAAGAAAAAAAGAGGAGTCATGATAGCAATTCTATCCTCCATAGCATTTACCCTCAATCATCTCGATCAAGACCCTTCGGGGAGATACCTAATCTTATCTGCCTCTTTCAATAATCAACACCTTATTATTGTAAATATATACGCTTCAAATATCCGACAAAGGTCCTTTTACAAATCTATAATCCAAAAAATCCAACACTATCCCAGAGACCGAATTATAATATGTGGAGACTTCAACGAAGTCATAGACCCCCAGTTGGACTCCTCAAATATCAAACGTAGAAAATCCACGGCCCTGTCATCTCTAATCTCCCTTGAAGACCTTTACGACCCCTGGAGATGTCAACATGGTACGGAGAGGGACTACTCTTTCTTCTCAAACACCCAAAACTCATACTCCAGGATAGACTTGTTCCTGACCTCCAAGGCACTATTACAAAAAATCTCTCGATCTAGGATCGGAGTCATTACCTGGTCAGACCATGCCCCGGTATCCATTACTTTGTCCATAACCCCCAGAACATTTGGACACACTCCATGGCGCTTGAATGCATCATTACTTGGTGCCGCGGAGACTCTGGAACAGGTACGTTCTGAGATTTTTGCCTTCTTTAACTCTAACACAGGGTCCGTTTCCAACCCTGCGACCCTTTGGAATGCCCATAAATCAGTATTAAGAGGAATATTCCTAAAGTTGGGTGCCCAGGAAAAAAAAGAAAAAAACTATGACCGTTAACTCTCTCCTTGACCGTATCAAAACACTTGAAGCCCTAAACAAACAAAACCCTACACAAAACACCATAGACGAAGTCAGGAAAGTTAGAAACGAATTATGCTCCTACTTACAAAGAGGCTATGATTTCTATCTTAGGCGCCTTTGCCTCTCTTGGTACTCCCAAGGTAATAAACCCGGTAAATTTCTAGCACAGCAATACAAACGTAGGGTTGCACAAACCAGAATTCCGTTCCTTTTAGACGAACAGGGACGTAAAATGACAAACCCAAAAGACATAGCTGACGGCTTTAGCTCATTCTATTCTAGGTTATACAACCTCTTGCAGTCCGCATCCGAGCCCAATCCTACCTCCCAACAAATCAATGATTTCCTAACCCCTCTCCAACTCCCTACCATTACCCCGACACAGCTTAAATACCTTTCCCAACCATTCTCACATCAAGAAATCTCTAAAGCTATCAAAGATCTCCCCCTTCATAAAGCACCAGGACCAGTTGGCTTTATAAATGAATATTACAAATCCTTCCAAGACCAATTAGTACCCCATCTATGTAATACCTTTAATAAATTTCTAACAACCGGAGAAATACCATCAGAATCTCTTGAAGCGGTGATAACTACCATACATAAACCTGGTAAACCCTTCCAAGATCCAGCTAACTATAGGCCCATTTCACTTCTAAACACCGACCTCAAAATTTACACCAAGTTATTAGCCACGCGTCTTGCTGAGTATATGCCCGCCCTCATCCACCCAGATCAGGTGGGATTTATTCCCTGTAGACAAGCCTCCGATGCCACTCGTAGGTTCATAGACCTCATACATTGGGCAGAGCATCGTCGGACGCCTTCTCTGCTGATCTCTTTAGATGCAGAGAAGGCGTTTGATGGAGTTAACTGGCTTTATCTAGATTTGGTCCTTCAGAAATTTGGCATACAGGGCCCCTTTCTCCAAGCAATATTAGGCCTCTATTCTACACCTAGAGCGAAGGTATTGACTTCTGGCATGCTTTCCACCCCTTTCCCTATTACTAATGGGACTAGGCAAGGGTGTCCCTTATCGCCCCTAATATTTGCACTTATCATTGAGCCGCTAGCTCACGCCATACGAGCACACCCCCGCATCTTTGGATTACCAATCGGCCAACACTCACATAAGATCGGCCTATATGCCGATGATATAATCATATGGCTCACAGACCCTTTGAAATCTCTTCCACCTCTTTGTGATCTCCTACACCAGTTTAGTCAGGTCTCCATGTATAAATTGAACAAATCTAAGTCAGCTATGTTGGGTGTTTCTTTACCGCCACATCTCAAGAAGGCTATCACCACGGTCTCTCCCTTTTCCTGGGCCCCCAACTCATCCATGCCGTATCTGGGTATACAATTAACATCCCCTTCAAGTGTACTTCTACGCACCAATCTCTCTATCCTGATCCAGAAACTCCAGGATATATCCAAATCACTACTCAATGTCTGTACCTCTTGGGCAGGATGCATAGCCCTGTCCAAGATGTTTCTACTACCCCACATTCTGTATTTCTTCAGGACGCTTCCATTACCTATACTTCAATCGGATGTAGCCAACCTACAAAGGATCATTAATCACTTCATCTGGGCAGCCCGTAAGCCCCGCATTAAATCCTCCTTACTACAAATCCCCAAAACATATGCTGGACCGGGAGTACCAGACCTCAGATCCTACTACAAGGCAACTATACTCGACCAGACCAAAAAACTCTGGGACTCTTCATCTACACAGCTCTGGACTCAAATTGAAGCTTTAGCCCTGACCCAAAGCCCTTCATCGATACTAGCAGCCACGTGGATTGGATACCATCCACCTCGCTCCTTTTTGCCAACTGTTAATGCTACAATATCCACGTGGAAAGCAATCATCCAAACGTCTTTGGGGCTGCATACTCAAGCACTGCATCAGCTGCCATTAACTTCCTTGTCTCTCCTCTCAACGGACTTGCCTTTGCACAGATGGGTCTCACTAGGTATCCAAAAAATAGGTGACCTATACCAGAACTCTCAGCTTATATCCTTCCAACAACTTAAAGAGAGCTTTGCTCTCCCCAATAAGGATTTCTAAATCTACCTAAGAATCCGCCACATCCTTGCACCTATCTTGACTTCACTCAACACTCTGACCAAGGACCTCTTATCCTTTTTCAACCTAACCAATAACAAAACGCGTGGTATCTCATACCTCTATAGACTGCTTATAAAGCCTAAACAGGATGAAAAGTCCTCAGCTATGTCTTTCTGGGAATCCACCCTCAGATGTGACCTTCCTCCCTCTCTCTGGTATCAAGCTATAAGAACCCCCAGCATATATTCCAGAAACATTTCTCATTGGGAGACCCTATTAAAAATCCTCTACTGCTGGTATTATACCCCGGTGAAATTAGCCCGAATGTTCACATCCCATTCGACGAAATGTTGGAGAAACTGTGATATGGACGGACATATCTTTCATATTTGGTGGGAATGCCCGTCCATTACTATCTTCTGGACGGACGTCTCCAACCTCATTAAAGATGTAACTAATGTATCTATCACATTAACTTTGCGGATGGCTCTCTTCGGACTGGGACTATCGAACTGGCACCCAAAATTTCACCCCATTATCACACATATCCTAATTGCTGCTCGCCTCTCCATTGCTAGGTTCTGGAAACAGGCCAGTGCACCCACTCTGAACCATACCACTAACATCCTAAATGATCATCTCTCTATGGAACTCCTATTTGCCAAATCACAGATGAAAGTGAATAAATTTTATGATCACTGGCAATATTGGCTGTCAGATCCCCGAGCTGCACCGTGTTCTTAATAACTTGCATAGCCACCAGTTCCTTTTTATTATCTGATGGCCCTCCCTATAGAGGGTCATCTATCTGCCTATTCGCCCGCCATGAATTGAGTCATCCGGGAAGGACCACTGCTTACTGTACACTGTAGAACATAAGATGATACTGCTAAAATTTCTACACACTGTCTCACTCTTTTCCATTACCACTTTCCTGATCTCCTTCTTTCCCCTCTCTTATCCCTATTACCCCTCCCGTTAAAGGAAAACAAAAAAAAAATTACCCTACATCTTAGACCCTTACTATTTTGGGTCAGACCTGATATTGTCAATCTCCTTGTATTTTTTTGCAACTTCTCCGCTACAATTGTTGTACCATAACTAAGTGTCTCAATAAAGATTACTTGCAAAAAAAAAAAAAAAATCAGCAGAGCTTCCCCTCATTTCAGCTCTTCCCCTCAGATTCACAGCGACTGCACTTCCAACAAGTGCACTTGCAGTGCAATTTCTAAAGTGCACTTTTCACTAGTACTTTGCACTTGATTTTCAAAACGATTTAGCCTTTTGGAAAAAACACACATAGTCTTTTTGACCTGTACCTGCCTACTCCCAAACCAAATGTCGTTTTGGAATCAAAACACATAGTCAATAATGTAAGGTAAAGAAAAAATCCATTTATTTTTGGAAAAAAAAAAAAATGAGGAAGGCAACACTGGAGACACTTTTGGAATCTGTGAAGCCTTTCATCCCCCAGGACACACATCAAGTTTTAGGACAAGAAAATTGGTTCTTGCGACTAGGGAGCACAGATAGCACAGTCAGACCAGACAGAAGCCAGGCAATCACTTTCGACTCTTCCGTGGAGCCTTCCCTGCACGCTTCTCTGCAGCCTTCCCTCCACGCTTCTCTGCAGCCTTCTCTCCACGCTTCTCTGCAGCCTTCCTCGGAAGCTGTGCCTCTGGTGGTGTACTTGGGGCAGGAGGAGGAGGAGGAGGAGTGGCTTCATCTGCTAGATATGTTTTAGCAGTAAGCTCCCCTCTCAAGCCCTTCTGATAGGCCTGAAAAATCAGACCCTCACAGAGGAGGCGTTGCCCCTTTTCGAGTTCCAGCAATCTGCTGGCCATATATGTCCCATACGCTTCTTCTGCATTGGGTAGTGTGCTGATGATTTTGCTGGCTTCATGAATGAGGGCTAGTGATTCCTCCTCAGTTTGGGTCATTTTTCTGGGCCTTTTGGTGATAATGCGGAGGGGAGGCACCTGACACTCCATGCGGCTTTTACTGGGCCCAGCCATGGCCTCCTCCTCTCTCCCACTGGGCAAGGCTTCCTCCTCTCTCCCACTGGGCAAGGCCTCCTCCTCTCTCCCACTGGGCAAGGCCTCCTCCTGGCTGAGCTCATCCTGGGTAAAAAAATGGGACATAGTTGTAATTTTAGGTTACAAAATCACACACAATTTGCAGCTCATGACTTGCAAATATAATTCAAAACAAATAGTAAAGGCTATCTATTTGACCCCACCATTATTCCAGCTGCTCACCAATATTTGAAGTACATAAGCGTGTGCACAGGGTGTGCCAGGTGTGCCTGGGCACACCCTAATCGCCTTGTGTGGTGCATATTCCCCCCTGTTTAGACCACTGATATTTCATCCCCCAAAAAAATGTTACAAAATAAAATACTTTAAAAAGAATAAAAATAAAACTACTGACACTGTCCACTGCCCTACTGACACCATCAGTACATATACACATGCATATGTATTTGAGCTTTGGGGTGCACACCCTAATGCAAAAGGCTGCGCACACCTATGCTGAAGTATATTTTTGGCCACTACTGTCTAGTGATATGTCTACATATTAATATTTGTGATGAAGTCATTTTTTAAGAAGCACTTAAAAATTTGAGACATTTACATCATTAATATTTACACAATCACAAAGTCAACAAAAAAGGATACCTGGCTGAAGCTGGGCGCATCCACTTCATCAAGGATGAAAGGGCTCAGTTCTTCCTGGGACTCCTCAGCTGGGGTGGAGGTGGAGGGAAGGCTGGAGGGAAGGGTGGGGGGAAGGGTCGAAAGTGATTGCCTTACTTCTGTCTGGTCATCTAGAAATCGCAGTTTTTGGTAGTACCACAACTTGGGTACATAAACCTGGTTGGCTGCTGCTCCTGATCTGAGTGACTCCTGGATCTTATTGTGTTCCTGCTTGTACATGTTGTGCAAGATACCAATTTTCTTGTCCTCAAACTTGAGGTCTGCCTGGGGGACTCGAGTCTTCACAAACTCCAAAAGTGTGCCCAGTGTTGCCTTCCTTACATCTCTATTGAAATATAATAGGTGTTTGACCTCCCACAGGTTTTTGTTTTTCTGATACAAACCAATGAATCTTGACAAAAAATCTCCTTAAAGGGATTCATTTTTGCTGAAAGACAAGACACAACATAAAAACTGTAATATCAGTCAGAACTCCCAGGATTATATTTGGCAGAATCTAGGACACACACACACACAGACACACACACACCCACGTTTAATCTTACCTTAGTTTCTGACGCTCGCTACTTCCGTACGGACATACGTAGGCCATCGTATTAGCTTTATATACACTGCGCATGTGTCATGCTCCGCCTGCGTTGCCCGCCCCTGACGTTCTTTAGTACAATTTGTCCCCGCCCCTTCACTCTTCGTTGCGCAGTGGGAGTATATAGAGAAAGATGGCGGAGAGATTAACTGGAAGTAGCGTGGAGGAAAGCCCGGAGCCACAACCATCCACATCCAGGAGGAGATATAAGGCCACCAACATGGCTTTTGAAGAGATGGTGGAGATGGTGTCCATATTGAGAAGGGAGGACTACGATGGGAAAAAAGGACCGTACACACGACCGAATATGCGGAAGGACAAAATAATGGCCTCAGTTGTTACCACTCTAGAAGCAAAATTTGGCACTAAACGGTCTAAAGAACAATTGAGGAAGCGGTGGTCTGACATCAAAAGTAGGGAGCCGGAACAATATTGGTGAATAAAGAAGCTGCTTAAAAAAGTAAGTACTTGTGTGTTCCTATTGAGATACTTAATTGCATACTGATCCATATTTTTTTCGTTTATACAGCATCGTTCGTAAAGACTGTTCTTTGTAAAATACATATGATACTATGAAAATGACGTATTTTTTTTGCCAAAAACGATGGTACAGGATTGGACATACATTTAGGTCTTGAGAATTTGTCGTATTCCAAAAATGTGGTGATGTGGTGTAGATGTGTTTGAAAATATAATGCTTCTTCAAAAATGATTCAGTGTAATGTAAGGACAAGACACAGCAGCTGTTTCCACATCTGGACTCACGAGCACTAGTGTACTATGTGACCATAAATACATTTTTGAGGGGTAATACACATAGGAGATCATTGAGGTGTCTGCATCTGTGAAACTTGCATGAAAATGTGTATTGTTTTTAATTGTTGTTCAGAGGGAATTTTCATCCTGTCTTCTAAATTTTTGTGGCCAAAAAATGACAATTGTCCCCAACTCATAACCAACGTTTCTTATTAATTTTAAAAACAAGAAATATCACCGTGTTTTAACTATACCTTTTGTTTAATTATCATAGGGGAGAAAAGACTCAGACAACAGTCCAAGGATCCCAGGACCCCCCCAAGTTACCAGCCTGAAGCTGACATTACCCCAAGCCCCAGCCCAAGACCACGCCCACCCGACGAGCTGGAGGAAGGGGAGGTGGAGGAAGTGTGCGACATTTCAACCCCACCAAGTGAGTGACTGACACCCCAGCTTAAGGAAATCTATTTAGGCATGCATATTTTAACCCATTTTTTTATCCACACATTTTAGGTGAGATTCTGGTTGTGGAAGGCCAAGCGGCAGAGCCATTTAGCACAGACAGTGCACAAAGACTTATTGGCCAGATAATGTTGTGGAATGGCCAAATTGATCGAATGCGTGACCAAATTGACAGCATGAGGAATCGGCTGGACACCATGCAACAGGAAATGAAGAACATGATTGATGTTTTTGGCAGAATATAATAATGTTTTGCCTAAAAACATCAATCATGTTCTTCATTTCATTGTCAAGTTTGTGTATTCTTAAATTTTTTAAGTTTTTTCAAAAAAAAAAAAAAAAACAATTTGCAGATGCACATGGTGTGTCATCATGTGCTATCTTCCATCAGGGGATATCAATGTACTTGTTTTGTGTTTGCAACCCTTCATCATAAAAATGTTAGTTTGTGAGAGGAACAAAGGGATTGCACACACAAAACACGTACATTGCTCCCCCATGATGGGAGATAGCACATGTTGACTTGAACCTTTTTTAATACCCAATTTTGAGCATCTGCAAAATGTAGGCTTTACAAGGGTGACATCACCAGCACCGTTATTAACATGTTGAACTTTGTAAGTTCTTTTTTGTTTTTTGTATGTTTTTAAAAACACTGTTGTTAATTGTAATTTTGTAAACAAGGTCTATTTTTTGTTGAAATATGCCTAAAATAACAAAAAAAACACCTTTCCAAAAAATGCACCTTTCAATGTGCACACAGTAAAATGTTTTTACTACTACAATGTGTGTGGCTGATTATTTATCAATAAGATGTTTTGCTAATTTTTGTGTGGTTACAGTGACAAAGGGCCTTCTTAACTAAAAGGAAATGCACTTGCCACTACAAGTGCACTAGGAGACAGACAAAACTAAATGCAAACAAGAATAAAAACAAAATATTTTTTTTTTTTAATTAATTTTCTTTATTTTTGTAAGAAATTAGAGCTCTTGTTGAATAGCAATGGCCCCCCGACCATTAAAATAATTCACATATCGGTCACGCACTTGACGTGCGGTTTGGGGGGCCAAGCCAATACGGCCAATTTCCAGGCCTGTGAGTGTTTGGTCAACTACAAGTCTGGCCTCAGGCCCAACAGAAGTCATATATGTAGTTGAATGTCTTCTCAAATAATTATGGAGAATGCAGCAAGCCAGTATCACATGATTTATTTTATAGTCCGCCAGATTTATGGCCTAGAGGAACAAATGGAACTGGCTGGCCAGAATCCCAAAGGCATTCTCCACAACTCTTCTTGCTCTGGCCAGCCGGTAATTAAATACCCTCCTCTCAGGGGTGAGTGTCCTTTGGGGGAACGGCCTCATCAAGTGCTCACCGAGAGCAAACGCTTCATCAGCGATAAAAACTGAGGGGAGTCCATGAACATTCTGGTCATCAGGTGGCAATCCCAGGCCACCAGTCTGGAGACGCTGGCACAGCTCGGTCTGTGCAAAGACTCCTCCGTCAGACTTCCGGCCGTTCTTCCCCACGTCCACAAACATAAATTCCAATTGTGCCGAGACCACCGCCATCAAAACTACACTATGGAACCCCTTATAGTTGTAGAAATAAGACCCCGAATGGGGTGGTGGCACAATGCGGACATGCTTCCCATCGATCGCCCCGACACAGTTGGGAAAGTCCCAATGGCCAGCGAACTGGGAGGCCACAGTCTGCCATTCCTGTGTACTGGAAGGAAACTGAAGTGAAACAATAAAAAAAATAAGATAAGTACTTTTAAACATAACTTGGATATCAGATTACATAAAAACATTCTTGAACAACAGCAGTCGAACATTATTAATATGTGTTTTTTGCTTTTAATTCTAAAAAACATAAGGCCCACTTATAAGATTACTCACCCCCTCTGATGGCCCATTGATCAATTTGAATGTGGGGGGAGGGGTTCTAATTATGTTAAAAAACACACTTGACAGTTGCAAATATTTGAGGGGGTGGGGGAGGGGTTCTAATTTGGGTAAAAAACACACCTGACAGTTGCAAACATTTGAGGGGGTGGGGGAGGGGTTCTAATTATGTTAAAAAACACACCTGTCAGTTGCAAACATTTGAGGGGGTGGGGAGGGTTCTAATTATGTTAAAAAACACACCTGACAGTTGCAAACATTTGAGGGGGTGGGGGAGGGGTTCTAATTTGGGTAAAAACACACCTGACAGTTGCAAACATTTGAGGGGGTGGGGGAGGGGTTCTAATTTGGTTAAAAAACACACCTGACAGTTGCAAACATTTGAGGGGGTGGGGGAGGGTCAAACAGTACAATGGAGCTGACAATATACATTGTTCAAGGGACTAGAGGCTAGAGATATAAATGGACCCAGGATTGCATGGTAGGGAGGTTATTGAAGGTAAATATGCATGTAGGGCAAAAAATGAAGATAAAGGGGACATTCACAGCATATTCCAAGCATGGTAATTAGGTAACGAGGACATTTAGACAATACATTACCAAACATTTAATACATATCATGTAATGTTAAAGGATAAAACTTACCTTCATATAGTCCTTCTGCAGGACCTGAATGATGGCAGAACAGGTCTCTGGGATTATGATCCCCAGAGCCTGGGGGGAGATGCCTGTCGAGAACTTCAAGTCCTGAAGATTCTCCCAGTCGCCAAGTAATGTAAAGTGGCAACTAGCCTCTGCTCCGCAGTGATGGCTTGCCTCATGCAGGTATCCTGCCTGCTGATATAGGGGGTCAGCATAGCCAGCAGACGTTCAAAAACGGGGTCCGTCATCCTGAGATAATTCCTGAAATCCTCAGGATTATTCTCACGGATCTCACGGAGCGAAGGCATGTGCGTGAATTGGTCACGCTGGCGCAACCAATTATTCATTCATGAACTCCTCCTCGCCCTGTTCATGGACTGGACTCGGGTCAAAGTATTAACCCCAACACCCCAAGTCCCCACGCAGCACGAACTCAAGAACGAGTACGTCCACGCGACATGGCTTCAAAACGGTCGGCTGGTCAAACAAACAAACATATAACAAACGCACTGAAGAATGGCAAGGCCTATGAAGAGCGACCTGAAAATCAGGAACGAGCGGACCAGAACGGCCTGCTAGGCAGGTTACGAACTGACCAACATGCACTGAAAAGCAGATACAAACCTCACAAGCACAAACTAAACCGCAGAAAACGATCGAAATAAGCTGAAGTGTGAAAAGCGTGAATCGTCTCTAACCAAACTTTTACTAACACGAGATAAACACGAGATTAGCAGAAGGAGCCCAAAGGGTGTTGTAGTAGGGCTTGAACTTCCTTTTTCTAGTCCTGTCGTACGTGCTGTACGTCACCGCGTTCAAAACCAGTGGCCTTTTTGAGTGATCAGGTGTGTCCAAGTCCGTCCGTTTTTAAGTCCGGCACACCTAGCGGACAAAGTCCGTCGAAAAGTCCGCTGGGCAAAGTCTGCCGTAAAGTCCGCTCGTGTGTACGCGGCAGGACAGTATGAAATGGGAAGGGGTTTTCTTTGTTAAGTAATTTATGGGAAAGACACGTGGCAGAGAGATTTTAAGGCTGCACACCCCAGAACAGACAATATAGGAAGGTTCCCCCATGGTGTTTTTTAGCAGCAGTATAATGAATATCAGAGAAGGGAATGAATATGAATAAAAATGTCTTTATTACAAAAAATATCCAATATCCTGTGCAATTAAATATGAGCTCTGGTAAAACAGAACATATTCCATACTAGTGTAAACATATATACATATACATATATATATATATATATATATATATATATATATATATATATATATACACAGCATTACATTACGTAATGTTGGCAGTGTGAAAGCACTGACACGTTTTTGACCCGTGCAGTCGCGGTCTTCTTCTGGGGGATAGTTTGCTTTAAAACAATATATTCAACATTTTAATTTACAAAAATATTACATCGTATACCAACTTGCATATACATAATGGTGTTATATTTACCTCTGAAGAATGGAATGAAATGATCTTGTAACCAGAGATTAAAAGTAGTTGAGTCATCTGAAGGACTTCACGATTGTCCCCAATTCCCCCAAGGATGGGGCTCAGCTCAAGAGGGCTTACAAAGAGCCACACTAATGGACATCCTTAAAGGAAGAGGAGGAGCAGCACCTGCAGCAATGTCCCAAATCATGAGATTATGTCAAACAGAGGAAGGTCAAGTTCTTTGATGCATAGCATATTAGCAAAAAACCTATTGAATTATCAGTATTATATTCAATTATTTTTTTAATAATTTTAAACAAACATAAAACCTTACATACAAAAAAAAATATATATATATATATATATATATATATATATATATATATATATACACACATACATACATACATACATATATATATATATATATATATATATATATATATATATATATATATATATATATATATATATATTTATAAAATCAAAACATTCAAAAACAAATATACAAAACATTATTTAAGAAACAAAAGAATGGATCGCTCCTGGAATATATCCTCCTCAAAGCTTTCAAGGTTCCCCTTAGAAGAAGAAAAAGAACAAGGCCCATGTTTCCTAAATGTTTTCCATCAATCAATTTTCTTCCCTCAATCAATCCCACCCCAAAAAAATTATACCTGCAATATCAGTATTATAAGATTGTTATTGTATCATTGATATACAACTTATTTGGGGTGACATATTTACCCAATGAAAAATGAGTGGAACTATTTAAATAATGTGAATCTTAAAAAGAGAAAATCTTTTGTTAAGAAATGCCCTTTTATAATCAACTGTCTGTTGGACACCTGTTTAATGAATAATTACACTCACCTGTAGTTGAATTCTTGTTAAGTAGAATTTTGTTGTCTAAAATTTAGCTTTGTTCCTAAGACTTCCATTGGGGTGTATTCATTTTTGCAACATGTTCTTGAATGAATTTCTTAGGAAAAATACTTTTTTGTGTGTGCAAATTAACAAATCTTAGCTGTAATCAATGGCCCGCATTTGTGGGAGTATTTTGTAGTATTGTGTACCATAGAAAATGTTGATTCTGGAAGGAAAGCAATGGTTTTCTGACAAATCTGTTAGGGTGTACTCATTTATGCTGAGAGCACTGAATATATTATATATATATATATATATATATATATATATATACATATATACATATATATACACACACACATACACACACACACATATACACACACACACACACACACACACACACTCATTTCCTAGCCAATGGCTCCCAATTTCTATTGAGAGCCCAAAATGTAGAAGATATGCATCTATGAGTTTTGTACCTGGCAATATACATCCCAATTTAATGATAACTTATTTAGTAATAAGAAACCTATTTATATGTTGAAGTTATAAATAAGTAATAACTTATTTAGCATTAAGGAAACATCCATTTATTTAGTTTTGGCCAGTGCCTAAAGGGCTGTTCAAACTTCTACACTGTAAAATGCATGTATTAACGTGTTTTTAAATCAGTTATATAATGTACTGCAGAGCACTTTTGACACTATTTCTCTCTAGTTTACCATCAGTTTTCTTCATGCATTTCCAGGGGGATAAAAACTTTCTGTGCAACGTCAATGCATGAAAATTGAAACGGTATAGCGTGATTTTTTTGGGTGGTACAATTTATTCCAGTGAACGATGCATTTTATTCTTGAAACTGCAAGTAATTTCAACCAGCAGATTTAAAAAAAAAAACCTAATAAAAACCATTGAAAACAATACCACTGCAAGGTGCAATAAAGCAAGCCTAAAGTGCAGAAGTTTGTACATTCTTTTAGACCTGACACACCTAAGCCACCATAATTATACTTAGTTATATGAGAAGATTTACAGAGACCCCACAAACTGCTTTATCCTCCTTTTCTAGTTCAGCTAAATATACTGTACATATTATGATTTAATATCATATGCAGGCTGCTGTATATTGTTTATGCAGTTCGTGTTAAAATTTTGTTTTCTATTATATTCAGGTAATACCTGACTCCTTTATAGGACCAGTTCACTTTTAGTAACTAACATAAGAAAAAATAATAACTTTTCTAGTACTGACAGAAATTAAATTAATTTAACCACTGTCCCCCTCCTACCTGTATACCCCTTATGGACAAGAGCTATTTTTGCATTTTTGCGATGGCTGGTTTATTTAGTGATAACTTTGTCATTACTTACAGATAAAAATTAATACATGCAGTACATTATTTTTGAAAACAACTCAGCTTTCCTTTGGCAATATTATTTGCAAAACGGATTTATTTCTTATTTTCTGTGGAATCTATAGACAAAAAGATGTAACAAAAATAAAAAAATGTTTAGTTTTACTGAAAACAGAAAGTAGAGATTTTATTCTCGAGTTTGTCCCATTTAAAATTATGTTTCTGGTACAAAGCATAGCAATTAGCAAATGAAAAAATAGCCCCTTTTTCCTTTTTAATTTTGTTCAAATTCTTGTTTTGCATCACTAAAAAGTAACAAGCGAAACGAATGACCCAAAATATTAATGTTGAAAATAGAAATAAAAACAGAAAAATAATGTCTATAGGGAGATGGGGAAGAAGGAGGTAATTAGGGCTGATTAGGTTTAACTAAGGGTTAATTAAGGGGTTAAATATAAATACATTTTATTAAAAAAAAGTTTTGTCAGTGAAAGTGATGTCATATGCAGATCAAAGGTCAAACTTTTGATCTACATATATGTGAAATATTAAACGCAATAAGACAAAGATAAGTAAAGAAAACATATATAATGCAAAAAAGACATTTATTCATTTCAGTTGCTAAATTACACTTCCAGACTGTCTGAAAGTGTAATTTTTCATAGGAGTGGCTGCATTTTTTAAACCAATCCTGCTGCGTAATACAAAGCAATTACCAGTAATTGCAATTAATAGCAGCAAGGGTAACGGGGCAGGAGGAGTGGAGCTGGGCAAAAGAGATGAGACCGTAGGGGTGCAGATGTCTAATTAGGATGCTGCATCCCCACAGACATGAATGAGATCATCTACACATGGTTGCACAGAATACCTGTGCATCCCATGTGGGAAACACGGCCCTTTGCATGGATGTACGCTTAGATACATCAATGTGATTAGCTGTGTAGGACAGCCTTGGCTTGCTCCAGTGTTTACATGCTCTGGCCAAATTCTTCACCGTTGACCATGTCTATGCATTGAGCCTTCATATACTTCTATCGGGCCAGCTTTCAAGACTGGATACATTCAGGAAATGGATTGTAAACATCAGAGTATATAAACATTTGAACAGGTTGTGGCTTACATTTAAATTTAAGTCAGAAGGATTAGGAAGGATGGACAAGTGTAGTTTTAAGGGGGGTAAATTTGCCCTTTAATACAACTTTTTTTTTTTTTTTTTTTTTACATCAGTAGAGATACATTAGCTCAAGAAATGTTTGTGTTCAACTCACTGACAGGGTCAGCATCAATTTTGTAAAAAATGAACCTAGTGGAAGAGGAGGTCCTTGCAGCACAAAAGATTTTATGCTTGGTCTCCTCATATAAACTGACCTTAAATGTGGAATTATTTTTTTCAGGCTCCAAATTTACTTAAACCTCACATACCCAAAAACACAAAACCTGCTAACGTTCATTCATTGGTTTTTGTGGTTGGTGGTCAAAACATGTTGTTGCAAAAAGTACATACAAGTGCAAACTCAACCCTAACAGTTATATGATTTAAATCCAGACTATTGAACCCAACAATATTTTTTTTTAAACATATGGTAGTCCTATTTATAAAGTGACAAGTTTAATTTTATCAGGAAAATATACTTACCATCTGTAAACCATTTGGTTGTTTACAATGTCTTTTAATACTTGCTAATACATCTTTTCAAGTTAATGAAACCTGGAAATGTGTTCTTTATATCAGATCTGTTATTTGAATTGATGTTTTAAAGTATGATGTAGATATAGTATAAGATAATCCATGTGCAGACACAAAACAGGGGACAATATGAAAACAGTATTTACAATTTTTTTTATTTCACGAATTGTTCGTTTTCTATCTACATGTGTATATAAATCTATCAGCAGACCCAGTTTGGGAGGGGATATGGGGAGCTAAACAAAGTGATACACAGATGGGTCATAAGACGTATACAAATTCAGGTAAAATGCCAACATATTCTCTTTCTGGGTACTGCTGGATATGAAATATAATTAGATCCAGTAACACAAATGTAATATTATGGAGCTTACCAATCCTTAGATGTGGTGGCTGCAGAAATTCACCTGAATAGAAAAATGCTTCTAAAACCTCAGGTTACTTTGAAATTAAATGTTATTTTGATTTTATGTGTCTGTGTTGTACCTCTGCATATAGTTATAAAATTCTAGGTTAGCCTTTGATCATCAGTCTTCTAATCTTGTACAAATGTGGCTCAGCAGCACAGGCAGTGGCACTTGTGTTTTGGCAGCCAGACAGCTATGACAGGACCACCCACCAAGGCTGCTATCCCACGGTCCCCGGCCACAGGTGCTTACAGCAGTCATGCCTGGAGAGGAGAGAGACAGATGATGGCAGAAGACCAGTGCTGGGAGCAGGCTATGTGTGCCTTTTTGCAAAGAGAGAAGAAGAATAGAGACTGAGAAAAGTTGCAGCTGGAGCTGCTGGAGAAGCTCCACCCGCTGGAAGCTGCAGGACTGGTGAGAGATGCAGTTCCCAGGAAACAGCCCAGAAGTCAAGAGATACTGTGTGGTACTACAAGTCCCAGTAAGAAGAGCTGCACCAGTAGTAGAGAGGACCAGAAGCCTCAACTAGAGATACCTACATGAGTTTCACATGGAGAAAGTGGGGGAGGCTACTGCAAGGGTGTGCTCCCTGTGTCACTAAATTGGAACTGAACTGTTGCACCTGTTAAAGAAAACTGCACTGGAGGAACCACTGAGTGTGTGCAGAGGACCATGCCCTGAAATGGAGGGACCCAGTGAGCTGCAAGAGAAGACATCTGTGCCCGGGGCATCTGTAGCTTTGCTTGAAATTGCTGCTACAGTGTTCAGAGCTGCAACAATCACCCACGGAGACTGCAGGAAACAACATGATCATATGTCCAGTGTTCCAGACACCCACTAGAGGCAGGAGACTCCAGGATGAACTTCAGAGTAGCAGCTATAATCCCACTTAGAGTGACAACACCACCCAAATTTCAGACCCGTAGGGATTTGTTTTAAGGATTACTTACCTTTCCATTGGAATGATGAAAACTATGTTTTTAAGCGATTCCAATACAGTCTTGGACTCCATTGCCAGCCATTGACAGGTATACTGCTAGCCAGTAGTAGGGAATAAAAAAGAACTGTTCTGTAATGAATTTATGTGAAATCTCCATTAACAGATGTAAATAATATAGTAATTTGAATTATATTTTAGTTATATGGGAAAAAGTTGTCTAAAGCCTAGTACACACAATGAGATTATCGGACAAATGATCGCCAGGTTTTTTTTGGATGCTAATTTCCTTGTCAAAAGAAGTTTATTGAGTATACAATGTTATAAAGATACATAAAGTAAGTTTACAAGGATCTATAAAGTAAGCTCATTGTTTTACAGTAGGGTTTATATAGGTAAATATCATGAAATTTCAAATATTAAACATTGGGTTCACGTAAACCTAGATTAAAGATATATATCATTTCCTTAGTTACTTTTGTAGGTATTTAAATGATTTATACCTACTATACATATTGTTTACAAGTAGAGTGTATATAGGTCAAATAAATTCTGATAATGAGCTTTAATCGTAAGGTGGAGAAAAGGAAAGAGAAAGAAGAAAAAGGGGTGAAAGGTAGAGGTATGGTCCACAAGGTTGTCCCGCTCGTCAGTTTATTATTCTTTTTAGTTCTCTTTGAAGCATTAGAATGGGTGTCTCTGTAAGTCATTTAATCTGTTACCATGGCAACAGGACAGAGTCATTGAAGTTTGACAGGAACTGTTTTATCCAAGGATGCCAAAGTTTTTCAAATTTTGGAATTTGATTTTGATCGATGGCTACCATCTTAGCATGGGACATTGTATTATTCATTCTGTGAATTGTTTCTGTTAGTACCAATGTAGGAGATTCCCATGCCTTGGCCACTGTTTGTTTTGCAGCCGTTATTAGTTGGATCATAAGTTTGAATTGAGAAAGTGTTAACCATTCCGGTTTTAGATTAAGTAAAGTTAAATATGGATCTGGTTGTATTATTTTTTTAAATATTTTAGATGCAATCATGAAGACTTCCTTCCAGAAGGTTTGGGTTACTGGGCATGTCCACCATATGTGTAAATATGTGCCTATTTCTGGGCATCCTCGAAAACAAAGAGCTGAGGTATTAGGCGAATATTTTGCCACTCTAGCGGGTACAAGGTACCAGCGAGTTAGGACTTTATAATTTGTCTCCAGTGCTAAGATGTTGGGTGAAGATGACTTAGATGTGAGCCATATGTTAGACCAGTCCGTGTCTTCTAAAGTTCGTCCCAGGTCCTCCTCCCACCTCTGAACGTAAGAGGGTCTATTAAGATTTGCTACTCCATATAATTGATTATAAAGTGATGAAATTGTACCTTTAGCAAATGGATCTTTTGTACTGATTGATTCAAAAATGGATAATTGGGATAATGGTGTATCCCCCTTTAGGAATGGTGTATAGAAATTTTTGATTTG
Source organism: Aquarana catesbeiana (assembly GCF_042186555.1). Classification (NCBI taxonomy): domain Eukaryota; kingdom Metazoa; phylum Chordata; class Amphibia; order Anura; family Ranidae; genus Aquarana; species Aquarana catesbeiana. Next base: position 375,078,309 of record NC_133327.1, read on the forward strand.
GAGATATCTAAATATCTCAGAGTTTGGTAGATCATATTTTTCTCTAAGCGATGGAAATGAAAGGAATGATTTAGATGCTATGAAGTCATTTAGTGTCTGAATGCCTGATGTTGTCCAAGCTTTAAAAGAATTTGGGTAGATCCATGCCGGATAAAAGGCCGGATTTCTGATAAAAGAAAGGAGAGGATTGTGTGGAGATTGTAACTGATATTTGGTTTTTAGTTTATCCCAGAGAGATAAGAAGTGTTTAGTTATGGGATTATGAATTTTAAAGCAGTCTTAAGGATCAAGCCATAATAAATTTGATATTAATAGAGGGTCATTTTCTGAAGCTTCTATAAATACCCATAATGGGATTTCCTGTTTTGCATGGTATTTGGACAGACTGGCCAAATGTGCTGCTCTGTAGTAGTTAGTAAAATTAGGGTATCCCAGGCCTCCTTTATTTTTGGGAAGATGTCGTGTGTGTATAGGTATACGTGGTTTAGAAGAGCCCCATATAAACGAAGTTGCTCTTTTTTGTACTATTCTCAAAAAATAGGAAGGAATTGGAATAGGGAGGACTCTGAATAGATAAAGCAATTTGGGTAGAATAGTCATTTTGATTGCATTAATCTTCCCTATCCAGGATAAAGGAAGTTGCGACCATTGTTTTATTAGATTTGTGATCTGTCTTAATACAGGAGGATAATTGGTTGAGAATAAGTCAGAATGAGATGCTGTTAAATGAATTCCAAGATATGGGATTGATTTTTCTGCCCATGTGAATGGGAGTGCAGCCCTAGCCGGGATCAATTCCATGTTTGTGAGTGAAATATTAAGCACTAGGCATTTCTTAGGATTAATCATAAGGCCGGATAGGGCTGCAAATCCATCAAGAGCTGGTATTAAGTTAGGACCAGAGACCTGTGGTGATGATAGAAAAAGTAATATATCGTCTGCAAATATACATAATTTGTGTGTAATACCTCCTACTTCAATGCCAGTTATAGTTTGGTTTGTTCTGATGTATTGGGCCATGGGTTCGAGTATAAGGGCAAATAATAAGGGAGATAATGGGCAACCCTGTCGGGTACCTCTTTCGATATTAAAGGCTTCAGATTTGTATCCAGCATATTTTATATAGGCTTTGGGTTTATTATATAATGCTTTGATCCATGTTAAAAAGTGGCATCCAAAACCCCATTTTTGTAATGAATATTGCATATATTGCCAGGATACTGTGTCAAATGCCCTCTTAATATCGAGAGATAGAAAACATAAAGGGATTTTCCGTTTTTTAGCAATATGTGCCAATAACACTGCCCTGCGTATATTATCGCCTGCCTGTCTATTTGGCATGAAGCCTACTTGATCTCTATGTATTAATTTTCCTATAATGCTATTGAGGTGTTTTGCTATTATTTTTGCTAATAATTTAATATAGAGGTTTAACAGAGAGATAGGCCGATAATTCACACAGGAAGTATCATCAGAAAGGGGTTTTGGGATCATACAAACAATTGCCATTAGTGTTTCTTGCCGAAAAGAATGTCCATCTAGAAGTTTGTTAAAAGTTTCAGTGAGAATGGGAGAGAGTATTTCTGAGAATGTTTTATAGTATAAAGCTGAGTAGCCGTCTGGGCCTGGTCTTTTGTTAAGTTTTAGGTCTTTTATGGCGTTAGCAACTTCATCTATAGTTATAGGCTCATCCAAACTGCTTTTTTGATTCTGAGATAACTCAGGTAAGGTTATTTTTGAGAAGAAGGATTCAGCCTCTGTAGGATTAAATTCATTGTTTGTCTTGTATAAAGTTGAGAGATGTGAGTGAAATTTATGGACTATTTTAACTGGATTACAAGTGTAAACATTTTTTGATAATTTCAAACGTATTGGTTTGAAAGATTTGTTAGTTGAATTTAATGCCCGAGCCAAATATGTACCTGGTTTGTTTGTATTCATGTAGAAACTGTGTTTGGAGCGTTTGAGGGATTTATCAACTGACTCAGTGAGAAATAGATCGTATTCCAATCTAGATTTTTCCAGATGAGATTTTGTACTCTGAGATGGATTATCTTGAAATGATATGTAGGCTGCATTAAAATTGAGTTCTAGTTTTTTTGCTAGATTTTTGCGTTCCCGTTTAAATAGTGCCATTTGTCTTTGTATTGTACCACGCAAGACAGGCTTATGAGCTTCCCACAGTGTTATTGGGGAGATGTCTGTTGTATTATTAATTGATATGTATTCCTTTAAAGCTTGTTCAATGGCCATCTGATGTAGTGGGTGTTTGAGCATTATGTCCGGTAAGTACCACGTTGGGTCATGCGCTTTTGGTATGGCTGAGGCTATAGTAGTGTATACTGCATTATGGTCAGACCACGGAATCGGAATTATATCTGATGCAATAATTTCTGGTATCATTCCTATTGTTAGAAAAATATGATCTATTCTGGTGAAGGTTTGATGAGGGTGCGAGAAATAAGTGAATTTCTTTTTCATTGGGTTACTTTCTCTCCATGAATCTACCAGATTGTATTTGGAAAGAAGTTGAGAAAAAGGTAATCTAGAGGTTATTTTGGATGGTGTAAAAGGTGATTTATCTAGAAATGGGAGGAGGACCTGGTTTGAATCCCCACACATTATCACTGTTCCTATTTTGTGTGTATTAATCACTTGTAATATATGTGAGAGGAATGGTGTAGGTTGTTTGTTAGGAGCGTAGTAGGAAATCACTGTGATTGCTGTATCCATTATATAACCCATGAGTATCAGGTATCTACCTTCTGGGTCTTTAATTTCTGATGATAAGGTGAATGGTGTGGATCGGTGAAATGCAATTAGAGTTCCCCTTTGCTTGGTACAGGCAGAAGCCGTGTAAATTTGTTGATAAAAAGGAGAAATATATTTTGGAGTAGAATCTTTGGTGAAGTGTGTTTCTTGGAGGCATACTCTGTGAGCCTTCTTGTTATGGAAAGTACGGAAGGCTTTGGTCCTTTTTTGAGGGACATTTATTCCCTGAACATTCAGGGAAAGTATATTCAGTGGTGCCATGGCGATAGATCAAATAGTTTTGACTTACTCTTTGTTATGCAGAGCTGACTGCGCAGATCAACCTGTGTGGACTGAAGAGATGAATAGATAGAAAAGAAACCAGTGAATTCTGGAGTAAAGAGTAAACAAAAAACATATGAGATTAGATGATACATTGTATAAATTATTTTTTGCAAGTAATCACAATTTACCCGTGAAAGAGAATAAATATCTCTCTCAGGGGAATAAGTGCCTTCGTCACACTCCCACATAATATGGTTGGGAGAATGAGGAGGGCTAATGGGGGTACACGGATCTTCCGCTTACAGGAGAGAAGTGCTATGTCAAAAGACATCAAAATGATGTTTCATTAATTGGAGTGCAGAATATAGTTTTTGTTGAAATTATTTATTCCAGAGTGGTTGTATATGGTTAGTCTTGCCCTAGGCTAAATAATTCAGTTAGAAAGGTACTGTTAATAACTTTGGTATTGATGAAGATAGTTTGAATTATTTTGGGATTTTAACCCTTTTAGAGTTAACAATTACATATTTTATTCATATGTAACTGTTTAGATATGTTAACTCATAAAATTGAGGTTGTATTGCTTCAGATTAGAATAAACAAAAACATAACTCTAGGAACTAGTTAGGTAATAATATATTTGTTTTAAGAAAAGAAAGAAAAAGCTTCCATTACTTCTGGATTATTGAACATATTTGTCCTAAAAAGTAATAAATCTATTGTTATTACCTGATAATATATAACTGAACAAGAATTTCCTTATTTCACTTGTATATTCTAAGGCTATATGAATCAGAAGTAATAAGAAATATAACTGGAATGTAACATGATCCCACACAGTGTGTGACTATCAGAATGCAGTTACATTCAGTTATAAATATAGGTTTTTTATAGAGAACCATCTCTTAGTATAATAAATGAAGAGATATCAGGAATTAGGATGTCAGTCCATTGAATCTTCTTGGTCCATGGATGATGTGGCATAACGGCCTCTTTTGTGAGAATGATGATTCCCATTTTGTTCTGAAATTTTCTGGGTGCTGCCTGAAGGTGAAGATGATGCCATTCTTCTGCGTGTGGGAGAGTTGCTGCTTGTGGGTTCTGTCAGATTTAATTTTAAAAGGGTTTGTTGTAGTTCATCTGCTGATCTGCTTCTGTAAATTGTACCTTGGTAGTTAAATCTGACTGAAAAGGGGAAGCCCCATTGATACATAATGTTGTGGCATTGCTGTTCCATTAGTTGGGGTTTCATGGATCGTCTTTTAGTAATAGTAAGTTGGGATAGGTCAGCAAAAATTTGATAATTGTGTCCTTGAAAATTAAGTTCCTTTTTTTCTCTTGCAGCAATTAGTATTTGTTCTTTCGTTCTGTAATAATGAAATTTTGTGATTATATCACGTGGGGGTCCGTCTTTCTTTTTGGCTGTGAGGGCTCTGTGTACTCTGTCCAGTTCTAAACGTTCAATAGGGATATCTGGCTTTAGTTCTTGTAATAGAGCAGTAATAGTAGATTGCAGGTCTGTCACAGTTTCAGGTATTCCCCTTATGCGCAAGTTTGAACGTCTGGCTCTATTTTCATAATCTTCGAGCTTAGTTTGAAGTATTAAATTCTCTTTTTTTAATTGTTCCAATTCTGTTATATTTTCTTGGGTTGTAATTTCAATTTCATCCATTTTTATTTCTAAGGCTGCGGTGCGGTTTCCCAGCTCTCTTATTTCTTTGGTTAGGCTTTTTGTTATTTGGTCTGAGGTTTGTTTTAAAGCCTTATGAAGCATCTTTTCAAATTGTAATAATATTACTGGGGATTCTGAGGAGGCTTGTGGAGAAGTTTGTGAGAGGATTTGTTCTGTATCTGACTCAAATGGAGAGTCTTGCTGTGACATTTTCTGTCTGTGAGAGCGCCCTGATGCTGTATCTTGTGAGGTGACTGGAGCTGCTTCAGCTGCAGTGAGTGCCTGTGAGCTCTTTGTGAGGTGATTTTTATTTCTGCCACGGTTTCCTCCCAGTACCATATTGCCTGCCCAAACTTTCACAGTTTGTTCCCAGGGGCAAAAAGGTTCAAATGGATACCTTTTGAGCCTGCAGGCTCCGCTTTGTCCTTCTCTTCTCTCCTCAGCGGTGTGGAGCTCTAACAATGCATGTCTGCTCCGCCTCCTGCCCTGGATGCTAATTTCCATATCAAAAATGAATAGGTTACTAAAGTACGAAAATGTTGTATGGCAGAATAAAAATTTAGAAGTGTTGTAATGTATTTGTGGATGAAAACTGTACTGAATTAACCAAAATCATACATTCTGGTATCGTATAAGAACATTTTTCGTGTTTGTCCCTTCAGAAAATTTCGGATGACAGCTGTGTACTAACGATCAGATTATCGTACGATTGCTTAGAAAGCGATATTTTGTGTAATATTGTAATCATGTGTACAGGGCTTTAGGCCGGAAATACGCGGAGTAGTTTGAGACCCCCATCAACACAGACAGAATGTTAATGTGGAAATCCCTCCTGTTGGGCCATTGTCTTCTCCCAGCAGGGGGGAGGGCGGGGAGAAGACAGTGATTATTGCTAGCGGCTATAGAGGCCGCTAGCGATAATCACAGGTAAAACCCAGCATGCTGAATGCTGAACCGGCCGAGATTTGAATCATGTATACCTTGTATACCTTAATTGAATGCTGTAATCAGGCTCCTCTTAATATACATACATTTGCTGAGTGACCAGTTATGGTGCATTATATTAGTGCTGCACAGAAAGGAGTGGGGAATATAATGAATTGTTGCCAAGCTGTGCTTTTTTTTTGTCCTTGGACACACTAGCATGCAGTATAAATAGACCTGAAGCTGAGAGGTAAACAAACTTCATTCTTGTACTGTACATTGTATTGTAAATATGGTTTTGTGTGTAATTTGTAAATATCATGTAACTCACTGTACTTATACTGTAGATTGCTTTGTAAATACTGTTTAGTGTATAATTTTTATATATTATGTAACTTTATCAATAAATGTATATTGCAGTTTGGACTACTCTTTTTGTCCACGAATCCTCAGATCTGGATGTGTATATATATATAAATACTCCTTTAGTGATCAGAGTGTATTTACGTATACACTTAAGCTAGTTAACAGACTGACTGAAGCTGGCCATCTTTCTTGCAACCAGGGATTGACAGGGGAATCCCTCCTGAAGAGCCCCCCCCCCTCCAAAGCACCCCCTCATGTTGAGGGCACGTGGCCTGTTATGGTTCAGGAGGGGGCGCTCGCTCACCCCCCCTTTCCTGACCTGCCAGGCAGGGTGCTCAGATAAGGGTCTGGTATGGATTGTCAGTTTTGATGCAGTTGGTTCTTTCAACGGTACAGATGTGCCACTTTGCAGACAGACTAAGGGGATGCCCCAGGCACAATCTTTAAAGGAATTTTTCATTGTTATTGTTTCACTTTAAGCATCATAAAAATCACTGCTCCTTTAAAAACAATCTTTTTTAAAAAAATAAAAATTTACATTAGTCCCCCAGGGCAGTACCTGGGCCCCCATTCCTTTTTTATGGCCAATAACTTGCATACAAGCTTTCAAAAAGGGGACTTTTCATTTTTCAAGTTTGGGTCCCATAGACTTCAATGGGGTTCGGAATTCGGGTCCGAACTTTTGCTATGTGCTTGGCCCATCTCTATTATTTAACCTGGCATCATGAAAGGCAAAAAAGATTGAGATGGAACAACAGGAACACAAATCATTTCATTGATATCTAGACACACCACATCAGTAGTTCTTCATACTATTGCTTATATAGAAATGATTTGTTAAAGCAGAGTTCCACTGGTTTTTGCATTTATTAAAAGTCAGCAGCTACAATTTTTAGGGCCATTTCACACCACATGCAGTCCAGTGCATTTTTTTTCTGCATCAAAAACGCATAGAAAGTAGGTTATATGGTTTTAATGGCATAGTTCACACCAGTGCTTGTAGTTCCAGTGCTTTCTAGTTCCAGAAAAAAAGTAGAACATGTTGCATTTATCCTGCACTGGACTATACTAGAACACCGTAAAAAGCATCAAAAACTCATGGGAATGCACCGGAATGCACCTAAACGCACCAAAAATGCACCAAAAATGCACTGGAACACCCATGTCTTTATTTAAGGTTAAGGGAAAAAAGGGGGGGAAATGCATTGGACTGCATCAAAAAATGCTCCAAAAACGCATCAAAAATGCACTGGAACGCATCAAAAGCGCGCATGCAAAAGAGCATCTGGAGCGCATCCAGACTGCATTTCTATGGTGTGAACTGGGCCTTACTAAACAGCCACTCACCTGTCCCACAGTCCAGCAATGCAGCCGCCTGAAGTCTGTTCTCTCCCCCTCCCCTTCGCGGTGCCAACATTGTGGGTGTGGGCGCCCGGCTATGTTTATGGCTGCACAGCCGGGCGCGCACTGCGCATGCATGAGCCACGCTGTGCTCCGTCAATGGCCAGGCAATGTTCTGGGACCTGTCACGGAATCGCCTAGGTGGTCAGAAGTCAGAAGGAGGAAGTGGGAAGTCCCACTCCAAACCAGGTACCCAGCCCCCCCCCCAAAAAAAATGACATGCCAATTGTGGCATGTCAGGGGGCTAGGAGTACTTAAAGCGGAAGTACCACTTTTGCGTGGAACTCCACTTTGAGTTCCACGCAAAACTTCAGTCAATCAATCAGACCAAATCATAAAGGACACTCCCTCTCACACCCACAGCTCTGTGGGCGGGCCAATAAATAAATGTAGTAATCGTGATAATGGTACTACAAATAAGTATTACAACTGACAAGTAATTATGATAATAGCCGTAGTAGTAGTGAAAATAAATATGTGTAAATATATAGGGGAGTGCTGAAGGAGGACTCCCTGCTGTGCTCTGAGGAAGAGGGGACGTTCTACTCGAAACGCGTAAGCTAGCAGTGACCCCTGTGAGTTCCTATGTGACCTCTGGTGGGTCCGCTTATTTCTGACTGCATGCTGCTATTGGAGGATTGTTTTCACTATGGGATCTTCTACAACTGTTTGTAAGTAGTTCCTTTTTATCAATTGTTTTAATAAAATTACACTCAAAGGATAATGCATATGGCTGGTGCACCCTCTCTTTTCTTTTGTCTCGTTGTGGCTCAGTATGTCTGGGCCACCTTTCCTGTGTAATGAAACAGGGAAGTAGGACTCATGACTATGAGTCATGAAAGCAGATTGCATAAGTTACTCTAGTGACCTATTTTAGCCATTTTGTGAAAGGTTAAGCATCTGACCATTAATGATAAGTAATGATATGTAATGATATGAAATGTACACCCCTGTATTAACGACTTCCATCTTCCATATTATGATTGGTTAGTGATGACCATACATAAATTGTATACCCGCCTAGTATAAAACAGATAGCTTTGGACATTTAGACTCCGCATCATCTCTTTTTGTGTTCACCATGAACATCATCATCTTCTCAGTACTGAGAGGGTCTTGTGAGTGTGGTAATTGCTGTGATTATACCTAGCTGGTTGTCAGGAAAGAGGCAAGTACCAGTCTCCCCAATATCGCTGCCTTCCTTCACACATGCGCGGTAGAGCGGCACTCCGGCGCATCCCTGGGCACAATACAGCTAAACGGCTAATGCGCGTGCGCTAAGCGGCTAATGTTTGTGTGCAATTCAGCGAAACGGCTAATGCGCGTGCGCGATTCAGCGTAACAGCGAACGCGCGTATGCAATAGCGCGCACAACATGAGCATCCCACTGGCCTATAAAAGCCACTCTGTGCCATGACCAGATTGCTGGTTTGTCTTTCAGCTCCCTGTGTGTTCCTGCTTTGTATCTTGATTCTTGATTACCTGTTGTGACCCGGATTGACCTTACCTGCTCTGATCTCTACCTGCATCTGACCCTCGGCTTGCCTAACGGACTTCTCCACTTGCTTACTGTGTTTGACCCTCGGCCTGTCTACGGATATTGCTTCCTGTCTCCAGTGATTGACCCTCAGCCTGCTCCTGGACTTTGCTATTGTCTTCAGTGCTTGGCCCCTGGCTTGCTCACAGACTTTGCTTCCAGTCATCTGTGTTTGACCCTCAGCCTGCCTACAGACTTTTACTATCAATCTTCAGTACTAGTCATCAGCCTGCTGACAGACCTGCTAACAGTCTTTGCACTAGACTGTTTTTGTCTATCTAGAGACTTTTACTAGTCAACGGTGTTTGACCCCCGGCCTGTTGTTGGATCAGCTGTTCATCCTCCTTCCTGAGCTTCAGAATCTTCCAGTCCTGCACAGCTCTATCCCTGCCGGTGACCTTCACGCAAGACCTGCCCAGCCTGCTGGTGACTCGTGCCTCTTTGTGCCCTTCACCCCCTGTACCATCTCCAGGAGTGGAGTGCGCTTAGTCGCAAGAGGTTACCGCTCTCAGCATCTCGACCTCGGTGAGTACCCTTATCTGACACTGGTCTTGTCAGGTATACATAAATACTGTTTGATTCTCTTCAATTGGAGGCACTGCTGAGATAAGGTATTCACCTGTGGTAAGGGTTTTCTTGCCATAGCTCTGATAAAACCTTAGTCCATAAAAAAAAAACCCTTAAAAAAAAAAAAAAATGAGAAGGAAGACGGACCATGCCTGTTAAGAAGTGGCTTTTGGGAAGCCTGGCTTTAGGTAAGCCTGTAAGAAGTAGTGCTACACCTCCTTGCGGGAAGGAGAGGAAAAGAAAAGTGTTGGTAGTGAGACTGACACAAAGGGTTAATAGGGCAGTTTCCACCTGGACCCACAAACTTTTGCTAATCTTGCTTTTTCTTTCTGATGCATTTTGAGTACTAGTATAAGGGGCAATTTGTTGTGTGGGATACGAGGCTGTACGAGGTAAGGCAGTTCTGTTTTCACTGTGTTATATGATGTCCCAAGAGGGGCAAATTAAATTAGAGTGAAGTAAATTTCCCTTGTTATGTTCAGGTATCATGGAAGTGGTGAGTACTGTTATATGCATGTTCATATAAGTTTACTAAGTTTTCTTTGAAGACACAATGGCATAGTATATGAATAATATGATTTCTTCCCTTTGCTAATATTTGTGTATAGAATTGTAATTATAAGTGTTTGATTCTGCTTGGAAAATGTGTAATTTGTTTGAAATACATGTTCATATTTAACATGTTTTGGCGACTCTTGGAATGGTATCAGAGTGGTATTTTGAAGTTTGCAAAGGAATGTGTTAGGTGGGAGGGGGTTGTGTAAGGTAAGGGAGTGTTCGGAGAACACCCTATTTTGTGATGAGGTATAGTAAGTGAATTTAAAGGTGTTTTTTAATAAAAACATCCTACATTGTAGAGGGTAAAGCAAGTTAAGTTGAGAAAGTAAAGTAAGAAAGGAGTTATTTATTAATTAAAGTATTAAGGTCTAGGTATTGCAGTGGAAAAGTTAATAGAACTTACCACTCCTGGGGCGAGGTAGAGCTCATAACTTGAAGCTTAGGAAAACTGTGTCAGTTAAGATCCTCAGTTAAGATAAGATCCATTATCAAAGGTAGCTACTGATATATCTTATGAAGGTTTCCATTGTACAAGTTGATTCAATGCAGTTTAGAGAAAAATGACACGCAGAAATAAAATAGTTTTAAAAATGGGAAGCGACATTCGGAGCCGTTTGAGATTTAAAGGGGATATTGAATGTTGGGACATTTTACTGGCATGGCATACCGAGCTTGAAGGATTGATTTTTCATGTTTGCTGTAGCAAAATGTGGAGATATTCGTTTTTATGTATTTATTGATCACTAAGTTTATTTGAGGAAACGACCTTAAAGGACAGCTGAGAGAGGAGGTTGTGGGCAGTTAAGGAAATTAACACAGAAAGAGTTTTGTTTAAAATAAGGAAGTTAAAGTGTCATGGCCAGGTTTAAAATTTGGATTATCAGATAAAAGGTGTTGTTAAAATAAGGATTTTTGTGTAAACTTATCCTGTTTGTTTGTTTATTGTTGTTTGCTACAGTTATAATGGGTCGGTACAGGTGGCTCGGTAAAATGTGCAGATCAGTGCAGATCACTGTTCAGCAACAGGCACAGGTACAGAAGGTGGTGGGGGCTAATTCCCAGGGGGCATCGGGACATGGTGCCTTTACTGCACCAGACATATCTGATGTAGGGGAAGAGGACTGTGAGACTGAGTCTTCGGGGGAGGCACCCACACCTGCTTGTACAGGAAAAGGTTCAACTAAGGGTAAAAAGAGAGAGAGCTGGTGGGAAGGCTAGAACCCTTGTTGAAAGCATCCCACCTCGTGCAATGAGCGGCCCCTGATGCTGGGGTCTCGCGAGACTTTGCGGGATTTCGGTACCAGAGATTCACAGAAACACCGAGATGTCAGTTTATTGGGCAGTGATAAAATTGTCGCTGCTTGGTACACTGACAGGGGGACATGGTTACTGTTTTGGGGGGTCTGAATGAGGTAGAGGGAAGTTAAAAATCTTCCTCCTTCCCCCTCGGATCCCCCCAGATTCACTCTTCACTCCCTGATTCTCCACCTCTGGGCTGGTGAGTCTGGGGGTGTCAATTCTGACATGTCATTGAAGCGCTGAGATCGCAGCTTCATGGACTGGCCATTGCTGTGTCGATCAGTGAGGATTTTCAGTGTGCGGAGATTATCGGCGAGAGAACATGTTTAAACGCTTCTCCCGCAGTTACTATTTGAGTGATTCCTCCTGTCCAAAGTATTGGTTAGCACAATGCACAGAGGTACATATCCGCTCGCAGAGATCTGCTATTTTGCTTCAGGTGGAAGAGGGGATTAAACCACCGACCAGGCCTTCACCACCGCTTTTGTGGAGAGCATACTGCTATATTTGCATTCCATATTCAGCGAGTCAGAGAGACTTGCTGGACTGGAGAATGAATGTCAAAGAAGGATTTATTTGAGAAGAGTTATCTATATAAATTTAAAATATGCTATACATGTTGTTGGTAAAATGTTGCAACTATTGTCAGTCTATTCATGAAATGTGTTGGGCACATATTAGGCTCATACCCGATGCATAGTTAATTGGGAACATTAAAAGGGGAATGTGACGTATCACTGATAAATTACATGTATGCGCTGGTACCAAATGTTTTTTTAAGGAATCTGATCAGATACAAATTTTTAAAAGTAGCATTTCAATTTATGTATAGGGTATTTTGATTATTTCAGTTAGAGTCTGACTTCTCAGGGATGGTGAGGGACATCACTTACTCGAGGCTGGTGTTCATCCTAAATGCCCCCTCAAACACCGTTATGCCAGGTCATTGTTTTTGGAAAAGAACATGACCTGGGCATGGTTTCCCTCGGGAACGGGAGGTGGTATTGACATGATGAAAAGGCTAAGTAATTACTTGGGAATCCCCCTGGGTAATGTGGGATGATTTGGTTTCAATGGAGTATTTTCTAGGATCAAGGATATTGCTGTGTGTGTTATTGTGACTTTGCTTCTGGCATTGTTTCTGTGTGCCTGCTTTAAATTTGTTATGTGTGTGTCACAATGCGGAGAAGTCAGTCACCTTCTTCACCTTTGTGACCTTCGTGTCTGAAAGAGGGGATTGTAGTAATATGACTGAACAGAAGTGACTCCATTTTGTGCGGCCATAAAGTCATATAAATTCATATATCTTAACTTGTATCAGACTCAAGTTAAGTCAACTAGTTCTGTTTTTCAGTTTGGTAACAGGTTTTTTTTATAAAGCACACATATAAGAAAATATAGCTTGCATAAGCAATTTTATTCTGTACTGTCTAAATAAAGAATTGTGGCTCAGTATGTCTGGCCCACCTTTCCTGTGTAATGAGACATGAAACAGGGAAGCAGGACTCATGACTATGAGTCATGAAAGCAGATGGCATAAGTTACTCTAGTGACCTATGTCAACCATTTTGTGAAAGGTTAATCATCTGACCATTAATGATTAGGGATAAGCCCGATGTTCGAGTCGAACGTAAGTTCGACTCGAACATGGGGTGTTCGTCTGTTCGCCAAATATTCGAACAATTTGGGGTTTTCGCAGCAAATTCGAAAACTATGGAACACCCTTTAAAAGTCTATGGGAGAAATCAAAAGTGCTAATTTTAAAGGCTTATATGCATGGTATTGTCATAAAAAGTGTTTGGGGCCCCAGGTCCTGCCCCAGGGGACATGTATCAATGCAAAAAAAAGTTTTAAAAATGGCAGTTTTTTCGGGAGCAGTGATTTTAATAATGTTTAAAGTGAAACAATAAAAGTGAAATATTCCTTTAAATTTTGTACCTGGGGGGTGTCTATATTATGCCTGTAAAGTGGCGCATGTTTCCCGTAATTAGAACAGTCCCTGCACAAAATGACATTTCTAAAGGAAAAAAAGTCATTTAAAACTACTCGTGACTATAATGAATTGTAGGTCCCGGCAATACAGATAAAAGAAGTCATTGAAAAAAAAAACGGGATCCCCCCAGTCCATTACCAGTCCCTTTGGGTCTGGTATGAATATTAAGGGGAACCCCCGAACCAAAAATTTAAAAAAAAATTGCTTGGGGGTCCCCCCAAATTCCATTCCAGGCCCTTCAGGTCTGGTATGGATATTAAGGGGAACCCCGTGCCAAAATAAAAAAAAATGGTGTGAGGGTCCTCCCAAAATACCACACCAGACCCTTATCCAAGCACACAACCTGGCAGGCCGCAGGAAAAGAGGGGGGATGAGAGAGTGCCCCCCTGAACCGTACCAGGCCACATGCCCTCAACATGGGGAGGGTGGTTTGGGGCAGCCCCCCAAAGCACCATGTCCCCATGTTGATGGGGACAAGGGCCTCATCCCCACAACCCTTGCCCAGTGGTTGTGGGGGTCTGTGGGCAGGGGGCTTATCGAAATCTGGAAGCCCCCTTTAACAAGGGAACCCCCAGATCCTGGACTCCCCCCCGTGTGAAATGGTAACGGGGTACAAATGTACCCCTACCATTTCACAAAAAAGTGTCAAAATGGTAAAAATTACAAGACATGTCTTGGGACAAGTCCTTTATTAAAAAATAAAAAAATAAAAATGTCCCACGAAGTCCATTCATCTTCTCTTGCTCCACTGATGGACAGAAAAAGAAAAAAAAAGCAGCGACCGACCCGCCTCCATGGGAGGCTCTCGCCGTATGACGCATCTTCGCTTTGACAGTTCTTTTATAACTGAGGGCGGGGCCACGCCGTGACTTTCCCAGGAGACCCCGCCCCCCTCTGATGCACGGGGACTTTCCTATGGCTTTCCTGGGGCGTCAGAGGGGGTCAGAGTTTACGTAACCGTACAGGTAAGTGTCCATATTCTAAAAGTCAGCAGCTGCAGTATTTATAGCTCCTGAATTTAAAAAAAAAAAGGAAAACGGCAGAACTCTGCTTTAGCAATAGAATGCTACTATATGTAGAATAGGTAAACTGTAAACCCATTTACAGTACAAAATTACAGATATTCTTTAAAGAGAAACTTGTTTATGAAAAAGCTTTACAGCAGCCTGTTATTTTAAATGTGCATAAATTAGGCAGATTAATTTATCAAAACACAGCAGTGAAAGGAGTTGAGGATTTTTTTGATGTCTGCAAAGTTCCTTTTATTTTTAATAGAAGTCGAAATTGAGCCTTTTATTTGTGCATGTGTGTTTTTCTTTAGAGAACAATTCATTTCATTTTGACAGTTTCAAATATTGTAGTGACAAGTACTATTAAGGGATCTAAAAGTAATGTAAACCATGTGAGTGAAATGTAGAAAATTGAGCTTTTCTACTATAAACAAAACATTTAGGAGAAAACTAAACATAACGCATAGTTCAGTAATGGTTTGTGAAGTGTTAAACCAGTGTTATTACATCTCTATTATTATGATGACTACTGGTAAGCGCCTTTCCTTTCCTTTGTCTTTTTTGCAACACATTTATCAAGTGTTCCTATGCCACAGTGAGATCTATTAGCTATGGGTGTCAGAAGATTGGTTTAACCTGCTACTGGTGGCCCTGTGGTCTAGCAGCCACAAGCATGTGGTTTTGGTGACTACTATCAGATGTCTCCTTGCAACCTATGTACTTCTGGCATAAAGCTTTTGTCTGACTGTTGGAAAGGTGATAACATACAACCTCAGTATTCATACAGAATTCATATTTAAGAGGTTCCTTTTGCCCATTATTTTTCTGTATTCCATTATTCTTGGCAATTGGCTTCCAAGTTATACATTCTGCCTGCCTGCTGTCTGGTTTTGTACAGCCCTCAGTTTTACTTGTCTCTGGACCAGTTCTGTCCTGCTACTTCGCTATTCTTTTCTCTTCCAACCTTTGGTGGGAATGTGTGAGTTAATGCTGTGCCTATTGGGGATGGGTTCTCTTTGTTATTTGTAAAATTAAATCCTTTCTTAGGGATAAAGGCTTGGTGCATAATAGAACATGGAACCTTGGATGGCGCTAAACTCATAATTACAATCTAGGTATACTATATTACAGTGTGTGGGATTAACACTTCTGTACCACAAAATTACCCTTTTGTACCAAGTTTTTAATTGATTTTTATAGTCTTACTTTGTGTTATTACCTGCAATTTTATTATATTACCTGCACATTGTGTACAATTCTAAGTTGCTTTCTTGCCTGCTATTTCACTATTTGCTGTGTTCATTCTTATTTATTCCATTTTCACAATAAAACATGATATATCCTTTACACAATATCTGCATTCTGTTGTAACTTAGTGAGTTAATGATTCTTATTGAGTCCTCATATGCAAATTTTAATATGCTGACTCTTATGTGAAAACATGTAGTGCAGACCTCAAGTTCATGTTCGCTGTGTACTTTTCTTTGCAAGTTTGTCATTGCCTTCTATTCAATCTCTTTAAAAAATGTGGCACAAGTGTATAAATGAAAAATTAACCTTTCTCTCTCTACTATTACATGTATTTTTTGTTGTTTTTGGTAAAACCAACAACACTTATGCTAATTGGATGCGGGTTTCCCCGCATCCAATTCGCATGACAGGAGACTGTGACAGGCTCTTAATGGAGCTGGTTCACACACCTCCGGGGCAGCCCCGGTCCGCACTGGAAAAGGGTCCTGTGGCTCTTTGGCCCTGTTTCAGGACCGAATTCAGGCAAAAATTTGGACCTGATTGGCTCCTGAAACAGTGAACAGGGACACACTGGACACCCTGCTGCGAGCCGCGGCTGCAGCTAGTGTGAACCCAGCCTGAGTGTTGTGATATTACCCCATGAAAAGAAGCATCACCTAAACAGATTTAAGGCAGGTGCTGTGGCAAAAATATGTTTAAAAGAAAAGGGGGGTTTTGGGACTCTAAATGAAGCGCATAGCGCAAAAGGCTTAAACCTGATTGGTTTAAGCAGGCTTAGGGCCTCCATCCCTGATTGGTTAAAAAAGAAAAAGAAGGTTGTGGACTTTATGGCTCAGTTCACATATAAGCCGCATGCAGCTCACAGCTGGGGTCCCTTGCGTGCTGGTTCGCAGTTTCAGGTGTGATTTCAGCCTGAACTTTGGGCTGAATTCGGACCTGAAACGAACCAAAAGATGCACAGCATTTTTGTGCAAAACGCACCGGACCTGCTGCAGATATTCCATCAAAAGCGTGTGGTAGCATTAAGATACGAAACCTTTCATTTCTGTCACAGACTGAAGTAGGTGAAAGATGGGGGTAGGGGAAGAGTGTCCATTCCACCACAACACCCTAAGCCCTAACCACATGTGATAATTGTAGGTAATAAGCCATGTGTGTCGGTACAGGAAAATTGCGCTGGAGATCCAAAAAACCTAATAGCCTCCTATTCTGAAAGATCTGTGAGAGGCGAGTCACCCCCATGACTCGCCATCTGGGCCCCTGCTGGAGTTTAACTAGTTCAGTATAGGTTCTCTTGTTCCAGATAGGGAAGTATACTGTAAAACCCATTACGTGTTGCAATTGTTTAGACTTAGGCGCATAGGTCAGCATTTGTTTGTTAGGTTTCTGGAACAATGGAATGGAGTGTGCACCAGTGCCAACAAGCAAAAGGCAAGCAGAGGGAAATGAGGTTGTTTAACAATAAACTTCTCTCAACATTATTACTTTGCATTGAATAACTGTATGACTTTATGTTTTATCTATGTGTCCTACACCCTTTTTCTACCTACTGCTTTGCACGCACCTCATTTAAAGTCCCAACCTTCCTTTTCTTTTTTATGCTTCTTATGCTCTTTAGCCATACCAGTGTTCCAATGCTAATAAAAGTAGAACAGAATTGGTGGAATTTGCATGGTCACCTGCATTTGTTTTGTACACACGGTCTGATTTTCCGATGGAAAAAGTGCAATCAGATTGTGTTGTCGGAAATTCCGATCATGTGTGGGCTCCATCGGACTTTTTCAATCGGAATTTCCGACACACAAAGTTTGAGAGCAGGATATAAAATTTTCTGACAACAAAATCCGATCATTTAAATTCCGATCGTGTGTACACAAATCCGATGCACAAAGTGCCACGCATGCTCAGAATAAATTAAGAGACAAAAGTTATTGGCTACTGCCCTGGTTATAGTCCCGATGTACGTGTTTTACGTCACCGCGTTCAGAACAATCAGATTTTCCAACAACTTTGTGCGACCGTGTGTATGTAAGACAAGTTTGATCCAAAATCCGTCGGAAAAAATCAGACGGATTGTCGTCGGAATGTCCGATCAATGTCCGATGGTGTGTACAGGGCATTAGGGTTGAAGTGCATGGGTACATATCATAAGCAACTTCAGCATGCAGCAGGCTGCCATTTCATTTGTTATGAGGAGATGAGAATGTAAGAAGAGGGTAGTGGCTCTTGATAAATAATGTAAACCAGACAGGGTAATCAAGGCTCATCTTATCTATAAGAATTATTGAGGACCTTATGGATTACCAGGTCTGCAGACTAATGCCCCGTACACACGATCGCACATTGATCGGACATTCCGACAACAAAATCCATGGATTTTTTCCGACGGATGTTGGCCCAAACTTGCTTTGCATACACACGGTTGCACAAAGTTGTCGGAATTTCTGATCGCCAAGAACGCGGTGACGTACACCACGTACAACGAGACTAGAAAAGGCCAGTTCAGAACCAAGCGCGGCACCCTTTGGGCTCCTTTTGCTAATCTCGTGTTAGTAAAAGTTTGGTGAGAGACGATTTGCGCTTTTTCAGACGCGTGGTTTTCAGATCGTTTTCTGCTGTTCAGTTTGTGCTTGTGGGTTTGTATCTGCTCTTCAGTGCGTGCAGCGAGTACCATTGACACTTGTCATTGTGTTCTTGTTCGTTCCTGTTTTTCAGGTCGCTCTTCACAGGCCTTGCTGTTCTTCAGTGCGTTCTGTTACTCCATTCTGAGCAGCCAACCATTTTCTAGCCATGTTGCGTATACGTACTCCTCGTAGAGTTCGTGCTCTGCAGGGGCTTGGTGTTGGAGTCCTGACCTTGACACAAGTCCAGTCCATGAACAGGGTGGGGAGTAGTTTATGGACCAAGAATTGACCAGTTCTGTTATATGCCTTTGCTCCGTGAGATCTGTGAGAATAATCCTGATGATTTCAGGAACTTTCTCCGGATGACGGACCCCGTATTTCACAGTTTGTTGGCTTTGCTGACCCCTTATATTAGCAGGCAGGATACCTGCATGAGGCAAGCCATCACTCGGGAGCAGAGGCTAGTCGCCACCCTGCGGTACTTGGCGACAGGGAGAAGCCTGCAGGACTTGAAGTTCTCGACAAGCATCTCCCCCCAGGCTCTGGGAATCATTATCCCAGAGACCTGTTCTGCCATCATACAGGTCCTGCAGAAGGAGTATATGAAGGTAAGATTTTTATCCTTTAATATCACATTTTATTGTATCTAATGTTTGAGAATATATTGTATTTCTTTCCTCATTCCCTAAATAACATGATTGGAATATGCTGTGAATGTCCCCTTTGTCCTCATGCATGCTGGATTGTTATGTAATTTTTTTTTTGTCCTTTATACATATTTGCCTTCACTTACCTCCCCAGCATGGTCTCCTGGCCCTATATTCACCTCATGTAGTCACTTAACAATGTATTTTATCAGCTCCATAGTAGTGCTTTACCCCAAACACCCCCTAAAATGTTTTTAAATGTGATTTGTGCTTTAAATTCAGGCAGAGTGCCAGAGGCTTTTTTGGGGGGGTCGCCAAATCATTTGGAACCCTCCTTCCCCCCCAACTGCTAAGTCAGCTGATAACAATTCTCTATCCTCAATCATCTATCTGCTGACTTTGCCAAACCCATACACATTATAGCCATCTCTTTTGTGGTCAGATTTATGGATGAATTCCCCAAAGCGTGTAGTGCAAGGGCCTGCCTGTATACTTTCAAATGGTACTGTTTAAAGTTTTTGTATCCTATTATTATCTTGATAGGTAATAGCAGAATGTCCAAATGTGCTCAAATGTGTACAATGTGTATTTATATCTTTGTATTATGACCTTTTATACCTGTCCAGTGGGCTGCCAATAGTGTAACTAAGGAGGGGCTGGCCAAAGTAATACCCATTATTTAGGCATTCATCTCTTAATGAAGTGGAGAGGGTTACCTGTTTAAGAGCCCCCCCCCCCCCTAAAATGTTAGAAATGGCCCATGGGGGGGGGATCTGATAGGTGTACCTTATACTTTGGTCTTTAAAAACTCCATCAAATAAATGTTATCTTGATGTTGGCCAAGAATGTTTGTGTCTAATCTGCTTTCCCTGTTTATGTGCAAAATGACTAATTTGTTTTTCTTGTTTGACTCCACAGTTTCCTTCCACGCCACAGGAATGGCAGACTGTGGCCTCCCACTTTGCCCAGCGGTGGGACTTTCCTAACTGCGGAGGGGCAATTGATGGGAAACACGTCCACATCATCCCGCCACCCAACTGGGGGTCATACTATTTCAACTATAAGGGGTGTCAATAGTATTGTGATGTTGGCGGTGGTGTCGGCTACTTACAAGTTCCTATAGGTGGATGTGGGGAAGAATGGCCGAATGTCCAATGGTGGAGTCATCGCCCAGAAAGAGTTCTACAGGCATCTCCAGAATGGCAGCTTGGATTTGCCACCTCCAGAAGACAATGTGGAAGGACTCCCATTCGTCTTCATTGCAGATGAAGCGTTTGCGCTGGGGGACTATCTTATGCGACCATTCCCGATGAGGACCCTCACCCCGGACCAGAGGGTTTTTAATTGCCAGCTGGCCAGAGCCAGAAGGATGGTGGAGAATACATTTGGAATCATGGCCAGCCGTTTCCGCCTATTTCTTACACCCATACACATGGCGGAGTACAAACTGAATCATATCATCCTGGCGTGCTGTGTTCTACACAACTTTTTACGGCAACATTCTGCCAACTATGCTGGCTCAGTTGGGCCTGAGGCTGGAATTCAAAATGAACCAACCCTGACGGTGCTTGAAAGTGGCCGTCCTGGCTTGCCCCCCCTGAGTGCCCATGATGTCCGTCTAAGATACCTTGAATACTTTGCGGGTAGGGGGGCTATCAATATGCCAGACAATGTCTGAAACCTTTTTCAAATAAAAAAAAAATGTAACTACTAAAATCTTTGGTGACATTTACTGTGTTTCTTTTAGCTGACCCTGACAGAAATGTGGTGAGTCCTGAAAATGGCGTGATTGTGTAACATTACAAAGCACTGTGGGTGTTATTTACTAAAGGCAAAGACACTTTGCACTACAAGTGCAGTTGAAACTGCACTTGTAGTGCAAAGTGGATTTTCCCTTAGGAAATAACCCCCATTGTCACAGAAAACACCAATTAGAGCACAACAAAAGTTTTGGAGCGTTGAAACAATAATCCACACATTCTTGATTAACAATCTTTTTAATACCAGCACAATCACATGTGCATTTAGAAAAGGTTTTTTAAAACAAACCAACATGTTTGTTGTATAACAATTTTTGGGGTCACATTAGAAAAAGTAGAAATGTCCATTTAAGATAAAACAGGCATGTTTAAAGCCAACAAGAAATACACAAATCTTGAACTTACAAAGTTCACATTTGGTAGAACTTGAAGGCAATATCAGACATGAGTATTTACAAACTGTGTTTGATATTGCGTTCAGATGGGGTGAAGTCACCCCTAGAAAAGCCAAATTTTGAAGATGCACACCAATTGCCTCATGTCAACATGTGCTAGCTGCCATCACGGGGGATCAAGGGACGTGTTTTGTGGGTGCAACCCCTTCCTCACAGCTACTTTATTATTGAGGAAGGGTTTGCACCCCCAAAACACGTCCATTTATCTCCCGTGATGGCAGATAGCACATGTTGACTCACTGTGTGCCTCTTCAAAATTTGGCTTTTCGCAAGTATGTCCAAAAATGGTAAAAATTTTTAGCTCACAAAAAGCGCCAAAAAATAAGGGATTTTGAGGGGTTTTGAACTCTCCCTATAACATCAATGATGTTCTTCAATTTTTGTTGAACATCATTGATGTTTTTCAGGATGTTTTCCAAGTCCCTATTACACCCCATGATCTCCCCAATCAGGATCTGTGCACTTTCCGAGGTGAAATGCCCTGGATCCACATCACAATCACCTAAAAAGATAGAAACAAAAAAACACCATGTATTATAAATATGCCGACATCCATCTCTTACCTGAGCCTGTGGTCGCAGACACTCACCTGTTGTGGTGCCAATTTCCACCACGTCTTCCTCCTCCTGCTCTGCTTGGCTTGGTTGGATTTCACCTTCTTCCAGAGGTGGGGGGTCTGTGGTCTCCTCGGATGAGGGGTGTCCTCCGAGTCTTTTCTGTAAAAAAAAAAATAGGTATACTTAGCACACAGATATTTGATGGCAGAACTATAAATATGAAACATTGCTTGGAAGTGGGGTACAATTGTCTATTTTGTCTGAGTTCCAAGATGTAGAATTTTTATTGTCCTCTGTCAAGCTTCAATACTTTATCTGTTTTGTACAAGCTTCACAGATGGAGACACCCCTATATTATACACTGGAGCACCTGTATGGGACCCCCTAATAAAAAGGGTGTTCTTGTGTCCCACACTAGTGCTCCAGAGTCCAGATGTGAAAACTGCTGAGTGTCCTCTCCTTACACAGAATCTAGTTAGCATTTCATTCTAGTTACAAACCCATCTACACAACCAAATTAATTTCGGACAAGTAGGCCCTAAAAAATGTGGGCAAATGCATATGGCCAAAACAATGGTGTTTTCTAGGCCAAACGAACAATGTTTTCTACGAACGAATAATGTGCCCATGAACATGAAAGTTGCCATTTTAAACTGGATAACAGTTAAGAAAAGCACATGGAGCAGCACGAACGTAATAAACATAAAGAATAGGAACACAGCACAACTACTTACTTTTTTGCAGCACTCTCCGGATCCTTCTGTACTGCTTGTGCTCTCTTAATTTGAGGTCCAGCCACCGCTTCCTGAGCTGATCTTTCGATCGTCGTACCCCGAAATTCCAGTGCAGACTCTTGACCACTTTCGCCATTATCTTGGCCTTTCTGATGTTGAGGTTGGGGTAAGGTCCATACTTCCCATCATAGTCGGCCTTCTTCAGGATGTCGACCATCTCCAACATCTCCCCAAAGGACATATTTGATGCTTTAAATCATCTCCTTCTGGATCGTGACGTTTCTGGCTCCGGGCTTTCCTCCTCCTCGTTGCTGTAATTAGCACGCACCTGCTGTGTCTCCGCCATGTGCTCTTCCCCCACTGCGCCGAACGAGAAGGGGCGGGGAATAGAATAGAAAGAATTTCAGGGGTGGGCAGAGTTTCACGCATGCGCAGTGTGTATAAAGCGTAACACGCGTGCTTAGTACGTACGATCTGTGAGCGGAGGAAGGAGTATCGGAGGCGCTGATCGTGATAACGAAGGTAAGATCTAAACTTGGGCCTATACTGCTTGTAGATTGAGGCCTATATTGTAACAAGATTAGGAGAGTTTTGCCTGACATTAGGGTTTGTCTTGTGTTGTGTCTTGCAGATAAAATGGATGGATTCAATGACCACGACTTCCTCCTCCTGTTCATAGACAAATACAGGGAGCAGCCCTGTCTGTGGCAGGTCAAACACCCGCAATACAATAATAAACAAAAGAGGCAGGCAGCGCTGGAGAAACTGCTGGAGTTGGTGACGCCAGTGGTCCCCAGGGCAACCATCCCCTATTTAAAAGCCAAAATTGGTGGCCTGAGGAGCACTTATCTTAGGGAGCGCAAGAAGGTCACGGATTCCCAGAGATCAGGAGCAGGAGCAGATGACATTTATGTCCCCCAGGCTGTGGTACTATGAGAGACTGCGATTTCTGTCAGACCAGACTGGAGTCAGGGAATCCCTCTCAACTCTTCCTTCCACCCCAGCTGAGGCTTCCGATGTCCAACCTGGGACTTCCAGCCAGGAAGAAGTTGAGGAGCCCAGCTTGAGCCAGGTATAGCATTCTTCGACAGATTTCTGATCAATGAATCAATATGTTTACTAGATGTTATTATTGATCACTAATTGCTGATTTAATAAAGTGTTTTACATATCAATAGACAGTAGTGGGCACAAATAATTGGGACAAGAATGAAAAATGCTGGGCTCAGAATGATAGTCTTTTATATTTGTTAACATTCAATTTGCAACAGTCATGAGATGAAAATTGTGTGTGATTGCTGCAGAAAAAACTAAAACGATGTCCCTTTTTCATACACAGGAAGATCTGAGCCAGAATGAGGCTCTGGAATGTGGCACACAGGAGGAGGCTATGGAATGTGGCAGCCAGGAGGAGGCGGGGGTTAGTGGCAGCCAGGAGGAGGCGGGGGTTAGTGGCAGCCAGGAGGAGGCGGGGGTTAGTGGCAGCCAGGAGAAGCCTGGGACCAGTAGGAGCCTGACCGAATCGCAGGTCCCTCCCCTCTGCCTTCCAACCAAAAGACCCAGGAAGGGGAGTCACGTGCAGGATTCAGCACTCAGGCTGATTCAGGAGGCTTCTGCATCCCTCAGAGCCACCCCCACTCCTGAAGAGGCCTTTGCCTGCATGGCTACCACCAAACTGCAGGGCATGCAGGAGGGCCAAAACCAGCTGTGTGAGGACCTTCTTTATAAAGTCTTAACTAAGGGGGTGAGGGGCGAAATCACACACAAAACCCACCTGAGTTGGAACATCCTCCTCCTCCTCCCCCTCCTGCCACAACTACACCACCACAGCCACAGCGTGGAAGGAAGCGTGGAAGGATGACAAGAGAGTGAAGGCCCTGGGTTCAGTCTGGTCTGACAAAAGATGCAGGCTCTTGTATGACCACAGCCTGGGGACATACATGTCATCTGCTGCTTTCATGATCTCTGGGACTTCTGGATCAGACTGCACTCCCTTATATATGGACTCCTCAAGCCACCAATTTTGCAATAAAATAATTGATGTGTGCCCTGGGGGTCGAAGGCTTCACCAATTTCTGCTGTTTCTCCAGCATTGCCTCCCTCTTTGTTTGGTTATGAGCCCTTAATAAAGGTTTTTTGGTTTCAATTATACTCCCCTATGTGTGTTTTCCTTCAAAAAGGACAGTTTGTTTGTGAGGAGGCAGGTACAATTAAAAATACAATGTGAAATTAACAAGAGAAACCAACACCAAGCAATCTCCTTGAGATTAAATAATACAAGATAATAATGGTGTTGTGGTAACTTGACACACAAAACACACACAAAAATATTCTGGATGTTAAATAACAAAAAAAAAAAAAAAAAAAAAAAAAAAAACACAAGATCAGCCTTGAAAAAAATACAAACCTAAAAAAAAAAAAAAAAAAAAAAAAAAATCACATCAGGCTTGAAAAAAACAAAAATAACACAAAAAAAAATGATATAGATTTTTGGTCAGATGTGACAAATCATAATATATTGAGGGAATCACGATAAATAAGAAAGAAAGAAGTTTGTGAGAAGTCTAATATCAGCAGCAAAACTACTTTGTTCTTCCTGCATTATAAAGAAGAAGAGAGTGCGCTGTATTAAACAATTTTAAACATTGCAGCGTGACGAAAGTGCTCTATCCATTCCGAACGCTAATTTTACCAGACCGAACTGTTCTGTCTCGGAATTTCTGCTGAGCATGCATGGCACTTTGTGCGTCGGAATTGTCCACACACGGTCGGAATTGACGCGATCAGATTTTGTTGTCAGAACATTTTATAGCCTGCTCTCAAACTTTGTGTGTCAGAAAATCCGATGGAAAAAGTCCGATGGAGCCCACACATGGTCGGAATTTTCCCAAACGGTCCCAGTCGGCAATACACAGGGCCGCCATCAGGGGGGTACAGGCATTACACATGTAAGGGGCCCAAGTGTCCCTAGGGGCCCGGCCGGTCAGGGCCCGCTCCCCCCATCCAGAACCACAGTAAATAAAACCTCCAGAAGATGTGACACTTTCATTTCCGACAGCACAACCCCCGCTCCCCCTCCCCCGCTGGTTGATATCCCCCTTTTTTCTCATTTAATTTCACTGTGTTTGTGTTACATAGATGAATCTATAGATAAATAGATGAATATAATTGTTATTGTTTATGTATTTCACCGTAGCGCAGTTATTCCCCTCATTTTTCTTATCACATTTTTTGATGTTAAGCAGCTCATCCAATTTGCAAACAGGTTCAGATAAATTTTGTTCAACAAGCCGTGTAGTCATGCTCTTTGAAAAAGTCTTCCTGACGAAACTAGTCAGAGCACGATACCAAGGCAACCGTTATCACGTGAGGACGCAGTGTGCTTTTAGCCTGAAGCTTCAGACACGAGAGGGAGGAAGTGCGGATCAGCTGTGCCTGGTTGACACGCAGTGCACTCCATGCTTGTAGTTGTATATTAGTGGAATGAAGGACTGATCAGCTGTGAGTGTGTAACATCCATCCAGTCTGCAACCAGTACCCTTGTGCTGTGAGAGAAGCAGTTTGAGTTATCCACTATTACCAACCAACTGAAAGCTAGAAGGCTATCCTTTGTAAGGAAATGCGCCCACTGATTTTTACAGTGTATTTACTTTATTAGTTTTTTATTCTCTTATTTGTGACTTACAATAAATTATCAAAAAGGTACTGGACTATTCGGGGTCTGTTTTTTACATGTGGACATTGTTGCTGTTATCTGATCATTAAACCCTGGAGGACTTCGGGAGTAACCAGAGAGAGGATTTGATCCAAGGCTTGTTAACCTCCTGGCTCCGGTGAGTTTGAACCCCTATGGGTTGTGTGCAGCACAAGGTGTCCCAATAGATGGTGAAAGGTGCACTCATCAGATCTACTATTCATATAAGGGAATCCAGACCGAGCTCCAACCGCTGTGTCTTTGTTGGAATTTACCTGCCTGCATGTGTTTTGCTTGCATTTACAAAGACTTTGTTTTATCAGTCAGCATTGAGGACTGAAAATAGCGCTGCTTTGATGGGTTAATTGCTGTTTCATATAGTACATTCATTCATCCATATTTACATAAACACATTCTGGTGACTTGCTGGACAGGTAGACATTGGCAAAATGGGTTTTTAGGCCAATGTATACAGAGCAAATATTGACCAGTTTACTAATCTCTTGTTACCAACTCTCTAGTTTATTAGCTAATGGGAATATATAATAAGTACAAATCACTGCCAAGCCAAGGTATAGAGCCCCACCATACTCTAAAACTAAATGATAATTTATACTTAAAGGAGAAGGAAACACTCTGACAGCCCGCATCTCTCCTCTCCCTGCCCTATCACAGCGCCGCTGCCTGAGATCTTTGGCGGACTGAGCAGGGGAAAAGAGCACTGTCACCGCTTCACTCAGGGGGGCCCGCGCAGTATGGCGCCTCTGACTGATGTGCACTCTAGGCCAGCGCCTACCTTGCCTATTGGTACCGCTAACCCTGGGACCAGCACCCGGCTCAGCCTCTCAGCGAGTGGCTTAGAGCCTGAGTCAGGCCAATCCTGCCCCCTTCACAACCCAGTGCTGCAGTGAGTGCGGGGGGAGGCAGAGCAGAGAGTCGGTGACTGTCAGTCACCGACTCTCTGCTCAGGGAGCTCTGAGAACCGAGCGATCAGCGGTGTTTGATCACTTGGTTCTCAGTGTTTGAGCCGGCAGGGGACAGATGCAGCATTGGACCGATGCTGCATCCACCTAGGTAAGTATGATTGTGAAAAAAAAAACATACTTCTCTTTTAAGTACCGTATTGTCCAGAAACATTGTTTCCTTTTTTGAATCATATCTTGATGCCATATATTTATATACATGCAGGTGAATTAGCATTATTAATGCCATTCAGTTTCTGTTATGGTCATTAATGTAGAAAAAATGAGAAGGAGAACAATGGTGATGATGATCTGAATTTGCACCTTCATTATTGGATGCATTCTACAGTAGCTCATATTAAAAAAAAAACAATTATACGGTTTATTACATCATGACTGGATCACGTAAATAGTGTTCCACTAACAAATGTATTAACTGCAATTTAAATTTGTTTGCTGTGTTTGTGCATTAGTCACATCATCAATTAGTAATCATCTTTCAAGCAGAACTCCAGATAGATATATAAAAAAAAAAGAACAATGAATGCAGATACATATTGATTGAAAAGTAATTTTATATGCAACCAATATGAGTGCTTGAATCTTTGGCAGTGCCTGATATTAGGCACTTCCAGCCACAAGTACAGCTTTGTATAAACTGGGAAACGTATGGACATCACTAGGAGCAAACCAGGCAAGTGGACTGACAAGAAATATGTTGGTAAGATGAGAGATCAGAGAGATGACGTCATCAGTGCTTTACCAGGATGATGCCTGCAGCTGCAGGCATTACTTTTTTCATGTGGTGGCCGGCTTTCATGTAAAAGTGATCCTATCAGATAATTAGCTACTGGATCACTTTTACAAAAGGCAGAAGGGGCCCCCCCTCCCGCTACCTTCTACTGCCTTCCCAGGCTCCCCTGTCCCACGGAGGAGCCCAGGACTGAAGCCGGCAGCTCTGTAGGCTGACCATAGAGATGACCAAGAAGCAGAACATACCCAATCATCTCTATGGTCCAAAAAACACAGGCGCTGAGTACTTTGTCACTTCCGGTTTTGGGCTAATGTAAACAGGCTGCTACTGGCCTGTGGAAGCATTGGATCAAACCGATCTTGGATTGATGTGATGCTTTTACAGACATACAAAAGATCTTGGGTGTAATAAACCCAAGATCTCTCAGTAAAACTTACCTGTCAATGCCCATGCTATATTAAGGGAAGCTGTTTATCCCTTGTGATAAATAAAGTTGATAATAAAATTAAAGAGATAGTGTAAAAAAATAAATAAATTGATAATAAAAGGGCAAACACACGAGTCAGTCCCGCATGTTTACGTAAATATACGTAAAACATTTACTGTACATAAACAGCAATCCCGACACACATGTGAACTATCACTGTGAACGTTAGAGTGAGAGCAATAATTCTAGCACCAAACCTTCTGTAAATCTAAAATGGTAACCTGTAAAAGCTTTTAAAATGTACCCATGGATAATTTATTGTACTACTGTAGTTTGTCCCCATTCCACAGACATGCACAGTTTTAAAGCATGATATGTTTGGTATCTATTTACCTATTTACACTGTGTAACATCATCTTTTATATTTGATCAAAATTGTTTGTGTGCACTGAAATTCATTAAAGTGTATTCTTTCCAAAAAAATGCATCTAAAAAAACACTGCACAAATACTGTGTGACATAAAAAACTGTAACACCCACCATTTTATTCTCTAGGGCCTCTGCTTTAAAAAATATATATTTTCTAGCAGAAAAATGCTCAACTAATTTATTGGGGGGGTGGTGTAGGGAGCATTGAAAAAATGATCGTCCCTGGGTGCCAGATATGCTAGGTATGCCACTGCTTCAGGCACCCATCATTTTTAAACTGAGTGAGTACTGGAAAAACATCTAGTGGGACAAGTGAGTAGAAATAATTTTCTTTTGCAAGTCCTACTTTTTTAACCAAGTGACAATTGTTAAAGTAACTACTTCAATAAAAATACGAATGAAAATATTTAGGGGATTTTATAGGTGCAATATCATTAACAAGCATACTACTGTTAAAAGTAACACATTTTTATTTACAAAAATTGTTAAAACATTAGTGTAGTAGTACTGTATACGTGTTGTAGATAAAAAGCAGCGTTCCTTTACATATGATCTTCTACATGTTTTGCCATTCTGGCTTCATCAGGAAGTACATGTAAGGAATATCCCTTTCATGTACTTTCTGATGAAGCCAGGATGGCGAAAACATGTAGAAGATCATATGTGAAGGGGCTTTGCTTTTATCTACAACATGTATACAGTCCCTCTACACTAATATACCATTGTTTTAATCATTTTTGTAAATAAAAATGTGTTACTTTTAACAGTAGTATGCATGTTAATAATCTCGCACCCATAAAAACGAATAAACGAATCCTAAATATTTTCATTAGTATTTAGTATACAATTAAGGGATGATGGTGCCAGCCAGGCTTCTTCCTGTCTCCATCCACAATAACTACATTATGATATACTTCAATAAAAACTCACTGCAATAAAAGCTCACTGAAAATATTCCCCTAGGGGGAGATGGGCGGAGCCTAGCGGAGCAGACATGCATTGTTAGAGCTCCACACCGCTGAGGAGAGAAGAGAAGGACAAAGCGGAGTCTGCAGACTCAAAAGGTATCCATTTGAACCTTTTTCCCCCAGGGAACAAACTGTGAAAGTTTGGGCAGGAAATATGGTACTGGGAGGAAACCGTGGCAGAAATAAAAATCACCTCACAAAGAGCTCACAGGCACTCACTGCAGCTGAAGCAGCTCCAGTCACCTCACAAGATACAGCATCAGGGCGCTCTCACAGACAGAAAATGTCACAGCAAGACTCTCCATTTGAGTCAGATACAGAACAAATCCTCTCACAAACTTCTCTACAAGCCTCCTCAGCATCCCCAGTAATATTATTACAATTTGAAAAGATACTTCATAAGGCTTTAAAACAAACCTCAGACCAAATAACAAAAAGCCTAACCAAAGAAATAAGAGAGCTGGGAAACCGCACCGCAGCCTTAGAAATAAAAATGGATGAAATTGAAATTACAACCCAAGAAAATATAACAGAATTGGAACAATTAAAAGAAGAGAATTTAATACTTCAAACTAAGCTTGAAGATTACGAAAATAGAGCCAGACGTTCAAACTTGCGCATAAGGGGAATACCTGAAACTGTGACAGACCTGCAATCTACTATTACTGCTCTATTACAAGAACTAAAGCCAGATATCCCTATTGAACGTTTAGAACTGGACAGAGTACACAGAGTTCTCACAGCCAAAAAGAAAGATGGGCCCCCACGTGATATAATCACAAAATTTCATTATTACAGAACGAAAGAACAAATACTAATTGCTGCAAGAGAAAAAAAGGAACTTAATTTTCAAGGACACAATTATCAAATTTTTGCTGACCTATCCCAACTTACTATTACTAAAAGACGATCCATGAAACCCCAACTAATGGAACTGCAACGCCACAACATTATGTATCAATGGGGCTTCCCCTTTTCAGTCAGATTTAACCACCAATGTACAATTTACAGAAGCAGATCAGCAGATGAACTACAACAAACCCTTTTAAAATTAAATCTGACAGAACCCACAAGCAGCAACTCTCCCACACGCAGAAGAATGGCATCATCTTCACCTTCAGGCAGCACCCAGAAAATTCCAGAACAAAATGGGAATCATCATTCTCACAAAAGAGGCCGTTATGCCACATCATCCATGGACC
This sequence comes from Aquarana catesbeiana, assembly GCF_042186555.1. Lineage (NCBI taxonomy): Eukaryota > Metazoa > Chordata > Amphibia > Anura > Ranidae > Aquarana > Aquarana catesbeiana. The sequence continues at coordinate 375,109,136 of NC_133327.1, forward strand.
AAGAAGATTCAATGGACTGACATCCTAATTCCTGATATCTCTTCATTTATTATACTAAGAGATGGTTCTCTATAAAAAACCTATATTTATAACTGAATGTAACTGCATTCTGATAGTCACACACTGTGTGGGATCATGTTACATTCCAGTTATATTTCTTATTGCTTCAGATTCATATAGCCTTAGAATATATAAGTGAAATAAGGAAATTCTTGTTCAGTTATATATTATCAGGTAATAACAATAGATTTATTACTTTTTAGGACAAATATGTTCAATAATCCAGAAGTAATGGAAGCTTTTTCTTTTTTTTCTTAAAACAAATATATTATTTTGTTTATTCTAATCTGAAGCAATACAACCTCAATTTTATGAGTTAACATATCTAAACAGTTACATATGAATAAAATATGTAATTGTTTACTCTAAAAGGGTTAAAATCCCCAAATAATTCAAACTATCTTCATCAATACCAAAGTTATTAACAGTACCTTTCTAACTGAATTATTTAGCCTAGGGCAAGACTAACCATATACAACCACCCTGGAATAAATAATTTCAACAAAAACTATATTCTGCACTCCAATTAATGAAACATCATTTTGATGTCTTTTGACATAGCACTTCTCTCCTGTAAGCGGAAGATCCGTGTACCCCCATTAGCCCTCCTCATTCTCCCAACCATATTATGTGGGAGTGTGACGAAGGCACTTATTCCCCTGAGAGAGTTATTTATTCCATTCACGGGTAAATTGTGATTACTTGCAAAAAATAATTTATACAATGTATCATCTAATCTCATATGTTTTTTGTTTACTCTTTACTCCAGAATTCACTGGTTTCTTTTCTATCTTTTCATCTCTTCAGTCCACACAGGTTGATCTGCGCAGTCAGCTCTGCATAACAAAAAGTAAGCCAAAACTATTTGATCTGTTGCCATGGCACCACTGAATATACTTTCCCTGAATGTTCAGGGAATAAATGTCCCTCAAAAAAGGACCAAAGCCTTCCGTATTTTCCATAACAAGAAGGCTCACATAGTATGCCTCCAAGAAACACACTTCACCAAAGATTCTACTCCAAAATATATTTCTCCTTTTTATCAACAAATTTACACGGCTTCTGCCTGTACCAAGCAAAGGGGAACTCTAATTGCATTTCACCGATCCACACCATTCACCTTATCATCAGAAATTAAAGACCCAGAAGGTAGATACCTGATACTCATGGGTTATATAATGGATACAGCAATCACAGTGATTTCCTACTACACTCCTAACAAACAACCTACACCATTCCTCTCACATATATTACCAGTGATTAATACACACAAAATAGGAACAGTGATAATGTGTGGGGATTCGAACCAGGTCCTCCTTCCATTTCTAGATAAATCACCTTTTACACCATCCAAAATAACCTCTAGATTACCTTTTTCTCAACTTCTTTCCAAATACAATCTGGTAGATTCGTGGAGAGAAAGTAACCCAATGAAAAAGAAATTCACTTATTTCTCGCACCCTCATCAAACCTTCACCAGAATAGATCATATTTTTCTAACAATAGGAATGATACCAGAAATTATTGCATCAGATATAATTCCGATTCCGTGGTCTGACCATAATGCAGTATACACTACTATAGCCTCAGCCATACCAAAAGCGCATGACCCAACGTGGTACTTACCGGACATAATGCTCAAACACCCACTACATCAGATGGCCATTGAACAAGCTTTAAAGGAATACATATCAATTAATAATACAACAGACATCTCCCCAATAACACTGTGGGAAGCTCATAAGCCTGTCTTGCGTGGTACAATACAAAGACAAATGGCACTATTTAAACGGGAACGCAAAAATCTAGCAAAAAAACTAGAACTCAATTTTAATGCAGCCTACATATCATTCCAAGATAATCCATCTCAGAGTACAAAATCTCATCTGGAAAAATCTAGATTCGATCTATTTCTCACTGAGTCAGTTGATAAATCCCTCAAACGCTCCAAACACAATTTCTACATGAATACAAACAAACCAGGTACATATTTGGCTCGGGCATTAAAATCAACTAACAAATCTTTCAAACCAATACGTTTGAAATTATCAAAAAATGTTTATACTTGTAATCCAGTTAAAATAGTCCATAAATTTCACTCACATCTCGCAACTTTATACAAGACAAACAATGAATTTAATCCTACAGAGGCTGAATCCTTCTTCTCAAAAATAACCTTACCTGAGTTATCTCAGAATCAAAAAAGCAGTTTGGATGAGCCTATAACTATAGATGAAGTTGCTAACGCCATAAAAGACCTAAAACTTAATAAAAGACCAGGCCCAGACGGCTACTCGGCTTTATACTATAAAACATTCTCAGAAATACTCTCTCCCATTCTCACTGAAACTATTAACAAACTTCTAGATGGACATTCTTTTCGGCAAGAAACATTAATGGCAATTGTTTGTATGATCCCAAAACCCCTTTCTGATGATACTTCCTGTGTGAATTATCGACCTATCTCTCTGTTAAACCTTGATATTAAATTATTAGCAAAAATAATAGCAAAATGCCTCAATAGCATTATAGGAAAATTAATACATAGAGATCAAGTAGGCTTCATGCCAAATAGACAGGCAGGCGATAATATACGCAGGGCAGTGTTATTGGCACATATTGCTAAAAAACGGAAAATCCCTTTATGTTTTCTATCTCTCGATATTAAGAGGGCATTTGACACAGTATCCTGGCAATATATGCAATATTCATTACAAAAATGGGGTTTTGGACCCCACTTTTTAACATGGATCAAAGCATTATATAATAAACCCAAAGCCTATATAAAATATGCTGGATACAAATCTGATGCCTTTAATATCGAAAGAGGTACCCGACAGGGTTGCCCATTATCTCCTTTATTATTTGCCCTTATACTCGAACCCATGGCCCAATACATCAGAACAAACCAAACTATAACTGGCATTGAAGTAGGAAGTATTACACACAAATTATGTATATTTGCAGACGATATATTACTTTTTCTATCATCACCACAGGTTTCTGGTCCTAACTTAATACCAGCTCTTGATGGGTTTGCAGCCCTATCCGGCCTTATGATTAATCCTAAGAAATGCCTAGTGCTTAATATTTCACTCACAAACATGGAATTGATCCCGGCTAGGGCTGCACTCCCATTCACATGGGCAGAAAAATCAATCCCATATCTTGGAATCCATTTAGCAGCATCTCATTCTGACTTATTCTCAACCAATTATCCTCCTGTATTAAGACAGATCACAAACCTAATAAAACAATGGTCGCAACTTCCTTTATCCTGGATAGGGAAGATTAATGCAATCAAAATGACTATTCTACCCAAATTGCTTTATCTATTCAGAGTCCTCCCTATTCCAATTCCTTCCTATTTTTTGAGAATAGTACAAAAAAGAGCAACTTCGTTTATATGGGGCTCTTCTAAACCACGTATACCTATACACACACTACATCTTCCCAAAAATAAAGGAGGCCTGGGATACCCTAATTTTACTAATTACTACAGAGCAGCACATTTGGCCAGTCTGTCCAAATACCATGCAAAACAGGAAATCCCATTATGGGTATTTATAGAGGCTTCAGAAAATGACCCTCTATTAATATCAAACTTATTATGGCTTGATCCTAAAGACCGCTTTAAAATTCATGATCCCATAACTAAACACTTCTTATCTCTCTGGGATAAACTAAAAACCAAATATCAGTTACAATCTCCACACAATCCTCTCCTTTCTTTTATCAGAAATCCGGCCTTTTATCCGGCATGGATCTACCCAAATTCTTTTAAAGCTTGGACAACATCAGGCATTCAGACACTAAATGACTTCATAGCATCTAAATCATTCCTTTCATTCCCATCGCTTAAAGAAAAATATGATCTACCAAACTCTGAGATTTTTAGATATCTCCAAATCAAAAATTTCTATACACCATTCCTAAAGGGGGATACACCATTATCCCAATTATCCATTTTTGAATCAATCTGTACAAAAGGTACAATTTCATCACTTTATAATCAATTATATGGAGTAGCAAATCTTAATAGACCCTCTTACGTTCAGAGGTGGGAGGAGGACCTGGGACGAACTTTAGAAGACATGGACTGGTCTAACATATGGCTCATATCTAAGTCATCTTCACCCAACATCTTAGCACTAGAGACAAATTATAAAGTCCTAACTCGCTGGTACCTTGTACCCGCTAGAGTGGCAAAATATTCACCTAATACCTCAGCTCTTTGTTTTCGAGGATGCCCAGAAATAGGCACACATTTACACATATGGTGGACGTGCCCAGTAATCCAAACCTTCTGGAAGGAAGTCTTTGTGATTGCATCTAAAATATTTAAAAAAATAATACAACCAGATCCATATATAACTTTACTTAATCTAAAACCGGAATGGTTAACACTCTCTCAATTCAAACTTATGATCCAACTAATAACGGCTGCAAAACAAACAGTGGCCAAGGCATGGAAATCTCCTACATTGGTACTAGCAGAAACAATTCACAGAATGAATAATACAATGTCCCATGCTAAGATGGTAGCCATCGATCAAAATCAAATTCCAAAATTTGAAAAACTTTGGCATCCTTGGATAAAACAACAGTTCCTGTCAAACTTCAATGACTCTGTCCTGTTGCCATGGTAACAGATTAAATAACTTACAGAGACACCCATTCTAATGCTTCAAAGAGAACTAAAAAGAATAATAAACTGACGAGCGGGACAACCTTGTGGACCATACCTCTACCTTTCTACCCTTTTTCTTCTTTCTCTTTCCTTTTCTCCACCTTACGATTAAAGCTCATTATCAGAATTTATTTGACCTATATACACTCTACCTGTAAACAATATGTATAGTAGGTATAAATCATTTAAATACCTACAAAAGTAACTAAGGAAATGATATATATCTTTAATTTAGGTTTACGTGAACCCAATGTTTAATATTTGAAATTTCATGATATTTACCTATATAAACCCTACTGTAAAACAATGAGCTTACTTTATAGATCCTTGTAAACTTACTTTATGTATCTTTATAACATTGTATACTCAATAAACTTCTTTTGACAAGGAAAATATTCCCCTAATGCTGCATTCACTTTCTTCAATGTGTGCTGCAGCATATGTACACACATGGGTATCAATGGACCCATAGAGTCTCTATTTACCTTTCACACTAAACTGCAGATGTGAATCAGCCACATAGGAAATAATAGAATTTCTACTTGAAATGCATTTTTAAGCAGCAAAATGCTGTAGTTTTGCTGTATAGGAACAAACAAGTGTCAATAGACCATCAAAAAAGTATTACACCTATTATGAATGCTGGGGAGGCTACTACACACAGGAGGTTTTTTATCTTAATGCATAGGAGACGTCCAGCCTGGGCTCATTTGACTGGGCTTCACCTATGAGTTACAGGAGTGCAATCCGTTTTGCACTCCTGTGACACATTTTTATCAGAGAGCGGACTGAAGTCCGCTCTCTGCTGACGTCACCAATATCAGTCAGGGCACCACGTCACCCAACTCTGGGAGTCTGGATCCACCAGGTGCCTGGACTGATAGGCGTCTCAGCCTCACAGCAAGCCGCTGAGACAGCCGCTCCCAGCCCCTCCACAGCATAGCGCTCGAGTGAGAATGGAGGAGCAGAACAGGAGAGCTGCTGATTGAGCAGCAGCTCTCTGCTCGGGCAGCCAAGAGAACCGAGCCATCAGCAATGTTCGATGGCTCGGTTCTTAGTGTAGAGGCACCGGGAGACACATGCAGCATCAGACCGATGCTGCATCCACCTAGGTAAGTATGATGGGGGAAAAAACCCCAAGCCCATACTTTTCTTTTAATTTTGAAAATAGAATGTTAGTAAATAAAGTAAACCTGTAATCATTTTGAATGCCCCATCATGTACAAGGGAATAACAACAAAAAAAAAACAAACAGGTTTTTGCTAATGCATGTTTACGTATTCAAGGCATAATAAGCTTCACAATCATTTCTAAAATTTTGTTTTACAAAGTTCAATTTAATTTGCTTAGAAATCAGCCTCTACACCTTTTGTAAATCAATTCTACTTTGTTTAGAGCTGTCATTTTTTTCTATTACATTGATTCTATGTATTATTTTTTATTTTCATTCTAGAAAAAATAATTATTTTATCACACAAGAAGAGACACCCCTGGGACTAAAATAAATTAAAAGCAGAAGTCATCAAATCTTTGTGTTAAGGTTTCAAGAAAGATTGGAATGCTTTTTTAAGGTCTTGGGTCATGAACAGAGTCTAGCAATGCCCAGGTTTCCAGGCAAAACGGAAATACAATATCAACAGACTCAGTAACTTTATTTGACAGAATATACAGAAACAACTGAAACCACTTAGAAGAAATACACCCTGAAAATTTTCTGTTAGAAAATGCTGATAATATTAGACCTTGCAAACAGGATGGCTTAAATTCAATAATTCGCTACAAAGATGATTACGGATCTCTATATATGCATATACCCATATTTTAAAGAGACCCTGTAACTAGATAATTAATTTCAATAAAAATCTTCCCATAAGGTTTTTTGCGCCTTTAACAAATTTCATAAAAGTTAGTTATCAGTAAAACAAACTGAAAAAAGAATCAACCAGCGCAACAATAATCCCTAATAGATAAGCAGCTGAATATAATGAGGGTCAAAATATCAAATCCCATTAACAGAAATAACAGAAATAAATACAAGGCAGTACAGCGCTATAAATTTAAACTAATAACTGAATAATATAATACACACAAAACTGAAAAACTAGGAAAGTTCTTTAAAATCTTGTATAAAGAATCCAAAGAGCACTGATAAGCTTCCAGTGTTGAGAGTGAAGAAATAAACATAAATGGTGACTTCTGTGACACCCTCCACCTGCATATGGACTGGCCTGTCACCTCATGTAGTGGACCCCTGAGTGAATCAGTCAGGTCTCATACAGCATTCCCATAAATAGGTCGGTAAGCTCAAATCAACACTTGCAGTGGCAGGACAATACGAATGTCTGGATGGACAAACCTCTTCACAAACCCAACAAACCAACATGGCGGCAGCAAGCCATGTGCTCACATCTGAAGACCAAAAGGGATGGAGGTTTGTCCATCCAGACACTCGTATTGTCCTGCCACTGCAAGTGTTGATTTGAGCTTACCGACCCATTAATGGGAGTGCTGTATGAGACCTGACTGATTCACTCAGGGGTCCACTACTTGAGGTGAGGGCCAATCCATATGCTGGTGGAGGGTGTCACAGAAGTCACCATTTATGCTTATTTCTTCACTCTCAACACTGGAAGCTTATCAGTGCTCTTTGGATTCTTTATACAAGATTTTAAAGGACTTTCTTAGTTTTTCAGTTTTGCATGTATTTTATTATTAAGTTATTAGTTTAAATTTATAGCACTGTACTGCCTTGTATTTATTTTAGTTATCAATAAAAGCTTCCTTTGTGTGGGCATCCAAATGACCTGAGACTGCTGCTGGGTGCCACTGTCTTAAATATGATGTTAGCAGCTTCAGCAGACCCTGAGCAGACTTTAGTCAAGTGCCACTCTATAGTATTCCCCTTGCTCCTTCTCCAGCAGCAACATAAAAGGTGAAGGGAGGGGTGGAGTAGCTGGGCCAGCATAGGCAGTAATTGGACACTTTCAGAAGCGAAAAGGGCTGTGATGTACAAGAAGGGAGGGGTCTGTGCTAGTTAACTAATTCTCTTGGAGTAGTCAAATTTGCTAGAAAATCCAAAGGTCATTGCAAGTAAAAAAAAAAAAAAAAAAGTATAGAAGTTAAAAAAAAACTGCACATAAGCATTTAAAATACCTTTTTTCTGTGCTTTTACTTGCAATTTTAAGGTTAGTGACAGGGTCTCTTTAGGTGGTGCAATTAAGCTTATTTTTACATTATCAATAAAATATTAACTTGAAAATTAAAAATGATATTATTAAAACAAACAAATAAATGTTGTGTCTTGCCTGATGCAATTCTGTCAGCTTAAAAAAATATCTATATTAAATATCCTTGAATGTATAAAAAACGTTAATCTTCACCTTTCTCTCCATTGTGGACTGTAGTTCTATCCTCCAACCCCTTCATAAACACACTAATGCCCCGTACACACGGTCGGACTTTGTTCGGACATTCCGACAACAAAATCCTCGGATTTTTTCCGACGGATGTTGGCTCAAACTTGTTTTGCATACACACGGTTGCACAAAGTTGTCGGAATTTCCCATCGCCAAGAACGCGGTGACTTACACCACGTACGACGAGACTAGAAAAGGCCGGTTCAGAACCAAGCGCGGCACCCTTTGGGCTCCTTTTGCTAATCTCGTGTTAGTAAAAGTTTGGTGAGAGACGATTCGCGCTTTTTCAGACTCGTGGCTTTCAGATCGTTTTCTGACGTTCAGTTTGCGCTTGTGGGTTTGTATCTGCTCTTCAGTGCGTGCAGTCAGTTCGTATTTGAGTTCTCTGTGCGATCTTGTCCGCTCGTTGCTGTTTTTCAGGTCGCTCTTCACAGGCCTTGCTGTTCTTCAGTGCGTTCTGTTACTTCGTTCTGAGCAGCCGACCGTTTTCTAGCCATGTTGCGTATGCGTACTCCTCGTAGAGTTCGTGCTGTGCGGGGGCTTGGTGTTGGGGTCCTGACCTTGACACAAGTCCAGTCCATGAACAGGGTGGGGAGGAGTTCATGGACCAAGAATTGGTTGCTTTAGCGTGACCAGTTCTGTCATATGCCTTTGCTCCGTGAGATCCGTGAGAATAATCCTGATGATTTCAGGAACTTTCTCAGGATGACGGACCCCGTGTTTCACCGTCTGTTGGCTTCGCTGACCCCCTATATCAGCAGGCAGGATACCTGCATGAGGCAAGCCATCACTCCGGAGCAGAGGTTGGTCGCTACCTTGCGGTATTTGGCCACAGGGAGAAGCCTGCAGGACCTCAAGTTCTCGACAGGCATCTCCCCCCAGGCTCTGGGGATCATTATCCCAGAGACCTGTTCTGCCATCATCCAGGTCCTGCAGAAGGAGTATATGAAGGTAAGATTTTTATCCTTTTATATCACATTTTATGGTATTGAATGTTTGCTAATATATTGTATTTCTTTCCTCATTCCCTAATTACCATGATTGGAATATGCTGTGAATGTCCCCTTTGTTCTCATGCATGCTGGATTTTTATGTAATTATTATTTTAGGTCCTTCATACATATTTGCCCTTCAATAACCTCCCCAACATGGTGTCTCCTGCCCTATATTCACCTAATGTAGTCACTTAACAATGTATTTTATCTGCTCCATAGTAGTGCTTTACCCCAAACACCCCCTAAAATGTTTGGAAATGTTATTTTTGATTTAAATTCAGGCAGAGGGCCAGAGGCTTTTTTTTGTGGTGTCCCCAAATTTTTTGTAACCCTCCCTCCCCCAACTGCTAAGTCAGCTGATCCCAATTCTCTATCCTCAATCATCTATCTGCTGACTTTGCCAAACCCATACACACTATACCCACCTCTTTAGTGCTCAGATTTATGGATGAATTCCCCAAAGCATGTAGTGCAAGGGCCTGCCTGTATACTTTCCAATGGTACTGTTTAAAGTTCTTGTATCCTATTATGATCTTGATAGGTAATAGCAAAATGTCCAAATGTGCTCAAATGTGTACAGTGTGTATTTATATCTTTGTATTATGACACTTCTTACCTGTCCAGTGGGCTGCCAATAGTGTAACTAAGGAGGGGCTGTTCCAAGTAATACCCTGTATTTAGGCATTCATCTCTCAATGAAGTGAAGAGGGTTACCTGTCCAAGAGTTTCCCCCCCCCCCTATAATGTTAGAAATGGCCCATGAGAGGGGGGGAGGGGGAATATGATAGGTGTACCTTATACTTTGTTGTTGTAAAATTCCCCTTAATAAATGCTATCTGGAGGTTGACCCATAATGTTTGTGTCTAAACTGCTTGCCATGTTTCTGTGAAAAAATAGTAATGTTTATTGTTTTTTCCTCAACAGTTTCCTTCCACGCCACAGGAATGGCAGACTGTGGCCTCCCACTTTGCCCAGCGGTGGGACTTTCCTAACTGCGGAGGGGCAATTGATGGGAAACACGTCCACATCGTCCCACCACCCAACTCGGGGTCGTACTATTATAATTACAAGGGGTTTAATAGTATAGTGATGTTGGCGGTGGTGTCGGCTAATTACGACTTCTTGTATGTAGACGTGGGGAAGAATGGCCGGATGTCCGATGGTGGAGTGATCGCCCAGACGGAGTTCTACAGGCGTCTCCAGAATGGCAGCTTGGACTTGCCACCTCCAGAGGACAATGTTGAAGGTCTCCCATTTGTGTTCGTTGCTGATGAAGCGTTTGCGCTGGGGGACCACCTGATGCGGCCATTCCCGATGAGGACCCTCACCCCGGAACAGAGGGTTTTTAATTACCGGCTGGCCAGAGCCTGAAGAGTGGTGGAGAACACATTTGGAATCCTGGCCAGCCGGTTCCGACTATTTCTGACACCCATCCATATGGTGGAGTATAAACTGAACCATATTATACTGGCGTGCTGTGTTCTCCATAATTTTTTAAGAAAACATTCAGCCAACTATGCTGGCTCAGTTGGGCCTGAGGCCGGAATCCCAAATACATCAACAATGACGGCGATTGAAAGCGGCCGTCCTGGCTTGCCCTCCCTGAGTGCCCGTGATGTCCGGTTACGATACCTGGAGTTCTTTGCGGGTAGGGGGGCTATCAATATGTCAGACAATCTGTGACACCTTTTTCAAATAAAAAACAACCAAAAGCAATTCTTGGTGGACATTTACTGCTTGTGTTTGTTTGAGCTGACCCTGACAGAAATGTGTTGAGTGCAGAAAATGTCGTGATTGGGTAACCTTATAAAGAATAGTGTTGGCTGGTACTTCCTAAATGCAAAAACACATTTCACTACAAGTGCACTTGCAACTGCACTGAACCTGCACTTGTAGTGCAAAGTGTATTTGCCCTTAGGAAATAACCCCCATTTTTGCATAAAACAGCTATTACATCACCCCAAAAGTGTTGTAGTGTTGAGACAATAATCCACACATTCTTGAGTAAGGCACTTTTTTATACCTGCACAATCACATGTGCATTTACCAAAGGTTTTTAAAACAAAACAACATGTTTGTTGTATAACAATTTTTGGGGGGGGCATTATCAAAAATCAAAATATCCATTTCAGATAAAACAGGCCTGTGTAAAACCAACAAGAAAGCCAAAAAACTTGAACTTACAAAGTTCACATTAGGTAAAACCTGAAGGCTATATCAGACATCAGTATTTAGGAACTGGGTTTGATATAGCGTTCAGATGGGGGGGAAATCACCCCTGGAAAAGCCAAATTTGGAAGATGCACACCAATTTACGAATGTCAACATGTGCTATCTGCCATCAGGGGGGATCAAGGGACATGTTTTGGGGGAGCAAGCCCTTCCTCAACGCTACTTTATAATTGAGTAAGGGGTTGCACCCCCAAAACGCGTCCATTGATCTCCCGTGATGGCAGATAGCACATGTTGGCACACTGTGTGCATCCTCCAAATTTGGCTTTTCTAAACATTGTAAAAATTTTAGTAAGATAAAACAGGTGATTTTGTGGGGTTTAAATTCGCCCCAAAACATCAATGATGTTATTTTTTTTTTTTAATAACATCAGTGATTTTTTGCTGGATGTTTTGCAATTGGAGATTACACCCCATGATCTCCCCGATCAGTATCTGGGCACTTTCAGATGTAAAGCGTTCTGGATCACGATCACCTAAAAAGAGATAAAGAACAAAAAAAACAGGTCTCAAAAATCTGCCAACATCCATCTCTTTTACCTGAGCCTGTGGTTGCAGACACTCACCTGTTGTGGTGCCAATCTCCACCACATCTTCTTCTTCCTCCTGCTCAGCTTCTTGGGTTGGTATTTCCCCTTCTTCCAGAGGGGGGGGGGGTCTCTGGTCTTCTGGGATGAGGGGTGTCCGAGTCTTTTCTCCCCTATGTAAAACAAAAATGGTATAATTAGCACACAGATATTTGATGACAGAACTAGAAATAGGAAACATTGCTTGGAAGTGGGGTACAATTGTCTATTTTAGCCGAGTTCCAAGATGTATATTTTTTATTGTCCTTTGTCAAGCTGCAATACTTTACCTGTTTGGCACAAGCTTCACAGATGTAGCCCCCCCCTATAGTATACACTGGAGCACCTGTGTGCCCCCCCTAATAAAAATGGTGTTCTTGTGTCCCACACTAGTGCTCCAGTGTCCAGATGTGAAAACAGCTGCTCAGTGTCCTCTCCTTACACACAATCTAGTTGGCATTTCATTCTAGTAACAAACTCATCTACACAAACAAATATTTGGCATCCAAGTAGGCCCAAAAAAAATGTGGGAAAATGCATATGGCCTAAACAATGGTGTTCTAGAGGCCGAAAGAAAAATGTTTGATACGAACGAATAATGGGCCCATGAACATTAAAGTTGACCTTTTTAAACGTTACAATTACTAAAAGCATATGGAGCAGAACGAACGGAATAAAGACAGAAAGAATAGGAACACAGCACAACTACTTACTTTTTTGCAGCACTCTCCGGATCTTTCGGTACTGCTCTGGCTCTCTCAACTTCAGGTCCGACCACCGCTTCCTGAGCTGATCTTTAGATCTTCGTACCCCAAAATTCCTCTCCAGACTCCGGACCACTTTACCAATGATTTTGGCCTTTCTGATGTTGGGGTGGGGGTAAGGCCCATATTTTCCGTCATAGTCGGACTTCTTCATGATGTCTACCATCTCCAACATCTCCCCAAACGACATATTTGTGGCCTTAAAACGTCTCCTTCTGAATCGGGACGTGCCTGGATCCGGGCTTTCCTCCTCCTCCTCCTCCTCCTCGTTGTTAGAATTATCACGCACCTGTTGTAACTCCGCCATCATGCTCTTCCCCCACTGCGCCAAACGAAAAGGGGCAGGGAATAGACTAGAAAGAACGTCAGGGGCGGGCGGAGTTACACGCATGCGCAGTGTGTATAAAGCGTAACACGCGTGCGTATTACGTACGATCTGTGAGCGGAGGAAGGAGCATTGGACGCGCCGATCGTAAGAACGAAGGTAAGAGACAAACTTGGGCCTATACTGCTTCTAGATTGAGGCCTATATTGTAACAAGATTAGGAGAGTTTGGTCTGACATTAGGCTTTGTCTTGTGTTGTGTCTTGCAGTGAACATGGATATCTTAATGAGAGATACTGACTTCATGTCACTATTCATTGATATGCTAAGTGAGCTGCCCTGTCTGTGGGAGATTACCCACCCCCATTTCAAGAACCAAGCAAAGAGGAAGGCAGCAATTGTGTGAAATTGTGAAGCAGGTGATCCCCACGGCAGACATCACTTATTTAAAGATTTTCATTGGTGGCCTGAGGAGCACATATCTGAGGGAGCGCAAGAAAGTCCTGGATTCACAGAGATCCGGAGCAGCAGATGACATCTATGTCCCCAGGATGTTGTACTACGACAGGCTGCACTTTCTGGCAGGCCAGACTGAACCCAGGCCATCCCTCTCCAGTCTTCCTTCCACGCTTCCTTCCCCCCCGGCTGAGGCTTCTGACGCCCAACCTGGGCCTTCCAGGCCATATGTGGAGGAGCCCAGATTGAGCCAGGTATAGCATTCCTCTAAATATTTCTGCTTGTCCAATCAATGATGTTACCTAGATGTTAGTTGGGAGTACTAATTTAGGATTGTGATTGATGATGCAAAAACTAAAACCATGTCCCTTTTTCATACACAGGGAAGTCTCAGCCAGGAGGTGGCCGGGCCGAGCCGGCTGGCTGATATCAAGGTCCCTCCACCACACCTGAAAACAGAAAGTGGCAGTAGGACGAGTGCCCTAGAGGAGGCGGCTATCAGATTCTTTTGGAGGGCTACAGAGGTCCTGGGAGCACCCCACACCAGGCAGGAGAACATTGCTGCCTTCATTGCCTATAAAATGAAGAGGATGGAGGAGGGCCAAAAAGCCATGTGTCAGGCCCTCATATCAGAGGCTCTGGAGAAAGGTGTGAGGGGCCAAATTACACCTCACACACAGCTTTGGGATGGTCCTCCTCCTCCTCCTGCAGGTCCTCCTGCTCCTCCTCCCTCTCCTCCAGGTCCTCCCAGTCCTCCTCCAGGTCCTCCCAGTCCTCCTCCTCCCAGTCCTCCTCCTCCTCCTCCTCCAGGTTCTACTCCTCCTCCTGCCACATCTCCAACTGCACAGCCACAGCCCGGAAGGAAGCGTGAAAGGAAGACCAGAGAGTGATTGCCCTGGATCCAGTCTGGTCGGCCAAAAGATGCAGCCTCTTGTGGTACCACAGCCTGCGGACACAGATGTCATCTGCTGCTATCCGAGTCTCTGTGAATCCCGGACCAGACTGCCCTCCCTTAGATATGGACTCCTCAGGCCACCAATTTTGATGTTTAAGAATTGATGTCTGCCGTGGGGGTCCCAGGCTTCACTAATTTCTGCTGTTGATCCAGTGTTGCCTTCCTCTTTGTTTGGTTCTGACCCCTAATAAAGGATTTTTGTTTTGAATTATACTCTCCTATGTGTTTTACTTCAAAAATGACAGTTGGTTTGTGAGGATTCAGGTACATTTCTAATATACAATGTGAAATGAACAAGGGACACCAACAACAAAAAATCTCCTTGAGATTAAATAATAAAAGATATCAAACGGTGTTGGGGTAACTTGACACACAAAACACACACAAAAATATTCTGGAGTAAAAATAAAAATAACATTGAACAAAGATCAGCCTTGGAAAAAATCCAAACATTAAAGAAAAAAAAAGGCTTAAAATAAAAAAAAAAAAAAACATAAAAAATATAAAACTGTCAGATGTGACAACTAATAACAATATATTCAGGGAATCCCACTAAAAAAACACAAATAAAACTTTGTGAGAAGTGTGTGTGAATATGAGCAGCAAAACTACTTCATTCTTGTCACATTATAAAGAAGAAGAGAGTGCGCTGTATTAAACCATTTTTTACATTGCAGTGTGACGAAAGTGCTGTATCCATTGCGAACGCTAAGTTTACCAGAACGAGCTGTCCCGTGTCGGAATTTCTTCTGAGCATGCGTGGCACTTTGTGCGTCGAAACAGGCCACACACGGTCGGAATTGACGCGATCGGATTTTGTTGTCGGAAAATTTTATCTCCTGCTGTCCAACTTTGTGTGTCGGAAAATCCGATGGAAAATGTCCGATGGCGCCCACACACGGTCGGAATTTCCGACAACACGCTCCGATCGGACATTGTCCATCGGAAAATCTGACTGTGTGTACGGGGCATAATAGTGGGCTGCAGCACTGCAGTAGAGGGGATGTAGAAGACAATCCACCTAACAGGTGAATATAACACCTCTTCTCTTGAAAGACATTTAGTTTGGAAATATTTTTGATCTAAAAATTCCCCTATATGCAGCCTGGTATTCTTTTGCCGGGCCTCTTCAGAGGAGCAAAAAGTGTAACTGTAATACAGTGTTACCTTTTTACCCTCGATGAACCCCTGAGATCTCAGGGAACCCCTGAAATAATTTTCATATCTACAGCTCACGGAACATTGATGAGATCAGCGAGCTGTAGCTATAACAACTATTATTCTTAGACATAGTATTAAACAATAGAGCATATATTAAAACGTACCTCCTTAATGTGAAACTTGTGCTTGCTTTTTTTACGCAGATACTCAATTTTGGGTCAAACTTGAAATAAGCAGTGTACAGGGGGTCAGCAGTGCAAAGCACCGGAGATCTAAGAGGGAACAGTGCAGGGAGGCCAGAAGAGCAGAGCACAGTACAGCAGGGGCAGGAGAGCACAGTACAGTACAGGGGGTCCAGAGAAGCACAGCACAGTACAAGAGAGCCAGGAGGGAACAGTACAGGGGGGCCAGGAGGGAACAATATAGGCGGCCAGGAGAGTATAGTATAGGGCGGCCAGGAGGGAATAGTATAGGAGGGCCAGGAGGTAACAGTATAGCACAGGGGGACCGGGAGGGAAAAGTATAGGGGGACCAGGAGAGAACAGTACAAGGGGGCCAGGAGTGAACAGTACAGAGGGGCCAGTAGAGAATAGTACAGGGGAGGGCAGGAGGGAACAGTATAGCACGGGGGGGCAGGAGGAAACAGTATGGGGGGCCAGGTGGAAACAGTATAGGAGGCCCAAGAGAGAACAGTACAGGGGGGCCAGGGGAGAACAGTACAGGGGTGCCAAGAGGGAACAGTATAGCAAAGGGGAGCAAATAGACAATATGGGGGGCAAGAGAGAACAGTACAGGGGGACCAGAAGGGAACAGTATAGCATGGGGTGAGCAGGATGGAACAGCATAGGGGGACCTGGGAAGAGCAGTATAGCATGGGGGGGAACTGTATAGCACAGGGAAGCCAGGAGAGGACAAGATATGGGGGCCAGGAGGGAACAATGCAACACAGGGTATGGGGGCCAGTAGGGAACAGTATAGCATAGGGGGTCCAGGAGAGAAGAGGATAGATTGCCAGGAGGAAACAGTATAGCACAGGGGGTCCAGGAGAGAACAAGATGGGGGGCCAGGAGAGAACAGTATAACACAGGAGGCCAGGAGGAACCAGGAGGGGACAATATTGGGATCTGTAGCGGTTATCTTATGCAAAGTAGCTCAGGGAAGCTGCTGAATTGTATTTTGTGCTCTGATTCCCACCTGCCTTCCTCTCTCCTCTCTCCTGAGTGATGTCACACACAGGCATCTGGGATGGGCAGGAGGGGAGTGCTGGCTGGGCTCGGTGCACAACAGTGATGCAAGTTGTTTATCTCTGTGCTCTGCAGCCAGTCAGCTATGGGGATGTGATCCACCATTCATCTGCTTGTGATGAACAGTAGATTGTGGCAGAACCTCTGGGGACCTCTTGCAGAACCGTTCCTTCTGTGGAACCCTGGTTGAGAAACACTGCTCTAATCAAAACATTTTTCTTGTTGTGGATTCTGGAAAGGGTTACAATCATGATTCACCCTGAGATGGATTTTCTCTCACTTCCTGTTCTGGAAACATTAGAAGTTAGAAGTAATCTTCCAAAAGTGAGGGGAAGCCCTACTTTTAACATTTGTCCCTAATATGTTAGATTTCTCCTCACTTTGTGCCTTATGATAGTGGTCACAAGAACAAAAACTGAGAGCGATCCTCTATAGAATGGATGTAGACCACAATGAAATGTGACATAAATCCTAATTCTACTCCACTATATCCACAACTAAAAATAAATATCAATGGCTGGAGTTCCACATTTAAAAACACAACAAATTGTAGCACTCAAGCAACTGTAGCCATTCCATTCCAGATGGCAGAACTCCACAGGTGCAAGTTAATGTTATATCCTAGTTCACTCCCCAGAGCTCAGCTTTATGGGCTTATCTCAACATGTGCTGTAGGCCACACCATAGTCATTTGCACTCTCTTCCTATGGCATATCATGCTTGCCAATATCATTAGTCATTTGGGCATCACGAGAATGAAGAGACACATAACTTGTCACCACAGAACTCATTGGTAGCAGCATCTGAATGGTAGCCAAAGCCCCTCTCCCTGCTGAATGTTAATGTTTAGAAATATAAAGGTTTGCATTGCTACTTGTCCCCCAGGCCACTGCCCATCTCCCCGTGCACATTCTTTGGTGATACTTTGCCTATTGATCTAGAAAATGTCTGACACTGATTTCTAAGATTTGGCTCCCATTGATTTAATTGGAATTTAGATTTGGGATCTGAACTTCAGTAACGTTTGCTGAACCTGCATTGAATTAAGTCCCATTTTCAGCTCATCCCTAGCTAGGACTACAGAATGCTTTTCCTTCTCCTTATATTATATGAGGAAGTGTTATATAGTTCACAGAGAGGATTATCAACAATTTTTGATATTTCAGAACAACATTGTCAGCTTACTAAAGGAAGTTAGAAGCTTACTGGATTTCTGGAAGGATCAGCAGGTATTGTTTGCACTCATCAACAGGTATTTATTCGGCACGTGTACATATACCCAGTGAAGTAACTAGCCTTAAGTGATACACAGAGATTAAACAAATCCTCCTACATACGTTGTACCGGTTTATCTGCGGCCGGAGGGGGGTTAAAGGGATTGTAAATCGTGTTTTTTCACCTTAATGCTTCCTACGCTGTACCTCTCTGCCCAGGGTTCTCAGTTCTTGATTGGATAGATTGATAGCAGCACAGCCATTTGCTCCCACTGCTGTCAATAAAATCCAATGATGCGGGCATCAGGGGGCGGGGCCGAGTCCAGCATTCTGTATCTATAGACCCAAATGCTGAACTCGGGAGTGTGCCCGCAAGGTAACCCCTGGGAAGAGCGCGAGGAGGAACAGTGGTCCCCAGAAGACGATGATAGGGGCCACACTGTGCAACACAAACTGCAAAGTGGAGGTAAGTATGACATGTTTACAAACCCTTTAAATTACACTCTGCAGAGCTCAATGAGAGCTGATTGGAGGCAAGGGACACCCCCCTTTCACACAACAAACAGGAACGGAGTTGGGGCTGTGAACTTTTTTCTCTCTGTGTCGGGAAAACTTGTCAGAAGTGACTTATGCACATAGTAGAAGAATGAGGCAGTAGACAGAAATAACACTTAGTGCTTTGGATTGAGACAAATACAAACTATAGTGAGATATGCTTTGCTCATATTTCATGTCAAAGGTTTACAAACAATTTAAAAAAACAAAAAAGGATAAGAAGAGAGAGGTTTGTTAGGGATTGCATACACTTTAATGATCACTACTTTGATGATGGTCAGGTGTTCACAAACTTTTGTCTATATAGTGTATTTATGTCCTACAAAATGAAAATATGTACACATGTTTGTGGTTTCATTTCCATTGATATACTGTATCTTGTATTCTAATTTCAAACTGGGTAACTTAGGTGACCTTAAAGTGTAGTTCCACCCATTTAAAAGTAATCGCTGGACCTGTCCCACGGTCCAGCGATGCGGCCGCCCAAAGCCTTACTCCTCTCCCCCCCTCCGCTCTGCGGCACCGGCATTGCAAGTGTGGGCGCCCGGCTGTGGCTTCACAGCTGGATGCGCACTGCACATGCACAAGCCGTGCTGTGCGTTATGAATGGCCAGGCAATCTTCTGGGACCTGTGACATGTCCCAGAAGATTGCAGGGAGGGAGGGGGAGAGGTAAACTTCCACTTGGCGCCGCAGCGCCAGGAGAGGAAGTGGGAGCTGGGTACCTGTGAAAAATAGGTACGTGGTCCCCTGCCAAAAAAGGGGGTCATGATGAGTACTTAAAGTGGAAGTTCCATTTTTGGGTGGAACTCCGCTTTAAGTTATGACGGGTCTAAAGACATTTTTTTTCAGTGGTAGTATACATATCTTTTCTACAGATGACAAAAGCTGGTGAGACAGCTCAAAAGTTCATCAAATTCATTAGTGCATTGCATACTAAAATATGACATATTAGGTTTGAGATGAGGGTGTTTTCATTGTGATGCTGTATTGCAGCAATTACGTAGCTACTACATTGGGATGTAAAGTTTGTATAAATTGAATCCCTTCCTAATGGTTCTACACTTCTATTTATTTGTACTAATGCATGAGCCTCCCTGCAAACAGGCACTTGTATTAAACTAAACTGTCAAAAGATGGCTGATACTAATGAGTACAACAACATATACAATAAGAGATAATATTTAAAATAAGAGCTAATATTTATTTTCACATCTTGCAATTGTTGCTGTTAATTTACTGTATATCTTGAAGAGTATTACTTTACAACTAAATCAATTTCAACTCTTAATTAGAATGAAGATTCCTTTTGTAATAACAGAATGGTGATAAAAGCACATCTGGATAAACTCTTTTGTATAAGCTTGGTGAATCACTGTGCGTAATAAAATCCCCAAAGGTAGGCGTGATAAATTCCTGCAAACAAATGCGTTTCAGGAATTGCTTCCTAACGCTGAAAAAGTCAGTTATTTTGCCAGTCTTCAGAAAAAACAGCAATATAATGGAGCCTTTTTTTGTTTCAAATAAAAAAGTAGAGAAAAAGAAGGACTAACAGTATCTGTTCAAGGCCCACCCAAAAATGACCAAGTGAGGGGAACCTCATTTAACCACTTCAATACAGTGCATTTCACCCCCTTCCTGCCCAAGCCATTTTTCAGCTTTCAGCGCTGTCACACTTTGAATGACAATTGCGTGGTCATACAACACTGTACCCAAATGAAATTGTTATCATTTTTTCCCCACAAATAGAGCTTTCTTTTGGTGGTATTTGATCACCTCTGCGGTTTTTATTTTTTGCGCTATAAACAAAAGAAGAGTGACAAGTTTGAAAAAAAACACAATATTTTTTACTTTTTGCAATAATAAATATCCAATTTTTTTTCTTTAAAACAAATTTGCTCCTCAGTTTAGGCCGATATGTATTCTTCTACATATTTTTGGTAAAAAAAAATTGCAATAAGCGTATATTGATTGGTTTGCACAAAAGTTATAGCGTCTACAAAATAGGGGATAGATTTACAACATTTTTATTTTTTTTTTTTTACTAGTAATGGCGGCGATCTGCGATTTTTATCGTGACTGCGATATTGCGGCGAACATATCGGACACTTTTGACACATTTTTGGGACCATTCACATTTATACAGCGATCCGTGCTATAAAAATGCACTGATTACTGTATAAATGTGACTGGCAGGGAAGGGGTTAACACTAGGTGGTGATCAAGAGGTTAACTGTGTTTGCTAGGTAGTGTTTCTAACTGTAGGGGGAGGGGAATCACTAGGGGAGGAGACCGATCGGTGTTCCTCTATACTGGGAACATACCATCGGTCTCCTCTCCTCTGATAGGACCGTGGATCTGTGTGTTTACACACACAGATCCATGGTCCTGCTGTGTTACCGGCAATCGCGGGTGCCCGGCGGACATCGCGGCCACCGGGCACGAGCACCAGGTGCCCAGTGACACGGTGGGTGCGCGCACCCCCTGGTGGGTCGGGGAAGCGAGGCCGTCATATGATGCCCACCCGCAATGAGAGCTGCGCCGCCTGGCCATCAATTGACAGCCGGCGGTCAGCAAGGAGTTAAAGAGCTCATTGGTTGAATGCTGAAGCAGGATCTATGCTATGTAGAAGTATTCAATTGTGTACAATAGAGTACAGAATGTAAACCAGAACATACAGCTGTATGATTTATTGTTTACATGTAAGGGAAGAAGGACAAAATGGTGCTGCATGGTGATACCTATTGCGCTGTATATCACTGTTGCATACAAGTGTAGTGTCCTGGCTTAGTTAGGCTGAATTTCGTTTTTGGCTTTGCTGTACTCAGTGGAGTGGTGATCTGTTTCCAGGTCTGGTAAGGTTTCCCTAAGCTTAGTGGTTGTTTACTACTGCCTGCCTCTGGAGTAAGTTTTCATCGGATAGAGCAGGAGGGCGCCAACCAACTAAGTTATGCTTATTTATTTGCTCTTAGGCAATCCCTGGGAGTGGCACCCAGAAGGTAACTGGGGAAAAAATAAATGTCTGAGAGGCCTGCTTAGAGTGTGCTTGTCCTGGGGCTGCTGCCCCTGGGATGCAGCCTGTTTGCTGTATGGGCTGTTTGGGCCTCAGTATGTGCTTGACTGTGGAGATTTGATTGAGAGGCATTTGCTGGAGGGTATCACCTGTGGAGGCAGGTCTATAGAAGGACTTTTTTTTCCTCACTGGAAGGTGTCACGTGTAAACTGGGTGGCTGACAGCTATCCTTGGACTTTGTGAGCAAGCCTGGGAGTGGGTAAGGACTGGGAATGCTCCGGTTCAAGCTTTCTGCAATAAATTCACAAAAAGACATCTTCTAGACTGAGCCTGCATTTGTCAGTGTGCTTGGAACTGAGTCTAGGACTGGCAGCCTCTGAAAAGGGAGACCTGGTCAATTTCAGTGGCCCCTTCGGGGGAGAGCACTATACAAGTTTGGCTTCATTCTAAATAAATGTTAAAAAAATATTGCCAAGCAAGCTTAAAAATACACACTACAAATACTTGAATTAGAACTCTATTACCTTTCAAAGAATGTGTAATTATTTGCAGCTATCGTGATCCAGTAGAAAATGGGTCAAAACACAGTGACAGTGCACTGATTGATAGAAAAAAAGTCTCTTTCTCTCTCTGAAGTAAATAGGGCAGCAAGTTCTCTGTCAGCACAAGTGCATTCAGCATAGCTTAATTAGCTCCTAGTGGTACTTTCCTCTCTCCCAGTTTAAGTGAAGGGGATTAGAGTGGACTATCAAAATGTAGCCCAAACATCAATGCCTGTGTCCTTACAGCAACATGGCCCCAGGCTAGAACAGGGCCACCCACACAGCTGCTGATGTAATTTCTCTACCCAACTCTAGTAGGACTGAGCGGTTGGTCCGAGGAGAGAGGAAGGCAGACTGATACATGCTGTGGCAGAGTAGTAGTCAAGTCCTTGTCTATTTCCTGGAGGGAATAAGGTGGGCCATCATTGAATGCAACATCAACCTGAAGAAGAGCAGGCTGCCCCTAGCCAAGAGAGTATGAGGGTGCAAGATAGGTGATTTGGTCCCCATGAAGGAAGCCCTGACAGAAATAGAGACT
Source organism: Aquarana catesbeiana (assembly GCF_042186555.1). Taxonomy (NCBI): domain Eukaryota; kingdom Metazoa; phylum Chordata; class Amphibia; order Anura; family Ranidae; genus Aquarana; species Aquarana catesbeiana. The sequence continues at coordinate 375,131,860 of NC_133327.1, forward strand.
CTGTGAAAGTACAGGTCCCAGGAGGAGGAGTTACTGAGCGGGAAGAGAGAAGGAGGACTAGAAGGCCCAATGTAGATGGCCAGGGAGAGTGTATTGGTGCTGCTGAGAGCTTCTGGAGATGCAGAGAGGTACTCTGGTGTTGCATGTGTTGTGGCAGGGAGTCTGAAATATTGCACCTGTGCAGTGACCACTGTCACTGGAGGGGCTTGCTGTGTGTGCACTGAGGATCATACCCTGCAGCAGAAGGACCCACAAGGCTGTCAATGAAGTATGAAGTCTATCAAAGAATTCATATTATTTAGCTGGCTCAGAAATATGTGCATGTGCATATGTTTACATGCGACTCTACACATAGAGTAGTTGCTAGACATGCATCTGTGCACAGAAGTGTGTGCTTTTGTTCACATTCATCACAGGGTGTGCGTGGACATGTGTGCATGTCCACAGTCAGTATTCGCACCAGATGGATTATTTATGGGATACTCTAACTCAGTGTCAGTGCTGACTGTATTCAGCTTGTTTTGTGTTGTGACCTGTATCCTTTATATGATTCCTTTTACCGACCCAGCTATCACCTGACTTAATTCCGGATCCTGCTCTACACTGCTGCCTACCAGTTTCTGACCTAGGCTTCCTCTATGACCTGTTTTCGGCAGGCAATTTTGTGCTGTGCTGAATACTTGTTGCTGATCCTAACTTGATCTGTAAGTTTGTTACTGTCCCTGACTTTGTTACACGCTATTACCTAATGCCTGCCATGGACTACCCTAAGAATCCACTGCGGTCATCTATACATACTTCTGCTGACCTAACTGGTAGAATCAGTGGTAAACTCTGCCATCCTGAACTTATGATACAACCAGAGTTTCCCTTACCTTCTACTGGTTTCCTTCATGGTTTTGCTGAACTCTCAGCTGACACTTTTAGCCACAAGTGTTTCTTTACATTAATTTATTTTACAGATTTCTATACAGAGAGGAGATGTTTTATATTAAAGATCTTTTTGTAACATGCAAGGTTCACTTTGTAGATCAGGGCCTGCTCCACCTGTAAACATTGTTGCATTTTAGTGGAAAAATCTACCTCTAAGGAAAAAAGATAATATGCTTACCTTACCCCCATTTTCCACCCTTAGTGCTTAAGCAAGGGTGATGTTTAAAGTCTTTCAGTGAAATCTTGGGAACAAAGATCAAAACATTTTGCAGAAGATTTTATTATACTGGACTGGAGTGTCTTCTCAAAAGATTTGGGGTACTCATCATTCCTGAGGAATCCTGCTGGAAGGATATTGATGTCATGCCCAGTGATGCACAAGATGGGGGTAAGGTAAATGCAAATTCTAACTTTTTCCTTACAGGTACATTTTTCCCACTATTATTATGCAGTACATTTTTGAAGGGGTCCTGATCTAATAAACTGACCTTACATTTTACTGTAAAATCCTTGTTCTAGAATTGCCTTCTTGCCTACATTACTTTGCTTTGAAGTAGCGCACTTCCATATTTCTGCATTGTAAAATGTTCCTGTAGAAAATGATTGGCAAATCATTAAGCAGAATACATGATAATTTTTTGTAGACATAACACTAATGAACTAATTGATTTAATTCCCATAAGGTACAGTTTCTGCTATGGAAATCACAACAGACAATTTAGTTTTCTGATGTTCACATAAGCAGCAGAGTTCTGGAAGATTAAAACCATACCATTTCAAAGAACTTTTTCATATTTATTGGGGCTAAATTGTTCTTCATTTTAGAACATAAAATAATGGAAAATATCAAGACAGCGTTGTTGAAAACTAATGACTCTATAGTCAGTAAACATTATTAACAGCTGTGTAATTCAGATAGTAATACATTTAGAAAAATAAGCTATTACATGCTATGTCGTGCAGTATACAAATTAAGCCATCAAAATGAAGTGGATATTTACCAGGCTGGTAGGCTTTCAGGCTTTTTTTTTTAACATTAACATTAACATAAACTTTTTAAGCTTGAATTCCTGACTACTATGTATTGCTATTCATCAAATCATACTGTACAGACATCCATAAGTAACCCTTGTGAAGGGTGAATGTATGACTGTGCTTTTGAAACATTGATGTTTTGTGACAACTGTTTTGCTGATATTGGACTTCATCACTATGGCATTACTTACGGCTTGTAACCTGCTATTCCAATAACCCCACCAACACTGAAATGGAGTAAATTGGCCATAGAAGCTGTTTTATTAACCAAATATAAATATAAAATAATTACCATAATAATTAACATAATAACCTTTTTAATATTACATCCAGTTTTAACACAAAAAATGGAGCACAAGGTCCCAATAGGCATAACCCAGAACTTTGCCTGCTAGTCACATCTCAGGCCTCCAGTCGCGGAACCACCAACTCGTTGATAACTAGCAGGTACCCATATACCAACTGGGAGCCGTACCTCAGATGGGTCCCTACACCATGCCTTTTTGATGTGCCCATATGACCTAAAAAGGACCTTGCGCCCTGCCAAGTGCCGCAACCAACCCCCTTGGTCGCTCCATACCCCCGCCATATCCACACACAATGTCCACTAAAATTGTAGGGCGGGCGGGTGCTAAGTTCCTTACCCTCTCTCCTTGTGGTAAGTGTGCCCACCCCTTCCTTTCTGTCGCACTTCCTATCCCAGCTCCACCCCCTCCACGCAGAACTGCCAGCCCTGCTAGATGTACCCTCCCCCTATACTCAACTCCCCGTACAAGCCCCATTAACCCCTGTTATGCCGGCCCTACGCTGAATTACCTTTTCTAATGCTCCAGGCCTCGCTGTAAATCCTGATTCATAATCTGTGTGCTGGTTTTTTCTTTATGACTGCTTTGTATTGCTGTTTGCATCCCTGTTACAGATTTTTCCCTTATGTTCTTTCTTGTGAAACAGTTATCATCATGACAGTTAGTGGGGGAAAATCTCTAATGGAGCCCAAGATAGCTGTACAATCCTGTTCTAGTTATTCCCCATGCTAAAAAAAAGAAAAAAGAAATAAAAATTAGTTTATTAACACAGACATAATAAAACCAAGAAATGGCAGTTGCTCAGATCAATGTAAAGTAAGCAGAAGAAAGGTAGGTGAGAAAAAACACACAAATCTCCAGGTACGCAATCCAGCTAGCCTGCAAAGAGAACTTAATCTATTTGCAGCATTTAAACCAGGGGTTTCAGTTGCATACCTCTAGAAAGCTACTATATGTTACTGATACATAAACATAAATATAAAATGTTTAATTTATCGGTATAGTTACATTATCTAGATAGCTATGATGTCCAAAAGGTTGATGCATATAAAGGATTTCATAGTTTGACCTCACTGAGCAGGAAAAGTATCATAAAAGAAAATACTTATTTATACTGTGTGAATATTTAAAATCAAATGTATATATGGAGACAAGATTAAATTGTAATCATTATAAAGTTCTTTTGGATCAAAAACAGTTCCCTTTGCTTTTGGTTTGGAATCCAATCACTACATTTATGATGTTTTGTAACACAATTAATAATTTTGTAACAAAGTTGTATATCTCTGTGTGCATCTTGAAGGAACTTCTATACAACAGGCATTTTTTGTAACATATAGACTAATAATGCTGAGCCATCTGTTTGTAGATGTATGCATACATTTGGTCACAATGACAGCATACAGTATATAGTATATACAATAATATTATTTAGAACTTTAGTATAGTAAATACTACATGGAGAGTTGTTTGGAACCACTAAAATGCACACACTCCACAGAGTACATTTCTGTGGTTTTTGCAAGTTAACTTGCAAGTTTCAGTATGTTTAACTATATTAAAAAAAGGAATATGAGTGTATTGTGTAGCCCACTTTTGGTGGGATTATGAGAAATGACCCTCCCCAAAGAGAATATTGCACTAAACCTTTAGGTAAATAAGAGGACAAGCATACAAGCATTTAATATTAACCATAAATACATATATGCATGCCAGTATAGAAATAATACAAGCCGTATACAAGAAGAGATTCTAAAACAGTACATACATCCAATGTGCAAACAGATACTATCAGCAAAATGGCCTGATAGGAGGCCTGATGGAATTGTGCACACATACCCAGGTATATATATATACAGGTATATATATATATATATATACCTGGGTATGTGTGCACATATATATATATATATATATATATATATATATATATATATATATATATAATGTATGTCTTAATAGATATACCTTCAGATGAATGTTGCAGCAAAATCCAGTTGCAGCACCTCCTGAGGATGATCTGGTGCCTGTCTTTGTGTCGGAGACAACATCAGCGGTCATGGGAGAATCCTCCAACTATTGTCCAACTAACCTGGAATATAGCTTCTCACTGGTAGGAACTGTTGTGTGACACTGGAACTGTGGCATTGGAACTCAAAGTCACCCTATCTACTCTGCACTTTAGTTGTTTCCTAATAGATTCTAATCTGACATGCAACTGGACCTGTAAACCTGTGATCCCAACATGGCCACCAGAAGTCTAGCAGGCTCTAGCCTATGCCGGTTACCAGAACTGGACCAGGTTAACCAGAATATGCAGCTGCTTAAAATTAAAATCACATAAACTGCATATAAACTTTATTGCCATAAACAAGTTCACCTACCTAATATTGGAAGGTGCCCCCTACACACAAAATGACACAGACCTGGCTAGCTGGGACAGTGCATATGAAATAATAAGAGGGACTGGGGAGAGATACTCTGTCACAAGGATTTAGATATACCCTCAGGAACTGCAGGTAAACAATTAGATCACAGGAATACTTGCATAATAGTGCCTTCTAGCTTGGGGTTTAGGAGCATGGACAGGAGATGTGGCTGATACTTTTTACTTTCTTCCCTATTTCCTTCTGGGGTTTCAAAGACAACAACCCATGGACAGGAAATGCATACATAATAAGTTTTGCAGGCCTTTAAAAATTCAGACAGTAAAGGGCAACAGATCCTTACAACCGAATAACTATCGTACTGATATCAACATCCCAATGCATTACATAAACCACACACAATATAAGTCGGACATTTGAGGTACCAATGTCATAGTCAAATTCAGGTGTTAAAATGGTATCAAATTTTTATTTGCAAATTATTAAAACTTTACTCTGATGCTATTGAAACAAAGATATACAGTAGATACATATAGTATATAAACACATGGCTTCCTCACTCAAGTATATATCGTTTGATATCATACTGTAACAGAAATATTGTCTATATAATTTCTGGTGGATAAAAGTGGAAAACTAATATATTCTCTATGCATTTCTCAGATCTATAGACTGCTTCTTCAGAGAACAAAACAGGAAGGACTATTTTACCATAGATGTGAATATGGAAATGAAAGATGGCACCAACAGACATACTTCCTGAGGTGTTGCCTGCATACAATAATAGACTTATAGAAAGCTCTCTTTATGATCAATAAATATCCTAATAAAAACTATTCTTTCCCCCACCTATAGAGATTGGCTTATATATAATTATTAAAATTCCTTTAAATTATTTTATTTATGTAAATTGTTTTATTTATAACTATGAGCTTCCACATTGGAGCACCCCTTGCCATGGATATTCTTAATAACTAAGCTAGGTGGGTGAAACTAATGATTATGTATTATAGACCACTATTGCAGAATGTGTACTATATGATAAAGGTAGCTTGCATATTACATTATAGATTATGGTTGTGGCAACTCACTTCCTCGTAAAAATCCTTTACGGATCCTTCTATATACTGGAATGGGATGGCATTCAGGGACACTGATCCAAATTTTATTTTATATTTTTGTTTTATGAATTATGTGAAGCTGCATATGAACACACAGATATTACAATTTTTGTAAAGGTTCACTTTTTTAAAAATAACAAACATGTCATACTTATGTTTGCTTACCTGGAGATCCTGCCAGTAACAGCTCTTCCTAGTGCAGGCTGACAACATAATGCCCCTACCTCGCTATTAGAAGAATCTTTGTCAGCCTGCCATTTGACCTTCTTCATTTGATCATAGAACTAACTATCGGGTCTGCAGGAGTAATGTACAGGTCTGATAGGCAACAAAAAGACCAACTGAAGGAGCTCAGATGGAGGTGATGACAATGATGTAGTGGCTTAGCATTGTCAGCCAGCAACAAAAAATTATGTTACTTGCAGGATCTTCAGGTAAGAAAAAGATTCATAAAAAAGTATTTGCTTAAGAAAACTGGACACCCTGAGACATTATGTCAAACATACTGAAACATAAGTTTTTCAGCCTCTTATCCTGTCTTTTATCTTGTCCTTTATCCTATGATTGAGTCATAATGCTTGGACAGGAGGCTGATGAAACTCCTTTATCAGGGAATGATGCTCACATAATACAGTATATCACAAAAGTGAGTACACCCCCCCCCCATTTTTGTAAATATTTTATTATATGTTTTAATGTGACAACACTAAAGAAATTACACATTGCTACAATGCAAAGTAGTGAGTGTACAGCTTGTATAACAGTGTAAATTTGCTGTCCCCTCAAAATAACTTAACACACAGCCATTAATGTCTAAACTGCTGGCAACAAATCGGGCCCACAGTGTCAATATTTTGTGTGGCCACCATTATTTTCCAGCACTGCCTTAACCCTCTTGGGCATGGAGTTCATCAGAGCTTCACAGGTTGCCACTGGAGTCCTCTTCCACTCCTCCATGATGACATCACGGAGCTAGTGGATGTTAGAAACCTTGCGCTCCTCCACCTTCCGTTTGAGGATGCCCCACAGTTGCTCAATAAAGTTTAGGTCTGGAGACATGCTTGGCCAGTCCATCATCTTAGAGGTGTGTTTGGGGTCGTTATGTTGGAATACTACCCTGCGGCCCAGTCTCCGAAGGGAGGGGATAATGCTCTGCTTTAGTATGTCACAGTACATGTTGGCTGTCATGGTTCCCTTAATGAACTCTAGCTCCCCAGTGCCGAAAGCTCTCATGAATCCCCAGATGGTCTTCCATGACAGGATTAATAATATTCATCTTATTATTATAAGTAAATATTCTCCAGCACACCAAAGATCATCAATTTCATCCAAATGCTGGCAAATATCTACATATCTTTCAGGTTCCAGTATCCAGCTGGAGGTTGCTACAACACCCACTACCTTTAGAGCTCATTCCAGGAATGTGTGCAATTGGAATATGGACTGTGGCATCTTATTATCATGTCTCAGTTTTTTAAGACTTGGTGCGAATGCCCCTTTTCAAAAACAATGATATCAACTGACAATACTTTGCTTGCAAATGGATGTTACAGTGATCTATACTCATACATACCAAGGCCTATTTGCTCTGGCAAATGGGCCTACGGGTTTTCTGAGACTTTTTCTTTGCTTGGCACCCGTGCTTGTCACATGGTATGTCATGCACTTTATTTGTCCTATTTTGCTTTATTTTAAGGTGGCATCTTAATACAGACTCCTTACAGCACCATATTGGCATATAAAACACATAACATGGTTATTTGGATGTTTAATGCACACTGAAAACTAAGACTGCAGGGTGTATATTGAACATAACTGTATTTAGGAACAGCAGTGTAGGGATCACTCCGAAGAGAACCTGCATTCCTAGTGTACTCATAGCAGTTTCTCATTGCTCTCATAATTTTCTTTTAGACTCTGTTCACAAATATGGGAATAGGATGCGCTTTGAACCGCATCCGATTCACTTAACATGTGAACCGGACCGGATTTCAATGGAGCCGGTTCACATATGTCCAGGACGGCTACAGGTTTTTTTTTTTTAAAAGTCCTGTGTGATTTTAGGTATGATTCAGGTGTGAATTCAAGTAAAAATGTGCACCTAAATCGTTCCTGAACCAGTGAACAAAATCACTCCAGACTGCAAACTGCAGCCGGACATGTTTGAATCTGGCCTTAAAACTGAACTCCAGGAAGTAACAAAGGGTTCTGACCCTTCTCTACTCTATACAAAACTAAGAAAATGAGTTTTACCTATACAATTTAATCCAGGGTTTCATGGATTTCTCTATGCTGGTTCTAGTTGCGATGACCTGTCCCACTGCGCTGTCCATCATGCTGGTCTCTGACCAGTCTTTCACTGCCACCTTGTCAATGTTGTTACATATAATGCAGGACCAGTGGCCATTGTCTCATCCCCTAAACAAAGTGAGCATTAGATCCTGTATCATCAGGGGAGAAGGGGATAGAGGTTCCATACTTATTCATTATTTGTTAAATGTGTTACTTCTCAGAGTTCAGCGTTAAGTATATCAAGCCCATTTCTCTATTTGGTGGAGTGAAATATAGTTTCATAGGTTGAAATATTACAGCCATGAGCTGTCATATTTCACAGTCCTGCCAGTTTTTTTTATATATTCTTATGGGAAATCAAGTAAAGGGTGGGTTACACAAAATGTATGGCGTTCTTTCATATAAATAAAATGTCATGAATGTTTGTGACTAGGCAAATTGTCCACCATATTTCTATAATAAAACATCGTTATCATGCAGAATGTAGTTTTCAGATGTGTACTACACTGGACAAGCATTTATTTGCACAAACCCTTAACTAAGCCAACATATAGTAACATTTATGTCAAACATTCATAACAGTTATGAAAACCATTTAAACACACAGATGAGGGTTTCACATAAAAGTCATTAATTATACACAGATAAGAATGTAACATACAACAAGAGATGTCATCTTTTTTTGTAATTTAAACCATTTAAATGAAGTTTTGTACATGTGCTAGATTCATATGACATCATTCATATGACACATCTGTTCTAACAATGTCAATATATCAAAAATAATACATTTCTTACAGTCTTGTACTAAACACTTAATATATTTGGGCTCTATTTTAATAACACTTTCATTTAATATGAATGTCTATATAACCAAAGCAAACAATTCAAATTTAGGTCAGACTAAATTTTCTTTCTACAAATTTTCCTGCTCACACACCAGATGATATATACAAAACACAGTGTTGAAACGTCAGTCTACTTTCCTGTATACATACACTGCAGTACAAAGGGTCAGCCAACAATTAAGGTATCTGCACTTAGCATGGGTGGAGAAAGATAATATTTCAGTTTGAAGCACTGAAACACAAAGATAATATTTCAAATCTTATGGTCACTGATGGGCTTTATGAAAATCAGCCTATAAAAATGATGTAAACCTTGGCTGAACTATGACTTGGCTTCAATTATTTGTTGGCTGTAGTGTAACAGTAAGGTTGACAGAAAATAATACATTTAATTTGTAAATTTTAAAGTGTATACAATAACTGTAGAAATTCATAACTACATAATAATAGTTACAGTAGGATATATTTAGCTTCAGGGTACCGTTAGAGAACGTCATATGTAAGCAAAATATAAAAGAATTTAAAGAGGCACTAAACGTTGGAAGTTGTGTCCAAAATAAAGGGAGGTAGAGGGCAAATGACTAGTCACCAGTATTACCAGTGGTCCACTTGAAGCTGATATTTTCTCCAGTACTGTGTTACCATGCCTTGTACTGTGTCTCTGTATAGAGGTGGCCATTTTGGTTAGAGGCAGAGCTTTGTTTCCTCATGTCAGAGCCTCCAAGCCAAGAGAACAGGGAATAGCACAGTAGTGATATGATCTAATTTTAAGACAAATCTTCTGAGAGTAGCAAATCAGAGGCAAGGGTGTAAGCAAAGGAGTGCCTAGCCACTTCCTGCCCATAGGATGCCCATGGTATGTCATATGATGTCCTAGACTTGAAGTGGAGATATCTGGATAATGTACACAGCTACAGGCATCATCCAAATAAAGATTCCCTCTCATGCAAAAGCCATCCTAGGGGCTGATTAGCTGCTTGATTGCTTTTTCAGGCAGCGAGAGGGGGTGTATTTCCTTCCAACGCCCCTCTGGGCTCTTCCGTGTGATCAGAATGCCCAAGATCCGATCCAGCAGCGGCACCAGGTTACCACAGAGCCAGCCGTGGACTGGATGGTTCCCAGTCATCTCTATTATCCTGGGAAATGTAAACACTGCCATTTTTTTCCCTGGAAAGCAGAGATCTTATAGACCCCAGATGTCTCCATAAAGAGGAGCTGTCATGCCTTATTTCTATCATGAGGAATGTTTTCCTTTTTTTGTGATCGGAATAAAAGTTATCAAAAAAAAAATAAAGGGATAGTGTAAAAATAAAAAAACAAAAGAAATAATAATACATTTTTTTTAAAGCACCTCTGTCCCCTTACGTAGGTCGTGATGTATTTGTAAATGGTGTTCGCACTACACATGTGAGGTATCGCCACAAATGGTATAGTAAGAGCAGTAATTCCAGTGCTAGACCTCGTCTGTAACCGGTAACCTGCAAGAATTTTAAAGCGTCTGGATTTTAAAGTACCCTAGTTTTAATGCGTGACATGTTAAGTACCTATTTACTCAGTGTAACATCATCCTTGTGTATCTTACCAAAAAAATGGGTTATATATTGTGTTTTTTTCAATTTAAATTCTTGTTTGACAGCATGGTCAGTCAGTCAGTTTCTACTTATGCTCATATAGTTAAATATAAGTTAATTAAAAAAAATCAAAGAGGGTAGAATAGCAGGTCCATTTAGCTCCCCCTTTTGCACATTTTAGGATATCTCTGTTAGGCATCATACTCAAGAAGGAGCAAAATTCTTTTCGCCTAATACACCACTTATCATTCCCTAAGGGTACCTCCTTAAATGATGAAATAGATGCTAGTATGTCATCGGTATCTTATTGCAGGTTTGAGGATGCAAATTCATCTGATAAGGAGATTTGGTAAAGGTGCGCTGCTCGCTAAAGCGGACATAAAGCCTGCTTTTAGGTTACTACCTATCGACCCGTTGGCATTGAAGGCAGCTATTATTTCGATATGTGCCTCCCTATGGGATGTTCCATATCCTGTGCCTATTTTGCATTCTTTCTCCAATGGGTAGTTGCTTTCGAAGCTGGTTATCAAGGTATATTACACTACCTTGATGACTTCTTTCTTATTGGCCCAGGGCAGTCACCTATTTGTTCTTTTATGCTACTGCTGTTTAGTGTAGTCGCTCAACACTTTGGTATTCCATTAGCTAGCGAAAAAACTTGTGTTGCCATCCTCATCCATAGAATTCTTAGGTATCAAGATAGAGAACAAGAAGTTTGAATTTCAGTTACTTGAGTCAAAAATTAACAAAGTTAAAACCTTGATTTCTGTGTTTGTTAGGTGTAAAAAAGTTTTATTAAAAGAACTCCAATCACTATTAGGACTATTGGCCTTTGCGACAAGAATCATGCCGGTTGGCAGGATATTCTTGCGTCATTTGTATTTAGCTATGTCAGGGATGAAATCTCCATTTTCGCAGATCAGATTGACAGCCGACCTCAAGGAGGACCTGTTAATTTGGTTTAAATTCTTTGATATATATAATGGTCGATCATTTTTTCAGGAGCAATTTGTGTCCTCATCTGACCTTGAATTGTATACAGATACTGCAGGTTCATGTGGATTCTCAGCTATTTGGAAGACTCACTGGTGCTGTGGTAAGTGGCCAGATAGGTGGGAAAAAATTAAAGCCACCAAAAGTATAGTAGTGTTGGAACTATTCCCTTTATTAGTAGCTCTAGAAATATGAGGTGAGCAATTTGCCAATAAAAGAATCCTGATTAATATAGATAAAAAATTGCTTGTCAGCTAAATCAATACAAGTGGTCAAATTGCTTAGATACTTAGTGTTTCTTTGTCTTAAATTTAATATTTGACAGACATGTTCCAGGGAAGGAGAATCAAATTGCAGACGCCTTGTCTTGATTTCAGGTATGCAGATTTTGTTAACTTCTGCTCAAGGCGGACAAGGAAGGTCACGCATGTCCAGAACATCTGTTGAGCCTAATTTAGACGTTCTTGCAAAAGCAAAATATTCAGCCCCATAGCACAGGTGGACCAACTTTGCAAAGGAACTTGATATACAATTTAATTCTCCTTCTGAAACAGATATTCAGATGTTTCTATGTAGTTTAATGTCAGAATTATCTCATAGTCACATTGCCAAAATTCTGGCGGGGGTATCATTTTTCTTTAAGTTAAGAAACTTACCTCCATGTACAGCATTCTTTTCTATTCAGTAGGCTCTTAAAGGATACAAGAAGAGTCATTCTTTTCCAGATAATAGGAGACCTATTTCATTTCAGTTACTAAAAAAGTTCTGTTCAACTACTCAATAAGTGTGTTCTTTGGTTTTCGAGGCTGTGCTATTTAACACTGCTTTTGTTCTAGCCTTTTTTGGTGCCCTCAGAATATCCGATCTATTACCAAAAAACAAGAAGGTAGTTTTGGGTTTACTGAAACATCATGTGATCGTCTCTGAGACAGGGATACGATTGTTAATCCTGTGTCAAAAACAGATAGGATAGGTAAGGGTAGTTGGATCTCTCTATGCCACTGTGGAGATGTGGATATATGTCCTGTTAGATCGGTGAACAGATATCTAGCAGTTAGGCCATTTGGGGAAGGAGTCTTTCTGATTCACTCAGATGGGTATCAGTTCAATTTCATTTTAAAAGCATGCATGAAGAAGCTGGATTTAAAACAATTTATGTTTACCTCTCACTCTTTCAGGATCGGTGCCGCTACGGAGGCAGCTAAGATGGGATTGGATGATGCAATAACCAAATGGTTGGGTAGATGGGAATTGCAACATTTTCAAATTTATGTCAGACATGATCTCTCTCTTTAATCCTAGGCACTAGAAGATATGTTCAGATCCTGGGCCACTATTTTGTATACTGGGCTAATAAAAGAGCCAAGAAGCGTTGCTATACGTCCAATTAATCTCTGGATCCTGGAAAATTTCAGATATACTGGAAAGGAATTAGAGGTCTTCACAGGTCTAATTTGTGTTTCTATCACTCCAGGTTGCTTGAGTTATGGCCAGCTCCTAATAGGCACTAGAAGATATGTTTGGATCCTGGGCCACTCTTTTGTATATTGGGCTAATAAAAGAGCCAAGAAGCGTTGCTATACCTCCAATTTATCTCTGGATCCTGGAAAATTTCAGATATACTGGAAAGGAACTAGAGGTCTTCAATGGTCTAATTTGTGTTTCTATCACTCCAGGTTGCTTGAGTTATGGCCAGCCCCTAATGTGTTAATCGTTCACCTAGGGGAAATGATGTTGGGAAAATAAGAACACTGGATCTTATGTTTATGATGAAACGTGACCTCCATAAATTCAAGCTAGCATCCCCGAATACCAGAATAATCTTTTCAGAGATAGTTCCTCGGCTCATATCGCTGCAAGACTTCCATTTAAAACATTTTGAGAAAATTAGGAAATGTTTAAACAAGTATATGGAGAGATTCGTGCCATACATTGCAGGTTTTTCCTATAGACATAGCGATTTAGAGGGTGGCTTTGCTACATATAGATCAGATGTAGTTCATCTGTCAGAAATAGGAGTAGACATCTTTAATGTAGGGTTGCAAAACTGCATTTAATTCGCCGTGGTTGTGGGGTAGTCCGGGCTTGAGATTTCAAACCCGGCGTGTGGGGATTTTGGTTATAAATATTCTGTATGCTCGAGTCCTTTAAGACTGAGCTGTTTTAAGTTTATTGTTTGAAATTTAAGAATTTTATGAATTAAAAAAATGATCAAGATGTTGTTATTATTATTTATTGATTTGAATACACCAATAAACGTGCCACAGCCAATTTTGTAAGCCTATAATAAGGCTTACCTGTTCATACAGTGAAGATCTCCTAAACGTGCACCGTTTAGTAGATATTTACATGTGTAGCAGTGGGTGGCGTCACTGGAGCATTTTCACCACACCCTTAATGTATGGCATGCTGTCCATTGAGGGACCTGTGCCATGACCGTGACTCCCACGCTCAAGCACAGAAGTGACATCATTGCTGTTCAGCCATTCAACTGGCTGTAGCCTGAAAAACCCAGAAGAATGACTTGGTGAAGATAGAAGCCCTGTCAGCAGAGGCAGCATGCCTCTGAAGGGCTTCATTTTAAAGGGTAAGTCTTTCATAATGTGCTAGTATGTGATGCATACTAGCACATTATGACATTAACTTGCAGAGACTGGAATTTTTTTTTTTTTTATGTCAAGACATTATTATCGCTTTAATGCGACATTGGGGTTGATTTACTAAATAAAATAGAGTATGCACTTTGCAAGTGCAGTTGCACTCATTGTTCCCAGAGATTAGTAAATATGGTGAGGCTTCACTTCGTAATGAATACCCAATCAGGTCCAGGAAAAAAAAAACAGCATTTTTGCTTGCACGTGATTGGATGATAGGAATCAGCAGAGTTTCACCACATTCAATAAAGTGGTTGTAAAGGCTGAATTAGTTTTTAACCTTATGCATTCTCTGCATTTTATGTGCAGCCCCTCCCAAATACTTACCTGAGTCTGATCCAGAGCTGTGCCTGAGAGCAGTGGGGCCACTCTCTCCCTCCTCCCTGGACTCAGTGAAAGCAAAGGGAGCCACTGACTCCTGCTGCTGTAATTTAAATCCAGTGACAAGGGGGCGGGGGTGAGGTGAGCCACACCATGTGTGTAAATTGATGCACACAGTGTGGCTTGGGATTGAGCCCACATGAGTGTGCGCTTGCTATGAGGACACTTGGTAGGGGGGAGGAGCCAGAAGCTCCGGCAGGGGACCCAAGAAAAGGAGAATCAGGGCTGCTCTGTGCAAAACCATTGCACAGAGCTCATAAGTATAATTTTTTTTTTTTTTTTTTTTAAATATCCTTCACAATCACCTTAAACTCTGGGGAAAATGAGTGCAACTTGCAAAGTGCACAATTTATTTGGTATATCAACCCCATTAAGTGTGAGCTGATGTGCCTAAAAATATGTTTGTTTTGCTAACTTGATGTATGATGCTAAGGGCTTAGGTAACTGAAAATTATAAATGACAAAACTGACATGACCTAAGCCTGATTAAAATAAAACAGCTGAATTTAATTCTTCCTTAATGAGGTTTATTACAGTTATGGAGCAATTACATTTTCACACATATAATTACATATGTTATTACCTTCTTCACCAAGGAAATGACATAGAAAGGATATTAGCTTTTGGCTGAATACATTGCCATGTCCAGAGGTATTGTTTGATATTATTGTGCTATGCATCTCCAGGAACGAATCATAATGAGGTGTTTTAGCTAAGCCAACTGCTCTGCTGGACCTTTGCCATGTATCCTGACAGCAAGCATAGCAAACCCTTTTCTTAGAAAGTGCTTGTCTGTCAAGTTTGTGAACTCTTATAAGCTGCCTGGTGTGAAAGCCAAAAAAATGTCCTACTAAAACTGGCAGCTCCTGGCCGATGCCTGCACAATAATGTGTAAGACGTCGTAGCTCATGATTTTTTGTGTGAAATTGAAACAAACAATTAAACTTCAACAGCATCGTATTCCTTAATAAACAATTGTCTTAATGTATTAAAATTACCCATCAACCACATACTAAGACACTTTTTTTTTAAATCACATATTTTATTTTCCTCTGTCTTTTGCAGCTTTGCAGCTTACACTTTTCTACAGATAAGGCAAAACAATTTTGTCATGCACTGCAAAAAATGTATTGTGCAGTTAGTAACCAATAGGCGCATATGTAAACAGCACCCTCTAAAAATTGTGGGTTGAATTATCTAAAAAGTAATTTCTTAGCTAGTCAATGAATCTGCTTTCATTATAGCTATCATAGCATTATGATAGCTAACCCCAGGCTTAAAATAATATTAAAGTCTCCTTTTTATGTTTAAAAATAACAAACATGACAAACAGAGCAGCCTAGATCCTCCTCTTCTCAGGTCTCTCGAAGACGCTACTGGCCCTACCCTCCTTCTGAGTGCTCCCACAGCAAGCAGCTTGCTATGGTGGCACCTGAGCCGAGCCGCTGCTCTGTGTGTCCATTCAGACATGGAGCTGCAGCTCGGCCTGCCCCTTCTCTCTCCTCATTGGTTCACTGACTTTGATTGACAGCAGCAGGAGTCAATGGCGCCCGCTGCTTTGTCTCTGCCAATCAAGAGGGAGAGGCAGGAGAGGACGGGGAGAAAGAGGAGAGAAGGATAACCACAGGAAGGCAAGGGAAGGGGGGAAAATAAGGCACAGGAGATTTTCAAACTTCATCCTAATTCTTTTGCCCATATGCATCTATCCAAGTGGACCACACCTTATCAAATTTTTTAGTAAAATTTCTACTTTCATAGGTAATTTTATACAACGGGAGTACTGAATTAATGGTCTTCTTCCATTTGTCAACTGTGGGAGGCTAAGAAGACCTCCACTGCTAAAGGATTTTCTGTCTCGTATAAAAAAGGGTGTATATGAGAAAAAGTTTGGTATATCTATCTACCTCGACATCTTCCATATGGCCTAATAGAAGAAAGAGGGGCTCAAACTGTTATGGAGTATCACACAAGTGGCTTAGTATTTGAGTCACCGATTCCCAAAAATGAGTGTGCACTGGGCAGGACCAAACTATATGCAAAAATGTACCAGTAGAGACAGCACACCTCCTACACATAGGGTCAGCTTGGGGGTATATACAGGCAAGCCTCTTAGGGGTGTAGTAAACCCTATGCAAGAACATGAGCTGGATAACCCAGTCTCTGGCATAAATCACTGAGGTGGCATAGGCAGATACACAATCCTTAGAATCTTCCTTCATGAGCTCGGGGATATCTGTATGCCATCATTGATATAAATGAACAGATTTAGTATCATAGGCCAGGGACAGGCAGTGAGAGAGGGTAGACAGTGGTTTCCCCATCACACGGGAGGCAACAAGGCATTCTATTGGGTCAGACTCCAGGTTTATAAACTCAAGGAACTGTGCCCTAAGGGCGTTCTTTAGTTGCCAATATTGAAACCCTATGGATCTCGGCAGAGAGTATTCCCTTCTCAGATCAGTAAAAGGACATCACCCTTCCACTGACCATAACATGCTCTGGCCTTAACACACCATGATGTGCCCATTTTTTAGGATCCATTAACAAGTAAAGATGAGGGAGCATAGGATTCCCCCATAAGGGCAAGTGCGGGGAGTATTTAAGGGGATCTATATACAGTAAAACCTTGGATTGCAAGGATAATTTGTTCCAGAAACTGTTGAAACTACTTTGTTCCAGAAAATGCTTGTAATCCAGAGCACTCTTATATCAAAGCAAATTTTCCCATAAGAAATAATGGAAACTCAAATGATTCGTTCAACAACCATTTATTTATAAATTCTTCAGTTTATAGTCCATATAAAAAAGATTAATGTGATAGGTTGTGTAACCAGTTGTCCATCCACAAATGGAAGCCTCCACAAGGGGATTAGAAGCAAAATCCAGCAGGAGCTACAGAGTATAAAAGAGAAGAGAGGCAATATGGTTACATTTAATGAAGGTAAAACTTTTAACAACTCACATGGACAGCTTTACCCCACATCCGGAGTAAAGCTGTCCACATAGACCTTCCCCCGCACGGCTGGCTCTCACCGCTGTCAGTCTGCAATCGTGACCGGGAAGACTACCCTGCAGTAGAGCGATCTGAACGCGTGGCTTGAACTGCTCGTGGAGAGCAGCTTGGAAGGGACGACATCGATGGCGGTGCGAAGGATGGTCTATGTGGACAGCTTTACCCCAGATGCCTGCATACTTAGATGTGCCTCTTTTAATCATCAACCATGCAGTTGCTAAATGGTGTACCTTCATCAAATGTAACCATATTGCTACACTTAGAGGCATCTCTCTTTTACACTCAGTTGTGACGTGACACTACTTGTATATCAAGACATCGCTTGTATATCAAGTCAAAAAATTTTTTTAAACGTTGCTTATCTTGCAATGCTCTCAAACCAAGTTACCCTCAAACCAAGGTTTTATACACTACGGTCCTGACTCTACACACACAGAGGTACCTGCATAGGTCCCATCACAGATGGGTGGGCCCGTGGACCCCTGAAGACTAAATTGCTCAGGGCCGCATATGAGCCTAATATAGCCACCTCCAGTGTCACCGCCGGGTTCTGTCTAGGCTGGGAGAACCACCACCAGACCGTAACCAGTACGGCTGCCCAGTAGTACAACTGGAAGTTAGGTAAGGCCAACCACCTTGGGTTAAAGGCAGCTGCAGGGTCGACCTAGCCAGTTGAGGGGTCCACCCAGCCCAGACAAAAAGACACTACCAATCTGTCCAGTTTCCAATAGAAAACTACTTAGAACGTACAACCAGTACAACCGGAGTGTTCCGGAAAAAATATAAAAATTTTGGTAAGTAAATCATGTTCAATAAATGTATTCAACCTGCAGGAGTTGAAGCAAGAGTATTCCAGGAAGTACATCTGCGGGTGAACTGTGCAACTAGAGGAGTGATATTGTTCTCAAAATAATCGGTCACTGTACCCTCTACCTGAATCCCCAGGTAAGTAAACTCATCCACCCAGCTCAACAGTGTTTGAGTATTGATACGGGGAACAGAGGGGTGCAGTGGGAAAAGAACCGACTTGTCCTAGTTCATTCGAATCCCTGAAAAATGCACAAACCGTTCAATGATAGCGTAGCCGTGCTAAGGGATGAGAAGACATCTGCCAAGTAAAACAGGGTGTTGTCCATAGGGGCGCACGGGCGCCACCCCCCCGAAGCTGGTCACCCAAAAAAAGCCGTTCAAAAAAAAAAAGGTCCTCTACGTGCACTGTATACGGGCTCTGGACGCAGTGCACTATGGGTAGCATGACGTCTATGCAATCACATGATTGCAGACGACACGCTTCATTTGCCTGGTTTTGGGAGTCCTTGTGGCGCAAAGCAGTGCACCACAACACTTCCATCTTACAGCCATTCCCCCTGCTGTGGGGTTTTCTATTGGCACTGCTGTAAGACATGGGCGGTGCTTTCCCCGGAGGCGCATTATCACTGATGGTTTCCCCTGGCCCAGTGTCTGCACTATGGAGGAGAGTGTAGATACAGGAGGATTCAGAGCCAGATCCACAGCCCGGTAAGTGCCGGACCTCCTGCGCATGCGGGGGGGTATTGTCATCAGTGCTGCAAGCCACACATAGCTGTCAGTGCGCACTGGGGGGGAAGAGCTGTCAGTGCCACGAGTCCCACACAGGGGGATATACACTATCTATAATGCTGACCTGTATACACCTATCTGTAATGCTGACCTATATACACTATCTGTAATGCTAACCTAATGCTGACCTATATACACCTATCTGTAATGCTGACCTAATGCTGACCTTTGTACACTATCTGTAATGCTGACCTATATACACTTTCTGTAATGCTGACCTAATGCTGACCTATATACACCTATCAGTAATGCTGACCTATATACACCTATCCATAATGCTCACTTAATGCTGACCTACATACACCTATCTGTAATGCTGACTAGGGATGAGCCGAACCCCCCCTGGTTCGGTTCACACCAGAACCTGCGAACGGACCGAAAGTTTGCACGAACTTTAGAACCCCGTTAAAGTCTATGGGACTCAAACGTTCAAAATCAAAAGTGCTCATTTTAAAGGCTAATATGCAAGTTATTGTCCTAAAAAGGGTTTGGGGACCCGGGACCTGCCCCAGGGGACATGTATCAATGCAAAAAAAAAGTTTTAAAAACGGCCGTTTTTTTGGGAGCAGTGATTTTAATAATGCTTAAAGTGAAAAAAATAAAGTGAAATATTCCTTTAAATATCGTACCTGGGGGGTGTCTATAGTATGCCTGTAAAGTGGCGTTTGTTTCCCGTGCTTAGAACAGTCCCTGCACAAAATGACATTTTTAAAGGAATAAAAGTCTTTTAAAACTGCTTGCGGCTTTAATGTAATGTCGGGTCCCGGCAATATGGATGAAAATCAGTGAGACAAATGGCATGGGTACCCTTCACCCCCCAGTCCATTACCAGGCCCTTTGGGTCTTATATGGATATTAAGGGGAACCCTGCACCCAAATTAAAAAAAGGAAAGGCGTGGGGCCCCCAGGCCCTATATACTCTGAACAGCAGTATACAGGTGGTGCAAACAAGACAGGGACTGTAGGTTTGTTGTTAAGTAGAATCTGTTTGTAATTTTGAACTGGTACATTTTATAAAGTGTAGCTCCAGCCAAAAAATCTATTTTTAAGCTTTTTGGAAAACATAGGGAAGGGTTATCACCCCTGTAACATTTGTTTTGCTGTCTGTGCACCTCGTGAGAAGATTTCACCTCACTTTCTGTCCCAATGACAAATGTTTTTGAAAATTTGGGGTTTTTAGTGAAACAAGGATTGGTGATAAAGCATCAGTGAAGAGGAGACACGTTTTTCCCATATTAACTCTTACAGGAGAGAAATTCCCTTCCTAGGGGTAGATTTCATCTCACTTCCTGTTGTCTCCTTCTGTTTGCAAGTAGGAGTTGTTTGTAAGTTGGATGTTTGAAAGTAGGGGTCTGCCCTATATACTCTGCAGAAATTGGGGCCTTAGGTGTTGGTGTTGCCACAACACTGGAAGCCCTCACAGTTACTCTTGGTGGGCGCAGGAACGGGCCCTGCTGTGAAATATTATATCAAGAATTGTAATTACATTCACCTGTTGAACAGGGGCAGAAAAATTGGGCCTTTGGTGGTGGTGGTGTTGCCACAACACTGTAAGCCCTCACAGTTACTCTTGGTGGGTGCAGGAATGGGCCCTGCTGTGAAATATTAGATCAAGAATTGTAATTAGATGTCCCTGTTGAACAGGGGCTGAAAAATTGGGCCTTAGGCACTGGTGCCACAACACTGCT
Source organism: Aquarana catesbeiana (assembly GCF_042186555.1). Taxonomy (NCBI): domain Eukaryota; kingdom Metazoa; phylum Chordata; class Amphibia; order Anura; family Ranidae; genus Aquarana; species Aquarana catesbeiana. The sequence continues at coordinate 375,152,680 of NC_133327.1, forward strand.
ACCCCTCATAGATGCTATAGTTGGAGCGCAGGAATGAGCCCTGCTGCAAAATATTGCATCAAAAATTGTTATTATATGCCTCTGTTAAACAGGGGCTGAAAATTTGGGCCTTGGGCACTGGTGCTGGTGCCATAACACTGCAACTCCTCACAGATACTATAGTTGGAGCGCAGGAATGAGCCCTGCTGAAAAGTATTGCATCAAAAATTGTAATTACATTCCCCTGTTAAACAGGGGCAGAAAAATCGGGCGTTGGCCACTGGTGGCGGTGCCCAGAACCAAAAATGTTCTTACAAGCTATCAGCATGAAAATTGAGGAGGAAGAGGATTGTGACTCAGCATAACAGGATATTCACTCAGCATCAGCATAGGCAGTCTTGAAAGGATCTCACATTAAAAAAAAATCAATTGGTTACATCAGCATCAGGTGCTTGGTAGCTGGTGATCCAAGACTGATTTATTTTTATGAAGGTCAGTCGATCGACCGATTCGGTGGACAGGCACACCCTGTGATCGGTTACAAAACCTCTAGCAGCACTGAATGTGCGTTCCGAAAGAACGCTGGATGCAGGACAGGCCAGTAGTTCTGGCTCTAGCTATAGTATACTGTGCAAGCTCTGGCCAGTGATCCATCCTCAAGACCCAGTAACCCAGAGGATTTTCGGTGGGTAAGGTGTCCAAGTCTGATCTTACCCCTAGGTAATCCTGCACCATGTGAATCAGACGCTGGCGATGGTTGCTGGAACCGATCATACCTTGGGGTTGCGGACTAAAAAATTGTCTAAACACATCGGTCAGACGGCCACCTTCTCCACCGCTTCTTCTGTGACTGAAGCTTCAGCAACACGTTGTCCAGGAGGACCAGGGAATTGTAACCTCCCAGGCTCTGGAAACGCGTTGCAAAAACCTTTCTGCAAGGCCTCCCGAAGATGTTTCATCCTCCGCTCCCTCTGCGACGGCAAGATAAAGTCCACAACCTTACCCTTGTAACGTGGATCAAGGAAGGTTGCCAGCCAGTAATCATCCCTCCCCTTGATACCACGAATACGAGGATCCTTCTGCAGGCTTTGCAGGATCAGGGAGGCCATGCAGCGTAGGTTTGCTGAGGCATTCCGTCTGGAGTCCTCTGGGTCACTAAGGACGACATGATCCGCAGCCACCTCCTCCAAGCCACGTACAAGTCCATGGGTTTCTTCGGACTGTAAATGATTCATTGAAGACTGCTGCTGATGCTGAGTGCCAGGCTCCACCTCCATGCTGACACAACCCTCCTCCTCCTTGTCCTCCCCCTGTGTGATCGGCGGGCACGCAGGAACACTGTCTGGATAAAGGGGGCCTTGAGAGGTAAGGAAGTCCTCCTCTTCCTCCATCTGTTCTGCCTCAAGTACCCTGTCCATTATTCCACGCAGCGTGTGCTCCAACAGGTGGACAAGAGGGACAGTGTCACTAATGCATGCACTGTGACTGCTCACCATCCTCGTGGCCTCCTCAAATGGTGACAGGACAGTGCATGCATCCCTGATCATAGCCCACTGGCATGGAGAAAAAACCAAGGTCCCCTGACCCTGTCCTGGTGCCATAGTCACATAGGTACTCATTGATGGCCCTCTGCTGTGTGTGTAGATGCTGCAACATTGAGTTCCACTTGGTGGGCATGTCACAGATTAGGCGGTTCTTGGGCAAGTTAAATTCCTTTTGGAGGTCAGCCAGCCAAGCACTGGCTTTATATGACCTGTGGAAATGCACACAGACTTTCCTGGCCTGCCTCAGGACATCCTGTAAGCCCGGGTACCTGCCCAAGAACTGCTGTACCACCAAGCTAAGGACGTGAGCCAAACAGGGCACATGGGTCAGTTGTCCATGTCGGAGGGTGGAGAGGAGGTTGGTTCCATTGTCGCAAACCACCATACCTGCCTTAAGCTGGCGTGGCATCAACCACCTCTGAACCTGCCCTTGCAGTGCTGACAGAATCTCTGCCCCAGTGTGGCTCCTGTCCCCCAAGCACACCAGCTCAAACACCGCATGGCATCTTTTTGCCTGCGTAGCCCCTTGAACGCCTACGGAGCACCGCTGGTTCAGAGGACAAATCAGCACAGGAAAAGGCCATGGAGGAAGAAGTGGAAGGGGTGGAGGAGAGAGGTGTGGCAGAATCACCACTAGTAGAATTTTAGAGGTGTGGTGGCAGAACAATCCAACACTACTGCACCCTGTCCTGCATCCTTCCAAACTGCCAGAAGAGTCACCCAGTGCGTGGTGAAAGATAGGTAACATCCCTGTCCATGCCTGCTGGACCATGAGTCAGCGGTAATATGCACCTTACCGCTGACTACCCTGTCCAGCGAGGCCAAGACATTGCCTTCCACATGCCAATAGAGAGCCGGAATCGCCTTCCGTGAGAAAAAGTGGCATTTGGGAACCTGCCACTGAGGAACCGCACATTCCACAAACTCACGGAAGGGGGCAGAGTCTACCAACTGAAAAGGCAGCAGTTGAAGTGCTAGCAATTTAGCCAAGCTAGCATTCAACCGCTGGGCATGTGGATGGCTGGGAGTGAACTTCTTTCAGCGGTGCAGCAGCTGGGGCAGGGAAATTTGCCTGGTAGAATCTGACGTCGGTGTACCGATAGCAGATTGCTCGCAAGTACTTGGCTGTGACACACCTAATTCTACACCTTCATTCCGCTTGCCAACGAACTGCATGGCAGGTTGACATATGTCTGGTCAAGCATGTGGTGCCCAAGCGGGTGATGTTTTGGCCACGTGAGATACGCTTGAGACATATGTTGCAAATAGCAGCAGTGCGATCTGATGCACTCGTCTCAAAAAAGGCCCACACCAAAGAACTTTTGGAGTAACGCGCAGAGACAGCAGCAACCTGCACATGCGGAGCTCTGCGGTGTGATACAGTCGGTGTGCTGCCCTTAAGCTGGCCTCTGGAGGGCATCCTGTCTCGTTGGAGATGTGCCTACTCCTCCCCTCTCCTATAAGGCACCCACGTGGAGTCAGTGACCTCATCATCCACTCCCTCCTCATCACTGGAGCAAAGCTGGCAGTATGCTGCAGCTGGGGGAACATGACTGCCAGATTTCTGTCCTTCTTGGGCACCCCCTCTCTCTGGGCTCACGTTACTGCCTTCCTCTAGCTGGGTACCATCATCGGAGCCTTCAAAACGCTGGGCATCCTCCTGGAGCATGTACCCAACACTGTGGTCAAACAGTTCGGGGGACTCCTCAGGAGGACATGGTGGGGCTAGGGAAGGAGTGACTGATGCCATTGAGCCAAGGGAAGAGGCCGCGTTGGCAGCTGCTTTGCCAGACAAAGTACCCTGAGCCTGGGTGAGAGAGGATGAGGAGGATGAGAACGGCTTGGTCATCCACTCTACCAAGTCTTTCGCATGTTGCGGCTCAACACATCCAGCTGCTGGAAAAAAGGACAAGCGTGTCCCACGGCCACGTGCTGATGAGGATGCACCATCTCCACAACCAGCACTGTTGCCTCTAGACACAGAGCCTGCTTGCCCTCTTTTATTGGCTTGTGACTGTTTGCCTCTCCTTGTTGGCCTTCCAGACATACTAATGGCCTGCAGTAGGGATGAGCCGAACACCCCCTGGTTTGGTTCGCTCCAGAACCCGCGAACGGACCGAAAATTTGCAAAACATTAGAACCCCATTGACCTCTATGGGACTCAAACGTTCAAAATCAAAAGTGCTCATTTTAAAGGCTAATTTGCATGGTATTGTCCTAAAAAGGGTTTGGGGACCCGGGTCCTGCCCCAGGGGACATGTATCAATGCAAAAAAAACGTTTAAAAACTGCCGTTTTTTCGGGAGCAGTGATTTTAATGATGCTTAAAGTAAAAAATAAAGTGAAATATTCCTTTAAATATCGTATCTGGGGGGTGTCTATAGTATGCCTGTAAAGTGGCGTTTGTTTCCCGTGCTTAGAACAGTCCCTGCACAAAATGAAATTTTTAAAGGAATAAAAGTCTTTTAAAACTGCTTGCGGCTTTAATGTAATGTCGGGTCCCGGCAATATGGATGAAAATCAGTGAGACAAACGGCATGGGTACCCCCCAGTCCATTACCAGGCCCTTTGGGTCTTGTATGGATATTAAGGGGAACCCCACACCCAAATTAAAAAAGGAAAGGTGTGGGGCCCCCAGGCCCTATATACTCTGAACAGCAGTATACAGGCGGTGCAAACAAGACAGGGACTGTAGGTTTGTTGTTAAGTAGAATCTGTTTGTAATTTTAAACTGGTACATTTTTCAATGTGTTTATCTCTAGCCAAAAAATCTATTTTAAGCTTTTTGGAAAACCTAGGGAAGGGTTATCACCCCTGTGACATTTGTTTTGCTGTCTGTGCTCCTCTTCAGAAGATTTCACCTCACTTTTTGTCCCATTGACAAATGTTTTTTGAAAATTTTGGGTTTTTAGTGAAACAAGGATTGGTGATAAAGCATCAGTGGAAAGGAGAAAAGTTTTTCCCATATTAACTCTTACAGGAGAGTATTTCCCTTCCTAGGGGTAGATCTCATCTCACTTCCTGTTGTCTCCTTCCATTTGCAAGTAGGAGTCGTTTGTAAGTTGGATGTTTGAAAGTAGGGGCCTGCCCTATATACTCAGCAAAAATTTGGGCCTTAGGTGTTGTTGTGGCCACAACACTGTAAGCCCTCACAGGGCCCTGTTGTGAAATATTAGATCAAGAATTGTAATTACATGCCCCTGTTGAACAGGGGCAGAAAAATTGGGCCTTTGGTGGTGGTGGTGGTGCTGGTTCCACAACACTGTAATGCCCCGTACACACAGTCAGATTTTACGATGGAAAATGTCCGATCGGAGCGTGTTGTCGGACATTCCGACCGTGTGTGGGCTCCATCGGACATTTTCCATCAGATTTTCCGACACACAAAGTTTGAGAGCAGGCTATAAAATTTTCCGACAACAAAATCTGATCCAGCCAATTCCGACCGTGTGTGGCCAGTTCCAACGCACAAAGTGCCACGCATGCTCAGAAGAAATTCCGAGACGGAACAGCTCGGTCTGGTAAAATTAGCGTTTGCAATGGATACAGCACTTTCGTCACGGTGAAATGTAAAAAATGGTTTAATACAGCGCACTCTCTTCTTCTTTATAATGTGAGAAGAATTAAGTAGTTTTGCTGCCCATATTCACACAGACTTCTCACAAACTTCTTTCTTTATTATTTATCGGGATTCCCTCAATATATTTTGATTTGTCACATTTGACGAAATTATTTTTGGGTTGTTTTCTTTTTTTTTTTTTTTTTTTTTAAAGGCTGGTTTTTTTTTTTTTTTTTGGGTTTGTATTTTTTTCAAGGCTGATCTTTGTTTTATTTTTTTGGTTAGTTTTACTCCCTATTATATTTGTGTGTGTTTTGTATGTCAAGTTACCACAACACCATTGATATCTTATATTATTTAATCTCAAGAAGGTTGCTTGGTGTTGGTGTCCCTTGTTAATTTCACATTGTATTTTTGAAATGTACCTGCCTCCTCACAAACTGTCCTTTTTTAAGGAAAATACACATAGGCAAGTATAATTGAAACAAAAAATCCTTTATTAAGGGCTCAGAACCAAACAAAGAGGGAGTCAACGCTGGAGAAACAGCAGAAATTGGCGAAGCCTTGGACCCCCAGGGCACACATCCATTATTTAACATCAAAATTGGTGGCCTGAGGAGTCCTTATCTAAGGGAGTGCAGTCTGTTCCAGAAGTCCCAGAGATCATGAAAGCAGTAAATGACATCTGTGTCCCCAGGCTGTGGTACTACAAGAGCCTGCATCTTTTGCCAGACCAGACTGGACCCAGGGTCATCACTTTCTGGTCTTCTTTCCACGCTTCCTTCCCGGCTGGTGTTGGAGATGTGGCAGGAGGAGGAGTAGGACCTGGAGGAGGAGAAGGAGGAGGAGGAGGAGTAGCAGGACCTGGAGGAGGAGGAGGACTATGTGTGAGGTCACAAATGTGGGTAGCACATGTTATTTGGCCCCTCAACCCCTTATTGAGAGCTTCCAAAATTAAGGACTCACACAGGAGTCGTTGTCCCTCCTCCATCTGCAGCATTTTGCAGGCAGTTATGCAAGCAAAGTCCTCCTCCACAGTGTGGGGGGTTCTCAGGGCCTCTGTAGCCTTCCAAAAGAGGCCTATGGCAGCCTCCTCCAGGTTACTCATCTTCCTGCCACTTTGTCTTTGAAGGTGTAGGGGAGGGACCTGGGTATCAGGCAGCCTGCTTGGCCCAGCCACCTCCTGGCTGAGACTTCCCTGTGTATTAAAAAGGGACATGGTTTTAGTTTTTGCATCATCAATCACAATCATAAATTAGTACTCCAAACTAACATCTAGTTAACATCATTGATTGGACAAGCAGAAATATTTAGAGGAATGCTATACCTGGCTCAAGCTGGGCTCCTCCACATGTTGCTGCCTGGAAGGCCCAGGTTGGGCGTCAGAAGCCTCAGCTGGGGGGGGAAGGAAGCCTGGAAGGAAGACTGGAGAGTGATGACCTGGGTTCAGTCTGACCTGCCAGAAAATGCAGTCTGTCATAGTACCACAGCCTGGGGACATAAATGTCAACTGCAGCTCCGGATCTCTGGAAATTCTGGACCTTCTTGTGCTCCCTTAGATAAGTGCTCCTCAGGTCACCAATTAGTATCTTCAAATAGGTGATGTCTACCGTGGGGATCACCGCCTTCACAAATTCCAGCAATTGATCCAGTGCTGCCTTCCTCTTTGTTTGGTTCTTATATTCAGGGTGATTTATCTCCCACAGACAAGGCAGCTCCCTGAACATATCAATGAAGATTGCCATAAAGTCGTTATCTTTCAAGATATCCATTTTCACTGCAAGACACAACACAAGACAAACCCTAATGTCAGGCAAAACTCTCCTAATCTTGTTACAATATAGGCCTCAATCTAGAAGCAGTATAGGCCCAAGTTTAGATCTTACCTTCGTTATCAAGATCGGTGCCTCCGATACTCCTTCCTCCACTCACAGATCGTACGTACTAAGCACGCGTGTTACGCTTTATACACACTGCGCATGCGTGTAACTCCACCCACCCCTGACGCTCTTTCTCGTCTATTCCCCGCCCCTTTTCATTCGGCGCAGTGGGGGAAGAGCACATGGCAGAGACACCGCAAGTGCGTGCTAATTACAGCAACGAGGAGGAGGAGGAAAGCCCGGAGCCGGAAACGTCTGGATCCAGAAGGAAAAGATTTAAGGCCTCAAATATGTCCTTTGGGGAGATGTTGGAGATGATCGACATCCTGAAGAAGGCCGACTATGACGGGAAGTATGGACCTCACCCCAAACCTAATGTCAGAAAGGCCAAGATAATGGCGAAAGTGGTCAAAAGTCTGCACCGGAATTTCGGGGTACGACGATCGAAAGATCAGCTCAGGAAGCGGTGGTTGGACCTCTAAGAGAACATGAGCAGTACAGAAAGATCCGGAGAGTGCTGCAAAAAAGTAAGTAGTTGTGCTGTGTTCCTATTCTTTTTGTGTTTATTACGTTCGTGCTGCTCCATGTGCTTTTCTTAACTGTTGTACAGTTTAAAATGGCAACTTTCATGTTCATGGGCACATTATTCGTTCGTATCAAACATTTTTCTTTCGGCCTATAAAACACCATTGTTTTGCCCATATGCATTTGACCACATTTTTTAGGGCCTACTTGTATGAAAATAATTTGGTTGTGTAGATGGGTTTGTTACTAGAATGAAATGCAAACTTGATTCTGTGTAAGGATCAGCAGTTTTCACATCTGGACACTGGAGCACTAGTGTGGGACACAAGAACACCCTTTTTATTAGGGGGCCCACACAGGTGCTCCAGTGTATACTATAGGGGTGTCTCCATCTGTGAAGCTTGGACAAAACAGGTAAAGTATTGAAGCTTGACAAAGGACACTAAAAATTCTACATCATGGAACTCTGCCAAAATAGACAATTGTACCCCACTTCCAAGCAATGTTTCACATTTATAGTTCTGCCATCAAATATCTGTGTGCTAAGTATACTATTTTTTTTTTACATAGGGGAGAAAAGACTCGGAGGACACCCCTCATCCGAGGAGACCAGAGACCCCCCACCTCTGGAAGAAGGGGAAATCCCCCAAAAACAAGAAGAGCAGGAGGAAGAAGACGTGGTGGAACTAGTCACCACAACAGGTGAGTGTCTGCGACCACAGGCTCAGGTAAGAGATGGATGTCCATTAGGATTCAAGAGCCTGCTCACATACTAGGAGTGTTGGAGACAAGAGGACATCTTGGGCTGACAGGGGAGCAGGGAATGAGCATAGGAAGGAACCCTGGAGAGTATCCCCTTTATACCGGTGCCCCCGTTACTGCAGGATTGATCTTCAGCGAGGAGACAGGCAGGTTAATCCAAGGAATCCATTGTGAGATATCTCCTGGAGTCCGTCTGTCAGAGGATTAGCAGAGTCAGAGCCTGTCAGTATCGGTGCGTCCCGGTGCGCCTGTGCGGTAGAGCTGCACATCAACACGTACGGGCACACGATCGGCGGGTACGAGCGTGTGACCCGAACGGGTTAGCACACGTTGGTACACGAACGCATGCACGTACAACGGGACGTCCCCTTGGCGGGCCTATATAAAGGCAGCTACGCCTTGTGCTTGTTGCTTGTTTGTCTTCTCAGCTCCCAGTGTTCCCGTTTATTCTCTGCATACCTGTTCCTGCCTATAGTGACCCGGACCGTTTGACTACTCTGCTTATCTCCTCTCCAGTGTTTGACCCTCGGCTTGTAAAAAGGACTTGCTACTACGATTATCCGGTGTTTGACCCTCGGCCTGCTTAAAGGACTTGTCTTGCTTAATCCTGTGCTTATTACTACGATTACCTGGTGTTTGACCCTCGGCCTGCTTAAAGGACTTGTCTTGCTTAATCCTGTGCTTGCTACTACGATTACCTGGTGTTTGACCCTCGGCCTGCTTAAAGGACTTGTCTTGCTTAATCCTGTGCTTCTCCTCAGCTCTGTTCCTGGTTCCAGGTCAAGTGTTGGAGTCCCTGCCAAGCTTCTCTCCAGTTCAGCAACCAGTCCACGTTACACGGGTTCTACACGCCTAGAGACACCTTGGTGACCTGCACACCTGCTGGCAACCCGTGCCTCTCCGTGCCTGATACCCTCTGTGCCACCTTCAGGGGTATCTCGCACCTAGTTGCTAGGGAAGCCGCTCTCAGCATTCCGGCCTTGGTGAGTACCTGACAGTACAAACCAGCCATGTCAGAGGCCGACAGAGCTGGCTCTCCCTTCGAGGCCCTCTGCCAGCAGGTTACAGCCCTTACACAGGCTGTCCAGAGACTGCAGGATGGATACTTCCAAATTGAGGGTCGCCTTCAACACCTAACAACTTCATCGGCTTCCCCGGAAGCACCTTCAGCTTCACCCAGTGGGGTTTCTTCTTCCCAAAGCCAAGTCAACCCAGTCATGATGACCATCCTTGAACCTAGGGTTCCCATTCCAGAACAGTTTTCCGGAGTTCGAAAGAAATTCAGAGCTTTCAAAAACGCTTGCCGAGTTTACTTGGCCCTTCAACCCAGGACTTTCTATTCCGAAGCTGTAAAAGTGGGGTTTGTCATTTCGCTTTTATCAGAAGAACCTCAAGCCTGGGCCCATAACCTCTTGGAACAGAAAAGCTCCCTGTTGGATACGGTAGAAACTTTTTTCAACGCTATGGCACAGCTGTATGATGACCCACAACGCACTGCCACAGCCGAGTCCATCTTACACACCCTGACCCAGGGAAAGAGACCAGTGGAAGACTACACCGTTGAATTCCGGAAATGGTCTGGGGACACCAACTGGAATGAGGCTGCTCTAAAATACCAGTACAGCCAAGGTCTATCGGAAAACCTAAAAGATGAATTGGCTCGGGTGGATACTCCTTCTTCCCTGGAAGAATTAATACAACTAGCAATTAAGCTTGACAGATGCCTGCGTGAACGCCACTCTGAACGCTTCCAATCCACACGACCAACCTGGATGTTACCTCGTGTTCCAGCACCCTCTGCCGTACCTTCCTCTTCCTCAGACAATGAACCTATGCAGTTGGGATTGGTACGTTCTCCGTTCACCCCTGATGAAAGACTCCGCTGGTGTCAAGCCAACCTTTGCCTTTATTGTGGGGAAGCCGGTCATTTCTTACGCAACTGCCCCGTGAGACCCAGTAAGTGCCAGCCACAGTACACTATGAACTTTCAAGTTACCGGCTCTACCCAATATCACTTTGTCCTTCCGGTCTCATTACAGGTGGCGGAAGAGGAGGCTCGGCTGCTGGCCATCATTGACTCCGGAGCATGCAGTTGTTTCCTGGATGCATCCCTGGCTCACACCCTGCATATTCCCCTCCAAGATAAGAAACAACCTCTGCAGATACATCTAGCCGACGGATCCCTACCATGTTCGGGACTTGTTACTCAAGAAACCAAACCTATTCTCACCTCCACAGACTCTGGCCACCAAGAATTCTTTTGCTTTAACATTATCAGTTCACCCATGTTCCCTGTTATCCTGGGTTTCCCCTGGTTACAAGCTCATGACCCTCAAATCAGTTGGTCTAAGAAAGAAATTCTCTTCTCATCTATATACTGCTCTCAACATTGTTTCGTGCCTACCACCAGCACTCCGGCCTCCTGCTTGGCCCTTCAGCCAATACCAGACAATCTTCAGCATGTCCCTGCAGTATACCATGAATTTATGGACATTTTTGACAAAAAAAAAAGGCCAACAGCTTACCACCTCATCGCTCCTATGATTGTCCCATTGACCTTTTACCTGGATCCGAGATTCCTTTTGGTTGCATATTTCCACTATCTGAGACTGAGTTGGAAGCTCTTCGTCTCTATATTGATGAAAACCTGGAAAAGAAGTTCATCCGCTCTTCCTCTTCTCCAGCTGGGGCGGATATCTTTTTCGTCGAAAAAAAGGATGGATCTTTAAGGCCCTGTGTAGACTATAGAGAACTTAATAAGATCACTGTGAAGAATAGATACCCGCTCCCCCTCATCTCTGAGCTATTCCAGCGCTTCAGAACCGCCCAAGTGTTTACCAAACTAGATCTACGGGGAGCATACAATCTCGTTTGGATACGTGCCGGGGATGAGTGGAAAACGGCCTTTAGATCCAGGTTTGGGCACTTTGAATATCTTGTGATGCCTTTTGGACTCTGCAATGCCCCAGCCACGTTTCAACACCTAGTCAACGACATCTTCCGTGAGTACCTAGATAACTTTGTGATTGTATATCTTGATGATATTTTGATTTTCTCCACCTCATTAGAAGTACACCGCACCCATGTAAAGAAGGTACTCTCGGTTCTCAGGAAACATGGTCTATTCTTAAAGGGGGAGAAATGTGAGTTTGAAAAGACCACCATCCAGTTCCTTGGGTTCATCATCTCCACAAAAGGGGTCGCAATGGACCCACAAAAGGTTAGAACCATCCAGGAGTGGCCAGCTCCTTCAGATAAAAAGGGAATCCAGCGGTTTGTTGGCTTTGCCAATTTTTACCGCAGGTTCATTAGAGGATTCTCTTCAATTATCTCTCCCATTACTTGACTCACCCGCCAGCAAGCCAAGTTTCAATGGCCCCAGGAAGCCCAAGAAGCCTTTGATAAATTAAAAGGTCTTTTTACATCGGCTCCCATTCTACAACACCCTGATCCAGCCTTATCATATGTACTGGAAGTAGATGCCTCCGAATCAGCGACAGGTGCAATCCTGTCTCAGCGGAGCAGTCCGAAGGCCCTTCTTCATCCAGTTGCCTTTGCTTCTCACAAGTTAAGCCCACCTGAAAGAAACTATGACGTCGGTGACCGAGAACTACTGGCTATAAAATTTGCTCTGGAGGAGTGGAGGTACTTGCTGGAGGGTGCGTCCCAACCCATAATGATCTTTACTGATCATAGGAACCTGGAGTATCGCCGAAGGGCCAAGCGACTGCGACCTCAACAAGCCCGATGGGCGTTATTTTTCTCCAGATTTAATTTCCTGAATGTTTCCAGAAGTCAATGAGGCAACTGAGCCTGGGACTATCTTATCCCCACATAACTTCCTTCTTATCCAGCCTGATCTCGAAACTGCCATTAAAGAGGCATCCAGTCAATGCACGGAACCTGAAGTACCCTCATTAAGGAAGAGGGATGGCCTACTGTGGGCCCAAAATAAAATATTTGTTCCTTCTCCAGTGAGACTTCAAGTATTACAGAACTTCCATGACCATAAGTTGGCAGGGCACTTCGGAATCCGGAAAACCTCAGAATTAGTTTATCGCTCCTACTGGTGGCCGGGTTGGAGTCAGGACTGTAAAAACTATGTCCAATCCTGTATTACGTGTCAACATAACAAAGGGTCGAACACTAAGGCTTGGGGGCTCCTGAGACCTTTGCCTGTCCCTGAATGTCCATGGAAGGAGGTCTCTATGGACTTCATTGTAGAACTTCCCCCCTCTGAAAAATTTACTACCATCTTAGTGGTGGTTGACCGCCTCTCTAAGATGGCACACTTCCTGCCCATGATGGGCACCCCTTCTGCTCTAGCTACAGCAAATATTTTTATCAAAGAACTTGTGAGGCTTCATGGTGTTCCCCACAACATCGTATCAGACAGAGGTATCCAATTTACATCAAAATTCTGGAAGGATCTCTGCAAATCCCTTGAAATAAAGACCTCTCTCTCCTCAGCATACCACCCACAAAGCAATGGTCAAACAGAAAGAACGAATCAAACTCTGGAACAATATCTCCGTTGCTTCTGCTCATGTTCCCAAGACAACTGGTCCACTCTCCTTTCTTGTGCAGAATTTGCTTACAACAATTCCACTCATTCCGCCATTAACCGAACACCTTTTTGGGCTAATTACGGTTTCCATCCTTCTTTCTTGCCAGATTCCTTCCCTGAAGTGTCAACCCCTGCAGTACAAGATCGGATTAACTTTATCCAAACCAATTTTTTGCAGATCCAGAAAACTATGAAGAAGGCCCAAGACAGTTATGAGAAGTACTATAACAGAGGGAGAAGGCCAAACCCAAGTTTCAAGATTGGGTACAAGGTATGGCTATCTGCTATTAATCTTAGATTGCCCTGTCCATCCCGCAAACTAGGTCCAAGGTTCATTGGCCCTTTTGAAATTAAGAAAGTGGTGAACCCCGTGGCTTTTGAATTAGCTCTTCCTGTCACATATAAGATACATCCGGTATTCCATGCATCTTTATTGAAGCCAGTGGTTCCTAGCCCTTTTTCTGGAAGAACGGAACCACCACCTCCTCCAATTGAAATTGAAGGTGAAATGGAGTATGAAGTGGAGTCAATAATGGACTGTAGAAAAAGGGGGGGACAGATCCAGTATCTTGTTAAATGGAAAGGATACCCTCCAGAAGATAACTCCTGGGAACCTTCCAGCAACTTACACGCCCCTCGTTTAATACGTAATTTTCACAGGAGACAAACAGGAATCTTTCCCAGATTGGGCATCCGGAGGCTGCCCCTTGGGAGGGGGCACTGTCAGAGGATTAGCAGAGTCAGAGCCTGTCAGTATCGGCGCGTCCCGGTGCGCCTGCGCGGTAGAGCTGCACATCAACACGTACGGGCACACGATCGGCGGGTACGAGCGCATGACCCGAACGGGTTAGCACACGTGGGTACACAAACGCATTTACGTACAGCGGGACGTCCCCTTGGCGGGCCTATATAAAGGCAGCTATGCCTTGTGCTTGTTGCTGGTTTGTCTTCTCAGCTCCCAGTGTTCCTGTTTATTCTCTGCATACCTGTTCCTGCCTATAGTTACCCGGACCTTTTGACTACTCTGCTTATCTCCTCTCCAGTGTTTGACCCTCGGCTAGATTAAGGACTCCTCTGCTTATCTCCTCTCCAGTGTTTGACCCTCGGCTTGTAAAAAGGACTTGCTACTACGATTATCCGGTGTTTGACCCTCGGCCTGCTTAAAGGACTTGTCTTGCTTAATCCTGTGCTTACTACTATGATTACCTGGTGTTTGACCCTCGGCCTGCTTAAAGGACTTGTCTTGCTTAATCCTGTGCTTGCTACTACGATTACCTGGTGTTTGACCCTCGGCCTGCTTAAAGGACTTGTCTTGCTTAATCCTGTGCTTCTCCTCAGCTCTGTTCCTGGTTCCAGGTCAAGTGTTGGAGTCCCTGCCAAGCTTCTCTCCAGTTCAGCAACCAGTCCACGTTACACGGGTTCTACACGCCTAGAGACACCATGGTGACCTGCACACCTGCTGGCAACCCGTGCCTCTCCGTGCCTGATACCCTCTGTGCCACCTTCAGGGGTATCTCGCACCTAGTTGCTAGGGAAGCCGCTCTCAGCATTCCGGCCTTGGTGAGTACCTGACACCGTCTTCCACTTCTAAGCCTGTTTTGACCCCCCTGAGTAAGGGCGGTCGCAGTCTTTCTGGTAAGCCTCCAACTTTAAACATCTGGTGGCGGGCTGTACTAACCATGGATCCTGTAACTCCGGACCCTGCATTGGCTTTTTCTGTGGACTTGTCTCCTCATTCACTATATATATGAACTTTATTTTTCACTTATCACATTTATGAACTTTAATCTTATGTTTATTAATTTGCACTTGTTTTACCTTGTATACACCCTTTTAGGGCATGGTTTTATACCAGCCAATTTTATTTATTAATTCTCACTATTGAATTTTGTGAGTTATTAATTTCAGGTCACAACATAAATAATCCACACGTGTTAATACATATGTGCACTTTATAATTAGTCCAGCGCTACACTGTTCTATTTTGGTTAAGAGATGGATGCCGGCATATTTATAATACATGTTTTATTTTGGTTTCTATCTTTTTAGGTGATCGTGATGTTGTGGATCCAGGGCATTTCACCTCAGAAAGTGCACAGATCCTGATTGGGGAGATCATGGGGTGTAATGTTGCATTGGAAAACATCAAGAAAAACATCAATGATGTTATTCAAAAAAATAAGAACATCATTGATGTTTTGGGGAGAGTTTAAAACCCCTCCAAATCCCTTTCTTTTATGGTGTGCTACAATTTTAACATTTTTTGTCAAATTGTACAAAAGCCAAATTTTGAAGAGGCACACAGTGTGTCAACATGTGCTATCTGCCATCACGGGAGATCACTGGACGCGTTTTGGGGGTGCAACCCCTTCCTCAATAATAAAGTAGCTGAGAGGAAGGGGTTGCTCCCCCAAAACACGTCCCTTGATCCCCCGTGATGGCAGGTAGCACATGTTCAAGAACATATTTGGGGGGCACACCATACAATGCATTTAAATTCAAGATGGTGCTGCTGTAAGACCTATAAACAGTACAAAATATTTTACAGCGCACACATACAAGAATGACATTTCCTGCAGGGCTAGTTAAAAACACCTGAACACCTGAACATATTCAAAAAATACGGGGGGATTTGGTCACACTATATGGTCAGATGGCAGCACCATCTTGAATTTAAATGCATTGTATGGTGTGCCCCCCAAATATGTTCTTGTATGTTGTAATAGGCCCTGACCAGGTTTTTGGGCTGGAGCACCCCTCCCCCTCCTCATTACCTCCTATTTAGTTGCCACCAGTGATTAGGATGTATCCCTTTCAGTTCTCCCACATAGAGGAGTTCAGCTCCCATGGTTGAGACAGAGGATCTTCCATTCTATTACTAGTGTAGGACCCACTAATTCAGGGTACTTTGTCGCAGTAAGTGGGCTTAGCACTATGTGACCAAACCCCCGTATTTTTTGAATATGTTCAGGTGTTCAGGTGTTTTTAACTAGCCCTGCAGGAAATGTCATTCTTGTATGTGTGCGCTGTAAAATATTTTGTACTGTTTATAGGTCTTACAGCAGCACCATCTTGAATTTAAATGCATTGTATGGTGTGCCCCCCAAATATGTTCTTGTATGTTGTAATAGGCCCTGACCAGGTTTTTGGGCTGTAGCACCCCTCCCCCTCCTCATTACCTCCTATTTAGTGGCCACCAGTGATTAGGATGTATCCCTTTCAGTTCTCCCACATAGAGGAGTTCAGCTCCCATGGTTGAGACAGAGGATCTTCCATTCTATTACTAGTGTAGGACCCACTAATTCGGGGTACTTTGTCGCAATAAGTGGGCTTAGCACTATATGACCATATAGTGTGACCAAACCCCCGTATTTTTTGAATATGTTCAGGTGTTTTTAACTAGCCCTGCAGGAAATGTCATTCTTGTATTTGTGCGCTGTAAAATATTTTGTACTGTTTATAGGTCTTACAGCAGCACCATCTTGAATTTAAATGCATTGTATGGTGTGCCCCCCAAATATGTTCTTGTATGTTGTAATAGGCCCTGACCAGGTTTTTGGGCTGTAGCACCCCTCCCCCTCCTCATTACCTCCTATTTAGTGGCCACCAGTGATTAGGATGTATCCCTTTCAGTTCTCCCACATAGAGGAGTTCAGCTCCCATGGTTGAGACAGAGGATCTTCCATTCTATTACTAGTGTAGGACCCACTAATTCGGGGTACTTTGTTGCAATAAGTGGCCTTAGCACTATATGACCATATAGTATGACCAAACCCCCGTATTTTTTGAATATGTTCAGGTAGCACATGCTGACATTCGTAAATTTGTGTGCATCTTCAAAATTTGGTTTTTCCTGGGGTGACTTCACCCCATCTGAACGCAATATCAAACACAGTTCCTAAATACTCATGTCTGATATTGCCTTCAAGTTCTACCAAAAGTGAACTTTGTAAGTTCTAGATTTGTTACTTTCTTGTTGGTTTGAAACATGCCTGTTTTATCTTAAATGGACATTTCTACTTTTTCTAATGCCACCCCAAAAATTGTTATACAACAAACATGTTGGTTTGTTTTAAAAACCTTTTACAAATGCACATGTGATTGTGCAGGTATTAAAAAGATTGTTAATCAAGAATGTGTGGATTATTGTCTCAACGCTCCAACACTTTTGTTGTGCTCTAATTGCTGCTTTCTGTGACAATGGGGGTTATTTCCTAAGGGCAAATCCATTTTGCACTACAAGTGCAGTTTCAAGTGAACTTGTAGTGCAAAGTGTCTTTGCCTTTAGTAAATAACACCCAACAGTGCTTTGTAAGGTTACACAATCATGCAATTTTCAGGACTCCACACATTTCTGTCAGAGTCAGCTAAAACAAACACAAGCAGTAAATGTCACCAAAGATTTGCTTAATGTTTTTTTTTGATAAAGGTTTCACACATTGTCTGGCATATTGATAGCGCCCCTACCCGCAAAGAATTCAAGGTATCTTAGCCGGACATCATGGGCACTCAGGGAGGGCAAGCCAGGATGGCCACTTTCAAGCTCCGTCAGGGTTGGTTCATTTTGAATTCTGGCTTCAGGCCCAATTGAGCCAGCATAGTTGGCAGAATGTTGCCGTAAAAAGTTGTGTAGAACACAGCACGCCAGGATAATGTGATTCAGTTTATACTCCGCCATATGTATGGGTGTAAAAAATAGGCGGAATCGGCTGGCCATGATTCCAAATGTGTTTTCCACCACTACTCTGGCTCTGGCCAGCCAGTAATTATAAACCCTCTGGTCCGGGGTGAGGTTCCTCATCGGGAATGGCCGCAGAAGATGGTCCCCCAGCGCAAAGGCTTCATCCGCAATGAAGACCAATGGGAGTCCTTCCACATTGTCTTCTGGAGGTGGCAAGTCCAAGCTGCCATTCTGGAGATGCCTGTAGAACTCAGTCTGGGTGATGACTCCACCATCGGACATCCGGCCATTCTTCCCTTCGTCCACATCCAGGAACTCTTAAGTAGCCGACACCACCGCCAACATCACAATACTATTAAACCCCTTACAATTATAATAGTATGACCCCAAGTTGGGTGGTGGGATTATGTGGATGTGTTTCCCATCAATTGCCCCTCTGCAGTTAGGAAAGTCCCACCACTGGGCAAAGTGGGAGGCCACAGTCTGCCATTCCTGTGGCGTGGAAGGAAACTGTTGAGGAAAACAAAAAAAAATTAGGCTTTTTGCACATAAACATGGAAAGCAGATTAGACACAAACATTCTTGGCCAACATCAAGATAATATTGATTTATGGGAATTTTTAAAGACCAAAGTATAAGGTACACCTATCATATTCCCCCTCCCCCCCCCTCTCATGGGCCATTTCTAACATTATGGGGGGGGGGGGCTCTTGGACAGGTAACCCTCTCCACTTCATTGAGAGATGAATGCCTAAATAATGTGTATTACTTATAACAGCCCCTCCTTAGTTACACTATTGGCAGCCCACTGGACAGGTAAGAAGTGTCATAATACAAAGATATAAATACACACTGTACACATTTGAGCACATTTGGACATTCTGCTATTACCTATCAAGATAATAATAGGATACAAAAACTTGAAACAGTACCATTTGAAAGCATACAGGCAGGCCCTTGCACGACATGCTTTGGGGAATTCATCCATAAATCTGACCACAAAAGAGAGGGGTATAGTGTGTCTGGGTTTGGCAAAGTCAGCAGATAGATGATTGAGGATAGATAGAGAATTGGTATCAACTGACTTAGCAGTTGGGGGGAGGGAGGGTTCCAAATGATTTGGGGACCCCCAAAAAAAGCCTCTGGCACTCTGCCTGAATTTAAAGCACAAATCACATTAAAAAACATTTTAGGGGGTGTTTGGGGTAAAGCACTACTATGGAGCTGATAAAATACATTGTTAAGTGACTACATGAGGTGAATATAGGACCAGGAGAGCATGCTGGGGAGGTAAGTGAAGGCAAATGAGTATGAAGGACCAAAAAAAAAAATTACATAAAAATCCAGCATGCATGAGAACAAAGGGGACATTCACAGCATATTACAATCATGGTAATTAGAGAATGAGGAAAGAAATACAATATATTAGCAAACATTATATACAATAAAATGTGATATTGAAGGATAAAAATCTTACCTTAATATACTCCTTCTGCAGGACCTGGATGATGGCAGAACAGGTCTCTGGGATAATGATCCCCAGAGCCTGGGGGGAAATGCCTGTCGAGAACTTCAAGTCCTTCTCCCCGTCGCCAAGTACCTCAGGGTGGCGATGAGCCTCTGCTCCAGAGTGATGGCTTGCCTCATGCAGGTATCTTGCCTGCTGATATAGGGGGTCAGCAAAGCCAACAAACGGTGAAATATGGGGTCCGTCATCCGGAGAAAGTTCCTGAAAACATCAGGATTATTCTCACGGATCTCATGGAGCAAAGGCATATGACAGAAATGGTCACGCTGAAGCAACCAATTCTTGGTCCATGAACTCCTCCCCATCCTGTTCATGGACTGGACTTGTGTCAAGGTCAGGACCCCAACACCAAGCCCTCGCACAGCACGAAATCTACGAGGAGTACGTATACGCAACATGGAAAACAGTCGGCTGCTCAGAACGAAGTAACAGAACGCACTGAAGAACAGCAAGGCCTGTGAAGAGCGACCTGAAAAACAGTAACCAACAAACAAGAACACACTGAAAAGTCAATGGTACTCACTGCAAGCACTGAAGAGCAGATACAAACCCACAAGCACAAACTGAACAGCAGAAAACGATCTGAAAACCATGAGTCTGAAAAAGCGCGAATCGCCTCTCACCAAACTTTTACTAACACGAGATTAGCAAAAGGAGCCCAAAGGGTGCCGCGCTTGGTTCTGAACTGGCCTTTTCTAGTCTCGTCATACGTGGTTTACGTCACTGCGTTCTTGGCGACCGGAAATTCCGACAACTTTGCGCGACCGTGTGTACGCACAACAAGTTTGAGCCAACATCCGTCAGAAAAAAGCCTAGGATTTTGTTGTCGGAATGTCCGATCAATGTCCGACCGTGTGTACGGGGCATAAGTCCTCACAGATACTCTTGGTGGGCGCAGAAACGGGCCCCGCTGTGAAATATTAAATCAAGAATTGTAATTACATGTCCCTGTTGAACAGGGGCTTAAAAATTGGGCCTTAGGCACTGGTGCTGGTGCCACAACACTGGAACCCCTCACAGATACTCTAGTTGGAGCGCAGGAACTAGCCCTGCTGCAAACAATTGCATCAAAAATTGTAATTACACGTCCCTGTTAAACAGGGGCTGAAAAATTGGGCCTTAGGCACTGGTGCAGGTGCCACAACACTGCAACCCCTCACAGATACCCTAGTTGGAGCGCAGGAACTAGCCCTGCTGCAAAGAGTTGCATCAAAAATTGTAATTGCACACCCCTGTTAAACAGGGGCTGAAAAGTTGGGCCTTAGGCACTGGTGCTGGTGCTGGTGCCACAACACTGCAACCCCTCACAGATACTCTAGTTGGAGCACAGGAACTAGCCCTGCTGCAAAGAATTGCATCAAAAATTGTAATTACATGCCCCTGTTAAACAGGGGCTGAAAAATTGGGCCTTAGGCACTGGTGCTGGTGCCACAACACTGCAACCCCTCACAGATACTCTAGTTGGAGCGCAGGAACTAGCCATGCTGCAAAGAATTGCATGAAAAATTGTAATTACATGCCCCTGTTAAACAGGGGCTGAAAAATTGGGCCTTAGGCACTGGTGGCGGGACTGGCATGGCCCACGATCCAAAAATGTTCTTACAAGCTATCATCATGATCATTGAGGAGGAAGAGGATAATTACTCAGTATAACAGGATAGTCACTCAGCATCAGCATAGGCAGTCTTTGAAGGGATCTGAAATTTCAAAAAAGTTTATTCGGTTACATCAGTATCAGGTGCTTGGTAGCTGGTGGTGCTCCAAGACTGATTCATTTTTATGAAGGTCAGTCGATCGACCGAGTCGGTGGACAGACGCACCCTGTGATCGGTTACAAAGCCTCCAGCAGCACTGAATGTGCGTTCCGAAAGAACGCTGGATGCAGGACAGGCCAGTAGCTCAATTGCATACTGTGCAAGCTCTGGCCAGTGATCCATCCTCAAGACCCAGTAACCCAGAGGATTTTCGGTGGGAAAGGTGTCCAAGTCAGATCTTGCCCCTAGGTATTCCTGCACCATGTAAAACAGACGCTGGCGATGGTTGCTGGAACTGATCATACCTTGGGGCTGCGGACTAAAAAATTGTCTGAACGCATCGGTCACATGGCCACCTTCTCCACCGCTCCTTCTTTGACTGACGGAAGCCTCAGCAACATGTTGTCCAGAAACAGGAGTTTGTAACCTCCCAGTCTCTGGGAACGCATTGCACAGACCTTTCTGCAAGGCCTCCCGAAGATGTTTCATCCTCTGCTCCCTCTGCGACGGCAAGATAAGGTCCGCAACCTTACCCTTGTAACGTAGATCAAGGAGGGTTGCCAGCCAATATTGTTCCTTCTCCTTGATACCAAGAATACGAGGATCCTTCCGCAGGCTTTGCAGGATCAGGGAGGCCATGCAGCGTAGGTTTGCTGAGGCATTCGGTCCGGAGTCCTCTGGGTCACTAAGGACGACATGATCCGCAGCCACCTCCTCCCAGCCACGTACAAGTCCATGGGTTTCTTGGGACTGTAAATGATCCCTTAAAGACTGCTGCTGATGCTGAGTGCCAGGCTCCACCTCCATACTGACACAATCCTCCTCCTCCTCCTCCTCTTCCTGTGTGATCGGTGGGCACGCAGGAACACTGTCTGGATAAAGGGGGCCTTGAGAGCTAAGGAAGTCCTCCTCTTCCTGCCTCTGTTCTGCCTCAAGTGCCCTGTCTATTATTCCACGCAGTGTGTGCTCCAACAGGTGGACAAGGGGGACAGTGTCACTGATGCATGCACTGTCACTGCTCACCATCCTCATGGCCTCCTCAAATGGTGACAGGACAGTGCATGCATCCCTGATCATAGCCCACTGGCGTGGGGAAAAAAACCAAGGTCCCCTGACCCTGTCCTGGTGCCTTAGTCGCATAGGTACTCATTGATGGCCCTCTGCTGCATGTGTAGCCGCTGCAGCATGGCCAACGTTGAGTTCCACCTGGTGGGCATGTCACAGATTAGGCAGTTCTTGGGCAGGTTAAATTCCTTTTGGAGGTCAGCCAGCCAAGCACTGGCATTATATGACCTGCGGAAATGCACACATACTTTCCTGGCCTGCCTCAGGACATCCTGTAAGCCTGGGTACCTGCCCACGTCAGAGGGCAGAGAGGAGGTTGGTGCCATTGTCACAAACCACCATTCCTGCCTTAAGTTGGCGTGGCGTCAACCACCTCTGAACCTACCCCTGCAGAGCTGACAGAACCTCTGCCCCAGTGTGGCTGCTGTCCCCCAAGCACACCAGCTCAAGCACCGCATGGCATCTTTTGGCCTGCATACTTGAGTAGCCCCTTGAACGCCTACGGAGCACCGCTGGTTCCGAGGACAAAGCACAGGAAGAGGCCATGGAGGAAGAAGAAGAGGAGGGGGTGGAGGAGAGAGGTGTGTCAGAATCATTAGTAGTGGCATTTTGGAGGCGTATTGGCGGAACAACCTCCAACACTACTGCACCTTGTCCTGCATCCTTCCCAGTTGCCAGCAGAGTCACCCAATGCACCGTGAAACTTAGGTAACGTCCCTGTCCATGCCTGCTGGACCATGAGTCAGCGGTAATATGCACCTTACCGCTGACCGACCTGTCCAGTGAGGCATGGACATTGCCTTCCACATGCTGGTAGAGAGCCGGAATCGCCTTCTGTGAGAAAAAGTGGCATTTGGGTACCTGCCCTGAGGAACCACACATTCCACAAACTCACGGAAGGGGGCAGAGTCTACCAACTGAAAAGGTAGCAGTTGAAGTGCTAGCAATTTTGCTAAGCTAGCATTCAACCGCTGGGCATGTGGATGGCTGGGAGCTAACTTCTTTCGGCGGTGCAGCAGCTGGGGCAGGGAAATTTGCCTGGTACAATCTGACATCGGTGTACCGAAAGCAGATTGCCCACAAGTACTTGGCTGTGACACACCTAATTCTACACCTTCATTCCTCTCAGTGCAGGTCTCAGAGAGGACTGAAGGTATAGTGGGGTTGGAGATCTCAGCTGATGAGGAGAAAGGAGAGGTCCTCTTTGTTCTTTGGTGTGGGTCTTTTAGATACGCTTGCCAACAAACTGCATGGCAGGTCAACATATGTCTGGTCAAGCATGTGGTGCCCAAGCGGGAGATGTTTTGGCCACGCGAGATACGCTTGAGACATATGTTGCAAATAGCAGTGGTGCGATCTGATGCACTCATCTCAAAAAAGGCCCACACCAAAGGACTTTTGGAATAACGCGAAGAGACAGCAGCGCCCTGGACATGCGGAGCTTTGAGGTGTGATGCAGTCAGTGTGCTGCCCTTAGGCTGGCCCCTGGAGGGCATCCTGCCTCATTGGTGATGTGCCTCCTCCTCCTCTCTCCTATCAGGCACCCACATTGAGTCAGTGACCTCATCATCCCCTCCCTCCTCATCACTGGAGCAAACCGGGCAGTATGCTGCAGCAGGGGGAGCATGACTGCCAGATTGCTGTCCTTCTTGGGCACCCCCTCTGTCCGTGCTCATGTTACTTCCTTCATCTAGCTCAGTATCATCATCAGAGCCTTCTAAACGCTGGGCATCCTCCTGGAGCATGTACCCAACACTATGGTCAAACAGTTCGAGGGACTCCTCAGGAGGACATGGTGGGGCTAGGGAAGGAGTCACTGATGCCATTGAGCCGAGGGAAGAGGCCGCGTTGACAGCTGCTTTGCCAGACAAAGTACCCTGAGCATGGGTGAGAGAGGATGAGGAGGATGAGGATGGCTTGGTCATCCACTCCGCCAAGTCTTCCACATGTTGTGGCTCAACACGGCCAGCTGCCGAAAAAAAGGCCAAGCGTGTCCCACGGCCACGTGCTGATGAGGATGCACCGTCACCACGACCAGCACTGTTGCCTCTAGACACAGAGCCTGCTTGCCCTCTTTTATTGGCTTGTGATTGTCTGCCTCTCCTTGTTGGCCTTCCAGACATACTAATGGCCTGCAGTGAGATGTAGCTGCACTAAGCTGGGATATATATATATATATATATATATATATATATATATATACATATACTGATACTGCAGCTAGCAAAATCAACTGCCTGCCTGTAGTATGAGAACACCACCAATCTTCTACAGTTAACTTTAGATGAACACTGTGCAGAGGTCGCACTACACTAACTTGTAGCTTTAGCTGAACACTGTGCAGAGGACGCACTACACTAACGTTAAAATCATGTAGCTGCCTGCGGTAGTGATAGGATCAGGAAAACACCACCAACCTTCTACAGATAGCTTTAGCTGAACACTGTGCAGAGGTCGTACTACACCAATGTTAAAATAATGTAGTTGCCTGTGGTAGTGATAGGATCAGGAAAACACCACCAACCTTCTACAGGTAGCTTTAGCTGAACACTGTAAAGAGGACGCACTACACTAACGTTAAAATAATGTAGCTGCCTGCGGTAGTGATAGGATCAGGAAAACACCACCAACCTTCTAGAGATAGCTTTAGCTGAACACTGTGCAGAGGACGCACTACACTAACGTTAAAATAATGTAGCTGCCTGCGGTAGTGATAGGATCAGGAAAACACCACCAACCTTCTACAGGTAGTTTTAGCTGAACACTGTGCAGAGGTCACACTACACTAACGTGTAAATAATGTAGCTGCCTGCGGTAGTGATAGGATCAGAAAAACACCACCAACCTTCTACAGGTAGCTTTAGCTGAACACTGTGCAGAGGACGCACTACACTAACGTTAAAATAATGTAGCTGCCTGCAGTAGTGATAGGATCAGGAAAACACCACCAACCTTCTACAGGTAGCTTTAGCTGAACACTGTGAAGAGGACACACTAGACTAACGTGTAAAAAATGTAGCTGCCTGCGCTAGTGATAGGATCAGGAAAA
The DNA here is from genome assembly GCF_042186555.1 of Aquarana catesbeiana. Lineage (NCBI taxonomy): Eukaryota > Metazoa > Chordata > Amphibia > Anura > Ranidae > Aquarana > Aquarana catesbeiana. The sequence continues at coordinate 375,177,572 of NC_133327.1, forward strand.
CACCACCAACCTTCTACAGATAGCTTTAGCTGAACACTGTGCAGAGGACGCACTACACTAATGTTAAAATAATGTAGCTGCCTGCGGTAGTGATAGGATCAGGAAAACACCACCAACCTTCTACAGGTAGCTTTAGCTGAACACCGTTCAGAGGACGCACTACACTAACTTGTAACTTTAGCTGAACACTGTGCACTACACTAACTTGTAGCTTTAGCTGAACACTGTTCAGAGGACGCACTACACTAACTTGTAGCTTTAGCTGTACACTGTGCAGAGTTCGCACTACACTAAATTGTAGCTTTAACTGAACACTGTGAGGAGGACGCACTACACTAACTTGTAGCTTTAGCTGAACACTGTGCAGAGTTCACACTACACTAACTTGTAGCTTTAGCTGAACACTGTGCACTACACTAACTTGTAGCTGTAGCTGAACACTGTGAGGAGGACGCACTACACTAACTTGTAGCTTTAGCTGAACACTGTGCAGAGGTCGCACTACACTAACTTGTAGCTTTAGCTGAACACTGTACAGAGGTCGCACTATACTAACTTGTAGCTTTAGCTGAACACTGTGAGGAGGACGCACTACACTAACTTGTAGCTTTAGCTGAACACTGTGCACTACACTAACTTGTAGCTTTAGCTGAACACTGTTCAGAGGACGCACTACACTAACTTGTAGCTTTAGCTGAACACTGTGCAGAGGTCGCACTACACTAACTTGTAGCTTTAGCTGAACACTGTGAGGAGGATGCACTACCCTAACTTGTAGCTTTAGCTGAACACTGTGCACTACACTAACTTGTAGCTTTAGCTGAACACTGTGCAGAGGTCACACTACACTAACTTGTAGTTTTAGCTGAACACTGTGAAGAGGACGTACTACACTAACTTGTAGCTTTAGCTGAACACTGTGCACTACACTAACTTGTAGCTTTAGCTGAACACTGTGAGGAGGACACATTACACTAACTTGTAGCTTTAGCTGAACACTGTGCAGAGGTCGCACTACACTAACTTGTAGCTTTAGCTGAACACTGTGAGGAGGAAGCACTACACTAACTTGTAGCTTTAGCTGAACACTGTGAGGAGGACGCACTACACTAACTTGTAGCTTTAGCTGAACACTGTGCAGAGTTTGCACTACACTAACTTGTAGCTTTAGCTGAACACTGTGAGGAGGACGCACTACACTAACTTGTAGCTTTAGCTGAACACTGTGCGCTACACTAACTTGTAGCTTTAGCTGAACACTGTGAGGAGGAGGCACTACACTAACTTGTAGCTTTAGCTGAACACCGTGCAGAGGTGGCACTACACTAACTTGTAGATTTAGCTGAACACTGTGAGGAGGACGCACTACACTAACTTGTAGCTTTAGCTGAACACTGTGAGGAGGACGCTCTACACTAACTTGTAGCTTTAGCTGAACACTGTGCACTACATTAACTTGTAGCTTTAGCTGAACACTGTGCAGAGGTCACACTAAACTAACTTGTAGCTTTAGCTGAACACTGTGAGGAGGACGCACTACACTAACTGTAAATAGTCTAGCTGCCTGCCTGTGGTACTAATAGGATCAGAAGAACACCAGCAATTTTCTTCAGGTAGCTGTAAATACTGTCACAACACAAGCCTGCCTGTCAGTAGGAAAATAATAACAGGAACAGATCTAGCTAAACTGAATAAAGTGTATATATATATATATATATATATATATATATATACACACACACACACACACAACTGGGATGCATATATATATACACAATACACTATAAGTGTAGCTAACTGACTGACTGTCCTGCCTAATCTATTTAACTTAAATCAAATGACACTGTCTCTGTCTATGTCTTTCAACGCCAGAACACACTACACAGGGCCACCGTGCAAGCGGCCTTATATAGTGTGGGGCGTGTACTAAACCCCCTGAGCCATAATTGGCCAAAGCCACCCTGGCTTTGGCCAATTACAGCTCTCTCTACAGACGGCGCTGTGATTGGCCAAGCATGCGGGTCGTAGTGCATGCTTGGCCAATCATCAGCCAGCAATGCACTGCGATGCCGCAGTGAATTATGGGCCGTGACGCGCCACGTGAATTTGGCACGTACGGCCCATATCGTTCGCAATTCAGCGAACGGGCGAACAGACGATGTTCGAGTTGAACATGGGTTCGACTCGAACATGAAGCTCATCCCTAGCCTGCAGTGAGATGTAGCTGCACAAAGCTGGGATGTATACATATACTGATACTGCAGCTAGCAGAATCAACTGCCTGCCTGTAGTATTAGTAAGAGAACACCAGCAATTGTCTTCAGGTAGCTTTAGGTGCACACTGTGCAGAGGACACAGTACACTAACTGTAAATACTGCAGCTGCCTGCCTGTGGTATTAATAGGATCAGAACAACAGCAATTGTCTACAGGTAGCTTTAGGTGCACACTGCAGAGGATGCAGTACACTAACTGTAAATACTGCAGCTGCCTGCCTGTGGTACTAATAGGATCAGAAAAACACCACCAATTTTCTTCAGGTAGCTTTAGGTGCACACTGTGCAGAGGACACAGTACACTAACTGTAAATACTGTAGCTGCCTGCCTGTGGTATTAATAGGATCAGAACAACAGCAATTGTCTTCAGGTAGCTTTAGGTGCACACTGTGCTGAGGACACAGTACACTAACTTTAAATACTGCAGCTGCCTGCCTGTGGTACTAATAGGATCAGAAGAACACCACCAATTTTCTTCAGGTAGCTTTAGGTGCACACTGTGCAGAGGACACAGTACACTAACTGTAAATACTGTAGCTGCCTGCCTGTGGTATTAATAGGATCAGAACAACAGCAATTGTCTTCAGATAGCTTTAGGTGCACACTGTGCAGAGGATGCACTGCACTAACTGTAAATACTGCAGCTGCCTGCCTGTGGTACTAATAGGACACCACCACCAATTTTCTTCAGGTAGCTTTAGGTGCACACTGTGCAGAGGACACAGTACACTAACTGTAACTACTGTAGCTCCCTGCCTGTGGTATTAATAGGATCAGAACAACAGCAATTGTCTTCAGGTAGCTTTAGGTGCACACTGTGCAGAGGACACAGTACACTAACTGTAAATACTGTAGCTGTCTGCCTGTGGTATTAATAGGATCAGAACAACAGCAATTGTCTTCAGGTAGCTTTATGTGCACACTGTGCAGAGGACGCAGTACACTAACTGTAAATACTGCAGCTGCCTGCCTGTGGTACTAATAGGATCAGAAGAACACCACCAATGTTCTTCAGGTAGCTGTAGGTGCACACTGTGCAGAGGACACAGTACACTAACTGTAAATACTGTAGCTGCCTGCCTGTGGTATTAATAGTATCAGAACAACAGCAATTTTCTTCAGGTAGCTTTAGGTGCACACTGTGCAGAGGACGCAGTACACTAACTGTAATTTTTTTTTTTTTTTTATTCTTTTATTTAAAATTTCACAAGTAAAATACATAGATAACATAAATCAAAAGAATATGTTTAAACAATAAAATAACATAATGTTTGTGCAACATATATACTTTGAAATACATTATCAGACAAGTATTTACAATATTTACATAACCCTCCTACCTCCCTCCCAAACCCCACCCACAAAAATCTAAAAGTACAATAACAACAGTAAGGAAAATAAGGACATCTCACAACAATAAATATATCAAAAATGTTTCAAAACAACAATAAAGATAACAAGAACATTAACAAAACAACCCACTCCCAACCCTCATAGCGAAACAATGACAAACTATCCCTATTATATACTATCCCTCCACCCTATCCCTACACAAACAAAAACCACTCCTATATACTTTCTCCACACTGTCCCTTAATCACCATCTGTACTCACCCTGAAAAACAAAAATAAAAAGGTTAATCGTTCAAGAATAAAATATCAATAACATAATTCACATATTTACATTATATACACCATTGCTTCCACTCCTCCAATTTCCATAATTTCCTTGCATCCTTCTCTCCTAACGTCTTATAATCAAAATATGCATAATTGTAAATCTTTCCTCGGACCATGGCCACACATTCTTTCACTTTAACCACTTCCTGCCTAAAAATCAGAATATTCCGAACATCCCACAAACACTCTTTAATACAATTCACAACAATCCATAACAACCTCTCCTCATTCCTCCCCAAATCACACAAACCATATAACACCATCTCATACGTTACACTATTCACACCAGTCAATCCCTCAATCATCTTTTCCATCCTTTTCCATATTTTCTTCGCATAGCGACACTCCCAGAACACATGTACCACCCTCTCAATCCCCCCACACCCCAGCCTTGGACACACCTCACTGTCCACAAACCTTCTCCTTCTCTGAAACCCTCTTGTAGGCAAACACCCATGCACCCCCATCCATGCAATATCCTTCTGTCTATTATCCACACCCTTACAGCACACATTCTTCCAGACTTTCTTACATTCGGCTACTCTTAAACCACCTATTCCTTCCATCTCCTCCCTTTCTTTCAGTATCTGCATAACCTTCTTACTCTCACACCATTTATCTCGCGTCACATCCTGCAACCCATACCTCCTCATACACCTTTCAATCCTTACATAAAACCAAGGCGCAACAAAACATACAGGTTTCCTCAAATCAACTTCACACAACTTATATTTCCGTAACACACTCCCACATGCATATTTTACCATACACCCTGCAACATTCTCTTTCTCACTTAATCTCACACACATACTTACATACTTCACTACCAGAAATTTCTCAATATTCACCATACCTTTCCCACCATTCACTACTCTTTTCATTACTTTCTCTCTTTTCAACTTCTCCATCTTAGACGACCAAAAAAAGGAAAAACACACTCTCACAATTTGTTTCATCACTCTATCTGGAGCTGGAAACACATAATACAAAAATAACAAAATTGGAATCACAACAGCCTTCACAATAAACACTTTCCCTTCCAAAGACAAAGTCCTTAAAGACCAAAAATCAATTTTCTTTTTAACTTTCACTAACGCATCCTGCCAACTCTCTCTCCCATACAGATCAGAATCAAACTTGACACCTAAAATCCTCACTCCTCCCTCACAAAACTTCCAACCACACTGTTCAATCCCCCTCCATACACCAAACAATTTACACTCACTTTTCCCCATATTCACACAAAAACCACTTGCCATACAAAAAATCTCAATCAACAACTTCACTCTTTTTAGTCCTGCCATATCTCTACAAATCACTGTAACATCATCCATATATTCTATTACTTTCAAAACCCTGCCACCACTCCCCGGCACCTCCACCCCTCTCACACACTTATCTTTCATCAACATCCTCAACAAAGGTTCAATCACACAAATAAACAACACGGGTGATAACGGGCAACCCTGTCTAACACCCGACCTAATGCTAATATCACTCATCATCCACCCATTCACCAAAACCTTACTTACCATACCTCTATACAAACACTTAATCCACCCAATCAACACCTCAGGTAACCCCCATTCTCCTCCTAAACATAAAATCATGCGACACTCTGTCATATGCTTTTTCAAAATCCACGGCCAATACTGCCACTTCCTGCTTCCTCTCCTTACAAAACCATAACACATCCCTCAAGCTCACCAAACTTTCTGCAATAGACCTCCCAGGCACCGCACACGCTTGCTCCTCCCCCACCAATTTCTCCACCACCGAACGCAACCTATTCGCCAATACCTTATAATCTACATTCAACAATGATATAGGCCTCCAATTTTTCAACTCTCGCTTGTCACCTTTTTTATACAACAAAACAATCACGCTTTTTAACATAGATTCAGGCATCCTCCCCTCTTCCAAAACTTTCATCACCATCTCATACAAGCAGTCACCAATCACCTCCCAAAATGTACAATAAAATTCAACTGGCAAACCATCACTCCCAGGCGTCTTACCTTTCTTCATACTCCCCAGACATTCATCAACTTCACCTTTACTCACTTTCTCCCCTAACATACTCTTATCCTCCATATCCAGACACATCTCCACCTGCTCCAACACTTCCTTCTCAACTCTCTCATCCCTCTTTTTTTCCATATATAAATCGGAATAAAACTTCCAGATTTCATCTTCCAACCTCTTTTTTCCACTTACTACCTGTCCATTCTCATCCAACACACTTGACAAATCCACCTTCCCTCCATATACCTTTTTAAAGAAAAACCACGTACACTTCTTATCCTTCTCCTTCACTACCATCCTTGTTTGCGACATAATCTCCCTCCCCCTCCGCTCCATAAAAATTCTCAATTTTCCTCTTGCTTCCACCAACTCACACCCCACATTCTCTCCCCATTCCCCTAGTTCTTCCAAATATTCCAATCTCTTCAACCACCAATCATACGCCTCACGTTCCTTTTTCGCAATCTCACAACCCTTTCTTACAAAAAATCTCTTAGTCTGACCTTTCACCCACTCTCACCACTCAATCATACTTAAAAAATCCTTCCTCCTCCTTTTAAGTTTCCCAAACTCAACATACTCTCTTTTCACACCCTCATCTTCCAATAATTCCACATTCAGCTTCCACACACCTTTACCATACGCTACCTCCGATTCCATACTCACAACACACTCGATCCGACCATGGTCCGAGAAAGGCTCCCGCTGAATCATAAAGGATTCCAGCTGCAAATTTTTTGAAATAAAACAAAAATCAATTCTAGATTTCACAGTACCCTTATCACTAAAATAAGAAAACCCACCACCTTCACCCACATCCCTTAACCCAAACAACCGCAAAATCTCACCCAACTCCTTCCCAGACTTATCAACATCTCCACCACCACCCCCACACCTATCCCCACTACCTAAAATACAATTAAAATCCCCCAACACAATAATAGGATCCCCCCCCCCCAGAAAAAACTTCATTTTCTCAAACAACTCCAATCTCCCCTTTTTATCAACCGGTGCATACACACAAAATAACTTAAAACAAACACCCCCATATTCCAAAGTAACAAATAAACATCGTCCCACCTCCACCTCCACCTTCCTTAAAACCTTAATTTTTTTATTTTTAATAAGAATCCCCACACCACTATTCTTGCTCCTACCCAATGACCATACTGCATCCCCCTGGGTCCATCTTGCAGTATGTGGCTCTTCCCTCATGTTGCAGTCCTGTAAGCAAAAAATATCTTTAGCATAGCCAAACAAGATGTTAAAAATTGCTGACCGTCTAGATGCCATCCCAATGCTTCTGCAATTGAGGGAAGATACCCGTAAGGCCATAGAAAATTAAGAAAGGATCATATTCTTGTCATGATTTCTTTTTCTTTTTTCCTAATTTATCCCTGGCCCTAGTCCTTGGTCCCACCCCTGACCCAGGGCTTACCCCCCCTGTTTTTTTCTTTACCTTCCCCTTGGGTACCCTGCAGTATCCTATCACCTCCTGCAGCTCGGACATCTGACCAGTGCTCACATAAGATGGTGCCTGCGAGGAGTCCGAGTCGATCACCACATCCGATGCCTCAGGGCCCGGAGAGTCCGGGAAGGAGCTTATGACCTGGGAGGACTCAGCCATCTTTCTTTTTAGGGAGAGCTGCCCCACCTCCATCTCCTCCTCTAAGTCCTCCGATTCCTCACCGCTCCCCTCTGACTCCCCCTCGGCCAGGAGGTGCCCAGGGACACTCTCCTCAGGTACAGGAGAGGCCCCCTCCTCCCTTACGGCGTCAACAGGGGAGGGACCTGGCTCACCCTCCATAGGTAGGCAGACATCAGCCCGCACCACCACTTCCTCGGGTAGCACTGTGGTCTGCTCAACAGAGTTCACCACGGTGGTTGGAATGGATCCCAGTCTGGCCACATCCGCGTAGGATAGCACCTGCTTGCCCCCCGTCTCCACAGCTTTAACCGCCACAGCTTCAGGAGTGGGCTCAGACGCTCTGTTTACCTTCGGGCACTGTCTTGCAAGGTGCGTCCTACTACTGCAGATGTGGCAGCTCTTCTTCTCCGGACACTGACCGGCTCCGTGACCCTGCTTGAAGCAATTGTGGCATGTTAACCCGGACTCGCACTGGTCTTTGGTGTGCCCGAAAGCAAAACACTGCCTGCAGAAGAGGGGCTGGCCAGGGTACCACAAGTAGCCACGATTCCTCCCAATGGAAAAGGACTGAGGGGGGTGCCTGAGGCCACCTATACCCTCCTAATCCGCCCTAAAGGTTACTCAAAATTTACGCTGCCCGTTGAAGGTACCTAGCACATTCATCAGCTTCACGCCTGCTGAAACTGACTCGCAGAACCTAAATAAAAAGGCAGCGATTTCCCCATCCTGTACAAAAGGATTGTACATATGCACAGTGATGGGGACCCGCACTTTCGTCTCACCCGACAGGAATACGATCCCTTCCAGCATCTCATCGCCCTCTTTTTCGCCCTTCCGTAGCATACATGTCTGCAGATCTTCCTTTTTCCAGAAAGTAACATCATACATTCCAATACTGTAACTGCCTGCCTGTGGTATTAATAGGATAAGAACAACAGCAAATTTCTTCAGGTAGCTTTAGGTGCACACTGTGCAGAGGACACACTACACTAACTGTAAATACTGCAGCTGCCTGCAGGACTAATAGGATCAGAGGAACACCACCAATTTTCTTCAGGTAGCTTTATTTGCACACCGTGCAGAGAACGCTCTACACTAGCTGTAAATACTGCAGCTGCCTGCGGTACTAATGAGATCAGAAGAACACCACCAATTTTCTTCAGGTAGCTTTAGGTGCACACTGTGCATAGGACGGACTACACTAACTGTAAATACTGCAGCTGCCTGTGGTAGTAATAGGATCAGAAGAACACCACCAATTTTCTTCAGGTAGCTTTAGGTGCACACGGTGTAGAGGACGCACTACACTAACTGTAAATACTGCAGCTGCCTGCGGTATTAATAGGATCAGAAGAACACCACCAATTTTCTTCAGGTAGATTTAGGTGCACACTCTGCAGAGCACGCACTACACTAACTGTAAATACTGTAGCTAATAGGATCAGAATAACACCAGCAATTTTCTTCAGGTAGCTGTAAATACTGTAAAAATACCTGCCTGCCAGTAGGAAGAGAATAACAGGAACGAATCTAGCTAAACTGAATACAGTGTATATATATATATATATATATATATATATATATATATATATATATATATACATATATATACACACAACACCTAGGATGCATATATATATATATATATATATATATATATATATATATACACAATACACTAAGTGCAGCTAACTGACTCGCCTGCCTACTTTAACTTAAATCAAATGACACTCTCTCTCTGTCTATCTCTCCACCTCCGCTGCAACACACTACACAAGGCCGCCACGCAGGCGCCCTTATATAGTGTGGGGCGTGCACTAAACCCGCTGAGCCATGATTGGCCAAGCATGCGGGTCATAGTGCATGCTTGACCAGTCATCAGTCAGCAATGCACTGTGAATTATGGCCCGTGACATGCCACTCGAATTTAGCGCAAACGGCCCATAACGTTCGAAATTCAACGAACGGTCATGGGTTCAACTCAAACACGATGCTTATCCCTAATGCTGACGTATATAGACCTAGCTGCAATGCTGACCTGTATAAACCTGTATAAACCTATCTGTAATGCTTACCTAATGCTGACCTATATATACCGATCTGTAATGCTGACCTAATGCTGACCTGTATACACCTATCTGCAATGCTGACCTATATACACTATCTGTAATGCTTACCTAATGCTGACCTATATACACTATCTGTAATGCTGACCTATATACGCTTATCTGTAATGCTGACCTATATACACTATCTGTAATGCTGACCTATATACACTATCTGTAATGCTGACCTATATACACTATCTGTAGTGCTGACCTTATAACACAAAGTGCACAAATACGGCCCAAACGCACCGCTCAATGCTAAGGATGAATGATCCTCTTAAAGGTAATAAAATGTCAAGGTTACAGCTTATAATCTTAAATCCTAAAATAGCAGCTACTTAAAATAAATTAAATATAAAACAAATAGCAGTAAAAAGTAGTTGAATATCATGCGACTTTAAATCGCCATAGCAGCGCTCATGTCAATCTGTATGCCTATGACATGCTTATGTACAATTCCTCATATAAGAAAAAGTCCCTTGGAGTGGTTTCAGAAGAGCAAATATTCTTATAGGTGATAAGAGTTCATAAATCCATGCACCAAACACCAAGGCTTGTCAGCACATGTGAAGAGAATCGCCCCTTTGGGGTTAAACTAACCAGAAGTCTGGTAAAATCAAGCCTCCAAATATCTTTATGTTGCCACTTCTCGGGAGTATCCACTGACTGCTAGTATTCCTATTAGGTGTGGGCAGCTCCAATACACCAGGATCATGTGAGAAGATAAAAGGTCACATAGTGTAATTCCATTTAATTTGCTTTATTGAAGCCAGAAAAAAAAACCCTTATAGGTTATACGTACAAGATAAAACAATTTATAAAGCATAACATGCAAACTGTAGCGTTGCCACCGATTGCAAGTTACAGGTAGACATCAGCGTCAAAGAGGACGGTGACCCGCAAATGTCAGTTCCAGCTATCGCAGGGATCACGCCACTGACGCATTTTGTCACTTCTGACTTCGACTGTGGGCGTGATCTCCACGACAGGCCATCTCAATTTAAACAGAACGGGTGCGCAACTAACCGGCAATCAGGATGAAAACAACTCCTCCCCCAAACAGAACACAGTACTAAGACCAATGCTGTGAGTAAGGCAGGTGTCCATCCATACCGGACGAGCAGCGCATCCCACTCAATATGACAATTAGGAAGTCAAATTGCACCAATAACATTTAAAGCACTTTTAACAAGTTTGCACATTGTTTCCATATAACTTCAAATTTCGAACATGCAAATCTACATTGGCAAAACAAACCACCATTCTGTTAATAAATTTCAAACTAAATTGATCATATAACATGAGTGGCATCTGACTGAAAACTCATAAGATATTGCATCAATTACATTATGACAAATTAGAGTTAGTACAAATTACTAATCTCAAATCAGTAAATAAATATACAAAAATTATTAAAATATATAATCATGGCTAAATGAAAATAAAAATTGATATTTGTAACTGGGAGGTAACCATAAAATATATACCCATAAGATAGTAAAATAAACAGATTTCACTGCTACATTAAAATTGTCATAAACTATTAAATCCAATGCGACATATGAATGTTGCAACTGCCATGAATTCCATAACAAAAAAAAAAATTGCATAACTCCTATCTTAAATAACCATAGTGAACTAGTTAAATTAAGATAGTCCGAACCTGTTGAATCATTAAATCTATGCTAATGCTACATATAGATATATCAGCTAACATAAGTCACATACAAAAACACATAACTATCTTTTACATATCTAATTAAATTCACGGCAGCATAAAGATAATTCAAAACTGTTGGATCATTCAGACCTATACTAAAGTGACATCTAAATGTTACAACCACCAAGAGTCGCATACAGAAAATCGCATAGCTAACTTTTAAATAACAGCATTATAATAGTGTATAACTATTAGATCATCATAAAATAAGCTGTTATACCATTAGATACTGCGACTACCCTTAATCGCACCCATAAAGTTGCATAAATGCTATGACCATTAAATTATATTAAAAATTTAAAAAAATGTATTAAGAGGAAAAAGGGAATATTGATAATACAAAAAATTGTATAAATAATATTTAGGCATCACTAATAAAGCAGTTAATATCTAACTCTATGTTGAGGCCTTTTGGTGAAAGGGTATCTGTGAGAAAAATTGACTGAGTTTCACGTTTGGATACATTTCTCATAATGTTGAATCCTCTCCATGATGGCTTAAGACACTCTATACCCCAAAATTTAAGGCCAGAGGGGTCCTGATTATGTTTCAGTTTAAAATGTAAAGAAAGATTGTAATCTTTAAAACAATCTTTATGTTATGAATATGTTCGGCTATTCTCACCTTCAAAGCTCTTTTAGTGCGGCCTATATATAGGAGCCACATGGGCATTCTAAGGTATACACCACATGCATAGTGTTACAGGTGATGAATTGCCTAAAATCAAAACGTTTATTGTTAGAGATTGATTTAAAGCTATCTAGGCCTCTAATTGGTCTATTCACCTCCCCGCAAGCCTTACATCTCCTACATGCGTAGAAACCATCCTTATCCCAAAAGGATGGGGGTCTACTGGGAGGATCAAGTACTTTTTTGACTACATGATCACCATAACTGGAAGCTTTTCGATATATGAACTTGGGAGCTTGTGGAAGTACATTATGAAGTTTTTTTATCCAAGAGCAGTATGTGCCAATGTTTTTTAAAGATAGACTCCACCTCTCTGAATTGTGAATGGAAGCCAGAGATAAATCCCCAATCATAATTAAAAATTTTGTGTGTCAAGAATTTTTTCTTGTAGACAATTTTCCCTGGGCATCACTCTGACCTCTTCCACAATATTATCTAGAAATTGTGGATTATAGTCCTTAGCTTTGAACCTCTCAGTAAGCACTTTTGATTGTGAACTAAAATCGTCCAGGAAGCAGCTAAGTGCGGCAGTCCTCTTTGACGCTGATGTCTCCCTGTAACTGTGGCAACGCTACGGTTTGCATTTTATGCTTTATGAATTGTTTTATCTTGTACGTATAACCTGTAGAGGGGGTGTTTCTGGCTTCGATAAAGCAAATTAAACAGGATTACGTTATATGACCTTTTATCTTCTCACATGATCCTGGTGTATTGGAGCTGCACACCTAATAGGAATACTAGCAGTCAGTGGATACTCCCAAGAAGTGGCAACATAAAGATATATTTGGAGGCTTGCTTTTACCAGCTTTCTGGTGAGTTTAACCCCAAAGGGGCTAGTTTCTTCACACGTGTTGACAAGCCTTGGTGTTTGGTGCATGGATTTATGAACTCTTATCACCTATAAGAATATTTGCTCACCTGAAACCACTTCAAGGGACTTTTTTCTTGTGTGAGGAATTGTACATAAAGCGTGTCATAGGCATATAGATTGACATGAGTGCTGCTATGGTGGTTTAAAGTCGCATGATATTCAACTACTTTTTACAGCTATTTGTTTTATATATGTAATGCTGACCTATACACACACACTATCTGTAATGATGACCTATACACACACATTCTGTAATGTGACCTATATACCCCATCTGTAATGCAACCTATGTACCCTGATCTGTGAGGCTGAGCTATATAACCTGATCTGTGAGGCTGAGCTGTATACTCTGTCCTGTGATGCTAAGCTGTATATGCTGTCCTGTGATGCTGAGCTGTATACTCTGTCCTGTGTTGCTGGGGCTGTATACTCTGTCCTGTGATGCTGAGCTGTATACTCCTGACACTATGGGTGGAAGCAAGTGAAATACAGGGGATGGAGTAGGTGAATTATATAAGGGGTGTGGCTTATCATAAGTGGGAGGGGTCAAAAGGAAGGGCGGGGGCTGGCCCCCCATCCTAAAATTTTACCAGCTACCACTGGAGCCCACAGAAATACCCCGTACATTAGGATCAGCCCCGCCCCCTTGTAATGTATGCTGGGATGGGGGACGGGGCCACCAGGTGATGTAGCCAGGTGGCCCCACCCCTTATCTATATAAGATATGTCAGATGGTGGAGCCTGCAGTAGGCAGCCAACCTTCACCAACGGCAGGAGTGTCTTTTTTTCCAACATGATTGATGGTGGATTTACATCAAAGGACACTATTTTTTTAAGTAAAAGATTTGTCAAATACTGTGTGTGTTTTTATTACCTTGTGACACTTTTTTGGAAAATGGGTAGGGGTATGATGTACCCGATACTGATGATGTACCCAAAGCACCCACCCCCCCATGTTGAGGGCATGTGGCCTGGTATGGTTCAGGGGGGGAGGCGCTCGCTCCCGCCCTTTCCTGACCTGCCAGGCTGAATGCTCGGATAAGGGTTTGTTATGGATTTAGGGGGGACCCTGTGCCATTTTTAAAAAAATGTTGGCGTGAGGTTCCCCTCAAAATCAATATCAGACCAGAAGGGCCTGGCATGGATCCCACACATTTTTTTTTCATACTTTTTAATTGTCGGCTTTTTTTTTTACAATCAAATGTCAGCGGGGAAACCTGCTGACAGCTTATGAGTCATTGGCTGTTAGGGAGGTGGCGGCTGGCTTCCCGGCCCACTCCCTAGCAACCAGCTCAATGAAAACAAATTACTACTTAACTTATGTGGTAATTATTGCTAAATCAATTAAATACCGCATTTGGTATTTAACTACAAATTCCTAATGAATTGAACACTTGCACAATTGTTACCGCATGTGGTATTTTACTGCATATTATTAGTTATTTAACTCTTAGTGAATTGACCCGTTAGTCCCACAAGTAAACCTTAACACATGGTAAATAAACTTGACTTCCTAAAAAAAATTACTGCTACCTCTAATCAATCAAATGGTCAATTGAATAATGAATCATCAGTCAATCTTTTAAGCTAAATTGAATTAAGTCAAATGAACTTTTCAGGCAGTCCCAATTACAATAATTGCTGAACACAATCTACCTTAAAAACAAACTGAAACTGTAAAGCATCACTGGAAGGTCATGGTGAATTTTTCAATCATTTTGAATAAGTCAGTGTGCATAAAACTTTTTGGCATTTCTCCTGTTCAAGAATGTGAGTAACATATGTTTCTCATTGACGGCCCCTTCATTACTGTAAGTATTGTCTTTATGCTTGCAGAGAAAAATTTGCTTTGTGCATAAACACTGTTAAATTTTGTTTCTTTTCATGTGTAGCAAATGTTAAAATGTGATAACAATGGAATAACAGGAGAGTTTGTACACACTTATTAGCATTTTAAATTATTGTAGAATTGTTTTTTTTTTATTGGGAAATATTGCCAAAAAACTGTCAGTTAACATTATAATAGTTCCTCTTAACTATAAAAGAATTAAAAACTGTAAATGTTTACCCAATTTTTTTAAAAATGTGCAATTAATTCATTAAAACAATATTATTTATTAATTATTAAAATCAATATAAATGGGGGAATTCATCTATATGAGATGAATTTCTTTCTAGCAGTCGATGTCCCAGTGAAAAGATGCATCACAACATTTTTTTTTACTGAAGAACAGATTGTCAGGCCAGGAGTTTATGTAAACTAGTCCAAATAAAATATGGTGAATACAGTCTCAATAACAACCAATCCTATCTGCTGACATGCTACAAAATATCCAATCCACCAATACAAAAACCTTCTAGTGAGAATCCCATCACCAAATAAGTGAATTGCACCTTCACTAGAAGCGAAACCCCATAAAAAGAGGTATTATTCGCCTAGTGATAAAGGACCAAGTAGTGGAATCTCCCCTGAAGGCAAGTGTCCGCAATATACAACTCCTGTGTTTGGGAACCTGCTGCTCTGTGGGATCTGGACACTGCAACTCTGACATCTTTAATGGTCTAGATCAACACATTAAAGGGAATAAACCCCCCACCAATATAACAAGCAAAAAAAAAAAGAGGTTACTTTATCATAGTGTATTACATTTATTATAATAAATAAGTAAAATGCAACAAAAGTTGGCTTTGTTCAATTTCAAAAATACCACCAACCACATTATAAGACAGCAGTGAATTCAGCTCTTACCCTACGTGTTTCATCCAAAAGGACATCATCAGAGGCTACATGCACGGATCACTCAATTCTTGAAAAAAAATACGATGGCACATGTTAGGCTAGGCCAGGCTTCTCCTGGGGGTCGGCATGTACATTCAATATTATTATTATTCATATTTAACGTAATTCCTCCCCATCCCAACAGATTCTCCTTTCAAAATATTATTTAATCATGAAGAGTAATGACAACTATTAGTAGGGATTAAACTATTTCTGTGATTTAAAATAAATAAACAAGTAAGGTGAGATCCAAAACAACTAACCTATTGCTATAAGTAAATGACAGTTTGATATTTTTGCCTTTGTCATTCAGAATGTCAATAAAGTCCTGCAAAGAACTCAAGTCTTCACCCCAAACAAAGAATATATCATCAATATATCTTTTAAAGAACAGCAGGTGAGGCTAAACATAATTATATACGATTACTCATTTAAATGTAAATATGCTTGGGTCACACAAAGAGCTACACTTTCTATCTATACAAAAACGTTAAAAAGGTTTCTATGGAAAAGACAATACAAGATACTATCATCAGCTTCATAGATTACAATGGCAATAAATGTTCTCTCCAGCACAAGACACAACTGAGCATGTGCAGGTTGGCTACCCTGCCTGTGTTAGCTGGCCTTTCCCAGACAGTGCAGGAGGGGGAGGATCTATGCATACAGGATAAAACACCATTTTTACACAATGCAGAGGATTAACCCCTTAAGTTCCACAGTGAGTATAACAAGCATGCTATGCAGCATATACAGACTGATTTTACTGTTGTGGGTTTAGTAACACTTTAAAGGGGTATATAGGAGTCTAATCTGCATTGTACAGCATGTACCATACCTAATCAGCAGTTTTCTGAAAAGATTGTATGAGGAGAAGAAGAAAGAAGTTTCAAATGTACATCTAGGCTGAACAAGACTCAACCTAAGAATTAACAGAAGCGTTTCCAATGAAAGAAGAAAAATTTTAACTGGTGTTATACATAGGGGTAAAAGCAAAGTAAAAGTGTATGTGTTAGAAATACTTTTCCTCTCCTCGTGTCTATAGCATAGAGGGAGTTTTTCTTTAGTCCTAGCACAGTTCCTGATACTGTTTGAAATAAGATAGCAGAGGCATGGGACATAAGACTAAACTGCATTTCTAGCAGGAATAAAATAATTTTAATAGATTAAATAGATGGAAATGGAGCAAATATGTGAAGTTCATTGTTAGGATATACATACAATTCAGAAATATGGCATTAATGGGCATACATACACTTTAAGTTGCCTTGTTTATGTATATTTAAAATAACCCCAAAGTATGTGATTTTATTTTACTCCACATTTACTGTATGTGCAACACCCATAAAGCATCCCCTAGTTCTGAAGGGCATCAATCCAAGTTTGCAGCCTATTTTCTTAGTGTGCCAAAAGGGAGAATCCTGGGGGAAATTAGAGCAAGCCTCTTCATTCCTCCCTATACAATAAATATGGTTCTGTGGAGCAAACTGATGCGTTTACTAACTCATGCTACATTCAAAGAACATTACATTCACAAATTGATTTGGTCACATATAAAATGAAACAGGAAGGTAAGAATTATGATATTCTGTGTAAGCAATACAGGAAACTTTCACATATTATCAAGCCTTGAAATTTTAGCTTTGTTATTTGGTAAAGAAATCCAATTAGGGAATCGCCTAATTCACATTCCAATTTAAATTTGCACCTGGAAACAATTAAAAGCATCAATGTAACTGCTACAAAGTTATACCAGATGACCTGATATGCCAAAATCATCAGATCTGTTTGATTGTGTGATAAGGGACACATTATACCTTTACACAGCCTGCTTCTATTTAGATTGCAATCAGACTGTTGAAATAAAATTGCAAGAGGCTAAACTATAATTTTTCTTGTGTGAAATATTTCTTTTGGAATGTGCAAAAATAAGAATTGTACATGTAGGAATTATTTTAGAAAAGTATTCGACAAAAAAACATTAATTTAAAAATGGAGATGTTTCTAAGCGTTGATAACATTCTAATACAGTTTCAAATGCAACAAAATTTATCAATGTTACAAAAATTATGCACATCATTTTACTTATGCTATAAAACTGAATCTGTAGATTATCTGTCTTTTTATTGATGCTAAATAAAATTTTATCTTCGTATTTTGTGTTTGGAGATATTGTATATACTCGAGTATGAGTCGAGATTTTCAGCCCTTTTTTTTAGGCTGAAAGTGGCCCCCTCAACTTATACTCGAGTCACCGCCGTCTGCCTACATGATCAGTGTGTCATGCAGGCAGACGGCGGCCAGCGTGTGATACATTACATTTGGCGGCCATTCCACTATTCAAAAGCTGCACCTCCTCCTCGTCTGTGATAGGCAGAACACTCAATTTCCCAGCAGTCAGTGTACAGCCTATCACGGACATTCTCTCATCCTCGTCCATGGTATGGGGATGAGAGAATGTCCGTGATAGGCTGACTGCTGGGAAATGGAGTGTTCTGCCGTAATAATAAGGTTCCATTACGTAGAAGAGAAAGTTAAAATAATGGGAAAACTGCGGCAGCAGCCAGGGTTAAGTTTTGAAGGAGTAGAACTACAAGTCTACTCAGACCTGTCGGCAGATACTCTCTTGAGAAGGAGACTGTTGAAACCATTGACTGGGCTACTGAAAACATCAGAGATATCTTATCAATGGGGGTTTCCAGCTTGCTTAATTGGGAAGAAAAATGGGTGAACAGCGGTATTGAGATTCCCAGAAGATCTGGAAGATTTCTGTAGTAGGCTGGGTGTTGCCCCCCCACCTCTCCCAGGTTGGGGGGAGAGGGAGGGAGGTGCACCCGCAAGAACAGTAGGGGGTTGGAGAAGGGTGGACTCTTAATAAACAATGCAGAATCCATGTAGCATTAAGACCAGGGGATATGGGAATCCTCCAGCGCGAACTGAGTGTGATGGGGAGGTGGGGGGGGAGCGGGGTGGGCCTGGGGGCACAGGTGTCGTGAGCCCATCTGGAAATATGGGAGTAGGGTGGCATCAAGTCAATGAACTCCACCCGACCCATACATCAAACCAAGGGGTCTGTTCAGCCGCTTTAGGCGACCTGTTCCAGACTGGGGGGGCTGGGGAGTGGGGGGATTTTCCTTTTCCCCCCTTTTTTTTTTTTTCCTCTCTCTTTCCCTCTCTGGGGTTTGCGCCATGGGGTCAGCCGGATGCTCTTACTCGAGATGAAACATGAGAGTAGTAGATTTTGTTACGTATGATGTAAAGGGACTGAACACAGCAAAAAAAAGGTATAAAATTAATCAGGAATTGCAGTTACTGGGAGCAAATGTGGTGTTCCTGCAGGAAACCTATATTACGCACTCAGGAGGGGGATTGGCATCACATCAATTTCCAAAGTGGTATTATGGGGATGCAGGATCAACACATTCAAGGGCTATTGGGTTTGATAAGACAATGATATTTGTAGAAGACAAGCGCCTGGCTGACCCAGGGGGCAGATTTCTTTTCATAAAGGGGAAACTCTTCGATACATGGATCACAGTCGCGAACATTTACTCTCCTAATAGGAATCCTGAGAAATTCTTAAGAAAAGTTTTGATGAAGCTGGAGACCTTTAAAAAAGGTAAACTCATATTGGCAGGGGATTTGAATTGGAGCATAGACCCCGGGATAGACACCTCAAGGGGCATAATAAATCCTAGTACAAAAGGCGAGACACTAAAAAAAATGTTAACGCATCTACAGTTAATGGATACGTGGAGAATATGCCACCCTAAGGAATGAGATTACACCTTTTACTCTTTTGCACATAGATCATTTTCGAGAATAGATTATATATTAATAGAACATCAGCTGGTCCCCCACTTGAAAGCAGCAGAAATGAAAGCAATCACCCTGTCAGATCACGCGCTGGTGAAAATCCAGGTAGAGATCGCTGGCGCGGTACAGACAAGGATGAATTGGAAATTGAACGACTCTATTATCCAAGACCCGGACTTAGCAGAGAAAATAGAACAGGAATTGAAGAGCTACTTTGAGATAAATGACACAGAGGATATATCTAGGGCCACACTCTGGGAAGCGCATAAGAGCTATATAAGAGGAATCTTGATTGCCATTGGAGCAGGGAAAAAAAATGAAAGGGGAGAAAAGATGACACGCATATACAGGGAGATCCAGGAATTAGAACAGAGTACAAGACCCAGGGGGATCCCAGAAAAGCAAGAGCTAATAGGGAAAAGAAGAGAATTGGAAGAGCATTTTGATAAGGAAAGGAGGAGTGCTTTCTACACGATCAACAGAGATATGTACCAGGAGGGTAATAAATCAGGAAAGTGGATGGCAAGAAGGGTTAAAGAAAAAAAGGATAGGACTTTTATATCTAAAATAAGAAATGAGGAGGGGAACTTAGAATTCTCCTCCCCTAAGATTGCCAAAATATTTCATTCTTGTTATAGTGCCCTATATAAAGTAGGAAGGAAAGAGGAGATGAGTGAAAATAAGAAGGAAAGGATTAGGGAGTACCTTCGGGGACTAGACCTTCCCAGAGCTGAAAGGGAGAAGGTGGAGTTCCTTGAGACTCCTATAACACAGGATGAAGTAGAAAAAGCAATAAGAAATACTGCCTTGGGAAAGAGCCTGGGCCCCGATGGATACTCCATAGCATACTATAAAATTTTGGTACCCAATCTGTGCAACTATCTAAATGCCCTAGGTGAGAGTGAAGAGACTCGGGAGGAGTCCCTTTTAGCTTATATCACCCTAATCTTGAAAGAAGGTAAGGATCCAACATCCCCGGGAAGCTATAGGCCAATGTCGTTATTAAACGTAGATACAAAAATCTTCGCCAAAATACTCGCAGATAGGTTGAAAGACGGGTTGAAGCAGTGAATACATAATGATCAGACGGGATTTGTACCTGGAAGGGAGGGGAGGGATAATTCCCTGAAAACAATTTTCTTAATGGAGGAAGCATCTAGGAGCAATATACCAGCGGCCCTATTGTCAATCGATGCCAAAAAGGCTTTCGATAGAGTGGACTGGGGATTCATGGTTGAAACCCTGAGGCATTTAGGGATCGGGGAGAGGATGATGAAATGGATTTTGTCGTTATATAGACACCCGAAGGCCAGAGTTATGCCCCGTACACACGGTCGGATTTTCCGACGGAAAATGTGTGATAGGACCTTGTTGTCGGAAATTCCAACCATGTGTAGGCTCCATCACACATTTTCCATCGGATTTTCCGACACACAAAGTTTGAGAGCAGGATATAAAATTTTCAGACAACAAAATCCGTTGTCGGAAATTCCGATCGTGTGTACACAAATCCGACGGACAAAGTGCCACGCATGCTCAGAATAAATAAAGAGATGAAAGCTATTGGCCACTGCCCCGTTTATAGTCCCGACGTACGTGTTTTACATCACCGCGTTTAGAATGATTGGATTTTCCGACAACTTTGTGTGACCGTGTGTATGCAAGACAAGTTTGAGCCAACATCCGTCAGAAAAAAATCCTAGGATTTTGTTGTCGGAATGTCCGAACAAAGTCCGACCATGTGTACGGGGAATTAGAGCAAATGGAACCCTGTCTTCTCCCCTTGAGTTATTTAACGGGACAAGACAGGGTTGTCCCCTCTCCCTGATCCTGTTTGTTTTAACCTTGGAGCCACTCTTAGCGGCGTTCAGCAAAAATGTAGATATTAAGGGAATAAGGGTGGGAGGAGGGGAGTATAAAGTAGCGGCATTCGCCGATGATTTATTGTGTTACATTACCTCCCCTAGGATAACAATCCCCATGGTGCTCAAGGAGTTAGAGCACTATGGAAGATTTGCAAACTTTAAAATAAATATGAGTAAATCAGAGCTCTTAAACATATCAATCCCTAGGAGGGAGCAGAAAGCAATTCAATCGGGACTTTCCTTTGCATGGTGTGAGAGGGAATTAGGGTACTTGGGTATAAAATTAACATCAACACCGGGGGATTTGTTTGCTGCTAACTACATTCCCTTACTTAATAAAATTAAGGATTTATATGGCAGGATGAGGTATAGAGCTTTGTCATGGATTGGCAGGATAAATGCGGTAAAAATGTTTGTCCTGTCCATACTAATCTATACCTTTCAAATGATCCCAATAGCTCTCCCTTCCATGTTTTTTGATAAATTACAGTCTATAACTCTTAGGTTTATTTGGGCACGAAGGCATCCAAGGATAGCATACGACACTTTGGTGAAGGAAAAAAAACAGGGAGGGGTGGGAGCACCAGAATTTAAAAAATATTATCAAGCTATTGTTATTTCAAGGATCACTGATTGGTTACATAGCAAAAAGGAGAAAAGTTGGGTGAATATAGAAATTGCACAGAGTGGGGCCGATATAGAAAAATTGATATGGATTCCTCCACAATTTCGGGAGCTGGGAAATAGAGCCAATTTTTTGACTAGGAACACATTTAAAATATGGGATGGGGTAATTAAGAGATTTCACTGGGAATATAACTCGCCACTGATATCATTATTGAATACTAATTATTTTTTACCAGAGAAGGAGGAGTATTTATATTTCACGAGGTGGGCAAAAAAAGATGCGCTACAATTACAGGATGTGATGAGGGGAAACAGACTGTGCACTTACACAGAGATAACACGAGTATGGGGGAATAAACCACTGGACAAATGGAGGTATGCCCAGATACAGCACTTTGAACAATCATTACCACAACCATTGAGATGAAGAGACCAATTAAGAGCTATAGAAAAATTATTAAGCACCCCCACTAGTGTGAAAGGTAGTATATCCAAAGTGTATAGAGTACTAAGGGAGGAAGTGAGTAAAGGACACCCTGCCTTTCTGAAGAAGTGGGAAAGAGAAATAGGAAACCTAAAAGATGAGGAACATAGAAGTAAGATCTTAAAAATGGTATATCTAACGGCAAGAGACTCCCGGACGTATGAAATGGCCTACAAGGTGATAACGAGGTGGCACAGGATGCCCCAGCAGGTACACGAGTATGACGCTGAGACCCCCCCAACCTGCTGGAGGGGGTGTGGGGCGACCGGATCTTTTGCGCATTTTTGGTGGGATTGCCCCAAAATACAGGTGTATTGGGAGGAAATTCTGGGAGAAAACCGGCAAATAACGGTTGAGCAGGTTGATAAGAACCCATGGACGTGTTTGTTCCATGACACGGAGAAAAAGATACCCCAATATGGCAAGTCGGTGGTCCCACACCTCCTAAACGCGGCGAAAGCATTAATTCCGTGCTGCTGGAAGGGGTCGGAAGCCCCAAGGTTAAGGGAGTGGATAACAAGGGTGGAATGGGTAAGGGGAATGGAAGAATCAATCCACCTGACGGAGGGCCTATGGGAAAAATACCTCAGGACCTGGGCGAAATGGCTTAAGTTTAGGAACCCGGAGAGATACATGATAATTATGGATTCCTGAGGGCTGAGGGAGAGAGAAGGGGATGGGAGGGGGATGGGAGGGGGATGGGAGGAGGGTGGGAGGGGCTGGGCTCCTTTTTTTTTATCCCTTTTGGGGGGGGTTAGGGGGAGAAAATAAATATATTCTCATTCTTTTGGTATATAAAAAGGAAAGAAAAAGGAAAAAAAAAAAAGAAAAAAAAAGTAAAAAATTTTGTTGAAAGTCATATTAATAAAGAAAAATGGAAAAGTAATAA
Organism: Aquarana catesbeiana; assembly: GCF_042186555.1. Classification (NCBI taxonomy): domain Eukaryota; kingdom Metazoa; phylum Chordata; class Amphibia; order Anura; family Ranidae; genus Aquarana; species Aquarana catesbeiana. The sequence continues at coordinate 375,201,050 of NC_133327.1, forward strand.
TAACATTTTTTATGCCACAGTGATGCGAAAACGAGAGATATGAATGATGCGAAAACGACACATACTAATGACTTGAGTTAAATCTCTCTAAAGTGTAGCTGAAGTGGAAAAAAAAAAGTAATGGGGTAAAAGGAACCAAGCCCCCCAAGTGAGGTGCAAAGGAAAAAATTGTGAAGTAGTAAACAATAAATTCTATCAATGTGATACCTACAACTCCGGTATAAACAGTTTGGTCCAAAAAGTAAACAATGTCCGCAGGAAAGTAGTCCCAGAGGGTAGCTCTTAGGGTAAAGTGGAGTACCAGTACTCCAGTGTAAGTGGGGATAACCACCAAAGTCACGTTACAGTAAGTTGAGGGAGGCGCCAGCAGAAGAGTAGTGTGTTATGCTCGCCAGCTGGTAGCACGTCACCTCGTGTGTCCGCCGGTGTTTTTATCAACACGTCGGCGCAGCAACATCACAAGTAATGATGTAGTGTGCACAACATGGAAGGGCGTGACGTCGATCAGCAACGGGACGTCCGCCCCCACCCCTACATCAACGAAGAGAGGAGGAGAAACGGAGGACTCCCAGAGCGGATCGCACCTCCCGGAGTCAACAAAAAACACCCGCCAGACCAGACAGACCAGCAGCCCCACCAGTAGCTATCCAAATACCGTATGCAAGAAAGGGGAAAGAAAAAAGTGTGGTAGGAATCCGAGAAGATTATAAATGGACCTCATCTAATAACCTGTGTCACCTATCTGAAAAATAACCTGAACATAGAAATTAACATGATAAAAATTGAAAAGCACCTAAATTGGTGCAAACATTGGACAATACCAAATAGTAACATATATTATAGGTGGGTGCATGCTTCCATCCCCGATATGACATTGAAAAAGAAAAAAGGAAGTCCCAAACCTTGCTCTTTTATATTAACAATGAGACTATGTAATTGAAGCTTGACAGAAAAAGAGCCCGCCGCTCTACTGGGAAAAAGGCTGTCAAATAATTTCGTAATCAACAGAATTGGGTAGGCATTCTTAATCATGATGCGACTGAGACCCCTACAAGGTCTCAGCTCACCACTCTTCTTTTCCACAAAGAAAAAGCCAGCACCAGCAGCAGACAAGGATTTGCGGATGAACCCTCAAGAAAGTGCGTCAGCAACATAGTCCTCCAAAGCTTTAGCCTGCAAGACAGACAAAGGGTAATCCCGGCCACGGGGAGGCATAGCACCAGGTTGAAGGTCAATTGCTCAATAATACGACCGGGGTGAAGACAAACTACCAACTTGACCCTTGTCAAAGAAATCGCTAAATTTGCGGTACTCCTCTGGCAAGGAGGAGAGGGAAGAGGTGCACTTAGCCACTTTCCGAAAACATGTCTTACTGCATTGTGGTGACCAGGAAAGAACCTCAGCACAAAGCCATTTAAAAGAAGGGTTGTGCCTCTGTAACCAAGGATAACTAATAATCACTGAATAATGAGGAGAGAAAATGACTTTAAACTGGATTATCTCATGGTAAACAGCCCCTATGGCCATGGTTAACAGAGCAGTCTCATGAGTCACATTGGCAGTAGGGATGAGCCGAACACCCCCCGGTTCGGTTCGCACCAGAACCTGCGAACGGACCAAAAATTTGCACGAACGTTAGAACCCCATTGACGTCTATGGGACTTGAACGTTCAAAATCAAAAGTGCTCATTTTAAAGGCTAATTTGCATGGTATTGTCCTAAAAAGGATTTGGGGACCCGGGTCCTACCCCAGGGGACATGTATCAATGCAAAAAAAACTTTTAAAAACGGCTGTTTTTTCGGGAGCAGTGATTTTAATGATGGTTAAAGTAAAAAAAAAAAAGTGAAATATTCCTTTAAATATCGTACCTGGGGGGTGTCTATAGTATGCCTGTAAAGTGGCGCGTGTTTCCCTGCACCAAATGTCATTTTTAAAGGAAAAAATCTCATTTAAAACTGCTTGCGGGTTTAATGTAATGTCGGGTCCTGGCAATATGGATGAAAATCAGTGAGACAAAACGGCATGGGTACCCCCCAGACCATTACCAGGCCCTTTGGGTCTTGTATGGATATTAAGGGGAACCCCGCACCTAAATTAAAATAAGGAAAGGTGTGGGGGCCACAAGGCTCTATATACTCTGAACAGCAGTATAAAGGCGGTGCAAACAAGACAGTGACTGTAGGTTTGTTGTTAAGTAGAATCTGTTTGTCATTTTGAACGGGTACATTTTTAACGTGTTTAGCTCCAGCCAAAAAATCTTTTTTAAGCTTTTTGGAAAACATAGGGAAGGGTTATCACCCCTGTGACATTTGTTTTGCTGTCTTTCCTCCTCTTTAGAAGATTTCACCTCACTTTTTGTCCCAATGACAAATGTTTTTTGAAAATTTGGGTTTTTTTGTGGAACAAGGATTGGAAAGCATCAGTGGAAAGGAGAAATGTTTTTCCCATATTAACTCTTACAGGAGAGAATTTCCCTTCCTAGGGGTAGATTTCATCTCACTTCCCGTTGTCTCCTTCCGTTTGCAAGTAGGAGTCGTTTGTAAGTTAGATGTTTGAAAGTAGGGGCCTGCCCTATATACTCAGCATAAATTTGGCCCTTAGGTGTTGTTGTGGCCACAACAACGTAAGCCCTCACAGGGCCCTGCTGTGAAATATTAGATCAAGAATTGTAATTACATGCCCCTGTTGAACAGGGGCAGAAAAACTGGGCCTTTGGTGGTGGTGGTGGTGGTGCTGGTGCCACAACACTGTAAGTCCTCACTCGCTCTTGGTGGGTGCAGAAATGGGCCCTGCTGTGAAATATTAGATCAAGAATTGTAATTACATGCCCCTGTTGAACAGGGGCAGAAAAAGTGGGCCTTTGGTGGTGGTGGTGCTGGTGCCACAACACTGCAACCCCTCACAGACACTCTAGTTGGAACGCAGGAACGAGCCCTGCTGCAAAGTATTGCATCAAAAATTGTAATTACACGCCCCTGTTAAACAGGGGCAGAAAAATTGGGCTGGTGCTACAACACTGCAACCCCTCACAAACACTCTAGTTGGAACGCAGGAACGAGCCCTGCTGCAAAGTATTGCATCAAGTATTGCATCAAAAATTGTAATTACACGCCCCTGTTAAACAGGGGCAGAAAAATTGGGCCTTAGGCACTGGTGTTGGTGCTACAACACTGCAACCCCTCACAGACACTCTAGTTGGAACGCAGGAACGAGCCCTGCTGCAAAGTATTGCATCAAAAATTGTAATTACACGCCCCTGTTAAACAGGGGCAGAAAAATTGGGCCTTAGGTACTGGTGCTGGTGCTACAACACTGCAGCCCCTCACAGACACTCTAGTTGGAATGCAGGAACGAGCCCTACTGCAAAGTATTGCATCAAAAATTGTAATTCCACGCCCCTGTTAAACAGGGGCAGAAAAATTGGGCCTTAGGCACTGGTGCTGGTGCCACAACACTGCAACCCCTCACAGACACTCTAGTTGGAATGCAGGAACGAGCCCTGCTGCAAAGTATTGCATCAAAAATTGTAATCACACGCCCCTGTTAAACAGGGGCAGAAAAATTGTGCCTTAGGCATTGGTGGTGGCGCCCAGAACCAAAAATGTTCTTTCAAGCTATCAGCGTGATGATTGAGGAGGAAGAGGATAATTACTCAGGGATAGTCACTCAGCATCAGCATAGGCAGTCTTTGAAGGGATCTGAGATTTTAAAAAAATTATTCGGTTACATCAGCATCAGGTGCTTGGTAGCTGGTGGTGATCCAAGACTGATTCATTTTTATGAAGGTCAGTCGATCGACCGAGTCGGTGGACAGACGCACCCTGTGATCGGTTACAAAGCCTCCAGCAGCACTGAATGTGCGTTCCGAAAGAACGCTGGATGCAGGACAGGCCAGTAGCTCAATTGCATACTGTGCAAGCTCTGGCCAGTGATCCATCCTCAAGACCCAGTAACCCAGAGGATTTTCGGTGGGAAAGGTGTCCAAGTCTGATCTTGCCCCTAGGTATTCCTGCACCATGTAAAACAGACGCTGGCGATGGTTGCTGGAACCGATCATACCTTGGGGCTGCGGACCAAAAAATTGTCTGAACGCATCGGTCAGACGGCCACCTTCTCCACCGCTCCTTCTTTGACTGACCGAAGCCTCAGCAACACGTTGTCCAGAAACAGGAGTTTGTAACCTCCCAGTCTCTGGGAATGCGTTGCACAGACCTTTCTGCAAGGCCTCCCGAAGATGTTTCATCCTCTGCTCCCTCTGCGATGGCAAGATAAGGTCCGCAACCTTACCCTTGTAACGTGGATCAAGGAGGGTTGTCAGCCAGTATTGGTCCTTCTCCTTGATACCACGAATACGAGGATCCTTACGCAGGCTTTGCAGGATCAGGGAGGCCATGCAGGGTAGGTTTGCTGAGGCATTCGGTCCGGAGTCCTCTGGGTCACTAAGGACGACATGGTCCGCAGCCACCTCCTCCCAGCCACGTACAAGTCCATGTGTTTCTTGGGACTGATCCCTTAAAGACTGCTGCTGATGCTGAGTGCCAGGCTCCACCTCCATACTGACACAATCTTCCTCCTCCTCCTCCTCCTCCTCATCCTCTTCCTGTGTGATCGGCGGGCATGCAGAAACACTGTCTGGATAAAGGGGGCCTTGAGAGCTAAGGAAGTCCTCCTCTTCCTGCCTCTGTTCTGCCTCAAGTGCCCTGTCCATTATTCCACGCAGCGTGTGCTCCAACAGGTGGACAAGGGGGACAGTGTCACTGATGTATGCACTGTCACTGCTCACCATCCTCGTGGCCTCCTCAAATGGTGACAGGACAGTGCATGCATCCCTGATCATGGCCCACTTGCGTGGGGAAAAAAAACAAGCTCCCCTGACCCTGTCCTGGTGCCATAGTCGCACAGGTACTCATTGATGGCCCTCTTCTGCGTGTGCAGCCGCTGCAGCATGGCCAACGTTGAGTTCCACCTGGTGGGCATGTCACAGATTAGGTGGTTCTTGGGCAGGTTAAACTCCTTTTGGAGGTCCGTCAGCCGAGCACTGGCATTATATGACTGGCGGAAATGCACACAGACTGTCCTGGCCTGCCTCAGGACATCCTGTAAGCCCGGGTACCTGCCCAAGAACCGCTGCACCACCAAGTTAAGGACGTGAGCCAAACAGGGCACATGGGTCATTTGTCCCTGTCGGAGGGCAGAGAGGAGGTTGGTGCCATTGTCGCAAACCACCATTCCTGCCTTAAGTTGGCGTGGCGTCAACCACCTCTGAACCTGCCCCTGCAGAGCTGACAGAACCTCTGCCCCAGTGTGGCTTCTGTCCCCCAAGCACACCAGCTCAAGCACCGCATGGCATCTTTTGGCCTGCGTACTTGCGTAGCCCCTTGAATGGCTACGGAGCACCGCTGGTTCCGAGGTCAAAGCACAGGAAGAGGCCATGGAGGAAGAAGAAGAGGAGGGGGTGGAGGAGAGAGGTGTGTCACAATCATTAGCATTTTGGAGCCGTGGTGGCGGAACAACCTCCAACACTACTGCACCTTGTCCTGCATCCTTCCCAGCTGCCAGCAGAGTCACCCAATGCGCCGTGAAACTTAAGTAACGTCCCTGTCCATGCCTGCTGGACCATGAGTCAGCGGTAATATGCACCTTACCGCTGACCGCCCTGTCCAGCGAGGTATGGACATTGCCTTCCACATGCCGGTAGAGAGCCGGAATCGCCTTCCGTGAGAAAAAGTGGCGTTTAGGTACCTGCCACTGAGGTACCGCACATTCCACAAACTCACGGAAGGGGGCAGAGTCTACCAACTGAAAAGGCAGCAGTTGAAGTGCTAGCAATTTTGCCAAGCTAGCATTCAACCGCTGCGCATGTGGATGGCTGGGAGCAAACTTCTTTCGGTGGTGCAGCAGCTGGGGCAGGGAAATTTGCCTGGTACAATCTGACGTCGGTGTACCAAAAGCAGATTGCCCACAAGTACTTGGCTGTGACACACCTAATTCTACACCTTCATTCCTCTCAGTGCAGGTCTCAGAGAGGACTGAAGGTAAAGTGGGGTTGGAGATCTCAGCTGATGAGGAGCAAGGAGAGGTCCTCTTTGTTCTTTGGTGTGGGTCTTTTAGATATGCTTGCCAACGAACTGCATGGCAGGTCAACATATGTCTGGTCAAGCATGTGGTACCCAAGCGGGAGATGTTTTGGCCACGCGAGATACGCTTGAGACATATGTTGCAAATAGCAGCGGTGCGATCTGATGCACTCGTCTCAAAAAAGGCCCACACCAAAGAACTTTTTGATTAACGCGCAGAGACTGCAGCGCCCTGCACATGTGGAGCTTTGGGGTGTGATGCAGTCAATGTGCTGCCCTTAGGCTGGCCCCTGGAGGGCATCCTGCCTCGTTGGTGATGTGCCGCCTCCTCCTCCTCTCTCCTATCAGGCACCCACATTGAGTCAGTGACCTCATCATCCCCTCCCTCCTCATCACTGGAGCAAACCTGGCAGTATGCTGCAGCAGGGAGAGCATGACTTCCAGATTTCTGTCCTTCTTGGGCACCCCCTCTGTCTGCGCTCATGTTACTGCCTTCATCGAGCTCAGTATCATCATCAGATCCTTCCAAATGCTGGGCATCCTCCTGGAGCATGTGCCCAATACTGTGGTCAAACAGTTCGAGGGACTCCTCAGGAGGACATGGTGGGGCTAGGGAAGGAGTCACTGATGACATTGAGCCGAGGGAAGAGGCCGCTGCTTTGCCAGACAAAGTACCCTGGGCATGGGTGAGAGAGGATGAGGAGGATGAGGACGGCTTGGTCATCCACTCGACCAAGTCTTCCGCATGTTGTGGCTCAACACGGCCAGCTGCTGAAAAAAAGCCCAAGCGTGTCCCACGGCCACATGCTGATGAGGATGCACCGTCTCCATGACCAGCACTAGACACAGAGCCTGCTTGCCCTCTCTTATTGGCTTGTGACTGTCTGCCTCTCCTTCTTGGCCTTCCAGACATACTAATGGCCTGTAGCTGCACTAAGCTGGGATATGTATATATATATATATATATATATATATATATATATATATGTACTGATACTGCAGCTAGCAAAATCAACTGCCTGCCTGTAGTATGAGAACACCACCAACCTTCTACAGGTAGCTTTAGCTGAACACTGTGAGGTGGACGCACCCCACTAACTTGTAGGTTTATCTGAACATAGTGAGCAGGACGCACCCCACTAACTTGTAGGTTTAGCTGAACACTGTGAGGTGGACGCACCACACTAACTTGTAGGTTTAGCTGAACACTGTGAGGTGGACGCACCACACTAACTTGTAGGTTTAGCTGAACACTGTGAGCAGGATGCACCACACTAACTTGTAGGTTTAGCTGAACACTGTGAGCAGGACGCACCCCACTAACTTGTAGGTTTAGCTGAACACTGTGAGCAGGACGCACTGCACTAACTGTAAATAGTCTAGCTGCCTGACTGTGGTACTAATAGGATCAAAAGAACACCATTAATTTTATTCAGGTAGCTGTATATACTGTAACAAGACAAGCCTGCCTGTCAGTAAGAAGATAACAGGAACGGATCTAGCTGAACACTGTGAGCAGGACGCACTGCACTAACTTGTAGGTTTAGCTGAACACTGTGAGGTGGACGCACCACACTAACTTGTAGGTTTAGCTGAACACTGTGAGCAGGACGCACCCCACTAACTTTTGTAGGTTTAGCTGAACACTGTGAGCAGGACGCACTGCACTAACTGTAAATAGTCTAGCTGCCTGACTGTGGTACTAATAGGATCAAAAGAACACCAGTAATTTTCTTCAGGTAGCTGTATATACTGTAACAAGACAAGCCTGCCTGTCAGTAAGAAGATAACAGGAACGGATCTAGCTGAACACTGTGAGCAGGACGCACCGCACTAACTTAAAGGTTTAGCTGAACACTGAGCAGGACGCACCCCACTAACTTTTGTAGGTTTAGCTGAACACTGTGAGCAGGACGCACTGCACTAACTGTAAATAGTCTAGCTGCCTGACTGTGGTACTAATAGGATCAAAAGAACACCAGTAATTTTCTTCAGGTAGCTGTATATACTGTAACAAGACAAGCCTACCTGTCAGTAGGAAGATAACAGGAACGGATCTAGCTGAACACTGTGAGCAGGACGCACTGCACTAACTTGTAGGTTTAGCTGAACACTGTGAGGTGGACGCACCACACTAACTTGTAGGTTTAGCTGAACACTGTGAGCAGGACGCACCCCACTAACTTGTAGGTTTAGCTGAACACTGTGAGCAGGACGCACTGCACTAACTGTAAATAGTCTAGCTGCCTGACTGTGGTACTAATAGGATCAAAAGAACACCAGTAATTTTCTTCAGGTAGCTGTATATACTGTAACAAGACAAGCCTGCCTGTCAGTAAGAAGATAACAGGAACGGATCTAGCTGAACACTGTGAGGTGGACGCACCACACTAACTTGTAGGTTTAGCTGAACACTGTGAGCAGGACGCACTGCACTAACTGTAAATAGTCTAGCTGCCTGACTGTGGTACTAATAGGATCAAAAGAACACCAGTAATTTTCTTCAGGTAGCTGTATATACTGTAACAAGACAAGCCTGCCTGTCAGTAAGAAGATAACAGGAACGGATCTAGCTGAACACTGTGAGCAGGACGCACTGCACTAAATGTAAATAGTCTAGCTGCCTGACTGTGGTACTAATAGGATCAAAAGAACACCAGTAATTTTCTTCAGGTAGCTGTATATACTGTAACAAGACAAGCCTGCCTGTCAGTAAGAAGATAACAGGAACGGATCTAGCTGAACACTGTGAGCAGGACGCACTGCACTAACTGTAAATAGTCTAGCTGCCTGACTGTGGTACTAATAGGATCAAAAGAACACCAGTAATTTTCTTCAGGTAGCTGTATATACTGTAACAAGACAAGCCTGCCTGTCAGTAGGAAGATAACAGGAACGGATCTAGCTGAACACTGTGAGCAGGACGCACTGCACTAACTTGTAGGTTTAGCTGAACACTGTGAGGTGGACGCACCACACTAACTTGTAGGTTTAGCTGAACACTGTGAGCAGGACGCACCCCACTAACTTGTAGGTTTAGCTGAACACTGTGAGCAGGACGCACTGCACTAACTGTAAATAGTCTAGCTGCCTGACTGTGGTACTAATAGGATCAAAAGAACACCAGTAATTTTCTTCAGGTAGCTGTATATACTGTAACAAGACAAGCCTGCCTGTCAGTAAGAAGATAACAGGAACGGATCTAGCTGAACACTGTGAGGTGGACGCACCACACTAACTTGTAGGTTTGGCTGAACACTGTGAGCAGGACGCACTGCACTAACTGTAAATAGTCTAGCTGCCTGACTGTGGTACTAATAGGATCAAAAGAACACCAGTAATTTTCTTCAGGTAGCTGTATATACTGTAACAAGACAAGCCTGCCTGTCAGTAAGAAGATAACAGGAACGGATCTAGCTGAACACTGTGAGCAGGACGCACTGCACTAACTGTAAATAGTCTAGCTGCCTGACTGTGGTACTAATAGGATCAAAGGAACACCAGTAATTTTCTTCAGGTAGCTGTAAATACTGTAACAAGACAAGCCTGCCTGTCAGTAGGAAGATAACAAGTACGGATCTAGCTAAACTGAATACAGTGTATATATATATATGCAACACCTGGGATGCATATATATACACAATACACTGTAAATGCAGCTAACTGACTGACTGTTCTGCCTAATCTATCATAACTCAAATCAAATGTCACTGTCTGTCTCTCTCTCTCTCTCAATGAACGCCGGAACACACACTACACAGGGCCGCCGTGCAGGTGGCCTTATATAGTGTGGGGCGTGTACTAAATCCCCTGAGCCATAATTGGCCAAAGCCTCCTTGGCTTTGGCCAATTACGGCTCTCTGTTCAGGCGGCGCTGTGATTGGGCAAGCATGCGGGTCATAGTGCATGCTTGGCCAATCATCAGCCAGCAATGCACTGCGATGCCACAGTGAATTATGGGCCGTGACGCGCCACACGAATTTGGCGCGAACGGCCCATATCGTTCGCAATTCGACGAACGATCGAACAGCCGATGTTCACACGAAGCTCATCCCTAATTGGCAGGCTGTAGAGCTCTCCCATCAATAGCCTCCATGGCTATGGAGTGGCACAAAGCTGCAGTGGAATTGAGTGCTTATACACATGGTCTATGAATAGGCCTGCAGCCCCAAAGTCAATTAGAATCTGTGTATCGATGGACGACTCAGACTACGAAATGCTAACTGAAACTAGAGGTTTATCCTTCAAGGTAACTGGGGACGTAACAATGCCAACCAAGGTCTGTCCCCTACATAAACTCAGGTGCAAGCGTTTCCCAGACGGGTGGGACAAGACTTCAAGAAGTGACCTGCCTGGCCACAATAAAGGCACAATCTCTCCCTCCTCCTAAAGGCCCTCTCATCTGCCGAGAGATGTGTGAAGCCCAACTGCATGGGTTCTACTTCACTGGCAGACTCGGTACCAGAAGACATGGAAGGTGAGGGAGGCAAGGGTGGGACTGCAAAGCTCGGAGCCAAATGTACAGGAGGCTTCCGCAAGAGCTACTTAAAGGAAGGTCTCGCTCGGAGTCAATGAGATTGGCAAACGTGATCAACTACTCCAGATCTGTAGGTATGTCTCGGTCTGCTCTCTCATCTTTGGTGTTATCTGAGAGACCATGAGAAAAAGCAGCCATTGTTCCAAGCGACTTCTGCTGCCAGAGTATGGAATTCAGTGGCGTAATTGGCAACAGTTCTCATACTCTGTTTGATGGACATGAGGCTCTTTACAGCAAAAGTGGAGCATGTGGGAACGTCAAATACATTTTTAAAAGGGAGCCATAAACTCTGAGTAACTCAGGACAATGGGTTTTTGCATCTCCCATAGAGGGTTTGCCCAGGCCAAGGCTCTATTAGAAAGCAAAGAAACAATGAAGCCTACTTTACTTCTGTACATGGTGAACACCTGGGCAGCATCTCAAAGTATATCCCAACCTGGTTGAGAAACCCTCTGCATTGAACTGGATCACCCCCAAATCACTGGAAAAGCGTAGCCGAACCAGACATACCTCTTACATATTCGAGGCGGGTGCCTGCATAGAGACTGAAGCAGCAGCAGGGACAGCCTGTAACACAAGTTGTACTGGAACAGCCACAGTGGGAAGATCCAGGTCAGCAGTGTGAATCAGGAGCATTTGCAACGCTATGGAAAACTGATCCTAGCGGTGATCCTGCTCATTCAACCTGGAAAAAATATTACCACTAGGTGGAGTGCCTGAATCTTCTGAATTCATGGACTTTGCCTACTGTCAGGAACCATGAAACAGATGGAGACAGAATATGCAGTAAAAATCACACCTTTTAATAAAATGGTCAAAATGGTACAACTGGTAAACGGGTCGGGTAGTCAGAACAAGCCAGGAAATCAGGAAGCCAGAGATAAGCGTAGTCAGAGGCAGCAGACAGAATCAGGAACCAGAAGGGACGTCAGCCAGGCAAGTCTTCAACAGGAACACAACAGAGAGTCTCTAGATATGTTGACCAAGGAGAAGGTATTGAAGAAATGAACAAGGCAGTTTAAATAGCCAGAGGGGGCTGCTGGTGGGCTTGACTAATGAGCAAGAGATGATCAACAGGTGAGCCACTGTGATGAGTACTGTCAATTAACCGACAACTGAGCAACCTGATCACAGAGAAGGAAGCCCTGACAGTCAGCGGTCGCCATCATATCCCCCAACACTACTGTCAGTATTATATTGTCAGCAACAGCACAGCAGTGGTAAGTTAGTCTGCTCCTGACTGAGGACACTCTCTAAGGCAGCCTCAGTGAGGTTAGGCCAAAAGGGAAAGAAGGACACACCTGAAATGGAGAGCAGCAGTCAGCAATTCATTCATTGGGCAGGCAGTGGCTACACAGCAAAACATTGTACGATCCAGGCCCAGTCAAAGCTCCTCCCCCAAGGTGGGAAGTGGCACTACAAGCCAATGGGAATAGAGCGATGGATGGGACAGGAGCCAATTGCTCCTGCTGTGCTCACTGCTCAGTGTGCTGCCTCATCAACTCTGTGCCAGAAGGTTAGCCCGAGTCCGACAGCCCAGCCCAGTGGAGTACAACAGTGACTGAGGAATTATTAATCTTTGCAGCTACAACTACACTCCACCACTGACTGCTCTTCTGCTGGTCGCTGGTGCCATGTGTGGGTGGAAGCAGAACAGGACACCAGGCATTTGATTTCTGGCAGAATGTTCTGGGGGAGAGGGGAGGTTGAACACCCCTGACCCTCGCATGATCTACATCCCTGACATATATACAGTATCTCACAAAAGTAAGTACACCCCTCACATTTTTGTAAATATTTTATTATATCTTTTCATGTGGCAACACTGAAGAAATTACACTTTGCTACAATGTAAAGTAGTGAGTGTACAGCTTGTATAACAGTGTAAATTAACTATCCCCTCAAAATAACTCAAACAAACAGCCATCAATGTCTAAACCGCTGGCAACAAAAGTGAGTACACCCCTAAGTGAAAATGTCCAAAATGGGTCGTAATTAGCCATTTTTCCACCCTGGTGTCATGTGACTCATTAGTGTTACAAGGTCTCAGGTGTGAATGGGGAGCAGGTGTGTTAAATTTGGCGTTATCGCTCTCACTCTCTCATACTGGTCACTGGAAGTTCAACATGGCACTTCATGGCAAAGAACTCTCTGAGGATCTGAAAAAAAGAATTGTTGCTAGACATAAAGATGGCCTAGGCTAAAAGAAAGATTGCCAAGACCTTAAAACTGAGCTGCAGCATGGTGGCCAAGACCATACAGCAGTTTAACAGGACATGTTCCACTCAGGGTCTCTTTATGGTCGATCAAAGAAGTTGAGTGCACATGCTAAGTGTCATATGCAGAGGTTGTCTTTTGGAAATAGACATATGAGTGCTGCCAGCATTGCTGCAGAGGTTGAAGGTGTGGAGGGTGAGCCTGTCAGTGCTCAGACCATACGCTGCCCACTGCATTAAATTGACCTGCATGGGTGTCGTCCTAGAAGGAAGCCTCTTCTAAAGATGATGCACAAGGAAGCCCACAAACAATTTGCTGAATACAAGCAGACTAAGGACATGGATTACAGGAACCATGTCCTGTGGCCTGATGAGACCAAGATAAACTTATTTGGTTCAGATGGTGTCAAGCGTGTGTGGCGGCAACCAGGTGAGGAGTACAAAGACAAGTGTGTCTTGCATACAGTGAAGCATGGTGGTGGATGTGTAATGGTCTGGGGCTGCATGAGTGCTGCTGACACTGGGGAGATACAGTTCATTGAGGGAACCATGAATGCCAACATGTACTGTAACATACTGAAGCAGAGCATGATCCCCTCCCTTAGGAGACTGGGCCGCAGGGCAGTATTCCAACATGATGCCGACCCCAAACACACCTCCAAGACGACCACTGCCTTGCTAAAGAAGCTGAGGGTAAAGGTGATGGACTGGCCAAGCATGTATCCAGACCTAAACCCTATTGAGCATCTGTGGGGCATCCTCAAATGGAAGGTGGAGGAGCACAAGGTCTCTAACATCCACTCCGTGATGTGGTCATGGAGAAGTGGAAGAGGACTCCAGTGGCAACCTGTGAAGCTCTCGTGAACGCCATGCCCAAGAGGGTTAAGGCAATGCTGGAAAATAATGGTAGCCACACAAGCTATTGACACTTTGGGCCCAATTTGGACATTTTCACTTGAGTTATTATGAGGAGACAGAAAATTTACACTGTAATACAAGCTGTACACTCACTACTTTACATTGTAGCAAAGTGTGATTTTTTCAGTGTTGTCACATGAAAAGATATAATAAAATATTTACAAAAATGTGAGGGGTGTACTCACTTTTGTGAGATACTGTATATATATATATATATATATATATATATATATATATATATATATATATATATATATATATATATATATATATATATATTGTATATATATATATATATATAAAAACGTATTTTAATAGCCACCATTTTCAGAGGACAGGTGTTTGTGTCCATCTGTACCATTTAGTGGGCTGTTTAATGAGTATCCCCCTTAATTGTAAAAACAAATGATTTTGGATATATCCTCTTGTATTTGTTAGCCTGGATGTAAATCTGTTCATGACCAGGGGCATTTTTGTATATCACATCTTTAATTGACTGATTCGAGATAAAACAGGAAGATTGTTTGTTGTGGCTCTAGATTGAATATGATGAACAAGCCTTTATTTCAGTGCTTTTTGTTTGTGAAATGCATTGATTAAAAAAATATATAACATTTGTAACATATTGTCATGAGTTTTAATGACGTAAATGTGCCTTTTAAATGAATGATAATATATGTTTATAGCTTCATGCTGTGTAATATATCAGAATTCTTCTTTGATATACATTTTGAAGTCCCACATTGTATTTTCACCCTGTAAGGGGTGAATGGTTGCTCTACACAATATAATAATGGGATGGTACCCCAATAGGTCTTTTATTCATATATGATATAAGCCCACCATTTTGATTTATAAGCAAATCATGGCAATGTTACTAGTCCTTGGCTGTAGCTGTTGCTTAATGTATTGGCAGTGACATAGACATTGTTGCACAGTGAGAAAACAAGGGAGCACTCCACTTTGCTGGCAATTTGAGTATACAGTGTAATATCCATAACAATCTTGCATCAACGTATTGGTACAGCTTTGATTGTACTACCAGCATCCTCACAAGCTGAACATTTGCTTATCATTCAATAGGATTACTGAGAGCATATGGATGACATTCATATCCCGTTACAAACACTGGAAGATTCAATTCAAGTTCCCTTCCTTTTGAAACTTGTTTAAATTATGAAGGAGGTCTTACATTGTGACCCCCAGAGCATTTTAAACAAAAGCCTCACAATTATGAAGTAATACAGACTGAATCATTGATAAACGTGTGTATTTGGAGGAATAAAGCTTTAATCAAATAAGGAAAAGGTTGAGTAGAACCTTGGTTGATAGCAAAAAAGGTAGAAAATTTAAATACACAAGGGCCCCTTGCCTGGGATGTCTTACTAGGTGGGAGGAACCTGGAGCACCAAGTTGGATTGAAATAAAATGGTATCTGTATATATGTTAACCTCTTGCCACCCGCCATGCAAAATGACGTCGGCAAAGTGGTTGCGATATCCTGACGGACATCATATGATGTGGTCAGGATAAAATGCCGCTGCGCGCTACCAGGGGAGTGCGTTGTGGCGATCGTTATTGCAGCGTGTCAGTCTGACACACTGCAACTCTAAACTAGGTAAAGAGTCTCTGATGGAGACTCTTTACTACGTGATCAGCCGTGTCCAATCACAGCTGATCACGATGTAAACAGGAATAGCCGTTTATCGGCTTTTCCTCACTTGCGTCTGACAGGACCACCAGGGATGCCACCAGGACCACCAGGGATGGCCGCCACTGATGACCAAGAAGTATGGCATCCCTGGTGGCAATGTGTGCCCACACATGATGCAATTCAGTGCCCACCAGCAATATCTGCCAGTGCCTCCTAATCAGTGATGCCAATCAGTACCATCTATCAGTGTCAATCAGTGCCTCTCATCAGTGTCCATCAGAGCCACCTAATAGTGCCCATCCATGCCCATCAGTGTCCACATATCAGTGCCCATTAGTGTTGCCTATCAGTGCCCATTAGTGCCACCCATAAGTAACCATCAGTGCAACCTTTCAGTGCCCATCTGTGCTGCCTATGAGTGCCCATCTGTGCCACCTATGAGTGCCCATCTATGCTGCCTATGAGTGCCCATCAGTGCTGCATATCAGTGCCACCTATCAGTGCCCATCAGTGCCGCCTATCAGTGGCCATCAGTGTTGCATATCAGTGCCCATCAACAGTGCCCATCAGTGTCACCTCATCAGTGCCACCTCATTAGTGCCACCTCATCTGTGCTCATCAGTGCCACCTTATCAGTACCCAGAAGTGCAGCCTCCTCAGTGTCCATCAGTGAAGGAGAAAACATACTTATTTACAAAATTTTATAACAGAAACAATGAAAATTTTTTTTTTCAAAATTTTCTGTATTTTTTTATTTGTTTAAAATAAAAACCGAAGAGGTGATCAAATACCACCAAAAAGAAGTCTCTATTTGTGGGAAGAAAATGATAAAAATCTTGTTTGGGTACAGTGTAGCATGACCGTGCAATTGTCATTTAAACAGCGACAGAGCTTAAAGCTGAAAATTGGCTTGGGCAGGAAGGGGGGAAAGTGCCCTGTATTGAAGTGGTTAAATATTTTCTTAAAGCTTTATACATTTGGCCTTATTGACCTCAGTGAGTCTTTGCACACCAAAAAAGGAAAAAGAACAAGATGGACTTTAAAGGTGCCAACAAGAATACACAAGTACATTTTATTATTCCAAAGCCAATAAAATGAAACTCCCTCAGGTACCTCCCACAGAACAACAGACACAGAGAACATCACTTAGGTAAATAAAAAATAACAAATAAGGTGTCTTCCCTGGGTAGATAGGCAGTCTTGCTCAATCTCAACACGTTTTGTGGGACGAGCCCGCTACTTCAGAAGTTGAGGGGAGCTGGAAAATAAAGCATAATAATTCACAGTACAAAATATATAAACATAAATAAAAATAATACACCCCAACATCATAGTTGTCTCACAACACTATATAGGTTCAACCACAAATAAAGGGGAGGTGCGGCAAGGTCAAGGGCTTGTACTATCTCTCCCTGGGGGCAGGTGTGGGGGTCAGAGCAAGGCAGCAAAACTCTTATCCTACTACAAAAAAAAACAAACAGTCTCTGCACACATTTGAAGAAGTGACAAAAAACATACAGAGTGTGTTCCCAAGCCTATGGCTTCAACTAAAAAGATATTAAGCTAGTCACTTGCTGCTTCAGTTGTGCTCAAAGCCTAAGTATAAAGATTTGGGTCACCACTAGAAAGTAGTTGGCACGTCTAGCTATATTCTGCATAAATTTAATCAAATTTATCCATGTGTTTATGAAAATTGTATACAAACAGTGTCAAATGGCCTAAATTACTGTTTGCTGAATTTCTTTATCTAATATCTTCAGATTATTTAAAATTCTATTGGAAAAATCAGTGATTGGAGCCGTCATTCAGTCTAAAATTTCAGGATCACTAACCTAAACCTCTCCCAAAGAAACCTACACTGTATTTATAATTGATACTGAAAGTTGTATTATGTTTCTAGTAAAGCTTTTAAGTATGAGTTGGATTCAGAAAGGTATTCACCTTTTGGCATTAGAAAGGGGATCACTGCCTTTCCTAGCTTGCTGTAGCGCTAATGTGCATTTTTAGCTTTTGGCAAGACATAGAAGATTTTATACTTTCTGGAGTAATGTAGCTCAGTGAAATAGTCATGCATTCAAAATACATTGTGACTGAAGTCAAATTACTGTGAATAAAATACTAATGTAATACAACATTCTGTCCTAGATACTGTGGGGGGGGGGGGGGGTTAGCTCAATGGGAATCACCTTCCCTGGGAAAAAGGGTAGCCCAAACAGCAGGTTTCCTTAAAATCTGACTTATAGCCGATATTTCTTTTTAAAAGTAGGGATAAGCCAAATACCCTTCTGTTCGGTTCGCAGCAGAACATACGAACAGGCAAAAAATTTGGCAGAACACACGAACACCGTTCTATGTGACACGAACATGAATAATCAAAAGTGCTAATTTTAAAAGCTTATATGCAAGTTATTGTCATAAAAAGTGTTTGGGGATCTGGGTCCTGCCCCAGGGGACATGTATCAATTTGTAGCAATTTTTTTTTTTTAAACTACGTATTTTTCGTGAGCAGTGTTTTTTTAATGCTTAAAGTGAAACAATAAAAATTAATTATATTCCTTTAAATATCGTGCCTGGGGGGCGTCTATAATATACCTGTAAAGTGGCACATTTTTCTCGTGTTTAGAACAGTACCACAGCAAAATGACATTTCTAAAGGAAAAATTGTCATTTAAAACTGATCGCGGCTGTAATGAATTGTCGGGTCTCGGCAATATAGATACAGATAATTGAAAAAAAAGAGCATAGGATCCCCCTCCATTACCAGGCCCTTTGGGTCTAGTATGAATAAAAAGGGGAACCCAGAATTAAAATTTAAAAAAAAATTGCGTGGGGGTCCCCCTAAAATCCATACCAGGCCCTTCGGGTCTGATATGGAAATTAAGGGGAACCCTGCGCAAAAATAAAAAAAAAATGGCATAGGTGTCCCCCCAAAAATCCATACCAGACAACCATTATCCAAGCATACAACCTGGCAGGCCACAGAAAAAGAGGGGGGGATGAGAGAGCGCCGCCCCTCCTGAATCATACCAGGCCACTTGCCCTTAACATGGGGAGGGTGCTTTGGGTTAGCCCCCAAAGCACCTTGTCCCCATGTTAATGGCGAAAAAGGGCCTCATCCCCACAACCCTTGCCCGGTAACAAATGTACCCCTACCATTTCACAAAAAAATTGTCAAAATGGTAAAAAAGACAAGAGACAGCTTGGGACAAGTCCTTTATTAAAAAACAAACATGTCCCGCTAAGTAAGTTCACGCCACCCGCTGGACCGAAAAAAAGAAAAAAAAAAGCTGCAACTGACCCGCCTCGGGGAAGCCATGGGGAAGCCCCAGTGTGGCAAAGGGGGGCGGGGTCACCCAGTTACATCACTGGGTCCACCGTCAGTTATATAAGAGCTGTCACAGCAAAGAAGCTTCACACGGTGGGAGCACCCCATGGAGGCAGGTCGGTTGTGGCTTTTTTTTCTCTTTTTCGGTCCGTCGGGCGGAGTGAACTTACTTCGTGGGACATTTTAATTAATTTTTTTTTTAATAAAGGACTTGTCCCAAGCTGTCTCTTGTCTTTTTTACCATTTTGACACTTTTTTGTGAAATGGTAGGGGTACATTTGTACCCCGTTACCAATACACACAGGGGGAGGCCAGGATCTGGGGGTCCCCTTGTTAAAGGGGATTCCAGATTCCCATAAGTCCCCCGCCAGCAGACCCCTACAACCACCAGGCAAGGGTCTTTGGGGATGAGGCCCTTGTCCCTATCAACATGGGGACAAGGTGTTTTGGGGGCTACCCCAAAGCACCCTCCCCATGTTGAGGGCATGTGGCGTGGTACAGTTCAGGAGGGGGGCGTTCTCTCATTCCCCCCTCTTTTCCTGCAGCCTGCCAGGTTGTGTGCTCGGATAAGGGTCTGGTATGGATTTTGGAGGGACCCCTACGCCATTTTTTTTTTGGTGCAGGGTTCCCCTTAAAATCCATACCAGACCTGAAGGGTCTGGTATGGATTTTGGGGGGACCCCTACGCCATTTTGTTTTTAAAATTTGGTGCAGGGTTCCCCTTAATTTCCATATCAGACCCGAAGAGCCTGGTATGGATTTTAGGGGGACCCCCACACAATTTTTTTTAAAAATTTGAATCATGGTTCCCCTTATTATTCATACCAAACCCAATGGGCCTGGTAATGGAGGGGGATCCCATGTTCTTTTTTTCAATTATCTGTATCTATATAGCCGAGACCCGACAATACATTACAGCCACCAGTTTTAAATGCCAATTTTTCCTTTAGAAATGTCATTTTGCTGTGGTACTGTTCTAAACACGGGGAAAATGTGCCACTTTACAGGCATACTATAGACACCCCCCAGGCATGATATTTAAAGGAATATTTCATTTTTATTGTTTCACTTTAAGCATTAAAAAAATCACTGCTCCTGAAAAACCGGCCGTTTTAAAAAAAAATTGTTGCATTGATACATGTCCTCTGGGACAGGACCCAGGTAGCCCAAACACTTTTTATGACAATAACTTGCATATAAGCCTTTAAAATTAGCACTTTTGATTTTTCATGTTAGTGTCCCATAGACTTTAGCGGTATTCTGGCAGCTTTCGAATTTGCCATGAACACCACATTTTGTTCGCTGTTCGGTGAACAGGTGAACCCCGATTTTCGAGTCGAACTTACATTCGTCTCAAACATCGGGCTCATCCCTATCTAAAAGGTTGCATGAAAATCAAATAAACAAAACAGAAAATAAATCCTCACCATGCAGGCACTAACTAAACAGTTCAGGATCCTAACTCACAGGTGAAGGGCTTCTCCGAGTCACCCACAAAACAAAGACAATGTAAATCTTTTTCTGTCTCTCACAAAGCAGACCTCACATCAGTAGCTCTCTCTCAGATATGGCTTCCTGAGTCCCAGGCTAAGAGCAATTCTTTTCTCCAGCCCTGCTTTATATATACCACCTGTTGGTGAACACAAGTGGACTGCAAAATCTGGTCCAGAACAAACCCTGACAAGATGGCTGGTAAAACCCAGACCGGATTCCACCTTAGTTCTCTGAAAATGAACGCATGTGAGGTGAAACACAATGTCCATCAATCACCTCATCTTTCATCATATCACATATCCCCCCCAGCCCCTGCAGCTGAGCAACTGTCCCAACCAGACAATGGACACGGGAAAGAGCATCTGCATTATTCTGGAATTTCCCAGATCTTTGCTCCACTGTGAACTTAAGTACTTGAAGGAGAAGGAACCACCTTGTCACCCGACTGTTTTTCTCCTTGTTATCACACATCCATTTAAGAGGGACATGATCAGTGACTAGTTTGAATGGTCTCCCCATCAAGCAATATTTCAGGGCATCTAAGGCCCATTTGATAGCTAAACATTCCTTCTCAACAATGGCATAGCTTTTCTCATGTCTGTTAAGCTTTCTGCTCAGGTAGACCACTAGGTGCTCCTCCCCGTCTCTGATTTGGGACAGTATAGCACCCAGCCCCACATCAGAGGCATCTGTCTGTACCACAAACTCCTTTGTGAAAACTGGGGTCACGAGTAGGGATGAGCCGAACACCCCCCTGTTCGGTTCGCACCAGAACATGCGAACAGGAAAAAAGTTTGTTCGAACACGCGAACACCGTTAAAGTCTATGGGACACGAACATGAATAATCAAAAGTGCTAATTTTAAAGGCTCTTATGCAAGTTATTGTCATAAAAAGTGTTTGGGGACCTGGGTCCTGCCCCAGGGGACATGGATCAATGCAAAAAAAGTTTTAAAAACAGACGTTTTTTCAGGAGCAGTGATTTTAATAATGCTTAAAGTCAAACAATAAAAGTGTAATATCCCTTTAAATTTCATAGCTGGGGGGTGTCTATAGTATGCCTGTAAAGGGGTGCATGTTTCCCATGTTTAGAACAGTCTGACAGCAAAATGACATTTCAAAGAAAAAAGTCATTTAAAACTACTTGCGGCTATTGCATTGCCGGTCCGACAATATACATAAAAGTTCATTGATAAAAACGGCATGGGAATTCCCCACAGGGGAACCCCGAACCAAAATTAAAAAAAAAAATTACGTGGGGGTCCCCCTAATTTCCATACCAGGCCCTTCAGGTCTGGTATGGATATTAAGGGGAACCCGGCCAAAATTAAAAAAAAAAAAAACGGCGTGGGGTCCCCCCAAAAATCCATACCAGACCCTTATCCGAGCACGCAACCTGGCAGGCTGCTGAACCGTACCAGGCCACATGCCCTCAACATTGGGAGCGTGCTTTGGGGTAGCCCCCAAAACACCTTGTCCCCATGTTGATGAGGACAAGGGCCTCATCCCCACAATCCTGGCTGGTGGTTGTGGGGGTCTGCGGGCGGGGGGCTTATCGGAATCTGGAAGCCCCCTTTAACAAGGGGACCCCCAGATCCCACCCCCCATGTGAAATGGTAAGGGGGTACAAAAGTACCCCTACCATTTCACTAAAAAACTGTCAAAAATGTTAAAAATGACAAGAGACAGTTTTTGACAATTCCTTTATTTAAATGCTTCTTCTTTCTTCTATCTTCCTTCATCTTCTTCTTCTTCTTCTTCTGGTTCTTCTGGCTCTTCTGTCACCTCCGCTGCGTCTTCTATCTTCTTCTCCTCAGGCCGCTCCGCACCCATGGCATGGGGGGAGGCTCCCGCTCTTCTCTTCATCTTCTTCTCTTCATCTTCTTCTCCGGGCCGCTCCGCATCCATGGTGGCATGGTGGGAGGCTCCCGCTGTGTGGCGCGTCTCCTCTTCTAACGGTTCTTAAATAATGGACGCACAGTGACTTGACGCACAGTGACTTGACGGGACTTCCCTGGGACATCACGGGGAATGCCACAGGGAAGTCCCGTCATGTCCCGTGCGTCAGAGGGGGGCGGGGTCACCAGGTGGCCCCGCCCCCCCGTTATTTAAGAACCGTCAGAAGAGGAGGCGCGTCACACAGCGGGAGCCTCCCACCATGCCAGCACGGATGCGGAGTGGCCCGGAGAAGAAGATGAAGAAGAGAAGAAGAGAAGAAGAGAAGATGGAGAAGAGAAGAAGATGAAGAGAAGAGCGGGAGCCTCCCCCATGCCATGGGTGCGGAGCGGCCCGAGGAGAAGAAGATAGAAGATGCCGCGGAGGAGATGCTGGACGAGAACACCGGAGGAAGAACCAGAAGAGTCAGGAGAACCAGAAGAAGAAGAAGAAGATGAAGGAAGATAGAAGAAAGAAGAAAGAAAAAGCATTTAAATAAAGGAATTGTCAAAAACTGTCTCTTGTCATTTTTAACATTTTTGACACTTTTTTTGTGAAATGGTAGGGGTACTTTTGCACCCGCTTACCATTTCACACAGGGGGGAGGGCCGGGATCTGGGGGTCCCCTTGTTAAAGGGGGCTTCCAGATTCCGATAAATGTTAAAAATGACAAGAGACAGTTTTTGACAATTCCTTTATTTAAATGCTTCTTCTTTCTTCTATCTTCTATCTTCTATCTGCGTTCTTCTATTACACTTTTATTGTTTCACTTTAAGCATTATTAAAATCACTGCTCCCGAAAAAATGGCCGTTTTTAAAACTTTTTTTGCATTGATCCATGTCCCCTGGGGCAGGACCCAGGTCCCCAAACACTTTTTATGACAATACCATGCATATAAACCTTTAAAATTAGCACTTTTGATTTCTCCCATAGACTTTTAAAGGGTGTTCCGCGGCTTTCGAATTTGCCGCGAACACCCCAAATTGTTGCTGTTCGGAGAACTGGTGAACAGCCGATGTTCGAGTTCGAACATGAGTTCGACTCGAACTCGAAGCTCATCCCTAAACACTAGTCTGTACGGGCAGGTGAGAGAAAAAGTCTCTATTCTTACTCATAAACTCTTTAACGTTTTTCTGTTGGGCCACTGACAAGGTTTCAGTTATGGGTACCTCAGTTGTCATGAGGGCCATATCCTTTTGGGGGGTTGGCACTGCCAGTAAAGTCTCTCTGTCCTTCCAAAGTTTCAAGAAATGAAGTGATATATTTGCTTTGGTTTCCTTTTCCCTGGCTGGTAAACTTTGTAGTTTACTTGCCCTACTCATTCCATATTTTCAAAGGGACCTTGCCACTTTGCTAGGAATTTACTCTCAACTGTGGGGACTAGTACCAGCACTCTATTTCCAGGGTTGAAGGTTCTGGTCTTGGCACCTCGATTATAAACCCTTATAGGGGCCTCCTGGGCTTGCTCCATATGTTCCCGTACAAGCGGCATAACAGCGGCAATCCTATCTTGCATCAGTGAGATATGCTCAATGACGCTTCTATAAGACGGGGTCTCTCCCTCCTACCTTTTTTTTGGGACATCTAGCAGTCCCCTGGGATGTCTACCATACAGTGGTTCAAATGGGGAATAACCTGTAGAGGCCTGGGGTACCTCTTGTATAGCAAACATGAGGTACGGCAGCAAAAAATCCCAGTTTCTCCCATCTTTGTCCACCACATTTTTTAACATGATTTTTAGCATCTTGTTAAATCTCTCCACAAGACAATTTGAGGGAGGTTGACAGCGGTACGGAGATGGGAGATTTTGAACAACTTGCACAATTCTTTAGTGACTCTGCACATAAATAGTGTGCCTTGATCCGTTAATAACCCTTTTGGAATACCCACATGACTAAATACCTGGACAAGCTCTTTGGCAATAGTCTTAGCTGAGGTATTACGTAAGAGAATGGCTTCAGGATACCGTGTGGCATAGTCCAGTATTACTAGTATGTGCTGATGGCCCCGGGCTGACTTTACTACTGGTCCCACCAGATCCATGCCAATTTTTTCAAAAGGCACTTTAATTATTGGTAACAGTACCAGCGGACTGCAAAAATTGGGCAATGGCGCAGAATACTGACACTCTGGGCATGACTCATAATATTCTTTAACATCTGCATGTAACCCAGGCCAAAAGAATCTCTGGGTTATTCTCTCCTTAGTTTTCTCTATACCCATGTGTCCACCCATTATATGACCATGGGCTAAATCTAAATACCATTCAACGATAGGGTTTGGGAACCACTAGTTGCTATACCTCCACCTCCCCTTGCTTTACCACTTGATACAGCAAGTTATTTTTAAGAGCCATGTAGGGTAACGACCCCCCTACATTAAGTTCAACAGGTTCCCCAACAATCATTCTAACATTTTCTCTGGCTGTATTGAGTGTGAAGTCTTAGTTGTTCCGTACAAAAATCATTTTTCACGACTTCTAAGTCAGGCACCACATTCTGTCCACTCTCACTATTAGAGTCAGAGATAATTTCTTGTTCATTAACCTTAAGCTGGGGGGCTGGATTCCAGCTCCTCCTGCTCTTCAGCCATTACAGATAACGGAAATGGATCTACTCCTTCGTTGAACACACCAACAGTTTCCCTTTCAATTTTGCAATCAAAAGGGTCCAGTGTTTCCTTAGCAGGGGGAGCTCTGTCCTCCTAACTCCTTTAGTTTTCCCATAAACTCCAAAATGGTGGAAAATCTCTCCCCACTAGGGCTCCATGATGTAGTGAGGGTACCACCCCATGTCACAGTGCCCCAAGGGATATCAAACTCAACCACAGCAGTCTGGTAGTCACTTGTGTCACCATGTATACAAATCTCCCCAATAGTGCTAGGGTGTAACTTTGCAGGATTTGCAAAAACACTTTTGACTAATGTCACTAATGTCACTACACTACCAGAATCTAGCAGAGCAGTGGCTGTTTTTCCATCAACTGAAATTATACACATTTGTTTTTCCATGTATTCCTGACATGATGCAGTACATGCCACCTGTGCAAAAAGAGACATGTGTTTTTTCAAATAAGCATTATCACATTGCATTGGTTCATCATTTAGGGAACAGTTAGCAGCAATATGACCTACTACATGGCAGCGATAACATTTTATGTGTTCTGTACCTAGTTCTCTAAACAGCTTCAGAGACCTTCCTGACCTATTTGGCCAGTCTCCAGGTCCTCAGCCGATAGTCTTGTAATTTGTCCCCTTGCCCTTGACCCTAAAACAGTCTTACCGTATGCTCTGGATGGTTTTTAACCCCCTTAAGACATTGGGGTGGGGCATGGACAAGTCCTCAGCAGCAGTATATCTCTCCACCAGGTAAACCAGCTGGTTTGCAGTCTTAGGGACCCCATGGCTGATCTACATTCTCAAAGTTGCAGGGAGTGCGCATAAATAACGGTCCATGACCACATGCTCCACAATTTTAGGGACTAACAAAGTCTCTGGCTGGCTTTGGTGAGGTGTATTAGGTCAAACATTTGGGAGTGGGGTGATTTTTCAGTACTGTATGACCATCGATGAACCCGTTGAGCCTGGACTGCAATGGTGACACCCAGGCATACAAATTTCTCAGCCTTCAGTGTCTCATAATCCTGGGCAGCATCTGGTTCCCTTTCAAAATAGGCCTTTTTGGGGTTCTCCTGTCAGAAAGGGCGCTAGCAGTCTTTCCCATTGATCTTTTTGCCATCCTTCTCAAACAGTGACTCTTTCAAAAGTCGCTAGGTAAGCTTCCGCATCATCTGCAGGTGTCATCTTCTGCAGGTAATAGCTGACATGCACCATTTTCTGTTCAACTGGCAAAGGGCCTGCGGACCCCTTTTTTAACTCCACCAGAGCCTCTGCAAACTGGTGGTTGATTTCCTACTGGGCTGCAGTGGCTTCCTGCTGCTGGCAATTGGCTTCCTGCTGGGTTGCAGTGGCCTGGTGATTCATCTCCTGCTGTTGGCGGTTGGCTTCCTTCTGCTGGCGGTTGGTTTCATGCTGGGTTGCAGTAGCCTGCAGCAGGACTTTTAACACATCCTCCTTCTTCCCACTTGTTCAGGTAGATGCTCGCCGAAAATCCATCATATGTGGGGGGGGTTAGCTCAATGGGGATCACCTTCCCTGGGAAAAAGGGTAGTCCAAACGGCAGGTTTTCTTAAAATCTGACTTATAGCTGTCATGGTTATGCAGTAGAGTTTTATAAGATGAAACAATCAGTGCCACAAGAAAAAATATTGTGATGTTTAAATAAGATAACCTAATAACAAATAATAAATAAATCCTACATATAAATGAATAGTCCATAAAATGAAAAAATGAAGATATAAAACATGAAAAACTCTTCTTGTGATGAGTGTATCCACACAATTCCACCACAGTGATTGTTCGTGCTCAAAAGGAGTGCACACCACCACCAGTAAAAATGCGCGCTCACCTCCCAGATGAGTCAAAACTCATATGCGGATCTCCCCACAAGCTCTTTGCTCTCACTTCCTCTTCTCAATCAATGGTGGGTAATCCAGATGGCTCTTTTCTTAATGGTAACTCAGCTCATAAACATCCAAAGAAACGGATCATCTCCCAGCTTGGCTCAAGATTCCATGAGTTCAGGACATGTAAACAATAAGTATAGAGACTATCAGCTTCTCCCTTCTAGATGCGTATCGGCCAATTACAGGCCTTCCTCAGGAGATGGGTGGGCTGATCCCTGTAAGCTAATTTGTAGTATTTTGTTGCTATAGCAACCATCTTTATTTATTTACGATCCATTTTGAAATTAGTGTGGCGTACCACGTGAAATGTTTAGCAGCTGTGCACATTTGTTATTAGGTTATCTTATTTAAACATCACAATATTTTTTACTTGTGGCTCTGATTGTTTCATCTTATAAATTGCATTATATTGTCACTACCCAATTAGCAGCCATTATGGATATTTTTAATTTACTTGAACACAGAGATGTTGCTTTAGATGAAGTTTTTTCAGGGAACACTAATGTTAACCAAACAGGTGATTTAAAGAGCTCTTTTAAAAAAATAATCTTTTTGAGAAAAAAAGCAGAGTATGGTAACTTTTGATAGGTACATTGAAAAGGATATAGTAGACGCTTAAGATGGGATGTTCCTCCCAATGATAGGTTATCGGACGAGCAATCCATGCGTAAGTGGTTTTCCTTTTTAAACACCAAAGGAGTGGAACTCCTGCGATTTCTTTTCAAATGCAAAAAAACTAAAATCAAAAACCTTGATGCTCAAATAAAGATCCTGAGGGATAAAGTGGAACCACATAAAGAGGAACCTGATTTTATTAGATTATCAGGAAAATTGAAATTGAGGATAGAAAAAATAGAAAAAGAAGCTAAGGACAAGAAAAAGAAAACATTTTTAAGAGATACAGAAGACTATAAGGAGAAAAAAGTTTTTTAGATGGCAGACCACCATTGAGGGACAGGAATTAATTTCACCAATGTCCACCCCTCCTAAAACAGAAGGGACTAATAAAAATATGCCTAATACGAAGGCACCTACAGGCCCGGCTCCACAGGTGGCACATAGTCTAACCCCTACCGGACCAGGACCAAGGGGTCCATCTCAAAATGCACCATCCTATGTGGGGCCTTATGGAGCAACAGATCAGGGATATAATTGTCCTTATAACAATTTTAGGGGACAAAGAAGGCTGAATTATGGTAATGGGTTCCAAAGAGGAAGTTTTAACAGAGGAGGATTTAATGCGAGAAAACCCTATAGATCAGGACAACAGGCATATGGGACATTATCTCCATATCATCCAGTACAATCTAATTATAGAACACCCCATTTTTATGATCGACCCCAACAGGGTTATGATAGACTGCAGGAGGGTTACTATGGATCCCAACAGGAAACAGGATGGCAGAATAGATATGCACCATTAGATGGATATGTGGAAGAAGCTGACCAAGATTTTTTAGGACAGGGAGGTGCCCCGAGGAGGGGGGGTACAAGAGGAAACATACAACGGAAAGACATGTGGAGCAGAAGGAAAAGAAGAAGAGGTAAGAGAGCTGGAAGGAAAATCCAAAAAAAGAAAGCACCAATAGGGGAAGGGATTTTCAACTTAAGTAGTGTCCCCCTGGATAGTAATGAAATAAGAGTGTTGGATAAGGAACTCAAATTTGCCTATACTAAAAATCTTAACAAATTTGACACCTATGTTAACATACAGAAGTATATGAGAAAATTGAATATTAAAAAATATATTTTATTTCCAACACTACCAATTTGCCTACCCAAAATTCCATGACTGGTACAGGATTATGGAACAGATCCATATTTAATCCACTCGTTCCTGGTAATAAATTAACGGAAGTTTTCAAGAATCTGGTAATGCATGATCTCGAACAATTAAAAATCTGAAAAGGGTCAGATCCAGAACATATTAAACAAGGGATCCGCACTTTAGGAAAAAAGAAAGAGGTTGTGATCAGACCAGCGGATAAGGGGGGGGGCGGTAGTAATGTCTCGTACATATTATAAGGAAGAAATGGAAAGATTATTGGGTGACACAGATGCATACGAATTACTTTTGTCTAATCCAGTAAAACAATATAGAGACAAGTGGTCCATGTTGGTAACTAAAGGATTGGACAAAAATATTTTATGTAAAAAAGAGGCTGAATATTTATATCCATCCTCATGTCGTACCCCCATCATATATTTTCTCCCGAAAATACATAACAACAATTTGAGACCTCCAGGAAGACCTATAGTAAATGGGGTTGATTCTTTAACCTCAAGATTGGGTCAGTACCTGGATTTCTTTTTACAACCCCTAGTAACTTCTACACCTGCTTATTTAAAGGACACAAAGCACCTATTACAAAACTTAAGTACTATTATTATGGATAATTCTCCTTTTTTCTTAGTTACAGTGGACGTAAGTTCGCTATACACTATGGTTAAACATAAAGATGCAAAGAAAGCGGTAAAATGGGCGCTAAATAACTCCTCTTTGGAAATTAAGCAGCATAAATACCTTCTGTAGTGTTTAGAATTTGGACTTTTACATAACTACTTCTGGTATGATGGAGTTTATTATTATCAGAAGACCGGTGTAGCCATGGGCGCTCGTTTTGCTAACCTGTTTTTAGCACACTGTGAGTCAAAAGCAGTTTTTGAAGATAAACCAGAAGAACTGATAGGTTACTATAGATTTATAGATGACCTGTTCTTGATTTGGAGAGGAGATAAGTCTAGTCTCCACTCCTTCATGGATAGATTGAACCTAAATGAGAAGAATATCAAATTAACTTGGAACTATGATAGAAACGGAATAGTATTCCTAGATGTGGAAATATTTGTACAAGAGGGGAAGATCTTCACAAAAAATTATAGTAAGCCCAGGGATAGAAACGGCTATATAGCCATTGATAGTTGTCATCATCGACCCTGGTTGTTGAATATACCCAGGGGTCAATTTGTTAGACTCAAAAGGAATTGCTCCAAGGCGGAGGATTTTGAGGAACAAGCTGCTATTTTTGAGGAGAAATTTTTACAAAAAGGTTATGATAGTGAATTAGTGAAGAGACAACTAGAAGAGGTGAGAAATATGGACAGAAATGAGTTACTAATTACTAAAGAAAAGGCACCTAAGAAGGAGGGAGATGAATATAGGATTGTGCTGAGTTATAATATTCAAAAGAATAAAATTGAGAATATTATTAGGAGGGGGGCGCATGCGTGGCGCGATGCGGAACAGACGTGGGTGATCACAGCTCCATCGGTCCCG
This sequence comes from Aquarana catesbeiana, assembly GCF_042186555.1. Classification (NCBI taxonomy): domain Eukaryota; kingdom Metazoa; phylum Chordata; class Amphibia; order Anura; family Ranidae; genus Aquarana; species Aquarana catesbeiana. Next base: position 375,231,008 of record NC_133327.1, read on the forward strand.
GTTATCACAGGCCTAAAACACCAGGGCTACATCGCTCATACCCAGGCGAAAGTGACACTATCTGCTAGAGTACACAGCGGTCCATGCCTGGAAGAGAATCGGGACATTTTAAACGCTCCAAACACCACTTAACTAACTTTCTGCTGGACATTGCAAACAGAAAGCACAGGAGAATGTCCCAAGATGGCGCCGGCGCCAGCTTACAGGCGGCTTCAAGGAAATCTGCATCCATCCCATCCAGTCTCTCATCTAACGCTGGGATCAGTGAGTACACATCTCCCCTCTCCAAAGCTGACTTAGATGCTAGTTTGACTACCATTTTCGAGAAGTTAGTGGACAAGATTGAAAGTGAGGTCCATAAATCCACTACAGCCCTGTCACAAGAGATTGCTAGTATTGGCACTCGTACTGATATACTAGAAACAAAACATGATGAACTGTCGCTTGCCCATAATGATCTAAGGAAGGATTATGAAACATTAGCGGACAGCTTTGCATTTATGCAAGCCCAGGTTGAGGATCTTGATAACCGAAATAGGCGCCATAACATCAGATTATGTGGCGTTCCAGAATCGGTCACTGACCTCATGCCTACAGTTTCTAAAATATTTCATAACCTTCTACCAGATAAACCTTTATCAGCATTTGTCTGTGATAGGATCCACAGGGCACTACGCCCCAAACCCACCCCTGACAAGCCACCCAGAGATGTTATCATGTGCATGAAGGACTTCCTGGTTAAAGAGGACATCATGCGTGCTGCAAGAAACTCTCCTGACATTTCTCTTGATGGTAAAAAGCTGCAGATATACCTAGATATCTCCCCTGCTACACTAGATAGAAGACGCAGGATGAAAGATGCCACTAGCATCTTACAAGCAGCAAGAATAAAATATAGATGGGGCTTTCCATTCAAGCTCACTATCCCATACAACGGATCCACATACACAGTCTACAATATTATTGAAGGCAAAGAACTGCTTGTAAAGTTGGGCCTTCTGGACCCAGAACCACCCAACAGATTCCCATCATCTCTTAGACCTTCCCCAATCTGGTCCACTCCTTCCTCCAGATGAATCGCAAACAACCAAAGAAGATGGCGTCAACCATTTCAAGAAGACCCCTCATGACCACATGCAACACACTTTCATCTTTCTGTTGTATAGGATGGATTTTCATGCTCACACGACATGATCCAATTGACTGCCACCAAGTTTGTCCTTGTCCAATTGGCATCTTGAATTGCTCTTCCTCTTGAATCGGAATCCCAAGACCCTTCCTCTTCCCTCAGGAAATTTTTTTTTTTTTTTCCTCCCGGACGAAGTCAAGAAGTCCCCAGCAACACATATCCCCCTCAGAATTTGAGATAGAGGAAAGAAGAGGAAAAGGGAAGAAGAGAGAGGGATTTTCTTTATTTTTTCATTTTGTTTGTCTAAACAGACTTTCACTTTAAACCTCCTCCCTCGTTTAGAGTTATAAGTTATTTGATATCTCTCATACACATCATTGAGATGGGAGGTGACAACATCGCCTCCCATCTGGTACCTTACCCCTTCCCCCCCCTCCCCTCTCCCTCCCCCTACCCCTCCCCCCCTTCCTCCCCCCTTTCCCCTCCCCTCCCATTCTTTGCAATTTTCATTTCCCCCCTGGTTACTTTATATGGTTTTGTATTTAAAACTTTAAATTATCTCAGTACTAAGGCCTGTGACATCTGCCGCCGCTGGATTGTCCCCCATCCTGCTTGTGTTATCAGTTGCGACGCCACTGATTTTTGTTGTCGCGCCTGGTGGCACTCGCAGGACTAGGACTGTATTGTCCTCTTGAAGTTAATTCATTTATTAGTGACAGGATGTTTCTTGTCCCTTTGTTACTATTTTATATTTTGTTTTTTCACAATTTTATTGCCCTTAAGGCAAAAAACATAATTTTGTTAAAAAATGGAAGTTTTCATGACATCTTACGAACACAAAGATCTGAATGTTGGTATAATTGCTCTTATTATGACACATTACTCTCATGGTATGTTTTACTATACATAGTATTCCTTGTATACTCACATGACTTTTCTCCCCTCTACTCCAGAAACATTAATATTTCACTTACCAAACACACACCAAAAATATTTTGGTATATAGCACATCTCAAGCTCAAGTTGGATTCTATTCATAAGCTTATTACCCCACTCACATATAATGGTCCTTAGAGTAATATCACATAACGTCCAGGGCTTTAACTCACCCCACAAACGTAAAAAAGCCTTCCAACACTATAAAAGATTGGGAGTAGATATTATCCTTATTCAGGAAACCCACTTTTCATCCAATAACCATCCCAATTACTTTGACAAGACATACAATCAATTTTATTACACCACCTTCCACAATAATACTCGAGGTGTAGCCATATTTATACGCAACACCATTATCCTAGACATACAAAACATATATAAAGATGTCGATAGTAGATATATTATCATCAAAGGTCTTGTTGATAATAAAGCAATAACATTAGCTTCAGTCTATGCTCCAAACGAATCTCAATCTACCTTTTTCACAAATTTCTTTGATAAGCTTGACCAATACAACTCACCTCATATAATTCTAGGGGGCGATTTTAACCTAATTGCACACCCAACCCTAGACAGAAGTAAAACTTCCCCCTCTTCTAAAGCATTCTCCAAATCTATAAACCGTTATTTAAATAATTTTCAACTTATAGACTCATGGAGATCCCACAATGTAGGGCTTAGGGCCTACACACACTATTCATACCCCCACGACGTCTATGCTAGACTGGATTATATCTTTTGTACACCCATATTATTGGCTAATTCTTCCAATGCCCTAATCCATCCCTGCCCCTGGTCTGACCATGATATTACCTATTTTGAAACATCTCACATAGGTCTCTCTCCTTCCCCCTACAATTGGCGACTAAACGATTCTATTCTAACTGACCCTTTAATAACACAAACTATCTCTTCACACATTGAAAACTATTTCACTGAAAATGCTATTGATGATATCTCCCCCACAACTCTCTGGACAGCACACAAAGCAGTACTACGTGGCCATCTAATCAGCATAGCGGCCAAAAGAAACAGAGAAAAACTCACAAACATAAAAAATCTTACCAGAGATCTAAACCTTCTCTACAATAAATTACAACAAAACTCCACCCAAGAAATCACAAAACAAATTCAAGATAAACGCAAAGCTCTAGATCAAATATTATCAGCAAACACAGAAAAATCCTTGAGATTCTCAAAAGCTAAATTCTTACTACACAGTAACTCCCCTTCTGCCATGTTCGCCAAAAAACTTAACCATGGTCATAAACCCCCTCACACATATAAGCTTAGAGATCATTCTGGAAATATGATCACTCATCCGCAAGGGGTGCTGGAAATCTTTTCCTCTTTCTATAAAGACTTACTTTGTAGCCCACAACCATCTCTTGACCAACATTCTAAATCATGGCTAGACAACATTCAACTATCTACTCTTAATGCTCTTCAAATAGAATCCCTTAACGCACCATGCACAGAAGCAGAAATAAGCAAAATTATTAAATCTCTTAAAACATGTACTGCCCCTGGCCCAGACGGCTTCTCATCTTCATACTATAAAAAATATTCCTCCCTCCTAATCCCACATCTATCCAAACTCTTTAACCATATTCTCAAAGGTAATCATTTCCCAGATGAAATGCTTCTAGCAAACCTTTCCCTTATCCCAAACCACTTAAAGACCATTCTCTACCCCAAAACTACCGACCTATATCAGTCCTTAACAACGACCTTAAAATTTTTGGTAGATTGCTTTCAGACAGACTAGCAGCAGTCATTACTAATCTAATACATATAGACCAAACCGGTTTTATCCCCGGCCGACAGATAGTCGATAATACTAGACTAGTTACCAATATTATCCAAGATGCCAACCTAACCTCCCACAAATTATGCCTTCTCAGTCTAGATATTCATAAGGCGTTTGACAGCGTTAGCTGGTCATATCTAAATTATCTATTACCCAAATACGGAATTTCAGAAAAATTCTTACAAGGTTTTAATGCTCTCTACCACAACCCTCAAACTAGAATTAGACTCCCAGGACACGACTCTGATTTTTTCCCCCTCAGTAGAGGCACCAGACAGGGATGCCCCCTTTCACCTCTATTGTTCGCTTTGGCTATTGAACCCTTAGCCCACAAGATTAGGAATAGCATTGATATAAAAGGTTACACTAAGGGTGATAGAGAATTCAAACTCAGCCTATACGCTGATGATGCTCTTCTATTCCTTACAGACCCCCTCACTTCTATTCCATCCCTCCTAAAAGAACTTAAATCTTTCCAATCCATCTCAGGCCTCAAAATCAATTCCAATAAATGTTCTGCCTTACCAATTAATTATTCCCAAAATCTCCAATCCCTATTATTAAAAAATTTCCCATTTGATTGGTGTTCCAACTCATTCAAATACCTAGGTGTCACAATCTCCTCATCTCACAACCTTCTGTATAAGTCTAATTATATCCCATTGTTCTCGCACATCACATCCCTCCTAAAATCATGGTCTTCCTTTCATATTTCCTTCCTTGGTAGAATTTGTGCTATCAAGATGACGATTCTTCCTAAACTTCTGTACTATTTTCGTGCCCTACCTATCAATGTTCCCAAATCTAAACTGACTTCCCTTCAAAGAGAAATCAACAAATTCATATGGGCAGATAAAAAACCGAGATGCAGTTATGCATTAATGCATAGACCACATACTATGGGTGGCTTAGGCCTTCCAAATTTGTGGCTTTATTATCTAGCCACAAGACTTACACAACTTACCCAATGGTTCACTCCCTCAATAAACACCCCATGGAAGTTGTTTGAATCCATCTCAATCCTCCCATTCCATTTACAGGGAATTCTATGGTCCAACTCTATCTCATATAGCAGACTTATGAAACAAAACATTATAATAGCTCAATTTTATCAGTTATGGACTAAATATAAAGACATTTACAAACTCTCCTCAGACACACCACCTTTAGCCTCCTTTTTAGGTGATCCTAGATTCATAAGTGCCTACAATAATAGACAATCTTTCTCTACCTGGAGTGACAAAAATTTAATTACACTGAGATCTCTTCAGCAAAAATGGGAATTTATCTAATTCCCCGAACTTCAAGCCACACACAATCTACCTGCTGATGAATTCCCAAGATACCAGCAAATCAAATCCTTCTATGCTAAATATTTTACACTAAAAACACACCCTTCATACACAACCTTTGAACATATATGTATTTTATCCTCTAGAGACAGAGGCCTTATCTCCAGATTGTATAATTATATTAATTGTGTTGGAGTGCCAGATAAATCTACTCAAATGCTCAAATGGGAAGAGGACATGGATGTCTCGATTAATGTTGAGGATTGGCACTCCATGTCAGAAAATTTACGCAAATGTAATAGAGCTATCACCTTTAGAGAAACTCCAATTAAGATTTTTTCTAGATGGTACCTTACCCCTTCAAAACTTCACACTTTCTACCCATCCATCTCTCCCAATTGTTTTAGGGGATGCTCGGATTCCGGTACCCTCTTACACATTTTTTGGAGCTGCAGCCATATAAACAGTATACGGCACAAAGCATCTGATTTTATAGAACAATCCTCAAGACAAAAAATCACCCTTTCCCCTCAGATATGCTTGCTATATGCTAATATACCAGGCATACCTACCCCCTGTCTGAGACTGTTCCACTCCCTGTGCAGTTCCATACACTGGATGACGGCCTATAATTGGAAATCCACTAATTTGTCATGGCAACAAGTAATAAATAGAATGGAACTCCTTGAGTGGATTTATCACACCCTTAATGATACTATCCATATTCACAAAAAGAAATGGGCCTATTGGAACCCAACCTAACTGTCTTTAACATAATATTATCATCTTCTCTCATTACCTTATGAGAATGCTATGTTATATCTTACCTTTTTTTTCTTTATTTATATATATTAACATTCGTTCATTGTATATAACCACATCTGTTATACGATGTTAAATATCCTCCTTCATTGTATACAACCAATCACTTTAATGCAATATTTTGATGTCATTTTATACTTAATGTCTGTTCATCCAAACTTCCAAATAAAAATTTGTAAACAAAAAAAAAGAGAATATTATTAGGAGACACTGGAGTGTATTACTACGAGATAAATTATTGGGTGGTGTTCTGCCTGAGCACCCCTCATTTGTATACAAAAAAGCACCCAACTTAAGAGATTATTTTATATGTTGGAGTGTTCATGCAAACTCCAGTATGTAGGTCAAACATCTAGACCTCTGCTGGTTAGGGCGCGAGAGCACATCAACACGATCAAAAAAGGAAAAAAAGAATATTGTGTCTCTAAACAGTTTAGGGAAGTCCATGATAGAAATCCCAGTCAGTTAAAGTTTTGGGCCATAGAAAAGGTAAAACATCATTGGAGAGGGGGTAATTTCATAAGACAATTAAGCCAACGTGAATCAACTTGGATATATGAGAGCCAGGTTTTAACGCCCAGGGGGCTCAATATTGATTTCAATTTGAACTGTTTCATCTACAATGGGTGATTTTAGGTAACTCTTCATGACATGTACATAACTTTGTAGGAAAATTAGGATATTTTATTTATTTATTTATTTTAGATCTTACTGCAAGTTAGCAGTGAGAGAGACACTATTCCTGGTTTTGGTATTTGTGTGTCCTGGAGACACAGGCAGAGGGAGGCTCTTTCTGCACTGCAGACTGACGCCCTGGAGGGTTGCTATAGCAATGATACACTACAAATTAGTTTTTTTATTATATAGGATATAGATTTTTTAAATATTTGTATGTGTATGTATACATATATGTATATATAGGTATATATGTGTGTATATATATGTGTATATTTTTAATTTACATGTGTCTATGTGTTTGTTATGGGAGTGGTGACCCTATATATACATGGACATATGAAGTACGCTGTTTATATTTAAAATTTGAATAGTAATTTTAAATCAATTTAGTCCCGTAACATATATATAATTTTGTTGGTTTATAATAAATATGGTATTTTAAAACATAATTATGTAATTTTAGATTGTTAGTATAGGTGGTTGTTTTGTATGTAATTATGCTTAGCTTATGATAGATTGTAACCTGAGATTGTCATGTAGGTCTGTGGGTGCTTGGAAAGGTTTAGATCTTACTGCAATTAAGCAGTGAGAGAGACACACTTCCTGGTCTTGGTATTTGTGTGCCCTGGTCACACAGGCAGAGGGAGGTTCTTTCTGCACCGCAGACTGAGCTGTGGAGACGCCCAGATGGTTGCTATAGCAAGGATACACTACAAATTAGCTTAGAGGGATCAGCCCACCCATCTACTGAGAAAGGCCTGTGATTGGCCGATACGCGTCTAGAAGGGAGGAGCTGATAGTCACGTTCAGCCAGGCACTGTGTATATGGACACAGCGGTGCTACTCTAGAGGTTTTTATGTGATTTTAAAAAGTTTTTATCTTGTAAGTGCAACTTGTCTGTTTGGGGGCTTTGAATAAATTTGTATACGGAGAACGCTATGGTCTCTATACTTATTATTTACATGTCCTGAACTCATGGAATCTTGAGCCAAGCTGGGAGATGATCCATTTCTTTGGATGTTAATGAGCTGAGTTACCATTATAAAAAGAGCCATCTGGATTACCCACCATTGATTGGGAAGAGGAAGTGAGAGCAAAGAGCTCATGGGGAGATCCGCATATGAGTTTTGACTCATCTGGGAGGTGAGCGTGCATTTTTACTGGTGGTGGTGTGCACTCCTTTTGAGCATGAACAATCACTGTGGTGGAATTGTGTGGATACACTGATCACAAGAAGAGTTTTTCATGTTTTATTTCTTCATTTTTTCATTTTATGGACTATTCATTTATATGTAGGATTTATTTATTTTAGAGATTTGCACTTTATATTTATAATTTTGCACATAGCGCTACATTTATTTATTTACTATGCAATAGAGTTTGTCTGTCAGCTCACCTCGCACCATGTGTTCATCTCTAGAGACCAGCCACTCTCACCTGACTGCTTTTATAATCTCTCTTCTAAGCATGGCTCCACCCCAGCTCCTATCAGAGAACTCTATATTAACCTGTGCACTGCAGGCCAGCCCTGCTGATCAACTTTGTGTGTTTGGCTTCCTGTTCCCTGCTTGCTGTGTGCTCTACGTTTGTCTCTGTTACCGACCTTGGCGTGTTCTCGACTATTCTTGTCTGCTTGTGACCCTGACCTTTTGGCGTGTCCCCGACTATCCCTGTTTGTCTGTGACCCTGAACCTTTGGCGTGTACTCTGTTGTCCTTGTCTGCTAGTTGCCCCGACCTTGGCCTATTCCCTTACTATCCCTATCCTCCTGTTGCCTACTGTGGGCGTGAGCTAGGGGACCCTGGGGGTCGCGACCTGGAGCCAGTTGCAGCCCAGTCCATCCTCACCACTAGAGGCTCTGGTGAACACTTGCTGGCTCTTAGACTCTGCGCCCTAGGGAGTCTTACGCTCTAACCCCGATGGGATCCGTGTTGGTGTTCCAGCAGCCCTGCCTTCCTTTACCACCCTGACTCCCATCCACAGCAGTCAGCCATAGGGTCCAGTACCTTGCGGTGCACTCCTGATCCCAACGGTGTGCATCTGTCATCTGTCCTCAGGTGGCCTGACAATAGCCAGTTTTATTTTTAAAACGTTGCATGAAAATCAAATTAACAAAACAGAGAATAAATCCTTGCCATGCAGGCATTAACAAAACAGTTCAAGATCCTTGTTAGGGATGAGCTTTGAGTTCGAGTCAATCAATGAACTTTTATGTGTATTGTCCGACCGACAATTCATTAATAGCTGCGAGTAGTTTTAAATGACTTTTTTTTCTTTGAAATGTAATTTTTCTGTCAGACTGTTCTAAACACGGGAAACATGCACCCCTTTACAGGCATACTATAGACACCCCCAGGTAGGAAATTTAAAGGAATATTACACTTTTATTGTTTCACTTTAAGCATTATTAAAATCACTGCTCCCGAAAAAAAGGCCGTTTTTAAAAAAATTTTTGCATTGATACATGTCCCCTGGGGCAGGACCCGGGTCCCCAAACACTTTTTATGACAATAACTTGCATATAAGCCTTTAAAATTAGCACTTTTGATTATTCATGTTCGAGTCCCATAGACTTTAACGGTGTTTGCGTGTTCGAACAAATTTTTTGCCTGTTCGCATGTTCTGGTGCAAACCGAACAGGGGGTGTTTGGCTCATCCCTAATCCTTATAGGCCGTACACACAATCCAAAAATTGGACGACTTCTCATCCGATTTTTGTCGGTTGCTAGTCCAAATACCTATGTATCGCAATTGGGAGATTGTACTAACAATACGAATTTTCCCGTACAATACTACAATAGTTTTCTGTAAAATAATATGAGAACAGTGTTCAAAAAGGAGCTCAATAAAGTAAGGACCTCACAAAAATCAGGAGCAGGAGCTGAAGATGTTTATGTTCCATGGCTGTGGTACTATGAAAGCCTTTGCTTCTTGACAGAGCAAGTAGATGCCAGAGCTTCACTTTGTACCCTTGCAAACCCTTTTTAAGCTTCTGTAGATTCACCAACATCTGACATCAATCTTGATCAGGACATTCCCACCACTCAGGTAATTGCAGGATAGTTTGGTACTTTTACCTGGTATGAAATTCATTTTTCACAGGTGTCTATTTTTTGAGGAAAAGTTTCTGTAATTTTATGGCCTTCAACAGTCTTCCTTTCTAATCATAGGAATGTTCTGATAATGAGAATGTCATTCCATCAACTCCTGTTGCACCAACACCCAAGGCTAGAAAAAGGAGGAACCTGGAGGATGCCACATCTTCATTTTTGTCAAAGGCAAGTTCAGCTGTCCAACGAAAGCCTGATGATTATGATGGTTTTGGAATACTCGCAGCCAACAAATTAAGGAAAATGTCTGATGAGTAGGGATGAGCCGAACACCCCCCTGTTCGGTTCGCACCAGAACATGCGAACAGGAAAAAAGTTCGTTCGAACATGCGAACACCGTTAAAGTCTATGGGACACGAACATGAATAATCAAAAGTGCTAATTTTAAAGGCTTATATGCAAGTTATTGTCATAAAAAGTGTTTGGGGACCTGGGTCCTGCCCCAGGGGACATGGATCAATGCAAAAAAAAGTTTTAAAAACGGCCGTTTTTTCAGGAGCAGTGATTTTAATAATGCTTAAAGTCAAACAATAAAAGTGTAATATCCCTTTAAATTTCGTACCTGGGGGGTGTCTATAGTATGCCTGTAAAGGGGCGCATGTTTCCTGTGTTTAGAACAGTCTGACAGCAAAATGACATTTTGAAGGAAAAAACTCATTTAAAACTACCCGCGGCTATTGCATTGCCGACAATACACATAGAAGTTCATTGATAAAAACGGCATGGGAATTCCCCAAAGGGGAACCCCGAACCAAAATTTAAAAAAAAAAATGACGTGGGAGTCCTCCTAAATTCCATACCAGGCCCTTCAGGTCTGGTATGGATATTAAGGGGAACCCCGGCCAAAATTTAAAAAAAAAAATGACGTGGGGTTCCCCCTAAATTCCATACCAGACCCTTCAGGTCTGGTATGGATTTTAAGGGGAACCCCGCGCCAAAAAAAAAAAAAAAAAAACGGCGTGGGGTCCCCCCAAAAATCCATACCAGACCCTTATCCGAGCACGCAACCTGGCAGGCCGCAGGAAAAGAGGGGGGGACGAGAGTGCGGCCCCCCCTCCCTCCTGAACCGTACTAGGCCACATGCCCTCAACATTGGGAGGGTGCTTTGGGGTAGCCCCCCAAAACACCTTGTCCCCATGTTGATGAGGACAAGGGCCTCATCCCCACAACCCTGGCCGGTGGTTGTGGGGGTCTGCGGGCGGGGGGCTTATCGGAATCTGGAAGCCCCCTTTAACAAGGTGACCCCCAGATCCCGGCCCCCCCCTGTGAAATGGTAAGGGGGTACATAAGTACCCCTACCATTTCACGAAAAAAGTGTCAAAAATGTTAAAAATGACAAGAGACAGTTTTTGACAATTCCTTTATTTAAATGCTTCTTCTTTCTTCTATCTTCCTTCATCTTCTGGTTCTTCTGGCTCTTCTGGTTCTTCCTCCGGCGTTCTCGTCCAGCATCTCCTCCGCGGCGTCTTCTGTCTTCTTCTCCTTGGGCCGCTCCGCACCCATGGCATGGGGGGAGGCTCCCGCTCTTCTCTTCTTCTTTTCTTCTCTTCTTCTCTTCTTCATTTTCTTCTCCGGGCCGCTCCGCAATCCATGCTGGCATGGAGGGAGGCTCCCGCTGTGTGACGGCGCTCCTCGTCTGACAGTTCTTAAATAACGGTGGGCGGGGCTTGACGGGACTTCCCTGTGGCATTCCCCGTGACGTCACAGGGAAGTCCCGTCAAGTCACCGTGCGTCAGAGGGGGGCGGGGTCACTGGGTGCCCCCCCCCCCGTTATTTAAGAACTGTCAGACGAGGAGCGCCGTCACACAGCGGGAGCCTCCCTCCATGCCAGCATGGATTGCGGAGCGGCCCGGAGAAGAAAATGAAGAAGAGAAGAAGAGAAGAAAAGAAGAAGAGAAGAGCGGGAGCCTCCCCCCCATGCCATGGGTGCGGAGCGGCCCGAGGAGAAGAAGATAGAAGACGCCGCGGAGGAGATGCTGGACGAGAACGCCGGAGGAAGAACCAGAAGAGCCAGAAGAACCAGAAGAACCAGAAGATGAAGGAAGATAGAAGAAAGAAGAAGCATTTAAATAAAGGAATTGTCAAAAACTGTCTCTTGTCATTTTTAACATTTTTGACACTTTTTTCGTGAAATGGTAGGGGTACTTATGTACCCCCTTACCATTTCACACAGGGGGGGGCCGGGATCTGGGGGTCACCTTGTTAAAGGGGGCTTCCAGATTCCGATAAGCCCCCCGCCCGCAGACCCCCACAACCACCGGCCAGGGTTGTGGGGATGAGGCCCTTGTCCTCATCAACATGGGGACAAGGTGTTTTGGGGGGCTACCCCAAAGCACCCTCCCAATGTTGAGGGCATGTGGCCTGGTACGGTTCAGGAGGGAGGGGGGGCCGCACTCTCGTCCCCCCCTCTTTTCCTGCGGCCTGCCAGGTTGCGTGCTCGGATAAGGGTCTGGTATGGATTTTTGGGGGGACCCCACGCCGTTTTTTTTTTTTTTTTGGCGCGGGGTTCCCCTTAAAATCCATACCAGACCTGAAGGGTCTGGTATGGAATTTAGGGGGAACCCCACGTCATTTTTTTTTTAAATTTTGGCCGGGGTTCCCCTTAATATCCATACCAGACCTGAAGGGCCTGGTATGGAATTTAGGGGGACTCTCACGTCATTTTTTTTTTTTAAATTTTGGTTCGGGGTTCCCCTTTGGGGAATTCCCATGCCGTTTTTATCAATGAACTTCTATGTGTATTGTCGGCAATGCAATAGCCGCGGGTAGTTTTAAATGAGTTTTTTCCTTCAAAATGTCATTTTGCTGTCAGACTGTTCTAAACACAGGAAACATGCGCCCCTTTACAGGCACACTATAGACACCCCCCAGGTACGAAATTTAAAGGGATATTACACTTTTATTGATTGACTTTAAGCATTATTAAAATCACTGCTCCTGAAAAAACGGCCGTTTTTAAAACTTTTTTTTGCATTGATCCATGTCCCCTGGGGCAGGACCCAGGTCCCCAAACACTTTTTATGACAATAACTTGCATATTAGCCTTTAAAATTAGCACTTTTGATTTCTCCCATAGACTTTTAAAGGGTGTTCCGCGGCATTCGAATTTGCCGCGAACACCCCAAATTGTTCGCTGTTCGGTGAACTTGCGAACAGCCAATGTTCGAGTCGAACATGAGTTCGACTCGAACTCGAAGCTCATCCCTACTGATGAGCAACGCAATTTGGCTGAAAGTTTAGTCTTGGAAGTCCTGCAGAAGGGGGTCGGTGGGCAATTGTCAACATGCACACATGTGTTTGATGATCTAGTCTCAACACCACCACCAATACCACCACCACAGCCATCGCACCAGCATTCTCATCCCATGCCATCTCATCCCATGTCATCCCATCAGCAGTCAACACCTTGGCACTACCCTCAAATGGAAAGGTACCATTCCACCTGGTTGTAGGAGTTTAATTATACTCAACTGTAGTGATTTTGGGGATCATGTTAATTTTTTTTTATTCTATTTTACTTTATTAAATGTTAATCTATTAGAATGCACTTTATTATATTAATATGCATTTTTGGAAATTGTTCTTCAGTTTCATTTCAGTAAAAAATGTTGCCATTTGTCATAACCTGTCATTGGAAAGTATAAAGGTTAATGTTGGGTTGGAATATTCAATTCCTTAATAAAGAATGTTTTTGGTTGTTACAGTTGTCTATTTATTCACCAAACCACTTGCCTACTTAACCATTTTGCCATCCTGCCCAGGCAAAATTTCTTTTTTCATTACTGTGGCACTTTGAATGACAATTGTGGCATCATGCTGCACTGTACCCATTGAATTGTTATCCTTTTTTGTCACATACACTATCTCACAAAAGTGAGTACACCCCTCAGATTTTTGTAAATATTTTATTATATCTTTTCATGTGACAACACTGAAGAAATGACACTTCGATACAATGTAAAGTAGTGAGTGCACAGCTTGTATAACAGTGTAAATTTGCTGTCCCCTCAAAATAACTCAACACACAACCATTAATGTATAAACTGCTGGCAACAAAAGTGAGTATGCTGCTAAGTGAAAATGTCCAAATTGGGCCCAATTAGCCATTTTTCCTCCCCGATGTCATGTGACTCATTAGTGTTACAAAGTCTCAGGTGTGAATGGGGAGCAGGTGTGTTAAATTTGGTGTTATTGCTCTCACTCTCTCATACTGGTCACTGGAAGTTCAACATGACACCTAATGGCAAAGAACTCTCTGAGGATCTGAAAAAAAAGAATTGTTGCTCTACATAAAGATGACCTAGGCTGTAAGAAGATTGCCAAGACCCCAAAACTGATCTGCAGCATGGTGGCCAAGACCATACAGCGGTTGAACAGGACAGGTTCCACTCAGAACAGGCCTTGCCATGGTCAACCAAAGAAGTTAAGTGCATGTGCTCAGCATCGTATCCAGAGGCTGTCTTTGGGAAATAGGCGTATGAGTGCTTCCAGCATTGCTGCAGAGGTTGAAGGGGTGGGTAGGGTCAGCCTGTCAGTTCTCAGACCATACGCCACACGCTGCATCAAATTTGTCTGCATGGCTGTTGTCCCAGAAGGAAGCCTCTTCTAAAGATGATGCACAAGAAAGCCCACAAACAGTTTGCTGAAGACAAGCAGACTAAGGACATGAATTAATGTAACCATGTCCTGTGGTCTGTTGAGACCAAAATAAAATTATTTGGTTCAGTTGGTGTCAAGCGTGTGTGCCGGCAACCAGGTGAGGAGTACAAAGACAAGTGTGTCTTGCCTACAGTCAAGCAAGGTGGTGGGAGTGTCATGGTATGGGGCTGCATGAGTGCTGCCAGCACTGGGGAGCTACAGTTCATTGACGGAACCATGAATGCCAACATGTACCTTGACATACTGAAGCAGAGCATGATCCCCTCCCTTCAGAGACTGGGCCACAGGGCAGTATTCCAACATGATAACAACCCCAAACACACCTCCAAGATGACCACTGCCATGTTAAGAAGCTTAGGGTAAAGGTGATGGACTGGCCAAGCATTTCTCCAGACCTAAACCCTATTGAGCATCTGCGGGGCATCCTCAAACGGAAGGTGGAGGAGTGCAAGGTGAAGCTCTGGTGAATTCCATGCCCAAGAGGGTTAAGGCATTGCTGAAAAATAATGGTGGTCACACAAAATATTGACACTTTGGGCCCAATTTGGACATTTTCACTTAGGGGTGTACTCACTTTTGCTGCCAGTGGTTTTGACATTAATGTCTGTGTGTTGAGTTATTTTGAGGGGACAGCAAATTTACACTGTTATACAAGCTGTACACTCCCTACTTTACATTGTAGCAAAGTGTCATTTCTTCAGTGTTTTCACATGAAAAGATATAATAAAATATTTACAAAAATGTGAAGAATGTACTCACTTGTGAGATACTGTAAATAGAGCTTTCTTTTTGATGGTATAAAATCACCAGTGTGTTTTTTTTTAGTTTTTAATACATAAACAATTAAAAACAGAATATTTAAAAAAAAAAAAATAAATTATCATAGTTTGATATGAAATATTTGAAACAGGTATTCTTTTATTCTGCATTGATGTGCGCTTATGAGGCTGCGCTTTATGAGGCTGCACTGATGAGGTGGCACCGATTGCACTGATGGACAGTACATATAGGTGTTGTAAAGGCATAAGGTTTTTTATCTTAACCACTTCAGCCCCAGAAGGATTTACCCCCTTCCTGACCAGAGCACTTTTCACAATTTGGCACTGCGTCGCTTTAACTGCTAATTGCGCGGTCATGCAATGCTGTCCCCAAACGAAATTTGCGTCCTTTTCTTCCCACAAATAGAGCTTTCTTTTGATGTTATTTGATCATCTCTGCGATTTTTATTTTTTGCGCTATAAACGGAAAAAGACCGAAAATTTTGAAAAAAAATGACATTTTCTACTTTTTGTTATAAAAAAATCCAATAAACTCAATTTTAGTCATACATTTAGGCCAAAATGTATTCGGCCACATGTCTTTGGTAAAAAAAATGTCAATAAGCGTATATTTATTGGTTTGCGCAAAAATTATAGTGTCTACAAACTGTCTACTTAGTTTATGACTGCCTATGTCATTTCTTGAGGTGCTAAAATGGCAGGGCAGTACAAACCCCCCCAAATGACCCCATTTTGGAAAGTAGACACACCAAGGAAATTGCTAAGAGGCATGTTGAGCCCATTGAATATTATTTTTTTTGTCCCAAGTGATTGAATAATGACAAAAAAAAAAAAAAATTACAAAAAGTTGTCCCTAAATGATACATTGCTCACACAGGCCATGGGCATATGTGGAATTGCACCCCAAAATACATTCAGCTGCTTCTCCTGAGTACGGGGATACCACATGTGTGGGACTTTTTGGGAGCCTAGCCGCGTACGGGGCCCCGAAAACCAATCACCGCCTTCAGGATTTCTAAGGGCGTAAATTTTTGATTTCACTCCTCACTACCTATCACAGTTTTGAAGGCCATAAAATGCCCAGATGGCACAAACCCCCTCCCAAATGACCCCATTTTGGAAAGTAGACACCCCAAGCTATTTGCTGAGAGGCATGTGGAGTCCATGGAATATTTTATATTTTGACACAAGTTGTGGGAATGTGACACATTTTTTTTTTTTTGCACAAAGTTGTCACTAAATGATATATTGCTCACACAGGCCATGGGCATATGTGGAATTGCACCCCAAAATACATTTAGCTGCTTCTCCTGAGTATGGGGATACCACATGTGTGGGACTTTTTGGGAGCCTAACCCTGTACGGGGCCCTGAAAACCAATCACCGCCTTCAGGATTTCTAAGGGTGTAAATTTTTTATTTCACTCTTCACTGCCTATCACAGTTTCGGAGGCCATGGAATGCCCAGGTGGCACAAACCCCCCCCCCCCAAAATGACCCAATTTTGGAAAGTAGACACCCCAAGCTATTTGCTGAGAGGCATGGTGAGTATTTTGCAGCTCTCATTTGTTTTTGAAAAAGAAGAAAGACAAGAAAAAAAATTTGTTTTTCTTTTTTCAATTTTCAAAACTTTGTGACAAAAAGTGAGGTCTGCAAAATACTCACTATACCTCTCAGCAAGAGTGTCTACTTTCCAAAATAGGGTCATTTGGGGGGGGGGGGTTTGTGCGACCTGGGTATTCCATGGCCTCCGAAACTGTGATAGGCAGTGAAGAGTGAAATCAAAAATTTACGCCCCTAGAAAGCCTATAGGCGGTGCTTGGTTTTTGGGGTCCCGTGCGCAGCTAGGCTCCCAAAAAGTCTCACACATGTGGTATCCCCGTACTCAGGAGAAGCAACAGAATGTATTTTGGGGTGTAATTTCACATATTCCCATGGCATGTTTGAGCAATATATCATTTAGTGACAACTTTGTGCAAAAAAAAAAATTTGTCTTTTTCCCGCAACTTGTGTCACAATATAAAATATTCCATGGACTCGACATGCCTCTCAGCAAATAGCTTGGGGTGTCTACTTTCCAAAATGGGGTCATTTGGGGGGATTTTGAACTGTCCTGGCATTTTATGCACAACATTTAGAAGCTTATGTCACACATTACCCACTCTTCTAACCACAAGACAAAGCCCTTTCTGACACTTTTTGTTTACATGAAAAAATTCTTTTTTTTGCAAGAAAATTACTTTGAACCCCCAAACATTATATATTTTTTTAAAGCAATAGGCCCCAGTCTCAGAGAGTAAATGCCGTAGGAAGCCTTGCAGGTAAGTATTGGCTACAGCAAACCGTAGTTCTGGTATAGAAAAATGATGATATGAATTAAAAGGTAGCGCTATACATGTTGGACATGTCAGCGTTAATTTAAAAGTATTGCCAGCGATAAATTCAAGATTGGGCTGTATGTGGGCTTACCTGTAGTTGGTTGGGAGACAATGCGGGGTCTGGTGTTGCTTCTGAATCGGGTAGCGTCCATTAACCAAAAAGGGGCAGTGGTGTGCCCTTAAATAGGGTCCCCGACCGGAAGACACCAGCTTGTCAGAGCAACAGCGTCTTCCGGCCCGACTGCTGGCTACTGCGCATGCGTCGAACACCGCCGCAACCACGTAGCGGTCATTCGACGCAAGAGCGGCAGAAGAGGATAACCCTAGTCACTGCGCATGCGTCGGATTGAGCGCAGCGATACGGCGGTGCCCGGCCAATGCCATAGTAGCAGAGGCGGGGACTAACGGGGAACCTAAAAGGTCCCTGTGACCCCGTCAATCGCCGCACATCCGGTCAGAGGATAGAACCGGATGTGCAGCGCTGTGCAGTGGAGCTCACCCAGGCAAAACCCATAGTGCCCCCCGGGAGATCACAACCAGGGGAACTGCAGTGGAACCAAAACAAAAGGGGGAAAAATAACAGATATGCATATACAGAAACAATATAATATGTAAAAAATAATTTACTTAAGTTATGAAGATTTTAGAAATACCTAATAATTACATAAACAATTATGGTGTCAGAATAAATGACTAGGTTATGTTGATCTTGGAGTTTGGTATTAATTAAAAATTGGGGAATAATATTTATTAACTCTTTGATTGAAATATAGGGTTGTACCCTAAGTTGTTAATTGTGTGTATGTGTGCTGATGGATATGTTGAAGAATTTGGGACTGTAGTGTTTAGAGGAATGGTCTGTATGATTGAGATTCGTTTAAACCTGGTGCTTTGGTAGCATTCAGGCGCTCAATCCACAGAGTCTCCTTCTGCAATATAAACTTGTCCCATTCGCCCCCTCTGGGGCTTTTAGGGATAACGGCCAGAACAGTAAACAAGACGGAAGAGGTATTAAACCGGTGATATAGGTCAAGGTGTCTACTAATAGGCGTGAGCATTTTGCCGTTTCCTGAGTAGTATATATGATCATTAATTCTCTGTCTTAACTGTCTGGCCGTCTTCCCTACATAAAAAGCTCCACATACATAGGTCATAAGGTACACCACCCCTTGTGTGCTACATGTGGCCGAAAATTTAGGATGATAAGTCTCACCATTGGGGAGTGAGATAGGGTGTCCAGGCATTATCCAGGGACAAAACGCACAGTTGCCGCAGAGTGATGTCCCCTTTGGCATCTTGGATGCGGATAAGCTAAGGGTGTTGTAATGGCTAGACACAAGTTTGTCTCTCAATGAATTTGCCCATCTGAATACTAATTCTGGGTGTGTATTAATGTATTTACTCAGAAATGGATCTTCTAGCAGGAGATGCCAGTGTGTATTCATAATTTTTCTAATGTCATGGTGGTGAGATGAAAATTTAGTAACCATTTTAACAGTGGACTCCTTGGATCGGGCTCTAGTTGTGTATAGTAAGTCATTTCGTGTTTTACGCTTGGCTTTGTTGAAAGCCTTACGCAGAAGGGATCGACTGTAGCCTCGTGCTAGGAGCCGTGATCTTAAAAGGTTTGCTTGATGTTGAAAATCTACTGTATGTGTACAATTGCGGCGGAGTAGAATATATTGCGCATAAGGTATACTCCGAATGAGTGTTGAAGGATGTGCACTGGCAGCGTGCAACAATGTATTCCCGGCTGTCGTTTTACGAAATAGGTTTGTTGATAGTGTGTTATTTGCATCCTTGTAAATCACGAGATCTAGAAAATTAGTGGTTT
This sequence comes from Aquarana catesbeiana, assembly GCF_042186555.1. Taxonomy (NCBI): domain Eukaryota; kingdom Metazoa; phylum Chordata; class Amphibia; order Anura; family Ranidae; genus Aquarana; species Aquarana catesbeiana. The sequence goes on from NC_133327.1 coordinate 375,250,437, forward strand.
TGATGTCACAATTGTAGGTGAATTTTAAATTAAAGTGATTAGTATTCAGAGCCTGACTAAATTGCTTTAAAGTTTTTTGGGTACCTGTCCAAATGATTAAAATGTCATCAATATAACGTTTCCAAACTAAAATGTGATCTGTGAACTTAGTAAAATGCTCTTGGGAAAATAGGTAGCTTTCCCACCCTCCCAGGTACAGGTTGGCATAGCCAGGGGCACAACAGGTGCCCCTGGCTACGCCCTGCACCTGGAGGTAGTGGGAGTCCATGAATTTAAACCAATTGTGGGTTAGGATGAAATTAAGCAGTTTCAGAATGAAGTCATTATAGTTCCAGTGGTGGTGATCCCCCTCATAGAGAAAGGTACGGGCCGTCTCGACTCCATGCTCGTGAGGGATACTGTAGTACAAGGTCTCCACATCCAGAGTCACGAGCAGGGAGTCAGGAGGGACCGACAAACCCTCAATTTGTTTAAGTAAGTCTAAGGTGTCTCTGGTGTATGAGGGTAGGGCTATGACATGAGGCATTAATGTAGCATCTACCAGTTTGCTGGCATCTTCTGTGAGACTGCCGATACCTGAAATAATCGGTCTCCCAGGGGGCGAGAGAGGGTCCTTATGCACTTTTGGAAGTGCATAGAACGTCGCCACCCTGGGAGACCGAACATTCAGGTAATCGTAAGTGTCTTTGTTGATTAAACCTTTAGAGTAGGCATCGTTAATGATATCAATGAATTGGTCCCTGAAGGAAGAGGTGCATGACAAAGGAATTTGTCGGTACCAGTGTCTATTAGACAAAATATTTAGACACATAGTTTCATAGAAGTGCCTGGTCATAAGGACTATGTTGCCGCCTTTGTCGACAGATTTAACGATCACATCAGGATGATTTTGTATTTGAGACAGCTTGGCGTTGTGTTAAAGTCAAATTGTTTTTTCTAGAGGGAACATCCATTCGCTTAATATCACTAACGACACTCTGTAGAAAGGCCCAAGCCTGGGGATTTGAAGATAGGTCGGGGAATTTTCGGGATTTAAATTTGAATTTGGTAGCTGAAGGTGAGGGGGTAGCTGGAGGTGTAAGAGTGGTACGCCCAGTTAAATTAGTGTCATTATTTTCATCTAGTAGCAACATCAGGTCACGAAGGGCCTGGAAGTCCTTCATCTTGAGATGTTTAATACTTTCTGAAAATTCCCGTTCCTCTTTAGCTCTTAAACGGTCTTTGTCAAATAGAAATTTATAGGTTAAATTACAGATGAACAGGTAGACATCTTTGATGGTCTCATATTTATCAATTTTTTGTGTGGGACAGAAGCTTAGACCAAGCTTCAGCACACTGAGTTCTTGTTCAGTAAAATGGTAAGGGGTGAGGTTTATAACATCCAGTGAATTAGATAGATTTAACGAATTGGAAAAGTTAGGTTGAGGAGTGGTGTTTTTAAGTGTATTAGTTACTGGGGTGTTGTTCGAGAAACCTCCCGTTGGTGCCGGAGGTTGAGGTGTAGTAAGTGTATTATTAGTTCGACTTTGCAAGTTTAACAATTGCAATGCCTTGTGGGCGTTTGGTCCCATATATTTGGTCTGTGAGCTATTCCCACTACCTTTTTCAAGAGAAGCCCCCTGACGTAGTGAGATGTCAAAGAATTTTGTATCTTGTTTATCAGTTTTTTTCTTAGGATAGGGTGTAAAGTGCTCACCACCATATTGTCTCTTACGTGCACCAGTGTCATTGGATGTCATGTTTTCCTTCATGGGGCCATTTTCCGTGGATCATTACAAAGGGTGGAAATTTTATCTTTTATTTTATCAATGTATACCTTGTTTTGATTTTTGATGTACAATGTATATGTTCTTACTATTATACTCTCTTCTACATATAGTTTTCAGAATTACCCTCAACTCCCAAAGAAGCATTTCACAACGCAAAACATGTCAAGCACATAGAGAGCATTTAAAGTGGATCACTATACCTGCAATTCAACCCAACTTCCTCTCCACATTCATAACTGTAACCCATTGGGGAAGGTTTCTTTCCTTTTTCTAATTAAATGTTGGATTTTATGTATTGTTAGCAGGTTTCTAGACAACATATGCAGGGGAGGATCCATTTGATATATGCAATACGTTTGTTATATGTATATTGTATTGTTTTTAAACAAGTATGTCCATTTTTGTAATTTCAAGCTAATAAAATTAAAAAAAACACTTTTACTTTTTCATAGTCTAAATACCTGTGTGCCCCCAAAGTCCCATTGCACTAGTTTTCTATTCTCTGATTGAACACTGTGATCACGGCACTGGTCCATCCAGACCAGTCTGGATTCATGCCAGGATGGGGGACTGATATAAACGTAGATGTCTCCTTACACATCTTTCCAGGGCAGGCGGGGACGGTCTAGAGGTAGTAGCCTCTCTTGATGCTGAGAAAGCTTTTGACTCGGTCGAGTGGCGCTACCTCTGGGCTGTCCTGCGCAAATTTGGATTTGGCCCTCGCTTCATTAGCTGGGTGCAGATGTTATACCACAGCCCCATGGCATGCATACGTACAAATAACTCGCTGTCATCACCCTTCCCTCTATCTACGGGTACCAGACAGGGTTGTCTGCTTTCTCCCGGACTGTTTGCCCTGGCCATGGAACCCATGACTGCCCATATCAAATCCTCCCCCTCAGTACAGGGCATTGAAGTAGGGGTGGTAATGGATAAAATATCCCTTTATGCTGATGATACCCTTCTCTTCCTCAAAGACATTTCCTCCCTCTCACCAGCACTTCAAATAATAGACAAGTTTGGCATGTTCTCAGGAATTAAGGTGAACTGGGGGAAATCGATCCTTTTTTTCATTAAACGCATCCAGTCAAAATCCACCGACAGGTACTCCCCTAAACTGGGCATCTGAATTTAAATATTTAGGAGTAAGGGTTGGAGCTCCATTATCTACATGTTGTTATTGGGTATGTGGACGGGGGATTATAGCGGTGCCAAGGTCAAAAAAGTGTTTTCAAAGAAAAATAATAGAGAGAAGGAATAAAAAACAAAAAATACAAAATTTATTGATAATCTAACATAGACAAAATACACATTACATACAATATCATGTTAAACTAAAAAGAAGATTATGGATACATGTACTGTAAGTGACCCTAAGAATGGTAGGGTGGGCCAGATGGAAATGGCCGTTGAAGGAGGAGGGCTCGATTTCCTACATGTTTCGCCAAGACATTGGCTTCTTCAGGGAACAGGAGCTCATAAGGTAGATATTTAAAAACAATTCTGTGTGATAAACATGAAAAACATGGTGAAAGCAATAATTTAACCGGACACTACATAGTATAGACAATGAAGAAATAGAGACTGTGGCTGGACAGTCATGCGACCAAAGGCTCCACACTAAATAACGGTGATGCAAACATACCTGGGGCGTCAGTGCCCGGGAAGGGAGGGAGGAGAAGGGAAGGGGGAACACAGCCACCCAAGGGGATCCCCGCAAGGGAGCGGCCAGGCCGCGCCGTAAATTGTGCCTGCAGGGGGCATACAGTAAACCTGGCAAAGGAATGTAAAGATAACCATAAGTCATGATGCACTTGTAATAATAATCCAGAGATAAAAATTGCACATCCGTGCATTATATTCGAGAAAGTACATAAAATGTATATATATGTATGTATATGAGTAAATGTATCTATATCTCTAGAGAAAAAAGTGCAGACTTACATGTATGTTTAAAAACCGTGGAAAGAAAATGTGGTCACGAGGTGCCTGTAGTAGATGTATGCACATAGCAGGGGCAAAACGTCAAGATTGGACCAAATCAATGGTCCAATTGGACCAGACCTGATTAAAGGAATAGATACCATTAGGGGTGTTGCTATTAGTAACTAGGACCATGTGGAGTAGTTATGCCTGTACTTACTTAGTGATGTCAGCTGTAGAGAGAGATTCTCATAGTAACACATTCACAGGTGTGTAATACCTGTACAAGGATTAAAAGGGATGAAAATTACAATAAGTCCTATATAAGATGTAAAGAGGACAAAGGAGAAAAAGAAAGAAAAAGAGAGAAAAATCAGTGGGGTGAAGAGGATGAAAGCTTTGAAATAAATTTAAGCATAGACGAGACTGCTGGAAATAAGTCCATTACCTAGTCTGTCATGGCGTAAACACTGTTAATTGAAAGAATCAATCTTAGCCAGCAGAATGAAAAGCAGGTCCAAAGTGGCTCCTAGAGGATGTATAGGAGCATGATGAATAGTTCGTTTGGAAAGCATTAAGTAAGAGTGTTTTAAAGGATAAAAGTTACCTTGTAACTGTGTGCAGAGAAGATACAGGCACGTCTCTCGTCCATCAAGGAACTGAGGAACTGGCCGGTTACTTGTATGCCCCCCACACCCGATCAGATGATGATCAGGTGTGCGGACGCAAACGAGGGGTGTTCACGGCTGCGCACTGCGCGGTGCCTCGGAACTACAGGTTCCATCATGCACCGCGCGCGCATGCTCAGAGTGTACGGCCCGTGTGGCGAATGGGGAGGCGGGCATCCCTGGAATGGGAGGTGCCCAGGTGTCGCCTCGTCCAATCTGCCGATGGAAGAGGAGGGCCGGAGAGTCTGAGAGCAGACGTGGGCACCCAGGGGCAGACAGAAGTCTGCGCCTTGGCGTCTGTACAGGCAGAAACAGCACTAGCCACGTCGGCCCCAAGCGGGGAGAGCCCAAGCCGTGACCGCCCACCCCCCACACATCAACCAACTCCCCCCAATCAGGAGCTAACCTAGGCACCCAAGAACGAGTGCAGACCGGTGGTGGAGCACAGCGGGGCATGAGGGGTAGTGTGCTAAGACACAGGGTAGGAGGATGAGGCCTATACTGCCCGACACTCCGCAGGGGTCACTGAGGAAAGTGGGAAGTACCTGTGTGTCAGCACCCGACAACCAGCCACAATGTGTGTGAAGTGCGTAGAAAACCATTGGGTCCTAGTATGCCAATAAAGTTTATAACCAGAATTGCAAGTACAGAAAAGGAAAAAATACGTTGAACAACACATACCTATAGCACAACTCATATGCTGCAGCACATATATGGGGATATTTTTAATAATGACAATAAGGATTTAAAATAACGAGTAAATACAAACTGAATACACTGTGTATATCAAACAGAAGTATAAAGGGTATGGAATCAATATAAATACTTATAGAAGCAATACATTCATAGCAATTGCAGATAGTGCGATGTTTCACAATACCAAAGGGAAATTTTATGGGGGGGACCACAGGTGGAGCCATGGCAATGGAAGGAAGAAGGAAGTCAGAAAACTACGAAGAATGGAGAACTAGAAAAGGGGTGGGGGGCTTAGAGAAGGGGAGACAAGTAAGGGTAGAATAGAAAAAGAGAACCACGCACGACGTTGCCTAGAGAATGGGCAATAAAAAAAGAAATAAATAGTAGGTAAAAATGTTTAAACTGATACGTATTAGAGAAAGGGCTTAAAACTCATATATTCATTGAGTCCTGGGGAAATGGTGGCATTTAATGTATGAATCCATTTTGTTTCAAGTCGTAGTAGTAAGTTGTCAGTACTGCCACCTCTTGCCTGTGGGGGAATATGTTCAAGTGCGGAAAATAGAATAACATGGGGATCATAATTATGTTGGGCAGCAATGTGCCTATTAATGGCCGTGGTGGTGGTGTTCTTATAAAGTGGTTTGATATGATCCCGAATACGAATCTGAAAAGGGCGCTTAGTTTTGCCAACATAGAATGAGCCGCATTGGCATTGAGCCAGATATACGACCCCAACAGTGACACAGGTGACATGGTGTCTGATGGTATGTGTTTTTCCATTAGGTAAGTTGACAACTTGAGAGTTGGCAACAAATGCACATATGTCACATTTGCCACATTGATAGGTACCAGTGGCAGTAGGCCTGTGTGTAATATCAATGGAGTGGTGACTGTGAATCAAACGATCACGAAGAGAAGGGGAGCGTCGGTAAGTAATATCAGGGTATGTATTGATATATTTAGCAATGATAGGGTCAGATGTAAGTAGAGGCCAAAATTGTTTAAGGACATCTTTAATTTGGGTGTGCTGATTAGAGAATTGGGTGATGAGTCGTGTGGGTTGTTTAGAGTCCAATGGTTTGTCAGGAAAGACCAAGTCTTTCCGATTAAGTTTCTTTGCCTTGTGGAATGCTTTTTTTAGCAAGGAATGGCTATAGCCTCTATCTAAGAGTCTGTTGTAGAGGTCATGTGCCGCCTTGAGAAAATCATCCTCACGGGTACAGTTACGTTTGATCCTGACATATTGGCTATATGGGATGCTTCGAAGGAGAGGCTCAGGGTGGGCACTCTGGGCGTGCAAAATTGTATTGCCCGAAGAGGGTTTGCGATATAGAGTGGTGTAGACTTGGCCGTTAGGTTGTACACCAATCTGGAGGTCCAGAAAGTGGATCTGCGATTGGCTGCACTCCATAGTAAACTTGAGGTTATATGTATTTTTAGTGAGACTTTGTACGAATAAAGATAGTTCTTCCCTGGTGCCAGCCCAAAACAGCAGTATGTCATCAATATACCTGTACCAGGATATGATCCTGGACAGGTAGGGATTAGGATGAATCAAATCAAAGAGTTCCCTCTCCCACCCCCCCAGGTACAGGTTGGCGTAGGCGGGGGCACACTTGGTCCCCATAGCCACGCCCTGTACCTGGAGGAAGTGGGAGGAACCAAACATAAAGTAATTGCGTGTAAGTATGAATCTCAATAGTTCGAGGACAAAGTCTCCGTATTTGTCATATTGAGGGCCTCTAGCTCGAATGAGTTTGCTAATGACTGAGATGCCTCTGTTGTGAGGAATTGTGTTGTACAGACTCTCCACATCTAGGGCTACCAACCATGTGCCGCTGGGCAAAGATTGGCCATCTAATATACGAAGGAGATGGATCGTGTCCTTTATATATGAGGGCAGAGCTATAACATGGGGTGCCAAATATTTGTCTACCAGTGCACTGGCAGATTCTGTGAGGCACTGGCGACCAGAGACAATTGGACGACCAGGAGGGTGGTCAAGGGATTTGTGCAATTTAGGAAGAGAGTAGAAGGTAGGAGTGGTAGGTTCTTTCACATTAAGGAACTTCCATGTGTTGGAGTCGATAATGCCTTTTTGGTGAGCTGCAAATATCAACTGTTGGTATTCAGATATGTAGTGATTGATGAGTGATTTAGAGATTGGTCTATACCACTCGCGGTTGTTTAAGATATCAAGGCACATTTGCTCGTAAAAGGACGTATCCATCACCACCACGTTGCCGCCCTTGTCGGCTGGCTTGATGGTGAGTTCCGGATGATTTTGTAAAGATTTAATGGCCCTAATATGAGCCGGAGTTAGGTTGGAGGGATACGCAGAGTTGAGGTTTAAACCTTCGATGGAATTAGTAACCTGTTGTACAAAAGCCCATATGTTGGGATTCGTAGAAAGGTTTGGAAAGTTCATAGATTTGGGTTTAAACGAAGTAGGGGGGGGGAAGGGAGCACCAAGGGCGGTGGCCTCATGATCGGTAGGGTCAAGAAAGTCATCGCCATCAGTGCAGCCCTCCTCCCACAGTGACATTAATTCTTCTAGGGCTTGTATTTCCGCTAAGGTAGGGACCTGTTGAGAGGAATTGGAGTGCGCACTTTGAGCGAGTACAGTGCTAGATTTAGATTTATCGTAGATTACTTTAAAGAGTAGTTTACGTGCAAAAAGATGCACGTCTTTAATAAAGGCAAATTTATCGAAGTCATTGGAAGGACAGAATGTGAGGCCTAATTGAAGTACATGGATCTGGTCCATGTTAAGTGGAATGGAAGATAAGTTAATTACATCAGGGGTGGTTGTTCTTCCTGAATCGCTAACGTTTGTGAATGTGGGTCGGGGGATGGACTTGGGAGGAGGTCCTGGCCCTGTCCTAAAAAAATAGGTGCAAGTTTAGAGTCTGTAGCAGCAGAGTTACCTGAAAACATGGAGGTGATGGTGGGTTCACTTACCCTCCGAGAGGTAGTGTACGTTTGAGAGTGCGAAAGTGCCGTGGTGCCTGCAAGTGTCTTGGTAGTAGACGATTTGGGGATCACTGATGACTTAGGTTGTGCTTTAGTGAAAGGAGTGGATGCGTGAGCAGTCTTGGACTGACCTGTGGGTGGATGCAAAAGAGGAGTGGGTCCTAGTGTACGGTGTAGTGACTCCGAGGACATGGCCGATAGATCACCTTTTCTTCGTTTTGCCAATTGTTCTTGTGTCAAATCTTGGTATGCAGTGGAGGTGCTGGATGAAAAGGAAGCAGATAGATTATTAGAAACATGATTGTTCGAGGGAGGTAGGTTAGTGGTGAAGGGTTTGTTTCTAGGTTTGGTTTCCTTGGCGTTATGCCAATTGTAGGCATAGCCATTTTCATGGGCCGCTAGGTCTCTCAGGAATTTGCTTTCTTTATCATTGATAGTCGTAAGTGTATACTCCTCCAGGTGTGCACGCAGGGTTTTTTCCCGCTTGCTGTACCTGGGGGAGGAGAGGCCGAGGGCATGGTCTGTATACCATCTATTGATTGCAACGTCAAGTTGTGCCAGCTCAGTGGTATATTCATGACACAACATGGAGAGCATGTTGAGAGAGCATGATATAAGATTGCTTTCCCAAGATGTCTTTAGTGTGTCGTTGATTTTTTTAATATTAGGAAAAAGTTGTATTCTTAATCCCCAAGGGATTACTTTATGTTCCGCATATTTTTCAAAGTAGGTTTTATGCCAGTAAATTCTGACTTTTTTTTCCAAGAGACGTTGTAGTCTGATAAATGCCCTATCTAGCTCAGCGTCGGTTATGGTAGAAGCGTTTTGGGACGCCTGGATACGGGTCATAAGACTCTCCCAGGCGTCTCCACAGAAGTCTGCCATGGCTCCACCGGGGGTCCCCCGAAAAAAAAGGGGGGAGGGGAACAGTCCTGGAATTACACAAAAAAAAGTAAATGAGTATACGTATATTTCAATGATATATCACATTAAAGGTAAAGTGAAGAGAGGAAAGAATACGGTTTGCCAAGGTATGTGTAGCCAGCAAGAGGCAATGAGTGTGTTATGAATACACAAAAGAAAAAAGGAAGGGGGATATATTAAATAGATAATATATTATATTAGGTGGGAATATTCAGACAAAATATGTCAGGGACCGAAACTAGCCAAAAGGACCATAAGCATTAAAGCTTGAATTGTTCAAAAAGTATAAGGGTGGCTAGATGGTACCAGAGGATACAGCACCTCATCCCCAAAGTAATCAAATAGTTATTGGGTATGTGGACGGGGGATTATAGCGGTGCCAAGGTCAAAAAAGTGTTTTCAAAGAAAAATAATAGAGAGAAGGAATAAAAAACAAAAAATACAAAATTTATTGATAATCTAACATAGACAAAATACACATTACATACAATATCATGTTAAACTAAAAAGAAGATTATGGATACATGTACTGTAAGTGACCCTAAGAATGGTAGGGTGGGCCAGATGGAAATGGCCGTTGAAGGAGGAGGGCTCGATTTCCTACATGTTTCGCCAAGACATTGGCTTCTTCAGGGAACAGGAGCTCATAAGGTAGATATTTAAAAACAATTCTGTGTGATAAACATGAAAAACATGGTGAAAGCAATAATTTAACCGGACACTACATAGTATAGACAATGAAGAAATAGAGACTGTGGCTGGACAGTCATGCGACCAAAGGCTCCACACTAAATAACGGTGATGCAAACATACCTGGGGCGTCAGTGCCCGGGAAGGGAGGGAGGAGAAGGGAAGGGGGAACACAGCCACCCAAGGGGATCCCCGCAAGGGAGCGGCCAGGCCGCGCCGTAAATTGTGCCTGCAGGGGGCATACAGTAAACCTGGCAAAGGAATGTAAAGATAACCATAAGTCATGATGCACTTGTAATAATAATCCAGAGATAAAAATTGCACATCCGTGCATTATATTCGAGAAAGTACATAAAATGTATATATATGTATGTATATGAGTAAATGTATCTATATCTCTAGAGAAAAAAGTGCAGACTTACATGTATGTTTAAAAACCGTGGAAAGAAAATGTGGTCACGAGGTGCCTGTAGTAGATGTATGCACATAGCAGGGGCAAAACGTCAAGATTGGACCAAATCAATGGTCCAATTGGACCAGACCTGATTAAAGGAATAGATACCATTAGGGGTGTTGCTATTAGTAACTAGGACCATGTGGAGTAGTTATGCCTGTACTTACTTAGTGATGTCAGCTGTAGAGAGAGATTCTCATAGTAACACATTCACAGGTGTGTAATACCTGTACAAGGATTAAAAGGGATGAAAATTACAATAAGTCCTATATAAGATGTAAAGAGGACAAAGGAGAAAAAGAAAGAAAAAGAGAGAAAAATCAGTGGGGTGAAGAGGATGAAAGCTTTGAAATAAATTTAAGCATAGACGAGACTGCTGGAAATAAGTCCATTACCTAGTCTGTCATGGCGTAAACACTGTTAATTGAAAGAATCAATCTTAGCCAGCAGAATGAAAAGCAGGTCCAAAGTGGCTCCTAGAGGATGTATAGGAGCATGATGAATAGTTCGTTTGGAAAGCATTAAGTAAGAGTGTTTTAAAGGATAAAAGTTACCTTGTAACTGTGTGCAGAGAAGATACAGGCACGTCTCTCGTCCATCAAGGAACTGAGGAACTGGCCGGTTACTTGTATGCCCCCCACACCCGATCAGATGATGATCAGGTGTGCGGACGCAAACGAGGGGTGTTCACGGCTGCGCACTGCGCGGTGCCTCGGAACTACAGGTTCCATCATGCACCGCGCGCGCATGCTCAGAGTGTACGGCCCGTGTGGCGAATGGGGAGGCGGGCATCCCTGGAATGGGAGGTGCCCAGGTGTCGCCTCGTCCAATCTGCCGATGGAAGAGGAGGGCCGGAGAGTCTGAGAGCAGACGTGGGCACCCAGGGGCAGACAGAAGTCTGCGCCTTGGCGTCTGTACAGGCAGAAACAGCACTAGCCACGTCGGCCCCAAGCGGGGAGAGCCCAAGCCGTGACCGCCCACCCCCCACACATCAACCAACTCCCCCCAATCAGGAGCTAACCTAGGCACCCAAGAACGAGTGCAGACCGGTGGTGGAGCACAGCGGGGCATGAGGGGTAGTGTGCTAAGACACAGGGTAGGAGGATGAGGCCTATACTGCCCGACACTCCGCAGGGGTCACTGAGGAAAGTGGGAAGTACCTGTGTGTCAGCACCCGACAACCAGCCACAATGTGTGTGAAGTGCGTAGAAAACCATTGGGTCCTAGTATGCCAATAAAGTTTATAACCAGAATTGCAAGTACAGAAAAGGAAAAAATACGTTGAACAACACATACCTATAGCACAACTCATATGCTGCAGCACATATATGGGGATATTTTTAATAATGACAATAAGGATTTAAAATAACGAGTAAATACAAACTGAATACACTGTGTATATCAAACAGAAGTATAAAGGGTATGGAATCAATATAAATACTTATAGAAGCAATACATTCATAGCAATTGCAGATAGTGCGATGTTTCACAATACCAAAGGGAAATTTTATGGGGGGGACCACAGGTGGAGCCATGGCAATGGAAGGAAGAAGGAAGTCAGAAAACTACGAAGAATGGAGAACTAGAAAAGGGGTGGGGGGCTTAGAGAAGGGGAGACAAGTAAGGGTAGAATAGAAAAAGAGAACCACGCACGACGTTGCCTAGAGAATGGGCAATAAAAAAAGAAATAAATAGTAGGTAAAAATGTTTAAACTGATACGTATTAGAGAAAGGGCTTAAAACTCATATATTCATTGAGTCCTGGGGAAATGGTGGCATTTAATGTATGAATCCATTTTGTTTCAAGTCGTAGTAGTAAGTTGTCAGTACTGCCACCTCTTGCCTGTGGGGGAATATGTTCAAGTGCGGAAAATAGAATAACATGGGGATCATAATTATGTTGGGCAGCAATGTGCCTATTAATGGCCGTGGTGGTGGTGTTCTTATAAAGTGGTTTGATATGATCCCGAATACGAATCTGAAAAGGGCGCTTAGTTTTGCCAACATAGAATGAGCCGCATTGGCATTGAGCCAGATATACGACCCCAACAGTGACACAGGTGACATGGTGTCTGATGGTATGTGTTTTTCCATTAGGTAAGTTGACAACTTGAGAGTTGGCAACAAATGCACATATGTCACATTTGCCACATTGATAGGTACCAGTGGCAGTAGGCCTGTGTGTAATATCAATGGAGTGGTGACTGTGAATCAAACGATCACGAAGAGAAGGGGAGCGTCGGTAAGTAATATCAGGGTATGTATTGATATATTTAGCAATGATAGGGTCAGATGTAAGTAGAGGCCAAAATTGTTTAAGGACATCTTTAATTTGGGTGTGCTGATTAGAGAATTGGGTGATGAGTCGTGTGGGTTGTTTAGAGTCCAATGGTTTGTCAGGAAAGACCAAGTCTTTCCGATTAAGTTTCTTTGCCTTGTGGAATGCTTTTTTTAGCAAGGAATGGCTATAGCCTCTATCTAAGAGTCTGTTGTAGAGGTCATGTGCCGCCTTGAGAAAATCATCCTCACGGGTACAGTTACGTTTGATCCTGACATATTGGCTATATGGGATGCTTCGAAGGAGAGGCTCAGGGTGGGCACTCTGGGCGTGCAAAATTGTATTGCCCGAAGAGGGTTTGCGATATAGAGTGGTGTAGACTTGGCCGTTAGGTTGTACACCAATCTGGAGGTCCAGAAAGTGGATCTGCGATTGGCTGCACTCCATAGTAAACTTGAGGTTATATGTATTTTTAGTGAGACTTTGTACGAATAAAGATAGTTCTTCCCTGGTGCCAGCCCAAAACAGCAGTATGTCATCAATATACCTGTACCAGGATATGATCCTGGACAGGTAGGGATTAGGATGAATCAAATCAAAGAGTTCCCTCTCCCACCCCCCCAGGTACAGGTTGGCGTAGGCGGGGGCACACTTGGTCCCCATAGCCACGCCCTGTACCTGGAGGAAGTGGGAGGAACCAAACATAAAGTAATTGCGTGTAAGTATGAATCTCAATAGTTCGAGGACAAAGTCTCCGTATTTGTCATATTGAGGGCCTCTAGCTCGAATGAGTTTGCTAATGACTGAGATGCCTCTGTTGTGAGGAATTGTGTTGTACAGACTCTCCACATCTAGGGCTACCAACCATGTGCCGCTGGGCAAAGATTGGCCATCTAATATACGAAGGAGATGGATCGTGTCCTTTATATATGAGGGCAGAGCTATAACATGGGGTGCCAAATATTTGTCTACCAGTGCACTGGCAGATTCTGTGAGGCACTGGCGACCAGAGACAATTGGACGACCAGGAGGGTGGTCAAGGGATTTGTGCAATTTAGGAAGAGAGTAGAAGGTAGGAGTGGTAGGTTCTTTCACATTAAGGAACTTCCATGTGTTGGAGTCGATAATGCCTTTTTGGTGAGCTGCAAATATCAACTGTTGGTATTCAGATATGTAGTGATTGATGAGTGATTTAGAGATTGGTCTATACCACTCGCGGTTGTTTAAGATATCAAGGCACATTTGCTCGTAAAAGGACGTATCCATCACCACCACGTTGCCGCCCTTGTCGGCTGGCTTGATGGTGAGTTCCGGATGATTTTGTAAAGATTTAATGGCCCTAATATGAGCCGGAGTTAGGTTGGAGGGATACGCAGAGTTGAGGTTTAAACCTTCGATGGAATTAGTAACCTGTTGTACAAAAGCCCATATGTTGGGATTCGTAGAAAGGTTTGGAAAGTTCATAGATTTGGGTTTAAACGAAGTAGGGGGGGGGAAGGGAGCACCAAGGGCGGTGGCCTCATGATCGGTAGGGTCAAGAAAGTCATCGCCATCAGTGCAGCCCTCCTCCCACAGTGACATTAATTCTTCTAGGGCTTGTATTTCCGCTAAGGTAGGGACCTGTTGAGAGGAATTGGAGTGCGCACTTTGAGCGAGTACAGTGCTAGATTTAGATTTATCGTAGATTACTTTAAAGAGTAGTTTACGTGCAAAAAGATGCACGTCTTTAATAAAGGCAAATTTATCGAAGTCATTGGAAGGACAGAATGTGAGGCCTAATTGAAGTACATGGATCTGGTCCATGTTAAGTGGAATGGAAGATAAGTTAATTACATCAGGGGTGGTTGTTCTTCCTGAATCGCTAACGTTTGTGAATGTGGGTCGGGGGATGGACTTGGGAGGAGGTCCTGGCCCTGTCCTAAAAAAATAGGTGCAAGTTTAGAGTCTGTAGCAGCAGAGTTACCTGAAAACATGGAGGTGATGGTGGGTTCACTTACCCTCCGAGAGGTAGTGTACGTTTGAGAGTGCGAAAGTGCCGTGGTGCCTGCAAGTGTCTTGGTAGTAGACGATTTGGGGATCACTGATGACTTAGGTTGTGCTTTAGTGAAAGGAGTGGATGCGTGAGCAGTCTTGGACTGACCTGTGGGTGGATGCAAAAGAGGAGTGGGTCCTAGTGTACGGTGTAGTGACTCCGAGGACATGGCCGATAGATCACCTTTTCTTCGTTTTGCCAATTGTTCTTGTGTCAAATCTTGGTATGCAGTGGAGGTGCTGGATGAAAAGGAAGCAGATAGATTATTAGAAACATGATTGTTCGAGGGAGGTAGGTTAGTGGTGAAGGGTTTGTTTCTAGGTTTGGTTTCCTTGGCGTTATGCCAATTGTAGGCATAGCCATTTTCATGGGCCGCTAGGTCTCTCAGGAATTTGCTTTCTTTATCATTGATAGTCGTAAGTGTATACTCCTCCAGGTGTGCACGCAGGGTTTTTTCCCGCTTGCTGTACCTGGGGGAGGAGAGGCCAGTTACAAGGTAACTTTTATCCTTTAAAACACTCTTACTTAATGCTTTCCAAACGAACTATTCATCATGCTCCTATACATCCTCTAGGAGCCACTTTGGACCTGCTTTTCATTCTGCTGGCTAAGATTGATTCTTTCAATTAACAGTGTTTACGCCATGACAGACTAGGTAATGGACTTATTTCCAGCAGTCTCGTCTATGCTTAAATTTATTTCAAAGCTTTCATCCTCTTCACCCCACTGATTTTTCTCTCTTTTTCTTTCTTTTTCTCCTTTGTCCTCTTTACATCTTATATAGGACTTATTGTAATTTTCATCCCTTTTAATCCTTGTACAGGTATTACACACCTGTGAATGTGTTACTATGAGAATCTCTCTCTACAGCTGACATCACTAAGTAAGTACAGGCATAACTACTCCACATGGTCCTAGTTACTAATAGCAACACCCCTAATGGTATCTATTCCTTTAATTAGGTCTGGTCCAATTGGACCATTGATTTGGTCCAATCTTGACGTTTTGCCCCTGCTATGTGCATACATCTACTACAGGCACCTCGTGACCACATTTTCTTTCCACGGTTTTTAAACATACATGTAAGT
This sequence comes from Aquarana catesbeiana, assembly GCF_042186555.1. Taxonomy (NCBI): domain Eukaryota; kingdom Metazoa; phylum Chordata; class Amphibia; order Anura; family Ranidae; genus Aquarana; species Aquarana catesbeiana. The sequence continues at coordinate 375,265,935 of NC_133327.1, forward strand.
CTGCACTTTTTTCTCTAGAGATATAGATACATTTACTCATATACATACATATATATACATTTTATGTACTTTCTCGAATATAATGCACGGATGTGCAATTTTTATCTCTGGATTATTATTACAAGTGCATCATGACTTATGGTTATCTTTACATTCCTTTGCCAGGTTTACTGTATGCCCCCTGCAGGCACAATTTACGGCGCGGCCTGGCCGCTCCCTTGCGGGGATCCCCTTGGGTGGCTGTGTTCCCCCTTCCCTTCTCCTCCCTCCCTTCCCGGGCACTGACGCCCCAGGTATGTTTGCATCACCGTTATTTAGTGTGGAGCCTTTGGTCGCATGACTGTCCAGCCACAGTCTCTATTTCTTCATTGTCTATACTATGTAGTGTCCGGTTAAATTATTGCTTTCACCATGTTTTTCATGTTTATCACACAGAATTGTTTTTAAATATCTACCTTATGAGCTCCTGTTCCCTGAAGAAGCCAATGTCTTGGCGAAACATGTAGGAAATCGAGCCCTCCTCCTTCAACGGCCATTTCCATCTGGCCCACCCTACCATTCTTAGGGTCACTTACAGTACATGTATCCATAATCTTCTTTTTAGTTTAACATGATATTGTATGTAATGTGTATTTTGTCTATGTTAGATTATCAATAAATTTTGTATTTTTTGTTTTTTATTCCTTCTCTCTATTATTTTTCTTTGAAAACACTTTTTTGACCTTGGCACCGCTATAATCCCCCGTCCACATACCCAATAACTATTTGATTACTTTGGGGATGAGGTGCTGTATCCTCTGGTACCATCTAGCCACCCTTATACTTTTTGAACAATTCAAGCTTTAATGCTTATGGTCCTTTTGGCTAGTTTCGGTCCCTGACATATTTTGTCTGAATATTCCCACCTAATATAATATATTATCTATTTAATATATCCCCCTTCCTTTTTTCTTTTGTGTATTCATAACACACTCATTGCCTCTTGCTGGCTACACATACCTTGGCAAACCGTATTCTTTCCTCTCTTCACTTTACCTTTAATGTGATATATCATTGAAATATACGTATACTCATTTACTTTTTTTTGTGTAATTCCAGGACTGTTCCCCTCCCCCCTTTTTTTTCGGGGGACCCCCGGTGGAGCCATGGCAGACTTCTGTGGAGACGCCTGGGAGAGTCTTATGACCCGTATCCAGGCGTCCCAAAACGCTTCTACCATAACCGACGCTGAGCTAGATAGGGCATTTATCAGACTACAACGTCTCTTGGAAAAAAAAGTCAGAATTTACTGGCATAAAACCTACTTTGAAAAATATGCGGAACATAAAGTAATCCCTTGGGGATTAAGAATACAACTTTTTCCTAATATTAAAAAAATCAACGACACACTAAAGACATCTTGGGAAAGCAATCTTATATCATGCTCTCTCAACATGCTCTCCATGTTGTGTCATGAATATACCACTGAGCTGGCACAACTTGACGTTGCAATCAATAGATGGTATACAGACCATGCCCTCGGCCTCTCCTCCCCCAGGTACAGCAAGCGGGAAAAAACCCTGCGTGCACACCTGGAGGAGTATACACTTACGACTATCAATGATAAAGAAAGCAAATTCCTGAGAGACCTAGCGGCCCATGAAAATGGCTATGCCTACAATTGGCATAACGCCAAGGAAACCAAACCTAGAAACAAACCCTTCACCACTAACCTACCTCCCTCGAACAATCATGTTTCTAATAATCTATCTGCTTCCTTTTCATCCAGCACCTCCACTGCATACCAAGATTTGACACAAGAACAATTGGCAAAACGAAGAAAAGGTGATCTATCGGCCATGTCCTCGGAGTCACTACACCGTACACTAGGACCCACTCCTCTTTTGCATCCACCCACAGGTCAGTCCAAGACTGCTCACGCATCCACTCCTTTCACTAAAGCACAACCTAAGTCATCAGTGATCCCCAAATCGTCTACTACCAAGACACTTGCAGGCACCACGGCACTTTCGCACTCTCAAACGTACACTACCTCTCGGAGGGTAAGTGAACCCACCATCACCTCCATGTTTTCAGGTAACTCTGCTGCTACAGACTCTAAACTTGCACCTATTTTTTTAGGACAGGGCCAGGACCTCCTCCCAAGTCCATCCCCCGACCCACATTCACAAACGTTAGCGATTCAGGAAGAACAACCACCCCTGATGTAATTAACTTATCTTCCATTCCACTTAACATGGACCAGATCCATGTACTTCAATTAGGCCTCACATTCTGTCCTTCCAATGACTTCGATAAATTTGCCTTTATTAAAGACGTGCATCTTTTTGCACGTAAACTACTCTTTAAAGTAATCTACGATAAATCTAAATCTAGCACTGTACTCGCTCAAAGTGCGCACTCCAATTCCTCTCAACAGGTCCCTACCTTAGCGGAAATACAAGCCCTAGAAGAATCAATGTCACTGTGGGAGGAGGGCTGCACTGATGGCGATGACTTTCTTGACCCTACCGATCATGAGGCCACCGCCCTTGGTGCTCCCTTCCCCCCCCCTACTTCGTTTAAACCCAAATCTATGAACTTTCCAAACCTTTCTACGAATCCCAACATATGGGCTTTTGTACAACAGGTTACTAATTCCATCGAAGGTTTAAACCTCAACTCTGCGTATCCCTCCAACCTAACTCCGGCTCATATTAGGGCCATTAAATCTTTACAAAATCATCCGGAACTCACCATCAAGCCAGCCGACAAGGGCGGCAACGTGGTGGTGATGGATACGTCCTTTTACGAGCAAATGTGCCTTGATATCTTAAACAACCGCGAGTGGTATAGACCAATCTCTAAATCACTCATCAATCACTACATATCTGAATACCAACAGTTGATATTTGCAGCTCACCAAAAAGGCATTATCGACTCCAACACATGGAAGTTCCTTAATGTGAAAGAACCTACCACTCCTACCTTCTACTCTCTTCCTAAATTGCACAAATCCCTTGACCACCCTCCTGGTCGTCCAATTGTCTCTGGTCGCCAGTGCCTCACAGAATCTGCCAGTGCACTGGTAGACAAATATTTGGCACCCCATGTTATAGCTCTGCCCTCATATATAAAGGACACGATCCATCTCCTTCGTATATTAGATGGCCAATCTTTGCCCAGCGGCACATGGTTGGTAGCCCTAGATGTGGAGAGTCTGTACAACACAATTCCTCACAACAGAGGCATCTCAGTCATTAGCAAACTCATTCGAGCTAGAGGCCCTCAATATGACAAATACGGAGACTTTGTCCTCGAACTATTGAGATTCATACTTACACGCAATTACTTTATGTTTGGTTCCTCCCACTTCCTCCAGGTACAGGGCGTGGCTATGGGGACCAAGTGTGCCCCCGCCTACGCCAACCTGTACCTGGGGGGGTGGGAGAGGGAACTCTTTGATTTGATTCATCCTAATCCCTACCTGTCCAGGATCATATCCTGGTACAGGTATATTGATGACATACTGCTGTTTTGGGCTGGCACCAGGGAAGAACTATCTTTATTCGTACAAAGTCTCACTAAAAATACATATAACCTCAAGTTTACTATGGAGTGCAGCCAATCGCAGATCCACTTTCTGGACCTCCAGATTGGTGTACAACCTAACGGCCAAGTCTACACCACTCTATATCGCAAACCCTCTTCGGGCAATACAATTTTGCACGCCCAGAGTGCCCACCCTGAGCCTCTCCTTCGAAGCATCCCATATAGCCAATATGTCAGGATCAAACGTAACTGTACCCGTGAGGATGATTTTCTCAAGGCGGCACATGACCTCTACAACAGACTCTTAGATAGAGGCTATAGCCATTCCTTGCTAAAAAAAGCATTCCACAAGGCAAAGAAACTTAATCGGAAAGACTTGGTCTTTCCTGACAAACCATTGGACTCTAAACAACCCACACGACTCATCACCCAATTCTCTAATCAGCACACCCAAATTAAAGATGTCCTTAAACAATTTTGGCCTCTACTTACATCTGACCCTATCATTGCTAAATATATCAATACATACCCTGATATTACTTACCGACGCTCCCCTTCTCTTCGTGATCGTTTGATTCACAGTCACCACTCCATTGATATTACACACAGGCCTACTGCCACTGGTACCTATCAATGTGGCAAATGTGACATATGTGCATTTGTTGCCAACTCTCAAGTTGTCAACTTACCTAATGGAAAAACACATACCATCAGACACCATGTCACCTGTGTCACTTTAGGGGTCGTATATCTGGCTCAATGCCAATGCGGCTCATTCTATGTTGGCAAAACTAAGCGCCCTTTTCAGATTCGTATTCGGGATCATATCAAACCACTTTATAAGAACACCACCACCACGGCCATTAATAGGCACATTGCTGCCCAACATAATTATGATCCCCATGTTATTCTATTTTCCGCACTTGAACATATTCCCCCACAGGCAAGAGGTGGCAGTACTGACAACTTACTACTACGACTTGAAACTAAATGGATTCATACATTAAATGCCACCATTTCCCCAGGACTCAATGAATATATGAGTTTTAAGCCCTTTCTCTAATACGTATCAGTTTAAACATTTTTACCTACTATTTATTTCTTTTTTTATTGCCCATTCTCTAGGCAACATCGTGCGTGGTTCTCTTTTTCTATTCTACCCTTACTTGTCTCCCCTTCTCTAAGCCCCCCACCCCTTTTCTAGTTCTCCATTCTTCGTAGTTTTCTGACTTCCTTCTTCCTTCCATTGCCATGGCTCCACCTGTGGCCCCCCCCATAAAATTTCCCTTTGGTATTGTGAAACATCGCACTATCTGCAATTGCTATGAATGTATTGCTTCTATAAGTATTTATATTGATTCCATACCCTTTATACTTCTGTTTGATATACACAGTGTATTCAGTTTGTATTTACTCGTTATTTTAAATCCTTATTGTCATTATTAAAAATATCCCCATATATGTGCTGCAGCATATGAGTTGTGCTATAGGTATGTGTTGTTCAACGTATTTTTTCCTTTTCTGTACTTGCAATTCTGGTTATAAACTTTATTGGCATACTAGGACCCAATGGTTTTCTACGCACTTCACACACATTGTGGCTGGTTGTCGGGTGCTGACACACAGGTACTTCCCACTTTCCTCAGTGACCCCTGCGGAGTGTCGGGCAGTATAGGCCTCATCCTCCTACCCTGTGTCTTAGCACACTACCCCTCATGCCCCGCTGTGCTCCACCACCGGTCTGCACTCGTTCTTGGGTGCCTAGGTTAGCTCCTGATTGGGGGGAGTTGGTTGATGTGTGGGGGGTGGGCGGTCACGGCTTGGGCTCTCCCCGCTTGGGGCCGACGTGGCTAGTGCTGTTTCTGCCTGTACGGACGCCAAGGCGCAGACTTCTGTCTGCCCCTGGGTGCCCACGTCTGCTCTCAGACTCTCCGGCCCTCCTCTTCCATCGGCAGATTGGACGAGGCGACACCTGGGCACCTCCCATTCCAGGGATGCCCGCCTCCCCATTCGCCACACGGGCCGTACACTCTGAGCATGCGCGCGCGGTGCATGATGGAACCTGTAGTTCCGAGGCACCGCGCAGTGCGCAGCCGTGAACACCCCTCGTTTGCGTCCGCACACCTGATCATCATCTGATCGGGTGTGGGGGGCATACAAGTAACCGGCCAGTTCCTCAGTTCCTTGATGGACGAGAGACGTGCCTGTATCTTCTCTGCACACAGTTACAAGGTAACTTTTATCCTTTAAAACACTCTTACTTAATGCTTTCCAAACGAACTATTCATCATGCTCCTATACATCCTCTAGGAGCCACTTTGGACCTGCTTTTCATTCTGCTGGCTAAGATTGATTCTTTCAATTAACAGTGTTTACGCCATGACAGACTAGGTAATGGACTTATTTCCAGCAGTCTCGTCTATGCTTAAATTTATTTCAAAGCTTTCATCCTCTTCACCCCACTGATTTTTCTCTCTTTTTCTTTCTTTTTCTCCTTTGTCCTCTTTACATCTTATATAGGACTTATTGTAATTTTCATCCCTTTTAATCCTTGTACAGGTATTACACACCTGTGAATGTGTTACTATGAGAATCTCTCTCTACAGCTGACATCACTAAGTAAGTACAGGCATAACTACTCCACATGGTCCTAGTTACTAATAGCAACACCCCTAATGGTATCTATTCCTTTAATCAGGTCTGGTCCAATTGGACCATTGATTTGGTCCAATCTTGACGTTTTGCCCCTGCTATGTGCATACATCTACTACAGGCACCTCGTGACCACATTTTCTTTCCACGGTTTTTAAACATACATGTAAGTCTGCACTTTTTTCTCTAGAGATATAGATACATTTACTCATATACATACATATATATACATTTTATGTACTTTCTCGAATATAATGCACGGATGTGCAATTTTTATCTCTGGATTATTATTACAAGTGCATCATGACTTATGGTTATCTTTACATTCCTTTGCCAGGTTTACTGTATGCCCCCTGCAGGCACAATTTATGGCGCGGCCTGGCCGCTCCCTTGCGGGGATCCCCTTGGGTGGCTGTGTTCCCCCTTCCCTTCTCCTCCCTCCCTTCCCGGGCACTGACGCCCCAGGTATGTTTGCATCACCGTTATTTAGTGTGGAGCCTTTGGTCGCATGACTGTCCAGCCACAGTCTCTATTTCTTCATTGTCTATACTATGTAGTGTCCGGTTAAATTATTGCTTTCACCATGTTTTTCATGTTTATCACACAGAATTGTTTTTAAATATCTACCTTATGAGCTCCTGTTCCCTGAAGAAGCCAATGTCTTGGCGAAACATGTAGGAAATCGAGCCCTCCTCCTTCAACGGCCATTTCCATCTGGCCCACCCTACCATTCTTAGGGTCACTTACAGTACATGTATCCATAATCTTCTTTTTAGTTTAACATGATATTGTATGTAATGTGTATTTTGTCTATGTTAGATTATCAATAAATTTTGTATTTTTTGTTTTTTATTCCTTCTCTCTATTATTTTTCTTTGAAAACACTTTTTTGACCTTGGCACCGCTATAATCCCCCGTCCACATACCCAATAACTATTTGATTACTTTGGGGATGAGGTGCTGTATCCTCTGGTACCATCTAGCCACCCTTATACTCCATTATCTACATATTTTGAGCTGAATCTCCAGCCACTACTCAAAAACCTCTCGCAAAAATGTACAGCATGGAAAACTCTCCCCCTCTCTCCGGTGGAGAGGGTAAACTTAATCAAAATGATATACCTGCCTAAATTTCTGTACTTTTTCGAAATTCACCCTTGATTCCCCCAACCTCAAGCTGAAAAGTATAATATCCTCTTTTATCTGGAATGGAAGGTCCCCAAGACTGGCTATCGCTACCCTCCAGCTACCCATCACTCAGGGGGGTCTATCTTTACCAGACTTCCAAGTTACTTCTGGGCAGCTGTCCGGGTGATGGTTAGATGGTGGTTCTCTCAACCACGTGACAACCCGGCAGTGACCTTGGAAGCCGCTATCATGGGTTCCTACTCCTCTCTCAGCAATGTGGTGTTCAGAGGGATGAAATCCCACCCTGGCATTACGGAGCTGATGAGAACTACAATCGCAGTTTGGAACAGGGCCAAGTACTGCTTTAACACTCCAGGGATGTTCTCCCCGACATTCCCTTGTGGGGCAACCCTAGACTTCCGCACTTGGAGCCGGTTCCAGACCCCCAAATCTGGGCAAGGAAGGGAATTGTTAAGCTAAAACACATCGTGGTGGGTGGTAAACTAAGAACCTTCTCTGATCTCAAAAATGCTTATTCACTACCAGGTTGGATGCTGTTTAGATTCTACCAGCTTCGACATGCTTATAGGACACAGTTTCCATCTCTCCTTCAGTTAGAGTCAGACCCTATGGAGGGACTACTTACTGCTAAGATCATAGATAAGCCATTATCCTCTATATATTTCCATTTGTCCATACCCCCTACAAAGAAACTTGAGAAAACTCTGGACAAGTGGAAATTAGACATTCCTGATTTGTCAGAGTATGAATGGGAAACATGTGTATCCTCCTTTGTTATTAATGCGATTTCGGCTAGAGATCGATTTATGCTGGTCAAGTTCCACCACAGGGCCTATTACACCCCAAAATGTCTGACAATCATGACACCTAGCAGCCCGGTGGCCTGCTCCAGGTGTGGTCTGGAGTCCGCCTCCTTTCTTCATATGGTGTGATCTTGCCCCCATCTTGGAGACTATTGTACGGAAATAATTAACACTCTTGATCAGGTTACCTCCTTAGATGTGGGGGCTCACCCCAAAGCGATGCTGTTGAACATTTTCACTCCCAATGTAAGGGGCAAATATACCAAACTATTTTTGAGTTATGCTACGTTTTATGCCCAGAAAGATATATTTCTCCACTGGAAGGATGCATCACCCCCTAGAGTATCTTCATGGCACCTAGCAATGAATTCTGTACTCCCATTATAAAAACTCACATATCTTAATCGTAATTGCCCCACAAAATTTGACAAGATATGGTCGGGTTGGATAGATGCATGGGGTGCTGAGGCTGTAGAAGATATCCAAGATGATGCTGAAGTACCAGCTCTATGATTATACACCACGACTGAGATCTCTTTAATCAGCACATATTGTGTTTGCTAAGTTAAGCTAATGAGGTATTTGTGGTTCCTTCCTTGTCTCCCCCCCTCCCCCCCATCTTTTATCTATCCTTTATCCACCCCCCCCATCCCCTTCCACAAGACCTCCTTGGTTGATTCGCTTTAATCTACTGCCTCTGCACCAATATTTTGCTGCAATGTCATGTAATGCTTTCATACTTCTTTCTATTGTTTATGTGAACAATTAATCACCTACTTTGTGACTACATATGTAATCTTACCATGTCTAACTGTGTCTATGCATCGCTTGTACTGGTAAATATCTTGAATAAAAAATGTTTCTTGTGAAAAAAAACTTGTTTAATAATGCAGGTGTTCGGTACCAGCGGGATTGGATTTTGTATCCATTTTCTTGCATGGATACATTAACGAACCCTTTATGGATGGTGAGGTAAATTTTACCCCACTCTTCCGGTGTTGGAGACAATGACAGGTCTCTCTCCCATGAGTCACACATTGAAGCGTTATTAGGGTGGCAGTCCAAAAAAAGAAGGGAATGTGTGGCAGAAATCAGGTGTGTTTGGGGGGACGTTTCGGAACAAAGGTGTTCAAAGGGCATCAGCTGTCTGGAGCAGGAGGATTTCCTGACTAATGTTCCCAGAACGTGTGTAATCAGTAGGTAAGTCCATGGAGGTATCGGGGGTTTGTCAAACCGTGTTGAGAGTAGAGGTGCAGTATAGAGTTCACCTTGGTCAAAGAAATGATGGGCTAGGACCCTTCCCTCTGACCAGTGTTGTGTTAAAAAATCGTCAGTCATTCCTTGGGGAAGTCAGGATTTAGTCTTATTGGAGACATTGTGCCTGGTATAGTCAAGAGGGGACATTGTTTACAAATCTTGCTAAAGCATTGTGTAGTCGGTCTAATCAGAGGATGAGATTTAAGCTCTAAAGGAATATGGCGTTCTAGTATCCATGGCAGTGATGCTAGGTGTAGGTTTGAAAACAAATCTTCCAAGCCAACCCAATCTTTTGTGGATGCATGAAAATTCCAATCCAGAATTCTGGTCAAATATACTGCCTTGTAATAATTTAGGAGATCTGGAAGACCAATACCTCCTAAGTGTTTGGGTAGAGCCAATTGTGTGTATCTGATTCTGGGCTTGTGGCCACCCCAGATAAAGTTGTAACTAATGCTTCTGTAGGTTTTGAAGAAGGCCGACTGTATATGTATAGGTACCGTCTGAAGTAAGTATAAAATTCTCGGTAATGCGTTCATTTTTAATATCGTTGCCCTTCCAAACCACAAGAACACTGGTCTATTCCAATTTTTAAGGTCAGTTTGTTCAGTATTGCTAGGTAATTTTTCGCATATAAGTTTGTCAATTTGGCAGGTAGTTGTATGCCCAAATAGATGATTGCATCTGACTGGCATTGGAAGGGGAAATTCTCTTTGCATTGTGTAACTAGGAGGTGATGGTAGAGATATGTTGAGGGCAGAGGACACTAGGGGGTGATGGTAGAGATATGTTGAGGGCAAAGGACTTAGTGAAATTAATTTTGAAGTTGGAGATCAAATTGAAGCGTCGGAATTCTTCCAGTAATACCGGTAATCTGGGTTTGAGAGGAATAATAAAATGTCATCTGCGTAAGCAGCTTGTTTGTATTCTTTCTGATTGGTTCTGATACCTTGAATATCGGGGTTCTGTCATATGGAGCATAGGAGGGGCTCAAGGGTAAGGACAAAGAGAATAGGGGACAGGGGGCATCCTCGTCTTGTTCCATTATAGATGGGGAAGGCATCCGACAGGGTGTTGTCTACTCTAATCCGTGCCAAGGGCTTAGCATATATGGTCTTATGCCCAAGGTTTGCAAGGTTTGTAAGACTGATACCATGTAGTCCCAAGCCACCCTGTCGAATACCTTCTCCGCATCCAGGTAAAGGAAGAAGCCTTTCTGGTTTGACAAGGTGATGTGGTGATGTAGGTTGATGGCTTTCAGAGTGTTGTCCCTGGCCTCTCTTCCAGGGACAAATCCTACTTGATCTTGAGAAATAATGGAGGGGAGTAATGGTAGTAATCTATTAGCTAAAATTTTGGAAAAGATTTTACCGTCCACATTAAGAATTGAAATTGGCCTATAATTTGCTGCTTGCGATGCGCCCTTATCTTCTTTGGGTATTACTGTTCTGTGGGCTTCAAGCATTCCTGGTGTGAGCAGGTTGGAATGGGAGATGGAGTTGAATGCTTTTAGGGCTTTCACACTGGAGCGGTGCGTTAGCAGGACGGGAAAAAAGTCCTGCTAGCAGCATCTTCGGGGCGGTGAAGGAGCGGTGTATACACCGCTTCTTCACCACTCCTCCCTATTGAAATCAATGGGACAGCGCGGCTATACCACCGGCAAAGCACCTCTGCAGAGGCGCTTTGCGATGGTCTTTACCGATGGTAAAGCGACGCTAACAATAGCGGTGCTTTACCGCCGACGCCGCGCCCGCCCCAGTGTGAAAGGGGCCTAAGTTAACTATTTCAGCCATTTTGACCAGAGTGAGTAGCAGCAGCAGAGAGAGCAGTTGTCTACTTGTATTCGCCTCTATTTCTGTGCTTTTTTATGCAATGGATCCCATAATGAGCATATGTGAGGAAATGCTCCTGACATTGCTCTTGATGGGGCTAGAACGACGTAGAAAATTGCATGAGAGATCCAGATTTAGAGTTGCTATTGGACCCATCCTTTGATTGCGCAGTGATTGTTGGCAGGATATTTTGTAAACATGTACGTACAGCTGCGTACCTACCTCAAATTTTTTTAATTTCACACGCACGTCCATTTCCACATTTGACCTTCTACTTGAAAAAGTATGACCCAGTCTGACACGCATGGACACCAACATGAGGAAGAGTGTGTCACCAGAGGAACGTCTGTTGGTGACGATCAGGTATGTACATATAGATAGATAGATAGATAGATAGATAGATAGATAGATAGATAGATAGATAGATAGATAGATAGATAGATAGATAGATAGAGAGATCCACGGGCCAGACCTTGGACATGCCTGCTGTGTATGTTGTGTGCAGTCCATTCTCTGCACGGAGTATGCAACCTGTACTGTATATGCTCTATGCTGTGTATGTGTGTTCTGTCTTGAGTACTGCATATGCTGGGTGTGCTCTATTCTATGTATACTGTTACTGTGTGTGATCTATTTTGTGAATGCTGTGAGTTGTTCTTTGCTGTGTGCTTGCATACGTTCTATGCTGTTAAACATGTGTAAGTTCTGTGCAACTGTGGGCTGCTAGCATCTGATCCCTCTGTGTTGGCGGTATTACGTATCCAAGGCTTGCTCTATCCACATACATGTGAGTGCATACTCATTTTGTTTTAATAAAGAAGATCTACAGTAAGTACTATGTCCGTTTTTTGTGGTTCTTATGAGTGGCTGTGGTTACAGCCAGCTGGGGTCGAGCTTGAATCTTATCTGGATGTTCATTAATAATCTATGCTACCCTTAAAGTGATTATAAACCTTAGTTTTTTTTTTAAATAACAAACATATCATACTTACCTCCACTGTGCCGTTCATTTTGCACTGTATGGCCCCGCACCTCGTCTTCTGGGGTCCCCCCGGGCACTCACGGCTCCTCCTCGCATCGTTAAATCCCCTGGGAGAAGCGCTCTCCCTGGGGGGTTACCTTGAGGGCACACGCCCGAGTCCAGCATTTGCGTGCATAGCCACAGAATGCCGGACTCGGCCCTGCCCCCGGCACCCACGTCACTGGAGTTGATTGACAGCAGCGGCAGCCAATGGCTGCTCTGCTATCAACCTATCCAATCAAGAGCCGAGAACCCCGGGCAGAGAAGGTGAGCACGTCTCCGCCAAAGGAACGAACGGGCTCAGGTGAGTAAAACGGGGGGGGCCGGTCACTGTCAGAAGTTTTTTCACCTTAATGCATAGGGTGCATTAAGGTGAAAAAATATGAGGGTTTACAACCCCTTTAAAAGTCAACGCTGGGGAATCCATCCGGGAGTGCCTCTCTGACCCTGGGTTTTCATCATATGCATATTTGACCATTGTAGTCAGAGCACACCTTTGGATGGAGGTTTTTGCACTTATATCACTTCAGCCCATCGAGATTTGGTTGGCTGTGGATTTATCACCATTATACACAGATTTTAATGTTTTAAAATTTCAAGTTTTCTTCAATTGGACTTTCACAGGACTTACTATATTATAATAATCGTTAATATTATCATTGGTATATATGTATATACATTTTATTTTCACATATTTATGCTTACATATTTATGTCATTTTGGATTTTGTCTCAGATTGAATAATTAACGCAGCAACATTTATATTTCAAGTTCTGTGTTCTGTCTGCATTGTGCATGTGTGCTTTGTGCTTCTGCTCTGTGTGTTTTTGAATATGTGTAATATGTTTTGCTCTGTGATATTTACTGTGTGAGTATTGCGGTAAATAGGCTGCATGCACTGTGTACTTTATATTGTCGCTGCCGTGTATCCTGTGGCTGTACACAGTAGGTGCTATGTATTCTGTGCCATGTGTGCTTGTAATGTGCACTGTATGTGCTCTCCCTGTAGTTTGTGGTCTGCATGCTGTGTGTGCTTTTTGCACTGTGTGTGCACTGAGTAAGCTCTGTATTGTGCATGTTGTTTATGTTCTGTGCTCTGTATGCTGTGCATGTTTTGTGCTCTAAATGATCCCACTCCCACCCTATTCACTCATCCCATTCGCTTTTTGGAAGGGAACCATTCTAAAGTCAGTGTACTTCATTGAGAAGGCAGTGGCATCATTTTTCCTTACATCATGCTGAAGGAAAACAAAATCTAGTAAAATAAAAAAAAAAAAAAGAATTGGCTTATAAACATCAATACATTGATATCAGGCATGATACACAGATGATTGCTTATTCTTTTGTATATCTTTGATTTGTCTTAACATAGTTTCCTCACAAAATAATAACCGCAGGACTGGACTGATTCCTAGAAAACGTCTAATAGAGAAATTAAATTCCCTTTAACAAATGAAATCTTGGCAGTTTTTCTTGTAACTTTTTGATATGTAGAATATTATGCATGGCATTTTTATATGTCAGGAATTAGGGAATATTGATAAACCAGACTAATCATGTCTGATTTACTTAACCATATTAAACCAATATGCTTAATGTCAAATACACACCAAATTAAATTTTTCAGTAAGATTCCAAATAAGGATTTTCAGGGTAATATGAATTCACAGTACAGGAATGTGTAAAAACACATGGAAACTAACTTTCATTTCACAAAGTTTCCTATAAAATGTCCCTGACGATTATGAGGCCAATGTAATTTAATCAATTCTAAGTCATACTTGGAAGTGAAAAAATAGGAAGCCAAAATAGGGGTATTTTCACAAACATTAACAAAAAGAAAAACTCATCTACTCTGAATTGAGTGCAATTATATAGTGCAACATGGATGCAAATTAGATGCTACTTGTATATGGTTTGCATATTCTATGGGGCCAAAATCACACTGGATTCATAATAAAGTAGTGCAGGAACCTTTTCCCAAATTGCACTGTGCTGTTCTGCATTAATATGAATGATCACCATTGAAAACAATGTAATTTTCATTGTCATTGTGATTCTGCGTGACTCAAGTCGCAACTGAAATCACACTAATTTGAACAGAGCCTAAAGGTTTAGTATCTTGCTTAGGAGTTCTGAACAATGGTTATACTTATTGTTCTGGCTCACAGTAGTTGAATGATCCAATGCACACAAGAGGAGAGAGGCAGGAAGAGAATGAGCAGATCAGCTCTCTCCTCTCCCATCCTTGCAAGGGAGGAGAGAGGGGGAACTGCCAGTGCAGGCTCTGGGCTATATGAGAGAGATGCTCTCAGCTCAGAGCCCTCTGGCCAGCAACCCTGCTGGGGCCCTCTGACAGTGGCGGAATGACAGGACCTGGTTGCAAGTGCGACCTTTGCGACCCTGGTATTTCCACCACTGTGAAAAAAATATTTCCAGTTTTAATTTCACGTGGTCAGGAATTCATAGGTAACACCTCTACAATTACATAGTTACATAGTAGGTGAGGTTAAATAAAGACACAAGTCCATAAAGTCCAACCTATCTGTGTGATTATATGTCAGTATTACATTGTATATCCCTGCATGTTGTGGTCATTCAGGTACTTATCTATTAGTTTTTTGAAACTATCCATGCTCACCGCTGATACCAACACCTGTAGAAGGGAATTCCACATCTTTGCCGCTCTTACTTTAAAGAACTTTCTCCATAGTTTAAGGTTAAACCTCTTTTCTTCCAATTTTTATCCCTAGTTTTATCCCTATTGTGGGATAACCAGTACGGTATTTGTAAATTGAAATCATATCCCCTCTCGAGCGTCTCTTCTCCAGAGAGAATAAAGTCAGTGCTCGCAACCTTTCCTCACAACTAATATCCTCCAGACCCTTTATTAGTTTTGTTGCCCTTCTTTGTACTCACTCCATTTCCAGTATATCCTTCCTGAGGACTGGTGCCCAGAACTAGACAGCATACTCTAGGTGCGGCGAGTCTCGTAGAGCGGGAGAATTATCATTTTATCTCTGGAGTTGATCCCCCTTTTAATGCATGCCAATATTCTGTTTGCTTTGTTAGCAGCAACTTGGCATTGCATGCCATTGCTGAGCCTATCATCTACTAGGACCCCCAGGTCCTTTTCCATCTTAGATTCCCCCAGAGGTTCTCCCCCTAGTGTATAGATTGCACTTACATTTTTTTCTACATTAAACCTCATTTGCCATGTAGTTGCCCACCCCATTAATTTGTTCAGATCTTTTTGCAAGGTTTTCACATCCTGCAGAGAAGTTATTGCCCTGCTTAGCTTAGTATTGTCCACAAATACAGAGATTGAACTGTTTACCCCATCCTCCAGGTCGTTTATGAACAAATTAAATAGGATTGGTCCCAGCACAGAACCCTGGGGGACCCCACTACCCACCCCGGGGACCCCACTAACCACCCCTGACTGTTCAGAGTACTCCCCATTTATCACCACCCTCTTGCCCTTATAACCAGTTTTTAATCCATGTACTTACCCTATGGTCCATGCCAATGGACCTTATTTTTACAGTAAACGTTTATGGGGAACTGTGTCAAATGCTTTTGCAAAATCCATATACACCACGTCTACGGGCCTTCCTTTATCTAGATGGCAACTCACCTCCTCATAGAAGGTTAATACATTGGTTTTGCAAGAACGATTCTTCATGAATCAATGGTGACTACTGCTAATGATACCGTTCTCCTTACTAAAATCTTGTATATGGTTCCTTATCACCCCCTCCAAGAGCTTGCATACTATTGATGTTAGGCTAACTGGTCTGTAATTCCCAGGGATGTATTTTGGGCCCTTTTTAAATATTGGTGCTACATTGGCTTTTCTCCAATCAGCTGGTAAGTTTCCAGTCAGTAGACTGTCAGTAAAAATTAGGATCAATGGCCTGGCAATTACTTGACTGAGTTGCCTAAGTAACCTCGGGTGCAAGCCATCTGGTCCTGGTGATTTATTAATGTTAAGTTTCCCAAATCTAATTTTAATCCTGTCCTCTGTTAACCATGGAGGTGCTTCCTGTGATGTGTCATGAGGATAAACACTGCGGTTTTGGTTGCTGAAGCCCCCCGATTCCCTCGTGAAGACTGAGGAGAAGAATAAATTCAATACCTTCGCAATCCACCCATCCTTTGTAACCAGATGTCCTTCCTCATTCTTTATGGGGCCAAAGAATTTCTTGGGATTTTTTTTTGCTTTCCTCCACTTTGTGTCTTTCGTGTTCTATCTTAGCCACCCTTATTGCACCCTTACATTTCTTGTTGTATTCTTTATAAAGTCTGAATGCTGATGATGATCCCTCAACCTCGTATTTTTTGAGGGCCTTCTCCTTTGCTTTTATATGCATTTTTACATTGGAGTTAAGCCATCCAGGATTTTTGTTCGCTCTTTAAATGTATTTCCCAATGGGATGCACTGGCTCATGCCCTTAAAGCAAACCCACCTCTCCTCCGTGTTCTTTGTTCCTAAGATTTTATCCCAATTTATGCCTTCTAGCAAGGTTTGTAGTTTAGGGAAATTGGCTCTTTTAAAATTCAGTGTCTTTGTATTCCCCTTATGTTTCCTATTTGTGTGATATATACTGATGCCAATTGACCTGTGATCGCTGTTTCCTAAATTGCCCCGTATTTCCACATCTGTGATCAGGTCTGTATTGTTGGTAATCAGTAGATCCAGTAATGCTTTATTTCTAGTTTGTGCGTCTACCATCTGAACCATGAAATTGTCCTGCAAGACATTTAGGAACTGGCGAACGTTAGACGAGTGTGTGGTTCCCTCCTCCCAGTCTTTGTCTGGATAATTAAAATCCCCCATCATGATAACACTTCCCATCCTTGCTGCTAATTTAAATTGTGATAGGAGATCTGTCTCCTCCTCCCTCAGGTTAGGGGGCCTATAGCCTACTCCCAGTATTATTTTCCCCTTAGCTTTATCCCTTTGGAGCTCTACCCATAAGGATTGCATGTCCTCCATAGCTCCCTTAGTAATGTCATCTCTCACACTCACTTGTACATTATTGTTGATATATAGGCATACCCCTCCCCCTTTTTTACCCTCTCTATCCCTGTGATAAAGGGTATACCCTTGAATAGCTGCCAGCCAATCATGAGAGCTGTTGAACCAGGTCTCTGAAATTCCCACAAAATTCAAATCCTCCTCGTACAACAGTATCTCTAGTTCACCCATCTTGTCCGCCAGGCTCCTGGCAATGGTAAACAATTGAAGCCCTTCAACTCCTGTAGTAAATCAACCTCTATATTTCAACAATTGAAAGAAGGCTGAGTGTCTGTACAGAACTAAACATCTGTCTTAAAGGGTCAGTTTTCAAACCTTTGTATTTAATACATTCACAAATATATGAACTAGTTATGCCGTGTACACAGCACAGAACGAATCCGCCGGACAATTCGATCGTGTGTGGGCTCCATCGGACCTTTGCTGTCAAAAAAAAAAATCAGACGGACTTTAAAAATAGAACATGTTTCAAATCTTTCCAACAGACTTGAGTCCGGTTGAAAAATCAGTTCGTCTGTATGCTAGTCCGACGGACGAACAACGATGCAAGGGCAGCTATTAGCTACTGGCTATGAACTTCCCTATTCTAGTCCGGTCACACATCATAACGTTCGAATCAGTCGGACTTTGGTGTGATCGTGTGTAGGCAAGTCCGTTGCATCAGAACTTCATTGAATGTCTGTCAAAAAGTCCTTCAGGGTTCAGTCTGTCGAAAGTCCACTCGTGTGTACACGGCATAAGAATCCACAAAAGTAAAACTACCTTTAAGATGTACATGAATTCCTCACAGTATTTGTTCACTGGAAATTCGTTCTATTTTACCTTATACAAGCAGAGATAGGCGTGGTCATGGGATTTTACATGTATTAAATTGACAGAATAAAGCAGTTTCCATAGTTACTGAACATTTCACTTGTGGCCCATTAGCATTTTACCCCATAACAATTTGACTATAACAGGAAATGAAGCCCATCCAAAGCAATCTACTGCAGCTCTGTGTATGAAGCCTATCAAAAATCCCTGCGTCATAATTCTGCACTCTGCTAATATGAAGTGTTTTGGAAATCTCAGGTATGGCTTCAGTTCACAAACAACATCAAATACAGTCATTGCTGTTCGAATTTTAAGACATAGTTCTAAAGCCCATAGTCAAAGATATAACTACAACATAGGTTATCAATATTGTTTTTTTGTACGTGATAATGATTATTATTATTATTAACCCCTTGGCACCGGTTGTACACATATATGTGGCCTCTCGGAGGGTGGGTCTTGACGCCGATTTGCCACATATATGTGGATCTGTGTTTACATTTTACCGCACTGAGAGTGCGCTCTAAGCATGGTAGCTGGAGGGGATCGGTAAGCTCCCGATGTGCATACCTGCGATCGGGAGTTTTATGATCTTGTGACTGCTGTCTTGACTTTTAGAACTATTAAAGGTCCAAGCGGCGGTCGGCGCGAAGAGATTAATACAGACAAAATTCATAAACACAACATAGAGGTGTGGAACTCTTTATCTGGAGTTAAATGTATGTTTGATTGTGTGCTTCTGGGAGGGCAGGTTTTCTGTTTTTTAAGGGGGTCACTCTTTTGATATTCAATAGTACATTGATAGTTTTAGTGCAACAAATGGCTGGTATTAGGAATATTTTGTTTAAACTTTTTCCTAAGTCTAACTGGATCTAGATTTGAGAACAGCACAAGGTCACTTGGTCTTAAAAAAAAAAAAAATGAATCCCCACTTTATGTAGCTTTGTTTAGCACTTACAAAGTTTTTCAATCTCCTGTTTATGTTTGTTAAATTGTCATTTTAATATTATAGTTGCTCAAAATGTATTATAGGCATTTTGTTTTTTTCCGGTTTATAATTTCTGTGGAGCTAAGTCTTTTTATTATGTTGCCTTAATGGTCTAAAGTCTTTAAAGGGCAATTCTGGTTTCACATTCACTTAGCCTCTAATAATTTCTGTCAAATTTTGTTTATGTTAAACGATTATGACAACTTTAATAAGAAAACGTTCTATGTTTTGTTTATATTTTAGGAATTTTTGAGGTTAACCAAAAAATAACCCTCTTATTTAGCCAAGCATAAATGTTAAACCCTTTTTTTGGATTGTTACAATGTGAGACTTGATGGAGACCAGAGGCAAACAATTGGGTAACAACCAGTCTGCCTATTTAGTAAGGTCTTAGTCACATAACATAATAAAATAAATAGGACAGAAGCTATAAAGTTCAGATTCCAGCTGTTTTTGTCCAGAGAAGAGCAAATCAAACCACAATCATTAGATATTTCTACAAAAAATTAAATGCTCAGTCCTTATGCTGACCCTAACTGACTTTATACACGTTAATTAGGTTTTATATATATATATATAATCCAAAAGAGAGAGCGACACTCACGGGTCTTGAAAGGTGAATGCACAGTGAATGTTTTTTTTCTCCTCCTCACCAACCCTCCTAGCACTACTTCCTGCCTTTAATATCTGCTTCCTGGAGCCTCTTAACCCTGTGTGTGCTGGAATCCCTGTAGTCAGGGGTGGAGGCTCTTTCCCACCCGAATATCACTTCAGAGCCTCCAAATTTCCAGGTCCAAAATGTCTCTCTATTAACACAGAGACAACTGTGAGTCAGTCCTCTCCTGATTAAAGCTATTCCCGGGAATTCCTCGCCCATCGTGGGTGACCCCCTAAATACTACCACACTTCCCTTAAAGGGACCATAACCCAAATATCGGTGCTATATAGCACCCGTCCAGGACACAACCTTGGCAACCTGTACATATCCCCCCTCTGCCTCAGCGCGGAGGTGTTGGAGGCACCATTCGACACTATACAATGGACTCGGGAGAGGGCATCGGCATTCTGATGTTGTCTCCTGGGCCTGTACTCTACCCTGAAATTAAACTCCTGGAGAGAAAGGAACCACCTTGTCACCCTGGCATTGGTGTGCTTGTTTTGTCTCATCCAGATCAATGGGGCATGGTCTGACACCAGGCAAAACCTCCTAGCTAGGAGAAAATATCGTAGGGAGTCCAGAGCCCACTTGATGGCAAGACACTCGATCTTTACCACAGCATAGTTTTTCTCCACTGTCGTCAGCTTCCTACTCAAAAAAAACTACTGGGTGCTCTTCCCCATTGATCTCTTGAGACAATACTGCTCCTAAGCCCTTACTTGAGGCATCTGTCTGCACCACAAACTCTTTCGCAAAATTAGGAGGCACAAGCATCGGATGCTGGCACAATGCCACCTTAAGCTTCTGAAAGGCCTCTTCAGCATCCGTATTTCATTTGATCATTACTGACTTCCTGCCTATGGTCAAGTCAGTCAATGGTGCAGCGATGGTGGCAAAGTTGGGGACGAATCTTTGGTAGTAACCAACTATGCCCAGAAATGCTCTGACCTGCTTTTTGGTTAGTGGACAGGGCCAGTTCTGTATGGCTTCTACCTTATTCAACCAAGCTTTCACTAGCCCCATACCCACAATGTACCCTAGGTACCTGGCCTCCTCCACTCCGACCGCACATTTCTCAGGATTAATTGTGAACCCTGCTTTCCTCAGAGAGTCTATGACTGCCTGAACCCAAGGAAGATGGGACTCCCAATCAGTGCTAAAAATTACAATATGATCCAGGTAGACAGAGGTGTATTGTCGATGGGACGTAACGTTTTGTCCATTGACCTTTGGAAAGTGGCAGGGGCCAAGTGGAAACCAAATGGCATCCTCTTATACGGCCTTCAGGAGTAGAAAAAGCAGTTTTCTCTCTGGCTTCTTTGGTGAGGGGAACCTGCCAGTACCCTTTTGTGAGGTCCAAAGTGGCGATGTACCGGGCGGGACCCAACCTTTCAATTAACTTGTCTACCCATGGCATCACATAGGCATCAAACTTGGATACTTCATTAAGTTTCCTAAAGTCTTTACAGAAACATAGGGTACAGTTGGGTTTTGGTACCAAAACGATTGGAATCCACCATTCACTCTGTGATTCTTCAATGACAAGTTCCAGCATCCTTCTCACCCCTTTGGACACTGCCTTCCTATGAGCTTCAGGGATGTCATATGGTTTTAATCGGGCTCTTACATTGGGTTCTGTTATAATGTTATGTTCAATGACATTGGTGAGACCAGGTAACCCTGAAAACATTGCTCTGCTTCTCTGCAGAAACTCCTTCGTTTGTTGGGTTTGAGGCTTAGAGAGGGTAGCAGCAACCTGCACCAGGTCAATTCCAGCAGGGTCTCCTGCATTGACACCTACCACAGTGGACACCTGTTTTCGATCTCTCCAGGGTTTTAATTAATTGATGTGATACATTTGGTATGGCTTTCTCTTACCAGGTTACTGCACCCTGTAGTTTAACTCACTCACTTTTTCCACCACCTCAAAGGGACCCTGCCATTTAGCTACAAATTTGCTCTCTACTGTGGGAATCAGAACAGCTACCCAGTCCCCCACTTAAAACTGCCTGATGTTAGCGGATGGGTTGTACACCCTCCTCTGGGTATCCTGGGCATTCTGGAGATGCTCCCTCACTAATGGCATCACTCTAGCCACCCTCTCCTGCATTTGAGTGATATGTTCTACCACCGTTTTGTGTGGTGAGGACTCACTTTCCCAGGTTTCCTTCACTAGATCCAGCAGTCCATGGGGTCTTCGCCCATATACCAGTTCAAACAGCAAAAAGCCCATGGATGCCTGTGGAACTTCTCAGGCAAATAACAGGGCAGGGAGCAACATGTCCCAGTCCTTTCTGTCTTTCTGGACCACTCTTTTTATCATTGACTTTAGGGTCTTATTAAACCTCTCAACGAGGCCATCTGTCTGAGGATGATAGATGGACATCCGCAACTGCTTGATCTGAAACAGTTTGCACAAGTTCGCCATCACCTTTGACATGAAAGGGGTGCCCTGGTTCATCTCTATCTCCTTGGGGAACCCAGTTCATGAAAACATTTGAAACATTTCCCGGGAAATGGCTTTAGAGGAAGTTTTCCTTAAAGGGACTGCTTCAGGATACCTAGCTGCGTAATCCAGGACTACTAATATATATTGGTGTCCCCTGGCTGACTTTACTAAGGGCCCACCAGATCCATAGCAATCCGTTCAAACAGCACCTCAATTATGGGCAGGGATATCAGGGGGTTTCTATAGTGGGACACCGGGGCGGTTAACTGGCAAGTAGGGCAGGACGCACAGTACCTTTTTACCTTAGCCTTTACCCCTGGCCAGTAAAACCTGGCAGTTATCCTGGCTTCTGTTTTTTCAGCCCCCAGGTGTCCCCCCATTGCATCGTTGTGGGCTAAATCAAGGAGCCCCTGCCAATACGACTGGGGAACCAGCAACTGCTCCACAGTTTCCCCTCAGCTTTCAGCTACTCTATAAAGCAAGTCCCCATTCAATGCAAAGTGAGGAAACCTTTGTTTGGCACCGGGCACTTGTGGGACTCCATTAATAACTGATACCTGTTCCCGAGCATTGACCAAAGTGGGGTCCTGTAGCTGCACGGTACCAAACACACCCCTGGACACACCCAAATCTGGGTGCACTAGGCTAGAGGAAGTTTCCCCTCATCCTCCTCAATCAAGTTCTGCAATTGGGAAGATTCCTCTTCGTCCTCCCCAACATGACCTGTAGCGGAGAGATTCCCCCCCCCAGGTCAACTTGGAATTGAGACCTGAAAGATGAGCATTATCAACTATATTCATATTTTCTGAAATGTCATTATCAGTGACAGGTATTTCAACATTATGGGTGTGTGTTGCAAGTGGTTCTGGACCAGACCCGTCAAGCTTTGGCCCCAAAGGGCCCAGTGTCCCCAGTTCTCCTGGCTGTCCCTGCAACCCCATCTATACCTGGTTCCACAGTTCAATAAACAACGGGCAGTAACGCCCCACTATGTAGTCATGTACCAGACTTCTTACCACCCCAACCTCTTGTGTCACTGAGGTACAGCCATAAGAAACAGTCACCTGAACCAGGGGAACCCCTGGTGTCCCCATGTATACACACTACCCATAGAGTCTTACTTACGGGGCCGAGTCTCCTGATCACCCTGGCATGTACCAGCGTCACCATGTTACCGAGTCCAGTGGAGCCCTGGCAGGAAGGTGGTTCACCCACACTTCACACTCAAACCGTCCTGCAGCCAGATCAAGATGAGTGCATATGCTCTTTGCACATAGAAGGAGCTTCTCCGACCAGTCCCGCGATCCATAGGCTCCTCCTGAAGTGGGCATTGCGCCCGGGTATGCCCCCAGGACTGGCATCACCAACACTGTATGTCCCCCATCCTTTGGACAGGGACCAACCTCTGTGGTTCTGCAGAAGATGATACAGATTTGCGAGTTCCGTACCAGTCCATCACCACCAATTCCACCATTTACGGGCCTGTCAACTTCTCTGGTTGCAGCCATTTTTTGACCAGCTGTACCAGTTCATGCATTTGGGACCTGGGCGGTCGCTCAGGTTTATACCTCCAGCAATGCACCCTTTGAGCCCGGACAGCTGTGGTCATTCCCAGGAGGGCCAGGATCTCTGCCTTCAGATGCTCATAGTCACTGATGTGCTCAGCCAGGAGGTCAAAGTAGGCCTTTTGCGGGTCACCGGTAAGAAAAGGGGAGATAATGCCAGCCCATTGGTCATGGGCCCACCCTTCTCTCTCCACTCTCCTCTCAAAGGTGGTGAGAAAAGCCTCTACATCAGGGATCCTCAAACTACGGCCCTCCAGCTGTTGCGGAACTACACATCCCATGAGGCATTGTAAAACTCTGACATTCACAGACATGGCTAGGCATGATGGGAATTGTAGTTCTTGAACAACTGGAGGGCCATAGTTTGAAGAACCTTGCTCTACATCATTGCTGAATGTCAGTTTTTACAAGAAATGGTTGATTCTCACGATACCTGGTTTCCAGCGGCGACGACCGCTTGCTCTCATCCCTGAGGCAGACGCTGTACTGCCTCCTGCAAAGCACCCACCTGTGCTTGAGTGAACTCCTGCTGGGCAGTAAACTGGGTGGCTAGCAACCGTGTGCTTTCCTGTTGTGAAGCTACAGCCTGTGCCAGGGCCTGCTGCTGCTGAGCCATCGCTTCCTCATTGTAATGGTTTGCCTCTGCTGAGGTTTGCTGCTGGGTCACGGTGGCTTGCGCCAATGCCTTGATGACCTCCTTCATGTTTTTTTCTCTGCTGTTTGTAGTGTCTGAGCTAATTTCACCCAGGTCATGCCATAGGTACACTGTCTCTTTAAATGTCAGTTTTCAGTTTTAAATGGCTTTTGCGGCTGCAAATGCACTTCTGCCCACATCCAAGATACCAGTTGTGAAGTTTGGGGGATTGTAGCTCCACAGGACTGAGTGCAAAGTCGATAAACTTTAAACAAAAAAGCTTTTATTTTTCAGCAAGCAAATAAAAATAAGGATTCCAGCAGCACACAAGCAAAAATACAACATAAAGTCTGCTTATCTTCAGCACAAAGTAAAAGTAAAAAGGCACATACCCCAAGGTTTTAACAGTCCTTGTTACATCTTTTAGCAACCTCGAGCAGACACAAAGCTCTCCAAAAAAGGTGTATTCACCAACTCCTCCTCACCAACCCTCCTAGCACTACTTCCTGCCTTTAAGAGCTGCTTCCTGGAGGCTCTTAACCCCATGTGTGCTGGAATTCCTGTAGTCAGGGGTGGAGGCTCTTTCCCACCCAAATATCACTTCAGAGTCTCCGAAATTCCGGGTCCCAAATATCTCTCTATTAACACAGAGAGAACTGTGAGTCAGTCCTCTCCCAATTAAAGCTATTCCCGGGAATTCCTCACCCATACTGGGTGACCTCCTGAATACTAACACACTTCCCTTAAAGGGACCATAACCCAAATATCGGTGCTATATAGCACCCGTCCAGGACCCAAACTTGGCGTGGTCATCAAGCCTGTCCTCAGGGCCCATTAACAGGCCAGGTTTGAAAGATAACTGAAATACATCACGTTAGTGGGCCCTGAGGACAGGGTTGATGACCACTGCTGTACAATATATTTACAGTATCTCACAAAAGTGAGTACACCCCTCACATTTTTGAAAATATTTGATTCTATCTTTTCATGTGACAACACTGAAGAAATTACACTTTGCTACAATGTAAATCAGTGAGTGTACAGCTTGTATAACAGTGTAAATTGCTGTCCACTCAAAATAACTCAACACACTGCCATTAATGTCTAAACCGCTGGCAACAAAAGTGAGTACACCTCTAAGTGAAAATGTCCAAATTAGGCCCAATTAGCCATTTTCCCTCCCGGTGTCATGTGAATGGGGAGCAGGTATGTTAAATTTACTGTTATCGCTCTCCTTCTCTTATACTGGTCACTGGAAATTCAACATGGCACCTCATGGCAAATAACTCTGTGAGGATCTGAAAAGAAGAACTGTTGCTCTACATACTGTAACTCAGGTGGACACTGATTAGAAGCACTGGTGGGGGATGATGGGGTGCTCCATTCCAAGGGGTCTGGTCAGGACCCATATAACAGACAGACAAAGACTTGGGGAGCACACCCTTACTATGCATCACATTAAAGATGGTGCTGCTACAAACAGAACAAAAGATTATAGCGCACACATACAAAAATGTCATTTAAATCATACAAGGCTATTATAGGAGGAGTCCTTTTAGTTCTCCCATAAAGAGGAGTGTATTTCTCCCTGTCATGGATCTGCAGTAATGTTCATGTCTGTCTGCTTAGTCTCTGTGTGTTCAGCTTAAGAGACTGACCGCCTTTCACCTGGCTGCTTAAATAATCTTCCCTCAAGCTTGGCTCCACCCCAGCCTCTAACTGGGAACACTATATTAACCTGTGCACTGCAAGCCAGCCTCGCTGATCAATATTGTGTGTTTTGGCTTCCTGTGTGCTCCTTGCTGTATGTCCTACAACTGATTCTGTTTACCGATCTTGGCTTGTGCTTGACTGTCCTTGTCTGCTTCATATCCTGACCTTTGGTGTGTTCTTTGACTATCCTTATCTGCTTGTTGCACCGACCTTTGGATTATCTCCTGACTGTCCCAGTCTGCTGCTCTCTCTCTCTATCCTCCAGTAGTCTACCACTAGTGTGAGCTGGGATACCCCGGGGAACCGCGACCTGGAGCCAGCCTGCCGCAAACTTAATCTCCACCATCAGGGGCCTCTGGTGAACACCTGCTGGCTTTTAGATTCTGCACCCTGGGGAATCTCATGCTCTAGCTCCCAGTGTGATCTGTGTTGGTGCTCCAGAGGGCCTGCTTTCCTGAACCACCCAGAGCTCCATCCACAGCAGTCAACCATAGGGTCCACTATCTTAGCGGTGCACTCCTGATCCCAAAGGTGTGCATCTGTCATCTGGCCCCAGGTGACCTGACAGTTTGATCAGCCATGGATCCGGCTGATGTACCGCTACCCGCAGATGATCCATTGCAGGGCATAGTCTGCAGACTTGAGACCCAGGAATCTAATCAGACTCAGGTGATATGATTTCTCCAGGATTTGTCTTCCTGCTTCGAGCAGTTTCAGGCCTCCTTAGGAACCCCAGAACCCCAAACTTGACCCGTGGCACTGTGAAAGTTGAGGACAATCTCGGTATCCAAGGATTAGGCCAAAGTAAGTATAAAATGTCAATTTATTAAGAAGGAAAACATAATTAAAACATTTTGTACAAAAGTACATAAACAGTTATTGCAGAATTGATATATGGTTCACAAAGAACAGGTAAACCTCACAAGTACTGCAAGGAATTAAGATGATTGTCCTGACGCAATCCTCTACATGTTCATGTTTCACTCCAGTCCCATTTTAGTCTTCTGCAATTGTTTTAGTTTTAGTCGTATTTAGTCGACTAAATCTCCAGTACATTTTAGTCAACTAAAATGTCCTTTGTTTTAGTCTACTAAAATCTCCAGTACATTGTAATCGACTAAAACTCATTTTAGTCGTCTAAAATCGAATGGGTCTAATTAAATTGTAATGCATTAGTTAACATTTCTCTACAATTTCCAAACTTATTATATACTGCTGGAGTGAAAAATCCAATATGCTATTATTTATGGTATTGAGGTATGAACATGCACTACAGACCAGTGTTAATTTTGAAGTCAAATTTAAATTTAGTTTTAGTCTTAGTCTTTTGACTAAAATGGCATTTTAGTTTTAGTTACATTTTAGTCATCCCAATTGTTTTAGTTTTAGTCATATTTTAGTTGATTAAAATAGTATTCATTCAGTCGACTAAAATGTTTTAGTTGACGAAATTAACACTGCTTCACTCGTTCAGAGAGGCCATGTAGAAAGGTTGCAACTAAGGCCTCATTATTCCAGCTCAACTCAGCTGTGAGTATACGAAACTGGAGGGCATATTGTCCCAATAAAGAAGACTCTTGGCGGAGATGTAAAAGGGCACTGGCAGCTGAGGAAACCCGAGCAGGTTCCTCGAATATATTCTGAAAGAGCTTCAAGAAGTCGGACAGGCTAGAAACCACTGGATCATTCTTCTCCCACAGGGGGGCAGCCCAGGCTAAAGCTTCATTGGAGAGGAGGGAAATAATATAGGCTACCTTTGTCTGATCAGACGAGAAGTTTTGAGGCTAGAGTTCAAAGTGAATGGTGCACTGGCTAAGGAACCCCCTGCAGGCCTTGGAGTCCCCAGAGAAATGGGACAGAGCTGGCAGTTGCAGCAAATGTGTGTCTGTGACTGGAATAAGTACAGCCGCCGATTGTAATTGAGGTTGCTGAATCAGGGATCCTAAGGAAATATGGAGTGTTGCCTCAATTGCGTCTAAGAATAGGGCGGGTAACATCATTCTTTGTATTAGGATATTGGAAAGGGGGTGTGCCAGGGGCTGCTCCAAACTTGCCCCGCGGCACTGTGAAAGTTGAGGACTATCTCGGTACTCAAGGATTAGGCCGAAGTAAGTATAAAATGTCAATTTATTAAGAAGGAAAATATAATTAAAAACATTTTGTACAAAAGTACATAAACAGTTATTGCAGAATTGATATAAATGGTTCACAAAGAACAGGTAAACCTCACAAGTAGTGTAAAGGAATTGAGATGTCCTGATGTAATCCTCTACATGTTTCGCGGCTTTGGCCGCTTCTTCAGGAGGAGTCAACTATACACATCTACAAAGATAAATACAATCTCATAGTTACATGATCAGAAATGTGTTTGAACATTAGAAAAACAGGTTTAATACAATAAAGATAATAGTATTGGAGATTTATATAGTCATGCATGGTTTACCACTGAAGGCAAAATGGAGCATCAGACAGCACAAAAGAGAGGCACCCAGTGTGGGTAAATCCCCCCACGGCGGACACGGGAGGTACTTTATGGTGCAATAGCTAAAATTGAAAAATACAATATTCTAATAGTGGGTATAAATGGTGGTCTGTGGACAAGAGCAAGCATCGAGAAGCAGCAAAAAGGAAGGAAAAATGGGGGTGGGGGCTGGGGAAAATTGAGGGCGAAAAGGAAAGAAAAGAAAAGCAAGGAGGAGAGAGGGAAGGAAAAAGAAAGGTAGAAAAGGAAGGAAGGTGAAGAGAGAAGATAAAGGGGGGGAGAGGTGGGAGGGTGGGGCGGGGGGAGAGGCACCAGGGGGGAAGGAAAAAGGGGGAAAGGGGGAAGAAGAGGGAAGGAATGGTGAGAGGGAGGGGGGAAAGGAGGGAGGGAAAGGGGAAAGGAGAGGAAAGGGAGGGAAGAGGGGAAAAAGGAAAGGGGGAAAAGGAGAGAGAAGGAAAGGGAAGGAGGGGAGAATGGATGAACAGTTAAGGGTAGGTTGGGGTATATTAAAGAGAAGGGAAAGAGAGAGGCACAAAGTAAATATATGAAAAAAGTATACAGGTCAAAGACATACACCTGTCCAATCATCAGATAACCAAACCCACCTAATTAATCACATAAGTAAACGTAGAACACCCGGGGGGTCAGAGGCAAAGCACCAAAAGCAATGGTGTCCAAGGACACAAGGTAAGCTTGATTGCATAAGGAGATATTGTTTAAGGGTCAGTCACAACCAGTGACAGATCCCCTGCAACAGAGGAGGATAAAAGAAATGTGCAGTGAGGCCGCTTCTTCAGGAAGAGTCAACCATAAACATCTACAAAGATAAATACAATCTCATAGTTACTGATCCGAAATGTGTTTGAATATCAGAAAAACAGGTTTAATACAATAAGGATAATAGTATTGGAGATTTATATAGTCATGCATGGCTTACCACTGAAGGCAAAATGGAGCTTCAGGCAGCACAAAAGAGAGGCACCCAGTGCGGGTAAATCCCCCCACGGCAGACACAGGAGGATTGTGCAATAGCTAAAATTGAAAAATACAATATTCTAATAGTGGGTATAAATGGTGGTCTGTGGACAAGAGCAAGCATCGAGAAGCACCTAAAAGGAAGGAAGAGGAAAAGAGGGGAGGGGGGAGAGGAGGGGGGAGAGGAGGGGGGAAAAGGGGGGGTGAAAGGGAAAGAAAAAAGGAGGAGAAAAGAGGGAAGTAAAAAGAAAAGGTAGAAAAGGAAGGAAGATGAAGAGAGAAGATAAGGGGGAAGGGGGAGAAGGGGTTGGAGGGTGGGGAGGGGCACCAGGGGGAAGGAAAAACTGGGGGGAGAAGAGGGTTGTCCCTTTCCTGTTTCCCCTCTTTGTCTGTTTCTTTTGACCAAAAAATACTTTACAAATATGGACCAGATATATCTGCAAACCCAGGGAGTGGCCATGGGCACGTCCTGTGTACCCTCCTATGCCAATTTTTTTAGGAGGGTGGGTGAGAACAATCTTTAGTGACGAATCTTTACAATCTTTTTTTAATTATGTGCTGTGCTGGTATAGGTTCATTGACGATCTTTTTGTCATTTGGACCAGAATCACTATTAATTGAGTTTATTGAACACTTAAATACTAACCAGTTTAATTTACGTTTTACATTTAGTTATGATTGTAATCACATTTTCTTTCTTGATTTAAAGATTATCAAGGACCCCACTGGTCAAATTGGAGCAGACCTATATCACAAGCCCACGGCGGGCAATACCCTGCTCCATGCCTCTAGTTCTCATCCCCGCGCTCTGGTGAGCAGCATTCCATATGGTCAGTACCTGAGGCTGCATCGTAACTTCACAAAGGATGGAGGTTTTTACTTTCAAGTGGCTGCTCTACGTGAGTGTCTTCTAGTACGAGGATATACTCAAACTAATCTCAGAAAGGCCTACAACAGGGCCTTCACACAGACTAGATCATCATTGCTATTTGGCCCTCCTCGTATAAAACAGTAAAATCTAAAACAGTAAATATAGTTAATAAATTCTCTGCCCACCACAACCAATTATGGAATTTGCTGTCAGATCCCTGGCATCTCTTAACGTATCATCATGTTTTAGGTAAATATGTAAGGCCCAACCCGGAACTGGTGTTCCAGAGAGCAAGCACACTCAGAGACAGATTTACTAGCAGTCACTACCGGGTGGAGCCTCGGGGGACTGGGGGCCCCTGGGGTACCTTCCGATGTGGCCATTGCCCATGCTGCCCGTGGATCCAGGATGACACAACCTTTATTCTTCCTAATGAAGAACTCTTCTCCAATCCCAAACATGCCAATTGTGGCACAAGGGGAGTTGTATATCTAATGGTCTGTGCCTGCAATGCACTTTATGTAGGCAAAACCATTAGAAAATTAAGGCAGAGAATGGGAGATCATCTGTATCATTCTTTGAATGGCAAGCTTACCACGATGGGCTGCCACATAGGTTTACATCATAGATTCCAGCCTGAAGTTGTAAAGTTTATGGTTCTGGAGGTGGTCCCAGAAGACCCACGGGGGGAATTTCTTGATCCTTAGACGTGAAAGCATCTGGATCGAGCGACTCAATGCCCTCGTACCACCAGGCCTCAATGAAGCCCATTCATACAAATCCTTTTTGTGAATGGACATGTAACCTCTTCCTCTCCCCTCCTTTTCCCCCTCCCTTTTTATTAGTAGTCACCCCTATTGGTTGACTTGTCCCTATCATTTTCTCCCCTCTTTGTCTGTTTTCCCCCTTTTTGTTTGTCCCCAATCTCTACTATCCATTTATATCTTTTGCAATGATGACAATTTTTTTATATTGCTCTGGGCTTGTCCCATTTCTATTTATTTTATTTCAATTTAGGATCCGTATGACAATCGTACGTGATCCCATGCGGTGAGATTATGATTGAAGGTTAACTTCATATATTTACATGTATACCCATGTATTTGTTTGCTATGCTTGTGTGTCGTGGCTTTGATTGGGATGTGGCAACATGCTGCGTTCATTGCCCTGACACACACACTTTGTGCTATGTGTTTGTTTATTCCCTATTCCTTCTTTTGACATGCATTACTGCAATACGGGGACATCAGCGGCTTGAGGTGTATTTTTTCACCCAGGAGGAGGTTCTCCAGGCACTGGGGCAAGCTCTCCCCTCCTACCTGGGTGACGGCCGTTTTGGCTGACCTGTAAGGCTGACCTAATCCTAAGGCTTACCTAATCTTACACAGCCCTGCAGTATTTCATCCTTATGGGAGTTGATGGCGTCTGCCAGCGGCATTTGCTGGTAAACATACGGCAGGATGCTGCTGGCTTGGCACTCAGCATGTTATGGACCCATGATCCATATATGTGTATACTCTCACTGCACATTTCTTCTATCCACCAATGTTGCAGGGGATCTGTCACTGGTTGCGTCTGACCCTTGAACATTATCTCCTTATGCAATCAAGCCTACCTTGTGTACTTGGACACCATTGCTTTTGGTGCATTGCTTCTGACCCCCCCCGGGTGTTCTACGTTCACGTATGTGATTAATTAGGTGGGTTTGGTTATCTGATGATTGGACAGGTGTATGTCTTTCACCTTTTCTATACTTTACATATACTTTTTTTCATATATTTACTTTGTGCCTCTCTCTTTCCCTTCTCTTTAATATACCCCCACCTACCCTTTCCTGTTCATCCATTCTCCCCTCCTTCCCTTTCCTTCTCTCTTCTCCCCCCTTCCCATCTTCCTTCTCTTTCCCTTCCTTTCCCCTTTCCCTCCCTCCTTTCCCCCCTCCCTCTTACCCTTCCTCCCCTCTTCTTTCTCCCTTCCCCCCTTTTTCCTTCCCCCCTGATGCCCCTCCCCCCGCCCCACCCTCCAACCCATTCTCTCCCACTCTATCTTCCCTCTTCATCTTCCTTACTTTTCTACCTTTTCTTTTTCCTTCCCTCTCTCCCCTACCATTCCTTTCCTTCCCCTTTCATCCCCACTCTTCCCCCTTTTTCCTCCCTTTTTGCTGCTTCTTAATGCTTGCTCTTGTCCAAAGACCACCATTTAACCCACTATTAGAATATTGTATTTTTCGATTTTAGCTATTGTACCATCAAGTGCTCCCCGTGTCCGCCATGGGGGGATTTACCCGCACTGGGTGCCTCTCTTTTGTGCTTTCTGTCTGAGCAACTCTGCCCAGGGGCTGTACCTATCCTCGGTCCATCCCAGAGACCCAAGCCATGTCAGAGTATTTTTCGCTGAGAATCTAGAGAGGGAGTTTATCTGGAAATCCTCATCGCCTGCGGGAGCAGGGTTCTTTTTTGTTGCCAAAAAAGATGTGACCTTAAGACCCTGCATTGACTATCAAGGTTTAAATGCAGTGACAATCAAAAATCGATACCCCTTACCCTTAATATCTGAGCTATTAGACGGATTGAAAGGTGCCTCCATTTTTACCAAGTTGAATCTCGGAGGTGCATACACTCTGATCCAGATATGGGAAGGTGACAAATGGAAAACTGCGTTTAACACTAGAGATGGACATTACGAATACTTGGTTATGCCTTTTGGTTTGTGTAATGCCCCAGCTGTGTTCCAAAACTTTGTCAACAAAATCTTCAGGGATCTGATGTATCTATTTGTTGTCATCTATCTGAATGACATTCTCATCTTTTCGGAAAATCTGCTTGTGCACAGAAACCATGGCCAGATTGTACTTCAGCGCCTTAGAGAGAATAATCTGTATGCCAAGCTGGAGAAATGTTCTTTTGAATATTCTGAGGTCCTGTTTCTGGGATGCTTTGTCTCGAGTTTGGGTCTTTGTATGGATCCTGGAAAGGTCTTGGCCATTACCAACTGGCCTCTTCCTGCCAGCCTCAAGGCCACACAGTGCTTTTTTGTGTTCACGAATTGTTATAGGCAGTTCATTAGGAATTCCTCTTCCATTGCTGCGCCTATTATCGTCTTGACCAAGAAGGGTGCAAATGCCAAGAAGTGGTCCCCTGAAGCTGTTTCTGCATTTCATGATCTGAAACAGGCCTTTGTTTCTGGACCTCTCTTAAGAAGACCTAATCCTGGGAATGAATTTTTTATTGAAGTGGATGCTTCTTCAATGTGGTTGGGATATGTGCTTCTTCAATCCTTTGAGAAGAAACGTCAACCATGTGCGTTCTTCAAAAAAAATTCTCAGGCAGAGAAAAATTATGCTATTGGTGATCGGGAACTTCTTGCAATTAAATTGGCATTAGAGGAGTGGCGTCATCTCTTGGAGGGTTCCCCTCACTCCATAGCGATTTTCATTGATCATAAAAATCTGCAGTACTTATAGAATGCCAAACATCTGAATCCCAGACAGGCCAAGTGGAGTCTTTTCTTTTCCTGTTTTAATTTCACGATTATGTACAAACCTGGTTCCTGCAACAGTCGGCCTGATGGAGTCTACCCCTGAACCTGAGCTGATCATTCCGACCTCATGCATTCTTGCCCATTCTACCACCCTGGAGTCAAATATTCCTCCTAGCAAGACCATCATCCTCACTGAGGTAAGAGCTAAGATCCTTCGCTGGGGACATGATTCCAAGGTGGCAGGTCATGCTGGGTTCCTTCAATCCTTCCTGCTCCTCAGTAACCACTACTGGTGGCCTACTACTACTGGTGTGGTTCCTGTCCCCTAAACACCTTTTAGCCTGACTCTGGGACTAGCCTTTGAATGCTTAGGGGGTATCTGATGTTCATAGGACAATTCTGCAGAGGAATCCATTAGCTCAACCCTGGATTGCCCAAAAACAACCCCCAGGACGTAAGCTCCACCCACTCATTAACCCAACACTAATCTCCTTTCGGGATGCATGCAGCAAACATAAAATCTCTTCGATTCTG
This sequence comes from Aquarana catesbeiana, assembly GCF_042186555.1. Classification (NCBI taxonomy): domain Eukaryota; kingdom Metazoa; phylum Chordata; class Amphibia; order Anura; family Ranidae; genus Aquarana; species Aquarana catesbeiana. Next base: position 375,300,383 of record NC_133327.1, read on the forward strand.
GGCCCGATTACACCACTTAAACAAAACTCAGATTTCACACGAGGAACACATGCTTCCTTTTTGACAGACAGTTGGCCGTACCCAAACATCTGAGCAGAACATTTCTCTGAAGAAGGCCGCTTTCTCTCCCAATCCAAACTAGCCTCCAAAATGACCACAGACTCATTCCCCTTCTGGACATATGTAAAAATTAGACATTTCTTTGACAAACCTAAACCACGACCTGACTGTTCTAGACGCACCACCACCTACGAATCCTTATGCTTAAAAGAGGAGCCCCAAAGCCACTTAATTTCTTTCACCTACACCTTGCTATTCTCAGACCAAAATCCCAAACTACACTGGGTCAACCAAAAGTGGGAGCAGGAACTCTCAATTGATCTTATGGATCTAGAATGGGAAAACATATACACACACATCCACAAGAGAATGATAAAACGTACATGTGCAGGAGAATGCATTCAAAGTATTCTTCAGATGGTACAGAACCCCCCTCAAGCTACACCACTGCTACCCATTGCTTTCCCAGCAATGCTAGAGATGCAAGACAGAGACAGGCTCACTTCTACATATCTGGTGGACTTGTTCTAAACTCCAGCCCTTCTGGAAAGAGGTCCACAGACTTATTAACAAAATAACCACCTACACTCTTGACTACACACCAGCACAGTTCCTCACCCACCACTCCACGACCCCAACACATGTCTACTTTCGCTCATTAGCCATGCACGTGGTTAACGTGGCAAAGATGTGTGTCCCATTCAAGTGGCGCTCCCCTGATCCACCATCTATAGCAGACTGGTTTAAGCGTATACAAAAACGGCAGAAATGGAGGAGCTAATACATCAAGCGAAGGACACACCCACCAAGTTTACCAAAACATAGTCATGCTGGTTGCATTTCGTCACCATAGATGACTACAAAAGGGACCTGACTTGAAAGGAACATGAGAGCTGTGGCAGGGACAAAGGGGAACCCCACACCTCCCCCCAACACCCCATCCACCTCCCCCCTCTTTCTTTATCCGGACCTTCATCATGCACATCACTACACCGCGGAATGACACAGAGAGATCCCTTACATAACCTATATAACCCACATGATATCCACCACCCCCCACCCCACTCTCACAACCCCATTCACTTATATCCAGATTCTCACATCCAATATCAACATGGCCAAAACTACCGCCAAAATAGTCAGTTGATAGAACTCACAAACCTATCTTTAATCATCTTTTGATCATTGACAGATAAGTACAAAACTGTTATGTATAATGTTCCCCAATAATACAAATAAACTAAATAAAAGGGAGGGAAAGATAAAAAAATATGCTATGTATTACATGTTCTTCTTTCTGTTATTGTTGTTTATATACTCAATAAAAACTTTTACAACAATTCTGCAGAGGAGGGAATGGAGGAGGAGGGGGTAGAGCTCACCAGTCTGGCATCATCACCACCAGCTGTATGGAGACATGGGGGCACAACAAGCTGCAGCACGGAGCCCAGTCCTGCATCCTTTTGAGTTGCAAGCAGCATTACCCAGTGTGCTGTGAACGAAATATATTGTCCCTGCCCATGCTTGCTGGACCACGTGTCAGCAGTAAGGTGGATTTTATGGCTGACTGCCTTGCACAACGATGCCAGAACATTCCCTTCCACATGATGGTAGAGAGATGGAAAGGCCTTAGGTGAAGTAGTGGCGACTAGGAACCTGCCATTGTGGTACAGCACATTGTGCAAATTCGTGGAAGGGGGCAGAATCCACCAGGCTGAAAGGCAGAAATTGGAGAGACAACAGCTTTGACAAGCTTGCATTTAGACACTGAGCATGTGGGTGGCAGGGACTGTATTTTTTTTCCGCTGCAGCAGATGGGGCAGAGAAATTTGCCGGCTACAGTCTACAGCTGGGGGTGTGCTGCTGGCAGATGTGCTGCTAGGACCTGGGACACCCTGTGCTATACCATCACCCCTGTCAGTGGAGGCTGCTGAGAGGTAATGACTCAGTATAGCAGGGGCAGACTGAAGTGGGTAAGGAGGAGGAGGAGGGACAGATTTGTGCCCCTTTTATGTGGCTTTTAGGTGCTCTTGCCAAAGGGGTGAGTGGTTGCACGTTAAATGCCTTGTTAGGAATGTGGTACCCAAATGGTTGGTGTTTTTGCCATATTTGATGTGCCTGAGACACAGTTTGCAGATAGCAACAGTGTGATCTGCTGCAGATGTGCTGAAAAAGGCCCAGACACCTGAGCTTCGGGAGTGCGTTGGGAGATAACAGCTGCAGAATGTGATGGAATAGGGTTGCTCTCTACTCTTTCTTGATGTCGGGCTCCTTGGGTCACCTTCAATTTCCACCTCTGCTCTATCTGGCACCCAAGTCACATCAGTGACCTCATCTTCATCATCATCATCTCTATCTCCTCCATCTTCATCATTACTACTGGAGACAACTTGGCAATACACTGTGGCTTGGGGAACATGAATGACAATTTGTCTACCAGTGTTCCTCCCTCTCTCTAGGCTCATGTTCCTGTCATCCTCAGCCTCAGAACCAACATCTGAATCCAGTAATGGCTGGGCATCATCAAGGAACAAGTGGCTGACGCTGTGGTCAAATAACTCAGTTGACTCCTCAATGGCTGATGTTGAGGCTATGGCAGGAATATATGTGGACAAGGAGGCAGGTTTATCCACTCTGGCAACTGCAGGGGACTGCACACTTATCTCTTTTTGCATGACACAAGATGAGGAGGATGAGAAAGGTTTAGTAAGCCAGTCCACCACCTCCTCTGCATGCCGTGGCTGGATAGCATGGGCATACTCACTAAACAGAGGAAATGATGCCCTGCCTGAGGAGTGACCACCACTTCCACCTTTGCCTGTGGACACATTTGTTGCTGGCCCCCTTACAGTGCCAAGGGAAAGTTTGCCTCTCCTTATTGTTCTCCCAGACATTATTGGGATGGAGGGGGCGGTGCTTATAAGCAAATGTAAAGAAGTTGAAATCTGTACGTAGATGCACTTTAATCAATGTAAAGAGGTGTTTGGTGCACTTTAATTTGAGTACTCAAGCTACACAGACACACTCCACGGATACACTATAATATACTGCAATATAATGCGCCAAACGTATAGTGGCGCACAGAACTATATGGCGTTAAACTGGCAGTAACGCATGCATAATAATATGGCGTTAAACTGGCAGTAACGCACATAAAACGATATGGCGTTAACCTGGCAGTAACGCACGCAAAACAATATGACGTTAACCTGGCAGTAATGCACACAAAACAATATGGTGTTAAACTGGCAGTAACGCATGCAAAACGATATGGTGGTAAACTGGCAGTAACGCACACAGAAGTAAATGGTGTTAAACTGGCAGTAACGCACACAGAAGTAAATGATGTTAAACTGGCAGTAACGCACAAAACTATATGGTGTTAAACTTACAGTAACGCACACATAACTATATGGCATTAAACTGGCAGTAACACATGCAAAACTATATGGCGTTAAACTGCCAGTAATGCATGCAAAACGATATGGCGTTAAACTGGCAGTAACGCACACAAAACGATATGGCGTTAAACTGGCAGTAATGCACACAGAAGTAAATGGTGTTAAACTGGCATTAACACACATAGAAGTAAATGGCGTTGAATTGGCAGTAACGCAATCAAATAGACGTGTTCAACTACACTGACGCTATCTGAACTGTTCCTACTCTAGCTATACACTAATGTCAAGATTACTGACACGGTCTCACTACACTAGACTGAAACTATATGAGCTGTCCCTACTCCACACTAATGTATGTATGAATGACACGGTCTCACTACACTACAGTGAATCTATCTGAGCTGTCCCTACTCTAGCTGCACACTATGCAAAGCTGAATGATGGTCCTCCTCACTACACTTACACTGTCCCTAGACTGACACTAAACTAATATTCTACACTGACAATTGAATCAAAATAGCACTATATAGCACACTAACTAACTGAAAGCACTGAACAGAGCCCTGTTCTATCTCTCTCCATGCCAAAATCACACTGAAAATGGCTGCCATTGAAAGAATACTTTTATACTGTGGGGCGGGAATGAGCCATGATTGGACAAAGTCATGATGACAGTATCCAATCATGACTCTGACAGTGCTCTGTGCCCTGATTGGCTGAAGCTTTCACTGCTTCAAGCAATCAGGGCTTGCAATGCAACGTCCGAACAGCTAAAGTTCGGCTGGAACTTATGCTCGGGCCGAACCATTTGCCCATCCCTGTTTATCCCATCCTCCAGCGTTTATGAACAAATTAAATAGGATTGGTCCCAGTACAGAACCCTGGGGGACCCCACTACCCACCCCTGACTATTCCTAGTACTCCCTATTTATCACCACTCTCTGAACTCGCCCTTGTAGCCAGTTTTCAATCCATTACTGCTAATGAAACTGTTCTCATTACTAAAATCATGTCTATAGTCCCTTATCATTCCCTCCAAGAGCTTGTATACTATTGATGTTAAGCTAACTGGTCTTTTTAAATATTGGTGCTACATTATTTTTTCTCCAATCAGCTGGTACCATTCCAGCCAGTAGACTGTAAGTAAAAATTAGGAACAATGATCTGGCAATTACTTCACTGAGTTTACTTAAGTACTCTCGGGTGCAAGCCATCTGGTCCCAGTGATTTATTAATGTTAAGTTTCCCATGTCTAATTTTAATCCTGTCCTCTGTTAACCATGGAGGTGCTTCCTGTGATGTGTCATGAGGATAAACACTGCAGTTTTGGTTACTGAAGCCCCCGATTCCCTCGTGAGGACTGAGGAGAAGAATAAATTTAATACCTTCGCAATCCACCCATCCTTTGTAACCAGATGTCCTTCCTCATTCTTTATGGGGCCAATATGGTCTGTCCTCCCTTTTTTACTGTTTACATACTTATATACTTATTTACATTGGAGTTAAGCCATCCAGGACTTTTGTTCGCTCTTTTAAATTTATTACCCAATGGGATGCATTGGCTAATGCCCTTATTTAATATGCTCTTAAAGCAAACTCATCTCTCCTCCATGTTCTTTGTTCCTAAGATTTCATCACAATTTATGCCTTCTAGCAAGGTTCGTAGTTTAGGGAAGTTGGCTCTTTTGAAATTCAGTGTTATTGTAATCCCCTTATGTTTCCTATTTGTGTGATTTATACTGAAGCCAATTGACCTGTGATCGCTGTTTCCTAAATTACCCCATATTTCCACATCCGTGATCAGGTCTGTATTGTTGGTAGGGATGAGCCGAACACCCCCCTGTTCGGTTCGCACCAGAACATGCGAACAGGAAAAAAGTTCGTTCGAACATGCGAACACCGTTAAAGTCTATGGGACACGAACATGAATAATCAAAAGTGCTAATTTTCAAGGCTTATATGCAAGTTATTGTCATAAAAAGTGTTTGGGGACCTGGGTCCTGCCCCAGGGGGCATGGATCAATGCAAAAAAAAGTTTTAAAAACGGCCGTTTTTTCAGGAGCAGTGATTTTAATAATGCTTAAAGTCAAACAATAAAAGTGTAATATCCCTTTAAATTTCGTACCTGGGGGGTGTCTATAGTGTGCCTGTAAAGGGGCGCATGTTTCCTGTGTTTAGAACAGTCTGACAGCAAAATGACATTTTGAAGGAAAAAACTCATTTAAAACTACCCGCGGCTATTGCATTGCCGACAATACACATAGAAGTTCATTGATAAAAACGGCATGGGAATTCCCCAAAGGGGAACCCCGAACCAAAATTAAAAAAAAAAAATGACGTGGGGGTCCCCCTAAATTCCATACCAGGCCCTTCAGGTCTGGTATGGATATTAAGGGGAACCCCGGCCAAAATTTAAAAAAAAAAATGACGTGGGGTTCCCCCTAAATTCCATACCAGACCCTTCAGGTCTGGTATGGATTTTAAGGGGAACCCCGCGCCAAAAAAAAAAAAAAAAACGGCGTGGGGTCCCCCCAAAAATCCATACCAGACCCTTATCCGAGCACTCAACCTGGCAGGCCGCAGGAAAAGAGGGGGGGACGAGAGTGCGGCCCCCCCTCCCTCCTGAACCGTACCAGGCCACATGCCCTCAACATTGGGAGGGTGCTTTGGGGTAGCCCCCCAAAACACCTTGTCCCCATGTTGATGAGGACAAGGGCCTCATCCCCACAACCCTGGCCGGTGGTTGTGGGGGTCTGCGGGCGGGGGGCTTATCGGAATCTGGAAGCCCCCTTTAACAAGGTGACCCCCAGATCCCGGCCCCCCCCCCGTGTGAAATGGTAAGGGGGTACATAAGTACCCCTACCATTTCACGAAAAAAGTGTCAAAAATGTTAAAAATGACAAGAGACAGTTTTTGACAATTCCTTTATTTAAATGCTTCTTCTTTCTTCTATCTTCCTTCATCTTCTGGTTCTTCTGGCTCTTCTGGTTCTTCTGGTTCTTCCTCCGGCGTTCTCGTCCAGCATCTCCTCCGCGGCGTCTTCTGTCTTCTTCTCCTCGGGCCGCTCCGCACCCATGGCATGGGGGGGAGGCTCCCGCTCTTCTCTTCTTCTCTTCTTCTTTTCTTCTTTTCTTCTTTTCTTCTCTTCTTCTCTTCTTCTTCATTTTCTTCTCCGGGCCGCTCCGCAATCCATGCTGGCATGGAGGGAGGCTCCCGCTGTGTGACGGCGCTCCTCGTCTGACAGTTCTTAAATAACGGGGGGGGGGTGGGGCCACCCGGTGACCCCGCCCCCCTCTGACGCACGGTGACTTGACGGGACTTCCCTGTGACGTCACGGGGAATGCCACAGGGAAGTCCCGTCAAGTCACCGTGCGTCAGAGGGGGGCGGGGTCACCGGGTGGGTAAAAACGGCTCTACCTTTGGGTCCTTCCCCCGTCGCCTAGTTTAAAAACCCCTCTAACTTTTTGGCCATCTTTACTCCCAGCTGATCTGCCCCCTCCTCATGGAGGTCTCTTTTTTTATTTAAACTGTGTAGAATAATACAATTTATACTTTTATATATCAAATGTAGCAAATATTTTGTTGCCATAGAGGAATTTCAATCTATTGAGATATAATTACCAGGATGATGGCAACCTTTGCTCAAAACTAAACGCATTATTTTTGTTTATACTAGAGAATGGATAACGAAAGCTGACAGATATAAATATAGGAATTATAGCTGACAATTAAAAAGTACAGTTAATTTCTGCAAATCTAGATAGACTGAACATAAAAATGTAAAGTTCACACATAACAATAGCAATAGACCCTTTGTGCCTTACACATATTGATATTTATCATGGCCAAATACACATTTTAAGCTTTTATCAATCATTATTGAATTTCAAGTTTTGCATTTGCTATAATTAACTCCCAGTTCATTTGTTTTGTTTTATGGACATGACTTCCTTGCAATTAACATGATGAATAGGAAACAAATATGCACACTTCTCATTACAATATTTTACAGCAAAAACTATGTTTTGCTTTCTCAAATCCCATTACAACATTTCTATAAACTGTGAGGCAGTTGATGAACAGTTGGATTGACAGGGTGGAAAAGCAAATGCCCAGTAGTTGTTTTTTCTACTTTTTTTCTGAAAGACATTGCTATACAATTTCTTAACCGATTATTTCCCTTTAGCTGAAGACTTTTTGCAAAATTAATGGCTTTATGTCTTAAAATATTAAAATCTCCCACCAGCAGTTTTCATGTAAAATGCCCTTGCCATAAACCATTGTAGAAACACAACCAATGATCTGTAAATAGTTAAAAATAGTCATAAAAAAGTCATAAAATATGACATGGCATTTATAATGACACAAATATTTTAATGAAGCATTCATTTAGTTACAATCTATGACATCAGATATAATTTTTACAAAGCAATAGACACTATTTTATTTGCAATTTACCTATTTTGAACGTGTAGCATAAAGAAAATATGCCATAAGATGCATGCTGTACCAACTTATCACTTATAATAATGTTCAGATGCATTCATATGGGTTCTCTAATATAAATGTTTGTTGCAATTGAACACAATAATTTAGGGAAATGCTTAAAGAAAAATAGCCACACACTGGTGTGGCTCCCTATTCAGCCATGATGTAATCAGTAAGCAAATCTTGTACTGTACTACAGTTATGTGAAAAAGTATTTGCCCTCTTTCTGATTTTTTTTTTTGCATATTTGTCACACTTAAATGACTCAGATCATCAAACACATTTTATTATTACACAAAGATAACCCGAGTAAATACAAAATGTAGTTTTTAAATAATGGTTTAATTTATTAACCACTTCAGCCCCGGAAGGATTTACCCCTTTCCTGACCAGAGCACTTTTTACAATTTGGCACTGCATTGCTTTAACTGCTAATTGCACGGTCATGCGATGCTGTACCCAAACTAAATTTGCGTCCTTTTCTTCCCACAAACAATGCTTTCTTTTGATGGTATTTGATCACCTCTGCGGTTTTTATTTTTTGCGCTATAAACGGAAAAAGACCGAAAATTTTTAAAAAAATTATATTTCCTACTTTTTGTTATAAAAAAATCCAATAAACTCAATTTTAGTCATACTTTTAGGCCAAAATGTATTCGGCCACATGTCTTTGGTAAAAAAAAATGTCAATAAGCGTATATTTATTGGTTTGCGCAAAAGTTATAGCGTCTACAAACTAGGGTACATTTTCTGGAATTTACACAGCTTTTAGTTTATGACTGCCTATGTCATTTCTTGAGGTGCTAAAATGGCAGGGCAGTAAAAAAAAAACCCCAATGACACCATTTTGGAAAGTAGACACCCCAAGGAAATTGCTGAGAGGCATGTTGAGCCCATTGAATATGATTTTTTTTTTTCCCAAGTGATTGAATAATGACAAAAAAAAAAAATTACAAAAAATTGTCACTAAATGATATATTGCTCAACCATGCCATGGGCATATGTGGAATTACACCCCAAAATACATTCTGCTGATTCTCCTGAGTACGGTGATACCACATGTGTGGGACTTTGTGGGAGCCTAGCCGCGTATGGGGCCCCGAAACCAAGCACCGCCTTCAGGATTTCTAAGGGCATACATTTTTTATTTCACTCCTCACTACCTATCACAGTTTTGAAGGCCACAAAATGCCAAGATGGCACAACCCCCCCCCCCAAATGACCCCATTTTGGAAAGTAGACACCCCAAGCTATTTGCTGAGAGGTATGTTGAGTCCATGGAATATTTTATATTTTGACACAAGTTGCGGGAAAGTGACAAGTTTTTTTTTTTTGCACAAAGTTGTCACTAAATGATATATTGCTCAAACATGCCATGGGCATATGTGGAATTACACCCCAAAATACATTCTGCTGCTTCTCTTGAGTATGGGAATACCACATGTGTGGGACTTTTTGGGAGCCTAGCTGCATACGGGGCCCCGAAAACCAATCACCGCCTTCAGGATTTCTAAGGGCATACATTTTTGATTCACTCATCACTACCTATCACAGTTTCGGAGGCCATAAAATGCCAAGATAGCAAACCCCCCCCCCCAAAGGACCCCATTTTGGAAAGTAGACACCCCAAGCTATTTGCTGAGAGGCATGGTGAGTATTGGTGCTTGGTTTTCGGGGTCCCGTACGCGGCTAGGCTCCCAAAAAGTCTCACACATGTGGTATCTTCGTACTCAGGAGAAGCAACAGAATGTATTTTGGGGTGTAATTTCACATATTCCCATGGCATGTTTGAGCAATATATCATTTAGTGACAACTTTGTGCAAAAAAAAAGTGTCTTTTTCCCACAACTTGTGACACAATATAAAATATTCCATGGACTTGACATGCCTCTCAGCAAATAGCTTGGGGTGTCTACTTTCCAAAATGGGGTCATTTGGAGGGGTTTGAACTGTCCTGGCATTTTATGCACAACATTTAGAAGCTTATGTCACACATCACCCACTCTTCTAAGCACTTGAAGACAAAGCCCTTTCTGAGACTTTTTGTTTACATGAAAAAAAAAAATTTTTTGTAAGAAAATTACTTTGAACCCCCAAACATTATATATTTTTTTAAAGCAAATGCCCTACAGATTAAAATGGTGGGTGTTTCATTTTTTTTTCTCACACAGTATTTGAGGAGCGATTTTTCAAACGCATTTTTTTGGGAAAAAACACACTTTTTAAAATTTGAATGCACTAAAACACACTATATTGCCCAAATGTTTGAAGAAATAAAAAAGATGATCTTAGGCCGAGTACATGAATACCAAAACGACATGCTTTAAAATTGTGCACAAACGTGCAGTGGCGACAAACTAAATACATTTTTAAAAGCCTTTAAAAGCCTTTACAGGTTACCACTTTAGATTTACAGAGGAGGTCTACTGCTAAAATTACTGCCCTTGATCTGACCTTCACGGTGATACCTCACATGCATGGTGCAATTGCTGTTTACATTTGACGCCAGACCGATGCTTGCGTTCGCCTTTGCGCAAAAGCAGGGGGGGACAGGAGTGTTTTTTTTTTTTTTGCTTTTTTATCTTATTTTTAAACTGTTCCTTTCATTTTTTTTTTAATTTTTTTTTATTGTTATCTCAGGGAAGGTAAATATCCCCTATGATAGCAATAGGTAGTGACAGGTACTCTTTTTGAAAAAATTGGGGTCTATTAGAATCTCTCCTCTGCCCTCAAAGCATCTGACCACACCAAGATTGGTGTGATAAAATGCTTTCCCAATTTTCCAATGGCGCTGTTTACATCCAGCGAAATCTAAGTCATGAAATGCTCATAGCTTCCGGTTTCTTAGGCCATAGAGATGTTTGGAGCCATTCTGGTCTCTGATCAGCTCTATGGTCATCTGGCTGAATCACCGTCTGCATTCTTAGGTTCCCTGTTGGGACAGGAGAGCTAGAGAAAAACATGGAAGACGGTGGGGGGGGGGGGGCATTCCCTCCCATTGCTTGTAAAAGCAGTCTAGCCGCTAGGATTGCTTTTACATGAAAGCCGACCACTGGCTGAAAAGAATGATACCAAGATGATACCTAAACCTGCAGGCATCATTCTGGTATAACCACTCAAAGTCCAGCAACATACCAGTACGTTGCTGATCCTTGTTGGGCATATATTGTAAACTTTTTTTTCATGCAGCCTGTGGGCTGAACGAAAAAAAGAGATTGATCGGTGGGTATGCCCACCATTAGAATACCTCCCTTCATCCACCCACTTCTAATAATGGGCATACGTGCACCATTTATATATGCCGAAGCATGGGGGCATCCGCCCCAAAAGGTGGGAGCAAATCGCTCCTCCGCCCCTGCTGCCCCCCAGTTTTTTAACTGTGGTGGTGAAATCACCTCCTACAGTGCTGGAGTCACGGCTTTATGTATCGTGGGAGCAAATGCTGTTGCTGTCAAGATAAATAAATCCGCGCTGCAAATGAATGGTATACCTGCTAAACAAATGATGGTTAACAATAAAACAAAGTAACATTACAGTATAACAGTAAGACTTACCATACCTGCAAAGCAAATACAAAAAAAAATAGCAAAAAATAAAACATTTAACGCAACCTGTGCCTAAAATATATATAGGCCAAAGCATGGGGGCATCCTCCCGCAAAAAGTAGGAGCAAATCGCTCCTCCGCCCCTGCTGCCCCCATGCTTCGGCATATATGCTGAAGTATGTAACTGTGGTGGTGAAATCACCTCTGACAGCGCTGGAGTCACGGCTTTATGTATCGTGGGAGCAAACGCTGTTGCTGTCAAGTAAAATAAATAAATCTGCGATGCAACTGAATGGCGTACCTGCTAAGCAAATGATGGTTAACAATAAAACAAAGTAACATTACAGTATAACAGTAATGCCCTGTACACACAGTCGGATTTTCTGACGGAAAATGTGCGATCGGAGCGTGTTGTCAGAAATTCCAACCGTGTGTTGGCTCCATTGGACTTTTTCCATCGGATTTTCTGACACACAAAGTTTGAGAGCAGGCTATAAAATAGTTTAATGCAGTGCACTCTCTTCTTCTTTATAATGCTAGAAGAAGTAGTTTTGCTGCTGATATTCACACAGACTTCTCACAAACTTCTTTCTTTACTATTTATCGTGATTTCATCAATATAATATTTGTAATTGTCACATCTGATTCAAATTATTTTTTGGTTTTTATTTTTTTGGTTAGTATTTTTTTCAAGCCTGATCTTTTTTTTTTTTTAAACTCCAGAATATTTTTGGGTGTGTTTTGTGTGTCAAGTTACCACAAACACCATTATTATCTTTCACATTGTATTTTTGAAATGTACCTGCCTCCTCACAAACAAACTGTCCTTTTTGAAGGAAAACACACAGAGGCGAGTATAATTGAAACAAAAAATCCTTTATTAAGGGCTCAGAACCAAACAAAGAGGGAGGCAAAGCTGGAGAAACAGCAGAAATTGTCGAAGCTTTTGGCCCCCAGGGCAGACGTCAATTATTTTACTGCAAAATTGGTGGCCTGAGGAGTCCATATATAAGGGAGTGCAGTCTGATCCAGAATTCCAAGAGATCACGAACAGCAGCAGATGACATCTGTGTTCCCAGGCTGTGGTCATACAAGAGCCTGCATCTTTTGCCAGACCAGACTAAACCTAGGTCATCACTCTCTGGTCTTCCTTCCACGCTTTCTTCCACGCTGCGGCTCTGGTGGTGGAGTTGTGGAAGGAGGAGGAGGATGGTCCAAATCACACAGGTGGGTTTTGTGTGTGATTTTTCCCCTCACCCCCTTAGTTAGTGTTTTGTAAAGAAGGTCCTCACACATGAGGCGTTGGCCCTCCTGCATGCCCTGCAGTTTTGTGGCAGCCATGGAGGAAAAGGCCTCTTCAGGAGTGGGGAAGGCTCTGAGGGACGCAGAAGCCTCCTGAATCAGCCTGAGCACTGAATCCTGCACGTTACTCCCCTTCCTGGGTCTTTTCATTGGAAGGCAGAGGGCAGGAACCTGTGATTCAGTCAGGCTCCTACTGGGCCAGGCTTTCTCCTGGCTGCCACTAACCCCCGCCTCCTCCTGGCTGCCACATTCCACAGCCTCCTCCTGGCTGAGGTCTTCCTGTGAATGAAAAAGGGACATTGTTTTCGTTTTTTCTTCATCAATCACACACAATTTTCATCTCATGACTGTTGCTAATTGAAAGTTAACAAATATAACAGACTATCATCCTGAGCCCAGCATTTTTCATTCTTGTCCCAATTATTTTTGCCCACTACTGTCTATTGATATGTAAAACACTTTATGAAATCAGCAATTAATGATCAATAATAACATCTAGTAAACATCATTTCATTTATTTATTGACCAGAAATCTGTTGAACAATGCTATACCTGACTCCAGCTGGGCTCCTCCACTTCTTCCTGGCTGGAAGTCCCAGGTTGGACATCAGAAGCCTCAGCTGGGGTGGAAGATAGGGTGGAAGGAAGAGTGGAAGGAAGAGTGGAGAGGGATTCCCTGACATCAGTCTGGTCTAACAGGAAACAAGTCTCTCATAGTACCACAGCCTGGGGACATAAACGTCATCTCCTGCAGCTTCGGATCTCTGGAAATCCGTGATCTTCTTGCACTCCCTAAGATAAGTGCTCCTCAGGCCACCAATTTTGGCTTTTAAATAGGGGATGGTTGCCGTGAGGACCACCAGCTTCACCAACTCCAGCAGTTTCTCTAGCGCTGCCTGCCTCTTTTGTTTATTGTTGTATTGGGGATGTTTTATCTGCCACAGACAGGGCAGCTCCCTGTATTTGTCTATGAACAGGGGGAGGAAGTTGTGGTCATTGAAGCCATCCATTTTATCTGCAAGACACAAGACAAGCCCTAATGTCAGGCCAAACTCTCCTAATCTTGTTACAATATAGGCCTCAATCTAGAAGCAGTATAGGCCCAAGTTTATATCTGACCTTCGTTATCACGATCGGAGCCTCCAATACTCCTTCCTCCGCTCACAGATCGTACGTACTACGCACTCGTTTTACACTTTATATACACTGCGCATGCGTGAAACTCCACCCACCCCTGATGTTCTTTCTAGTCTATTCCCCGCCCCTTCTCGTTTGCCGCAGTGGGGGAAGAGCACATGGCGGAGACACAACAGGTGCGTGCTAATTACAGCAACGAGGAGGAGGAAAGCCCGGAGCTAGAAACGTCCCGATCCTGGAAGAGACGATTTAAGGCCTCAAATATGTCCTTTGGGGAGATGTTGGAGATGGTCGACATAATGAAGAGGGCCGACTATGATGGGAAGTATGGACCTTACCCCAACCCCAATGTCAGAAAGGCCAAGATCATGGCGAAAGTGGTCAAAAGTCTGCAGAAGAGTTTCGTACGACGATCCAAGGATCAGCTCAGGAAGCGGTGGTCGGACCTCAAATTAAGGGAGCACGATCAGTACAGAAGGATCAGGAGAGTGCTGCAAAAAAGTAAGTAGTTGTGCTGTGTTCCTATTCTTTATTTTGATTACGTTTGTGCTGCTCCATGTGCTTTTCTTTACTGTTGTACAGTTTAAAATGGCAACTTTCATGTTCATGGGCACATTGTTCGTTCGTATAAAACATTGTTCATTTGGCATAGAAAACACCATTGTTTTGGCCATATGCATTTGAATACATTTTTGCTAGCCTACTTCTCTTAAAATAATTTTGTTGTGTAGATGGGTTTGTAACTAGAATGTAATGCAAACTAGATTCTGTGTAAGGAGAGGACACTCAGCAGCAGAACACCCTTTTTATTAGGGGGTCCCACACAGGTGCTCCAGTGTATACTATAGGGTTGACTCCATCTGTGAAGCTTGTACAAAACAGGTAAGTATTCAAGCTTGACAAAGGACAAACATTTTTCTTCATCTTGGAACTCTGCCAAAATAGACAATTGTACCCCACTTCCAAGCAATGTTTCATATTCCTATTTCTGCCATCAAATATCTGTGTGCTAAGTATACCTATTTTTTTTTACATAAGGGAGAAAAGACTCGGAGGACACCACTGATCTGAGGAGACCACAGACCCCCCACCTCATGAGGAAGGTGAAATCCCCCAAAGCCAACAGGTGGAGGAGGAAGGAGACATGGTGGAAATTGTCACCACAACAGGCGAGTGTCTGCGACCACAGGCTCAGGTAAGAAATGGATGGCGGCATATTTATAATACATGGTATGTATTTGTTTCTATATTTTTAGGTGATCGTGATGTTGTGGATCCAGGTCATTTCACCAGTGAAAGTGCACAGATCCTGATCGGGGAGATCATGGGGTGTAATAGGGACTTGGAAAACATCCAGAAAAACATCAATGATGTTAAAAACAAAATGAAGAACATCATTGATGTTTAAGGCCTCTTTCACACGGACGATCCGTATGTCCATTTTTCATCCTTCCGTTTTCGGATGAAAAACGGACATACATTCATCCCTATGGAGCGTCGGATGTCAGCGGTGACATGTCCACTGACATCCGACCCCGCTCCGATCCGAAAAGTGTAGCGGAGGAAAAACCTACTTTTCCATCCGTTTTCGGATCGGATCGGGTGACGACGGACACTACGGTCCGTCATCATCCGATCCCCCCATAGGGGAGAGCGGCGCTCTGACAGGTCCATCGCTGCACAGCGTGCAGCGATGCACCTGTCATCTTCCTGCTCAGCGGGGATCGGCATACCTATAAAGCAAGCATGATAAAACATAATAACAATACAACTTTGCAGAATAGAATACAGTAAAAAAGCGCAGAACAATAGACAGAGAATAGAGAGAGAACAATAAAACGACAACTATTTTTGTTTTTATTATTTTATATATTTTTTTTTTACTTTTTTTTACACTTTTTTTTGTAACTATAACTTTTGTATCTGTAACCGTTTCCAGGTTCGGGTCTCTAAAAATGCGATGTGTGTCCTAGTATGTGCAGTGCTGTACCCTATGCTAATACTCAACTAGTGTATGATAGTGTTCAAAACATTCACCAATGCAAAGACCAGGATTGTCAGGACAGGAGGGACAATAATAGCAGGTGTCACGCCTATATCCGCGCTTGCTGCAGACACAACATCTTTTTTGGGGGGCTCGTTGGGTAGGGGTATTTGGGAGGACATAAAGAAAATGCTTCTCATGCAGCCAGCTTACTGCATTTGGTTGGGGAAGGTGAGGTGGAGCACCGTCTGGAAACAGAAGGGCTCTGACAATCTCTTCCTGGAATTTAAGGAAGGATCCAGTCCGTCCTGAAGCTCCGTATAGCACATAAGCGTTCAGCAAAGCCAATTGAAATAAATAAACAGACACTTTTTTGTACCAGCGTCTGGCCTTAAGGGCAACTAGGTACGGTGCCAACAACTGGTCGTTGAAGTCCACCCCTCCCATATTTTGGTTATATTCGTGGACACAGAGGGGTTTCTCTACAACACCAGTCGCCGCAGTAATTTGGACCGTCGTGTCTGCATGAAGGGAGGTAAGAACGAAAAAAACTTATTATCCCTCCACTTCATAGCAAGCAAATTATTACACTGCAAGCACCCTCTCTCCCCCAGCCTAAGACGGGAATCTACAAGCCGCTGGGGAAAGCCCCGGCGATTAGGTCGCACGGTGCCACATCCTCCAATCTGCTAAGCAAACAAGTGACTAAAAAGTGGCACGTTCGTGTAATAATTGTCCATGTACAAGTGGTACCCCTTTTCTAATAAGGGTGACACCAAGTCCCACACAATCTTGCCAGCACTTCCTATGTAGTCAGGGCAGTTTGTCGGCTCTACGTGACTATCTTTTCCCTCGTAAACCATAAAATTACATGTATAGCCTGTGGCCCTGTCACAGAGCTTATACATCTTGACCCCGTATCTGGCACGCTTGCTGGGAAGGTACTGTTTGAATGACAAGCGGCCAGAAAATTTAATCAGGGACTCATCAACACAGACAACTTGATGGGGAGTAAACAAGTCTGCAAAACGTCGGTTGAAGTGGTTTACGAGGGGCCGAATTTTGTACAATTTTTTGTATCCAGGGTCTCCATGAGGATTACAGAGTTCATTGTCATTGAAGTGCATGAACCGCAAGATCTGCTCGTATCGTGCCCTGGTCATGGAGGCAGAGAACAAGGGCATATGGTGAATTGGGTCAGTGGACCAATATGACTGCAACTCACTCTTTTTGGTTATGCCCATGTTGAGGGAAAGGCCCAGAAAGAGCTTGAATTCGGAGACCGTAATTGGTCTCCAATCTCTGGCAAGGGAGGACTGGGCAATAGTGGCGATGTGTTGACCAGCGTACAAATTGCTTTGGTCCACAATAGATCTATAGAGATCTTCGGTGAAAAACAGCGAATATAAATCAAGTGACGTAAAATCAACTGTTTCCACCTGAATGGGGGAAGTACGGGTGCTGCAGAAGTGGTGGGTTCCCAATTAGGATTGGCGAATGCAGCAGGAAGGGCACTATGGGCACGACAGGCCTGTGTTCGTCTTCTTGGTGGCAGCGGGACACTACTTGTGCTTGCCACCTCGCCAGCTTGAACTGCACTTATGGGACTCGCCACGTCACCACGTGATACTGCAGTGCTGGATGTACGACCAGGGTGTACTAGGCCGCTGGTGCTGGCCAGTTCACCAGAAGGAATAGCGGCGCTAGTACTGCTCTGCTCCATATGAGGGACCTGCAGTTCTTGCACATCAACGACAGAAGAAGAATTTTGGGGTCTGGTACGCCTGACCTTGGCAGGGACCACAACTCCGTTGTCAGAGCTATCTGTCATGGAGCCGCTGTCATCTACAGGATCGTATTCTGAGCCTGAATCTGACAGATGAGTGACTTCCTCTTCACTATCTGTCATGCTCAGAAACATGTAGGCCTCTTCACTAGCGTACCTTCGATTTGCCATTTTGGGCTCTAAATTTAGTGGTACACTAGTGAAACTCACAGGTAAAAAAGCTGACTGTTAGCGACTGTATCAAAACGCTACCAAAAAAACTATTAGCTACCGCAGGGATCAGGCCTGACTCTGCGAATGCTGCAGCTATGTGTGTTTAGTGTTTTGTAAGTGACAGTGATCGATCGATACTGCACTTGGGTGGGCTGGGCAGTGCTGAGCCGAGGGGCAAAACGCAGGTGCTAGCAGGTATCTGGGCTGATCCCGCTAACACTGCATTTCAGATACTATACCACTAAGGGAGGTGTATGCTGCGTGCATGGGTGTTAGCAGCACTGGCGCTAACCTGACGCTGCCTGGGGCGACGCAGACCTTATCTGACCCTAAAACTTAACTTATATCAGGGGGCTAAACCTTTATTAGGTAATAAATGGCGGGTGCCCTGAAACTATAAAAAACAAACTAAGTAACCAGCATCACCTGTAACAGTTACACGGTGATCACTGGTGAAAGGGTTAACTAGGGGGCGATCAGGGGGTTAAAACCTTTATTAGGTAGTATATGGGGGTCCCTGATGCTATAAAACGCTGACGGCGAACCTATATACTTACCTCACCTGTGACACTAATACAGCGATTAGAAAAACGATTGCTTAGTGACACTGGCGACGGGGGGTGATCAAGGGGTTAAAACTTTATTGGGGGGTTAGGGGGTATCCTAGACCTAAAGGGGGCTACCACTAACTGCCCTACCACTTATAACTGTCACAAACTGACACCAATGCAATAATCAGAAAAAAAAACTGCTATTGGTGTCACTGTGACAGGGGGTACAGGGGGGTGATCGGGGGGTGATCAGGGGGTGAAAAGTGTGCCTAGAGTGTTCTACTGTTAGTGTAGTGTTGGTGCAACTCACATTGATGTCGTCTCTCCTCAGCGCCGGAACAAAAAGACCGACACGAGGAGAGATGACATCACTTCCTCGCGACCGCTGTTTACATTAGAGCAACAGAGGAAGATTGTCATTCATTGGGAGCGATCGCGAGGGGGTGGCCACGAATCTGTGGCCTCCCCCTCACCTCGGATCTCTCCCTAACGAAGCGACCGCCTCGGCCACCGGGGTACCAGGTATATGATTTTGCCTGCCCGTGCCATTCTGCCGCAGTATATCTGCGTTAGGCGGTCGGCAAGTGGTTAAAGCAAAAAAGCTGTCCAAACCTGCCTGGCTTTATGTGAAAAAGTGATTGCCCCCTAAAACTAATAACTGGTTGTGCTACCCTTGGCGGCAACAACTGCAATCAAGCGTTTGCGATAACTGGCAATGAGTCTTTCACATTGCTGTGGAGCAATTTTGGCCCACTCTTTCTTTGTTTTAATTCAGCCACATTGGAGGGTTTTCCAGCATGAATGGCCTGTGTAAGGTCATGATACAGCATCTCAATTGGATTTAAGTCCTGACTTTGACTAGGCTACTCCAAAACCTAAATTTTGCTTTGTTTGAACCATTTGGAGGTGGACTTGCTGTTGTGTTTTGGATCATTGTCCTGCTGCATAACCCAAGTGCACTTGAGCTTGAGGTCACAGAGTGATGGGCTGACATTCTCCTTTAGGATTTTCTGGTAGAGCACAAAATTCATGGTTCCATCAATTAAGGTAAGTTATCCAGGTCCTGAAGCTGCAAAGCAGCCCCAGACCATCATGCTACCACCACCATGTCTGACTGTTGGTATGATGTTCTTGTTATGAAGTGCTGTATTAGTTTTATGCCATATTTAACAGGATGCACCCCTTCCAAAAGGTACATTTTTGTCTCATCCGTCCACAGAATATTTGCCTGAAAGTCTTCGGGATAATCAAGATGTTTTTTGATAAATGTGAGATAAGCCTTTGAGTTCTTTTTGGTCAGCAGTGGCTTTGGCCTTAGAACTCTCCCATGGATGACATTTTTGTCTCTTTCTTATTGTTGAATCATGAACACTGATCTTACCTGAGGCAAGTGAGGCCTGCAGTTCTTTAGATGTTGTTCTGGGTTCTTTTATGACCTCCTGGATGAGTCATCGTCATGCTCTTGGAGTAATTTTGATGAGGAGGCACTGATGAGCACTGATTGGCAGCACTGGTGGGCACTGATTGGCAGCACTGGTGAGCACTGTTGGGACTGCACTGATAATCAGAACACTGATAATCAGTTTCCTGATTATCAGTGTGGATTTTCCTTTAACACAAGCCAGTTATCAACTCTCTTCTCCTTTCCTCATGCTGTCAGCGTGAGGAAAGAAAAGCAGACAGCCGGCTTGTGTTAACTCCTGCGAACAGCTGTCATTGGACACAGCTGATCATGTGATAAAGGGCCGCTGTGATTGGCCCTTTACCCCGATCACAGAGTGCACCGGCAGCGCGATCATGTCCACGTACTCCCTCCCGCCAAAGTAAGCCGGTGCTATAGCGCGGGTGGAAAGTGGTTAAGAAAACATTTGTAGCACAAGTAAATCCAAGATTATTGTAGTACTGTGGATATGATTTAAGATGATTGTAAATGTGGCACAGATGAACATTGATTTTGTTGTGTTTAACTCCTTTTCATACTAATTAGAAGCAACAATACTTCAGGTTTATATAGTTAAAATTTCAGGAATAAGTAAAAAAAAGTATATACATTTTTGTGTGTGGTTTTTCATGAAATTTGAACAAAGTAGTAAAATATTCCACTCTCGGGGCATGGCCTGGCCGGAGACTAAGATGGCAGCATAAGCTGATAGCTCCTGTGACCCGGGGACCGAATCCTGTTTATTAGACAGCCTACGTCTTAGAACCAGTATGAACAGATCCACCTGGAGCTCATCGGCATCCCGCACTGCCATGGAGCCAGGTATTCAGTTAAGCAGAAACATCCCGGAGCTATCCCGGACCCAGCGACAAACGGCCCATGCGGCTTCCCAGGCCCAGACCCCGACCTCACCTAACTCACAGCCCGGAGCGATGATGATGGGAAGCTCACAGGCCCCCAGTCTGTTTGACCTGGAGAAAGTTGCCTCGGACACCAAAAACACTGTTACAGCCGCGATAGCCAACCTGAAATCAGATATACAGGCAGTGGCTCACTGCATTGAGGATGTGGAGCAAACTACCCTGACCCATGCAGCCGCCATTCATCAGGTCCAAAACACCTACGACGCACAACTCTCCCATATGTATGATCTCCATAGATACATTGAAGACCTTGACAATCGAGGCAGGAGGCACAATATCAGGGTAAGGGGAGTCCCTGAGAGCATTGATCCAGGATCGATCCAACAGACCATCTGCACAATCTTTAATGATTTGATCGATCATCCTGCGGATTCGCCTATTGAAATGGAGAGGGCTCATCGGGCCCTGCGCCCTCAACCCCGTGAGAATGAGCCACCCAGGGACATCATCTGTTGTGTAGTTAACTTTCCACTTAAGTATGAGATCCTCCGCAAAGCAAGGGAGAAAGGTCGCATTCTCCATAATGGCGCTGAAGTTAAATTATTTCAGGACTTGTCCCAGATAACATTACAAAATAGAAGAGCAATGCGCCCTTTGCTGGATGCCCTACATGCTCGAAACATCCAATATCGCTGGAAGTTTCCCTTCAGTCTATTAGCGTCCGCCAGGGGACGTTCTGCCTTACTTTGCACACCGGAAGATCTGCAGAGCTTTTGTGAGCAGCTCGATCCCCCTAGTATTGAGATTCCGGAATGGGGCTCTTTCTACTTCCCAGCAGAACCATGGCTCCCGGTGTCCCTCAATCCTTCTCCTAAGGCTCAACACCAGAGACCTCGCAGGCATAGAACAGACAGGTCGTCTCCGACCCCCGCTCGTCTTGCCGAGACCTCTATCAACGAGGCCCGGGCTCTCCTGCTTCACCACCTGCGAGAAGGGATCTTCAGGAAGCATGAGTCGTGCACCCCATTTCTGCCATGGATCGCCACTTGTGAGTAAGACTTTTAGCCCGTAATCCCTCTACCTCCTACCTTTGTTGTTGACCATATCGGCTTTCACAATTCCTCTGCCCCTAGTCTTCTTCAACGAACCCTTGCCCTTCTAGTGCTTCTTCCATCTTCCCAGCTCAGCATTGGACGCAATGGACGCGACGCCCTCACGGTTACGCTGCTCTGAAAGACTCTATCTTACCCAGATAGACAGTGTGGGAAGAAGCTACAGACCCTTGGAACTCCTATCAACGCCAGCATCTCACTGTGACTCTTGAGGTCCACCAGCTTGAGGTATTACCCTTTAATGCACACACGCTCCAAGGAGCTCCTTAAGCACTTGCCCCGTCCTTTGTTCGTCCCACTGAACCATACTGGTGACAATGCCCCGTGACCCGACCATGGGACTTTCACAATCTACTCGAAATGTGCTCCTGCGCCTCAGTTACACACATAGCTACAGATTATCACCGTCTTGCCATTTACTTTGACCACAAGTGGAGGAACAGGCCGAGACCTATCCACTACTACTTCATGATGGATCCAGTACCGATTCGTTCATTTGACTTTTTTGTAATCCCAGCTATATACTTACGCAGTTTTTTATTGTTCACCCAGATGTATTAATGGATAAAGAGGTCATCTCTGAAATAGGATGGATAGTCTTCCCGACGCCAATTAAGCCCGGGCGACAGGAATACACGTGTGCAATACACCTGATCAGGTTCCTATGAAGAGTAAAGCCTTAGATACATCCCCTCCACATCTTAGAAGCTTCCTCCCAGAAATCTCTCCGATTTCTATTTGGGAAGCACATAAATGCATAATCCGGGGTGAACTAATTGCCCTGGCCGCAAAAGCTAAGCGGCAACAACAAGAGACCATTAATACTCTCCTCACTACAATTAAATCCCTGGAAAGAACCCATAAACTGAGAAAGGCACAATTCACCCTCCAAATCTTGGTACACACCCGCGCCCAGCTATTGGAAGAGTTAGACAAAGGCACTAAAAGACGATACATTCTTGGCCAGAGGATTTTCTATGAGCAGGGCAACAAATGCGGTCGACTCTTGGCTCGCACGATTCAAAATTCTAAAATCTCCTCTACAATACATCACATTCGTGGCCCCGGGGGGAACTCTCTTGACCAAGAATTAGGAAATAGCCAGGGAATTTGAGAGCTTTTACTCAAGCCTCTACAACTTACAGACTAACCACATAACCCAGACCACCCCTGAAACACGCACCAAGCTTATCAAAGATTTCCTCTCCCAATACAGTCCTAGGCCAATAACCCCCCAACAGACACTTTACCTCGAGAACCACATTACGGCGATAGAACTGGAGATGGCCTTGAAACAAATGAAAGCAGGCAAGAGCCCAGGACCGGATGGCTTCACCCTCCAGTACTATCAATCCTTTACCGACACCCTTCTTCCCAACCTTTTAGTTACCTTTAACGCCTTATCAGATCCCCAGATCAGACCAGAGGGAATGCTGACAGCCCACATCACGGTGATACCTAAGGAAGGCAAGGACCCAGAATTTGTAGCCAATTATAGACCGATATCAATTTTAAATGTGGACATCAAATTATATGCGACAATTCTGGCCAATAGATTATTGCCCCTAATCCCCAGTCTCATCTCTCTGGACCAGGTGGGGTTTGTCCCTGGCAGAGAAGCCAGAGACAACACCATCCGCACACTAAACTTACACCACTGGCTCACGACCTCCAAAACCCAAGGATTTCTCCTTTCACTAGACGCTGAGAAGGCGTTCGACAGGGTGGCATGGGACTATATGCGTGAGGCTCTCCTGGCCATCGGACTGGGGGGCCGCATGCTGTCGCATATAATGGCCTTATACTCCGGTCCCTCTGCAGCGGTTATGGTTAATGGCCACCTGTCGAACACCTTCCCTATCAGCAACGGCACACGCCAGGGATGTCCACTATCTCCTTTGATTTATATTCTAACTTTAGAGCCCCTCCTCAACAGACTGAGAGACAACTCAAACATCCAAGGGATAACAGTGAAGGGGAGAGAGTTTAAAGTCACGGCGTTTGCCGGTGACATTCTACTCTCTTTAAGAACACCTCGCATTTCCCTACCGAACCTCCTTAAAGATATAGAGTCATTTGGGAAAATTTCAAACCTAAAAATTAACCATGCTAAATCTCATGCTCTAAATATCACCCTCCCTCCTCAGGAAGTGACCCATTGCCAAGACTCCTTCCCCTTTCGCTGGGACAAGAGTGCGATCACATATCTGGGTATTCAAATACCTGCTCGGCTAACTGACCTGACCCGGCAACTCACCCGGCACTTATTGGGGTCCAAAAAACTTTTTAAGGACTGGTCGGGTTTGAACGTTTCCTGGTTTGGTCACTCTGCCCTGATCAAGATGATCATTTTGCCACATCTACTTTACTTAATGCAAGCAGTCCAGCTATCCTTACCAATAGCCTTCTTTGCAACCTATCGGAAGGCCTGCTCTGCCTTCTTATGGAGAGGCTCCCCTCCTCACATTAAATACGCCCGTCTTATGCTGTCCAAGTCTAAGGGAGGTATCGGACTGCCGGATTTGCACAAGTATTACCTAGCTTGCCACCTCACAAGGATCGCAGACTGGAATATCCATGCCTCTAACAAGTCATGGGTTTTCCTTGAAGGAGCTTTCTCGTCTGGGCCCTTACATCTTCTTCCCTGGCTCTCATCCAAAGATTGGCCATATCCCATCTTGACTCACCCACTAATTCACCCCTCTCTCCTAGCTCATAGAAGGTCTACGCTGGGTGGGATTTCCGCCCCTATCCCAGGCCCTCTGACATCACTACGGGGGGACCCAGATTTCCCACCCGGTGATTCCAATAGTTTTCTGAAACAGGAATGGCCCTTCGAGGATGCCCTTGCCCTCCAGTTATTTTTCCAATGGAAAACCCATTTCCTTAGAAAAACTGAGATTGCTCACTAAGACTGCCTCCCTCTCCTTCTGGACTTATAGACAGATCTGACACTTCCTTGCAACACAGGCCCTCCAAACAAACTGGACGAGACAACTTACGCCATTCGAGTCCCTATGCCATCGGTAACGCCTACTGAAGCACTAACCCCCTCACAACTCGCTTGGACCAGAGATCTAAAAATTCCGTTAACGACAGAGGACTGGAACACCATACATGACTACACACACAAGGGTTCATTAAATGTTGCCATCCAAGCAAATTACTATAAAGTGATCACCAGATGGTATAGGACCCCCTCACACCTCCATAAATTCTCCCCTAACATTTCTAATACTTTCTGGAGGTGCGGGTCGGGGATAGCCACTATGTTACATGTGTGGTGGGAGTGTGAGAACCTCCAACCCTTTTGGAGGGAGGTCCACGACATCATCACACACGTCACAACTCTTAAGCTTGACTATACCCCAGCCCAGTTTCTCCTACATCATACATCCCTACCTAAAAGAGATTACTATAAAACCCTGGCCATGCACATGGTCAATGCAGCTAAGCTTTGTATACCCAAACTGTGGCAGTCCACTGGCGCTCCGACGATCAGGGAGTGGTTTGCAAGAATTTCAAAAATAAAAGAGATGGAGGAACTGATCCAACTGAACCAATACATAAATTCTCAATGGTTTGGGCCTGTTGGTCACATTTCACCACCACTGAATGATATCACCAACACGTCTCCCAGAGTTGATAAGCAATCTCTGTAGTGTGTGATAGGATGCCGTGGGTGCGGGGGGGTGCACGGGTGTGGACCCACTTGGGATTCTCCCTGATGTCCCCTCTTCGCTCTATCCCTTTCTGTGTCCCCCCTTCTCCCCTATCTTTACTTTCCCTTCTCTTTTATCCTTGTTTTCTTTTCTACTTTTCCCTTTACTGTTCTCTTTGCCCTTTCCTATTCTTTGTACATTTTAGTACGGAACAAATATTTCTCTATATGTACCAATTGAACATATATGACTTGATTTAATTTGTGGTACCCCCCTTTTTGCTATTACAAGTGCCTTATCAGGATGCACTATGCTTTAAACCTTGATCGAGAATAGGGTTGTCCCGATACCGATACTAGTATCGGTATCGGCACCGATACCGAGCATTTGCCCAAGTACTTGTACTCGGGCAAATGCTCCCGATGCTTCCCCCAATACCTAGAGGACAGCTGTGATCGGCGCGTGGGGGAGATACAAGCTTCTCCCCCAGCGGCTTTCAGCTGCTTTAGTGACACAGCGGTGATCGCTCACCGCTGACTGTCACTGCATTATCCTCCATGCCCCCTCCTTTCCTCTGTGCCTCTCTGCTGTCCCCTCCGTTCTTCTCTCCTTTTCTGTCCCCCTCCGCTGTCCCCTCCGTTCCTCTTTCCTCCTCTGTGCCTCTCCGCTGTCCCCTCCGTTCCTCTTTCCTTCCCTGTGTCTCTCCGCTGTCCCCTCCGTTCCTCTTTCCTCCTCTGTGCCTCTCCGCTGTCCCCCTCCGTTCTTCTCTCCTTTTCTGTCCCCCTCCGCTGTCCCCCTCCGTTCCTCTTTCCTCCTCTGTGTCTCTCCGCTGTCCCCTCCGTTCCCCCCCTCCTTCTCTGTCCCCCTCCGTTCTCCCCCTCCGTTCTCCCCCTCCGTTCCGCCGTCCTCCTCCTCCTTCCTTTGTGAATAGACAGAGTCAGCTGACTCTGTCCATTCACATAACTGAAACATTGTAATCTCCTGTGATTACAATGTGTCAGTTTATGAATGGAGAGGAGCCGCTGTCTTCTCTCCATTCATTCTCAGTGCAGCTGAGGCTGCAGAGAAAGGGACTGGGGAATCTCTATCCTCTGTCTCTTTCTCTGTCTCAAGGGGGAGATATCAGAGGTCTGTTAAGACCCCTGATATCTCACCAAAGCCCCCCAAAAGGGCTGATTAAAAAAAAAAAAAAAAAAACATATTGCAATAAAGAATAAAAAAAAAAATTATTGTAAAAAATAAAAATTGTAAATTAATAAAAAAAAAAAAAAAAAACACACACACACACACACATACACCGTTCACCCCCCCCCCCCCCAAAAAAAAAAAAAAAAAAAAAAAAAGCACTGTTAAAAAAAATAAATAAAAAAAAAACACTGTCACGTGACATAAAAAAAAAGTATCGGTATTCGGTATCGGCGAGTACTTGAAAAAAGTATCAGTACTTGTACTCGGTCCTGAAAAAGTGGTATCGGGACAACCCTAATCGAGAATGAACCATTACTCTGTCCCCTCTCGTGGATGTAATCCGGAGGGGGGAAGGGGGGGAGGTGAAAAAATGAGAAAGAGATCCTCTGCCCTTCTATACTACTGGTCTATTACACGTTCAGTTCTTGTTCATTGTATTCTAAGATGTTATTCCATGTATCTCTCAAAGAGTACCAATTTGATGTCATAGTTATTTTCTGTCATATAACGTCTGTATTGTATTTGATATGTTTATATATGTTCCTAAACTGAATAAAATCTTTATGAAAAAAAAAAAATATTCCACTCTATTCTGTGGCAGGGGAATTCCCTACCGAGGGGATGTTAACTCCGGATTCTCAATCAGGCAGGTTGAGGGGCTTCAGGGGGTTTTCTTTATTAGGAGTAAACTGGATTGTCAGTTTCCTCATTGTCTCGAAAAATCAATTTTGGGACCCGGAGCTCTTCCTTAGCAGTCTTGGGTCCAGATTTTTTTAAATCACCGGCACATTGATTGGTCAGGTGTGTGCTAGGCTATTAGTAGTGACCTGACTATGGTTTTCGGCTCCACCCTGCCGAGGAGTCCAGGTGTGCAAGGGAGAAGCCAGAGGGGTGCATGTTTGCCCTGGAGAAGACAGAGACCTAAGCCCTAGGGCCAGAGCAGCAAGGGACTGCTAGCTATGCAAAGATTATTGGTGAGAAAATGGTCTGTGGGAGACAGACAAGGGCCTAAAGTAAAAGGCCACAGGGGCAATGTTGCATGTATAAGCCAGGAGGCTGAATCTACCGTTATTTAGTGTTGATGGTGAAAACCTCCTTTGAGGGAAACCCTTTGATTTTGTTTCTGGAACTTTGTTTGAACTTTCTTTAATAAAAGTGGGCCAACAAGCCCTTAAATGACAATTTTTGGTGTGAACTGTACTAGCTAGCAGGTGCTACACTTGAGCTATACAACCCCAAACTTCAAAAGTAGTGGAGGATGCAGGCAGAACTTGAGATCCCTGCAAAAAGTAAGTTTATTTATTATATTAACTGTATTTGTGTGCATGAGATAGCAAAATCTGTGTGTGCAGCTGAGGAGAACCTGCATGAGGAGGTAAACTTGCCTTAAAAAGACAGTGCTCCATTTTTTGCTACATTTGAGGGAATTCCCCAAACTTCACATTTCATATATATTTAAACTTTTAGATTGTGGTAAAAAAAAAATGCTTATTTGGCATTGCTGGTTATTGACAGATAAGCTTCAGAGCCTATTTACATCAGTGCTACAATAATGCCCATTATGTGCACCGCTGCACTGCAGTGCTTTTCATTGTGAATGGCACCCCAACATTCCTTCCCAAAGCAGCTGTATTACAGCACACTGTAATGCATAGTAAAACACTACTATGCATTACAATGCATTGCACTCATTTTTTTCCGTTTTCATTCCGTTGTGGAGTGTTGGCTGCCCAATTACATGAACATGTGTTAACATGCTTACATTAAATGCACCACAGAGGACTACCAAGGTGTGAATAGGCCCTTAGAAATAGAACATTATCTCACACATGCACTAACATATAAGGTCTTGTGTAAATGGATAAACAGGCACAGACAGCGGCAAAAAAATTGCTCTTTGCTATGCTTGGGTTGTCAGGTGGTGTTGTAAAGCTGCAGCTGCCCAGCCTTTACAAAGCAATGACAGACTGATAGTAGTAGAATGGTTCACATCTAATTTATGTAATATCTTGGGTAGAACAGCCATCGAAACCTACAAATTACTGAGATTTTGAAGTGCAAAATGTAAATAAGATTGATAGAATTGTTATTCAGAACATTACCCAAATGAAGCCTTAAAAATGGTAAATGATAAGAACAACCACTGAAAAACATCAAAATAATATTATTATATAAATAACAATAATCAATAATAACCTCATTATCTGGCCTTCACCACTTAAATCATCTCTAAAACAAAACATACTTTATTAGCTCTATCCCTCCTTGTATGCTTTTTTTACCCTCCTTGTATGCTTTTTACATCACCTTCCCAGAGTACTTAGGTCTAGGGATAGTCATCAGGTATACCTATAACATCAGTATCAACTATCTAACTTTGAAATTATCCTAGGTCACTAATCTCCATTTAAGAAAATATGTCACTAAATCACCATCTCATTTATGTCATTCATCCTTATTTACAACACTTACAAGCCATACAGTGGATGTCTTATCTATATAATCAAATATAAAAGGCATTCTATCTGTAATATCAAAGTAATGCTCCCGAGGCCCTTTAACTCCCATAAAAAAATGATTTTCTTTTAAACATAATTTATTAAATCCTACCACATAATCTGCATACTTTCTTAAATAAATATTTTATACCAATAAAAGCAAATAAAAGCAACAGTAATACACCAAGCTTTGCAGGTTCAATCTATATTCAAAGTATCTTACACTACCATTTTTTTATGGTATGGAGATATATAGATTTGCACGTAGACTATATTAAGCACAACAAATGGGGCATGACCCTAAATTTCAGCCTAAAGGCATTACACTTTAGATTTTGCCAATGGGTGAACCACTTAGAAATTAAGGAGCAGTTTTGAACGACACTTCAGGGAAAATAATTTTTTTTAAACTTTTCTTTATTCAATAATAAAACAATTAAATGCCACAATGGGTCAGTGGGTACTCAATAAAGCACAACATCAAACCATGGAATGCAAGGGGTCTCCATCAAGGCTTTAAATGGAAACCCGTCTCATCCTGGGTCCCTTTAAGATGGCCACCAGATACGTCAATAAGGGCCAGTGCCGTAGTAACAACGTGATTCTCCTAAAGTATAAGGTAAACACATCACTCCCTCATGGTATGTGATGTGGTAGTAGTTTAAACTCTAGGAACCACTTCATACCCAACAACTTGGATATGAAGCTTACGCCCTATTTACTGACAAAAAAGTTCTTAGCACTCAGTGACAGAAAATGTGAAACTCTTCAGATCAGCCACCATGATGATCATGGCAGATTATATATTTGTCTACTTTCAGAGAAACTACTGGATAGTGATGCATATGAACCCTTGAACAAAAGCAAGTCACACTAAAATTTTACCAAGACATCTTCTGCACCCAACTCATCCAAAACTTTCTTGATCTTCCCTGACCAAATGTTTGCTGCTGCCTGTCATAAAGAGACCCCTTTTGGCCCTTAGTGCATCCTCAATCATCTGTCAGAAGTGCCAGCAGCAGCACCACCAACAATACCAGCAGTGGAGAGTATACTCACAGCTAATATTGACTACTTCATAGATCTTAAACCCACAACCAATGACCCCATGTATTATTTATTATTCAGGCTTAACCACCTCTATTGTTTCAATATGCCATGCATTCTTACCGAGAAGGTATTTTACATAGTATGTAATTGTCACCCAAATGTGCACCAGACTAAAGCCTGGAACAATCAAGAGATTGACCTCTAAAAAAAAGAACTTATCGAGGCCCGGTTAAACAATGGATTTATGACACTCATCCTGGATGCTAAAAAAAACAAACAAAACAAAAACCACACAGACACCACCATCATCTTAATCACATATTCATACAGTCCATAACCAACACCACCTGGAACTCTTGCCATAATTACCTATTCTCTTACAAAATCTGAATAAACCTGCATTTCTTTGTGGCGTTCGAGTTCCATCCAGCATTTTTTTTCACTGGGCTATATCATTACCCCCCACAGATACCCAAATATATTCTATCCCCAGGCTCTAATTTACTGCTTCACTATAGTTTTCAATACAGCCACAAACTTTCATTAGTGGCTCATCTATTATTACTTTTATTTGTGCCATATAATATGTCAGAAAATGTTTGTATATACAAATTCAGAATTCCAGTGCCTTTGCTGTCGTAAAGTGTATATGAAATAGGTCAAGGTCATCTTTTATTTAGCATGAACAAGATCCATCAAATAGGAACCACCAAATTCCAACAGCGCAGAGAGATATGTGTCTCTAGAAAGCATGTTTTGCCTTCACAAGCATTGTTTCAAATACTAAACCTGACTTTAAAAGAGCTACATAATTAAAACCAGAACATGAAGCTCTCTAGAGGCAAAGCCAGTATCAACATTTAAGCTATATTTCCTTGGCAGTAGCCTTCATACAAGAGAAAAAAAACTGCCTTCGTACAAGAGAAAAAAAAAAAAAAAACACATAATGAATACGGTATATGTAACCTTAGCAATTTGAATGTACTGTACTGAATATAGCAGGTCTTCTGAGCTATATGTGTATACCCATTTGCTGTGCCTTGTTATTTCTTTCTAAGGGTACCTGTGTTTATAAATATTCAATCCTGCCTTAACATCGGGGGGTCCAGTACTGATGGCCTTTTTCTTGCTTAAAAAACAGTTTGGAGCTAGTAAAATGCAGGGCATTAAATTCGGACTTATACCAGAGGCATTTTAAACTGATATAAAAGCACATTCTTTCACACAAGGCCCAGCGACACAGGCCCTAAATTTATAAAGCTCTTTTGGGTTCCAGCATACAATTTTCACCCACACTATACTGGTTGTTTTCCTTTTTCTGCAGGAGCAAACAAGACTTGTAGGATCAGTTACAGTGTGTCTTGAAGCAATGGATCATTTTGGCTTTTTGAGTGATCTTAGCAAAGCCTAAACATTGAATTTGTATGTGTGTGTGTGCATTGGTAGTGTGTGTATGTATAGCAATGCGTGTATGTGTGTGTGTGTGTGTGTATGTGTGCATATGAGCGTGCGTAGCAAAATGTATGTGATAAATACTCCTGAATCATACCCTCTGCACATTACACATTCCATTCTGTGCTTTACACCCTTAGCCCCTAAGCTCTGTGCATTATGTGCTCCTGGCCCCTGAACTGTTACATACTCTTGACCACAGTGCTCTGTGTGGTACATATTCATGACCCCTGTACTTTGCAAGCTATGCACCCCTACCCCTGCACTGCATGCATTACACATTCTTGACCCCTGCACTCAGAACATTACACACTCCTGACCCCTTGCAGTCTTTGTACCACACACTCTTGAATTCTGCATTCTTTGTGTTATACACTCCTCACTCTTGCACTCTGTGGGTTAACTACATTTTGCGGCTCCTGACCCCTGCACTCTGTGCATTATGTATCACTGATGCCTGCACTCTGTAAGGTTCATGTCCCTGACCCCTGCACTGTGTATTACATACTCCTGCAGTTTGTACATAACAGACTCCTGACACCTGCACTCTGTGCATTATTTACTCCTAAACCCTGAACTCTGTGCTTTACACACCCCTGTACTCTTTGAGTCCTCTGCACTCTATGCATGCATTCTATGAGTTACACACCCCTGATCCCTGCACTCTGTGCATTACATATGCCTGATCTCTACTCTCACCCACAACACTTGCAATGTGCACATTACACACTTCTGACACGCACACTGTGCATTATACACATTTGTCCCATGCATGTTGTGTCTTACACATTGCTTACCTTAGTGCTCTGTGTGTTACAAAATCCTGACTCCTGCACTTTGTCTCTCTGTTTATTTTTAGTGTGCATAAAAGCATAGGTAATAGAAACATTTTATTTTTTTAAAGGCATTGTGGTAAGGTTTGTACATGTCTGTGAGA
This sequence comes from Aquarana catesbeiana, assembly GCF_042186555.1. NCBI lineage: Eukaryota > Metazoa > Chordata > Amphibia > Anura > Ranidae > Aquarana > Aquarana catesbeiana. Next base: position 375,333,053 of record NC_133327.1, read on the forward strand.
CTTCCTGTAGAGTCTAAAACGGACATGTAGCTTTAGATGGACTTTAAGTAAAATTAATTAAAGCTATTTGTAAATACATTGTCAGTATATTAGTTTGTCCAAACTGTGCTTGACAACTTGGCTTGCATGTAAATGTGGAGCAAATGGTTAAAAAAAAGGAATTCATATACTTGCTATAATTACAAGTATTAACCCCAAACAGTTATCTGATTACAAATGACTCAATCACTTCAAAGAAAAAAAACTGCAAGAAGGCATTGTGCATATCTATGACTCAGCACAGTGTATGTGCAAAATGTGTCAACACTCTTAGCACTGGTTGTATCATTATTTAGATGCCTTAAAGTGTTACTAAACCCAGGACCCTGCATTCACTATATCTGGTCCCTCACAGTACACAGAACATGGAAATGCAATTATTTTGGTAAATATAAACTGCTAAATATCTTTCCTCATCAGGAGTATATAGCAGTCATATGATTTCTATCAGTGTCTGGCTAAGCACTGGTAAAGCTTGTAGGAGAAGTTTTCATTCTACTCTGACTGTCCTATGAGGCTGCATGACTCCTGACCCTCTGTTTGGACAGTGCTGACTAGCCCTGTACAGATCACATGCACCCTCCTCCCCCCCACATGCCTTCTTCCTCCCTCTCTTCTGCTAAACTGGCCATAGCCCTGCAAACTGGAAAAAATTAGAGAAAATTGCCCCAAGGATTTTATGGGTGGGGGGAGGAGGTAAATATGTTTGAGAGGTATATGATTGGTAAGAAGTGACTAATGAATATTAGTAGTAAAAAATATATACTTTATTCAAAAATTGCACAGAATATTAGGTTAAAACCAATGAATAACTCATACAGATCTTTCACTAACATTATGTTGCTGTGGGTTCTAATAACAGAAGCACATACAGGCATGATATATTAAAGACCCAACATGTTTCGGAATATTATAAGTATAGTTCCTTCTTCAGGGGTTTCCTGTGAAGATACACTGTATGATCTAAAAAGGATGCATGCATAAGACATACCAATGATTATTACAGACATAAGTCAATTGTATTGTAATAGAATGATAGTGAAAGTAAAGAGCAAGAGTTTGGGAGAAAGGAACAAACAATTAATTCATAGTAAAAAAAGGTAGAAAAAGCTTACTAGTGTACGCAGCTGTAATCGTATCTTAGACTAATGCTAAATGGTAATTTAGCAGGTGATACTTCCAGGCTCCGATCTCCATAACGCCAGTTTGAGATTGCCTCTTTGAAGGATGGAACAATATATAAATATAGGCATTCAACGTAGAATGTTGGAGTATGTGTAAGATTACTTCAGTGTGTTTGAATGGATAACAGCATCACGTTATATACACATCGGGCATGTCAGGCCAGCGGAGTCCACAAGGAGCAGCACAGAGTGAAGAGAGGGGGTGCGGGTCCCTAGATGTAAATATATAGTATAATAATGTAATATGAGTTTAACTATAGGATCAAACTATACTGTATATCATTGATACCAGCTGCCAAAGTAAAAGAACATGAGGGAAATGAGGAAAGAGGAAGCCTAATGTGCATAATTGTAAGCGCAGTAAGAAGATTACTCAATACAAGGTGATTATAGACAAATATCTAATTGATAAACTTTGGTAAGTTATCTATGCATTAATAGGAGAAAAATTCATGTATGAGTTGAAACATAGTAAAATGAGGCTCATTCCGTAATTTAGGTGGAGTAGAGTAAATGCAAAAGTGGCCAAAAAGATAGAAGTTTGGAACTCAATATGGAGTCCAAAAAGAAGGGGAGCTAGTGTGGTGAAATGGACATTGCAGCTCAATTGCTGAATATACATAGTGTCCAAGCAAAATCTGCAATGCCCTCAAGTATTAATATATATTAAGTATTTGTTGGAAATGAATAATGACAAAAAATAGACCACAAATTCAGTACTCACTTGTGCTTGAATCAACACTGGGATATCCTCATTTTCAGGTATGGAGTCTGGGTGTGCAGCAAAAGGTTGCTGACAGCCCCAGATTTAAATAGCTGCTGATTGGGGGACACCCTGCCTAATAGGGGTGGGGAATCCCACTGGTGATGGTGATATGGATAGGAGTAGAAAGGAAGGAGGGAGGGGCACCGACAGACCAAGTTCGGTGGCATACCTCCACAAGCTGACAAGTGTCAGCAAGGAGGTAATCAAGCCGCTGAGTGCTGCTCCCCCGGCACTGGGGTGTCCGGCCCCACCGCGTCATGAGACGCGATGATGTCAGACGTCAGAGCGCCGCCGACACGGGAAGGAGGGGTGTGTTTCCAGCCGGCCCGAGGGGTGGCTGCACCGCGCATGTGCGAGACAGCAAATCCCCCGGATCGCAAGGGGCCCATAAGAAGGCCCCACACATAGCAAGTGCGGGGCCTACCCGTGCCGGGGGACATCACGCTAGGCACAACCCAATGCTCCGATGGAGGGGGATGCTGATAAATGCTTACCTATAATGAACACACAGTGGATTCAAACAGACAAGCGCATGATGATACAAATAAATGAAGAAGAGGCAAAGTACAAAACCTGGCGTAGGAAATCGGAGGTGGGGGTGGAACTGAAAAAGAGACAACAGCATTGATTATGTATACAACACAATGTAACAAATGCAATTCCCATAGGTTATACAGTATGGACATCAATGGTGTAGTTCATAATGATAGCATATAAATAAAGATACAGAGCAACTAGCCAGCCTATAGAGAATCAAAAATCCTATACAAAATTAATCAGGGGGATAAGAAAAAGATGAAGACATAGAATATATATGGTATTATACATAGATCTATAGATCACTTTCATATTAGACATGTGCACAGCCAAAAAAATTTGTTCATTTTCGTTTCATTAGTTGATTATTTTTTTCGTTTTTCGGGTCATTCGTTATGATCGCGATTCGTAAATTCGTTCATTCGTAAATTCGTGAATGCGTTCATTCGTATGTTCGTACATTCATAAATTCGAACATTCGCTAATTCGTATATTCGTTCATTTGTACATTCGTACATTTTACATTTGTACATTCGTAAATTCGTACATTCGTAAATTCGTAAAATCGTACATTTGTAAAGTAGAAAATTCGGAAATTTGTAAATTCTAAGTTGAAAATCCAAAAACCCAAAAATTCAAAAATCTGAAATAGTAACTAACTATTAAATTATAGGTATTGTAATTTCCTTTCAAATTTGACTGTCAGTGAACGTAAAAATTACGAATTTATCTGAAGTTACGAGTTATCCAAAACAAATGCTGCATCTAAACAAATGGAACGGAACAAATTAATAATAAATAATAATAATAAAATGTTATTATTATTATTGTTATTTATTATTATTAATTCATTACGTTCCATTCCGTTTTTTCGGATCATTCATAACTTTGGATAAATTTGTATGTGTTACGTTCACTAACAGCCAAATTTGAAAGGAAATTACAATACCTATAATTTAAAAGTTACTATTAATTACTAATAGTTAAGTTATTAATAGTTAACTATTATTTCAGATTTCCTAATTTTCGAATTTACAAATTTACGAATTCACTAATTTACTAATGTACGAATGTATGAATGTACATTCGTAAATTGCGAATGTACGAATGTACGAATGCCCGAATTTACGAATGTCCAACTTTATCGAATTTACGAATATTCGGAAAAAATTCGTTAAACGGGTTTTCGTTAATTCGGATATTCCCGAATTAACGAATTTGTCAAAATTAGTTAAAAAACTAATTCGGAGCGAAACGAATTGCACATGCCTACTTCATATCCCCCTGATGTATAGCCCTGTAAAAAGGGTTTGAAACTAAGTATTTTGTTTAGGCCTGGAGGTGAGGTGGCGTTTAAATTCGAAATCCATTTCATTTCCCGTTGGAGGAGTAATTTGTGTAAATCTCTTCCTCTGGGGGTTTGGTGGAGTCGGCCTAATACTAGAGTAGATACCTTTGGAAAACGTTCATTATGGACTAATGCTATATGAGGGCCCCAGGGGAGATCTGGAATTTTTGTTTTCATGGCTGCTATGTGGCGATATAAACGTTTGCATAGTTTTTGAATGGTTTTCCCTACATAATAACAGCCGCATTTGCATTGTAATAAATACACGACAAATGTGGTCTGACAGTTAGCATAGTGTCTGGGGGAAAAAAAGCCCTGCAAACTGGCAATGAAAGCAGGGCTAAATGGGCAACCCAGTGGCTAAGTGGTTAGCACTTCCGCCTAGCAGCACTAGGGTTGTTGGTTTGAATCCCAACTATGGCACTTTCTGCATGGAGTTTTCATGTTCTCTCTGTGCACTGAGAGGAGATAAATTCTGAGGGAGAGCTGGAACAACAGAGTAGGAGGGTTTTGTCCAGTGGCAGAATAGGCCCCCTTCCATGAGTTTATGGCTTGAGCTACACCAGAGTGGTGGGTATTCAGCCACCATTACTTTGCCCAAATGTTATATTATTCAACACATTGGATTTGGAAATGTAACTTGGTACAATATCCCAAGAGCAACATTCAACTTGAGAAATATATAGATATGAGACTTTTCAGGTACTAAATATGTATACAGTTTGAATAAAGATTTTTTTTTTATTTCCCTAAGCTTTGTATATCACATAATACTATATACAAAAGTGATTCTTGATATACAGCATATCAGTCATATTAAAAATTCAACTTGTTAATATGTCATTCTATTTTCCACATAAACCATCACATAATGGCAATATATTATTTATTCTTAGGTAAAACATTCTTCTTCTTTCAGTAGGGTGAGATTTCTCAATGTGCTTCTCAAATTCAAATAATGCACATCACTAGGAGATATATGATAGGTGCATCTACAAGGTCTATATGAAAACATCCTTATTATTATCATATTACAGCACAAATAGTTAGTTTGTAAATAAAGATTAGAATCAATAATGCAAAACATAAGTTAGAATGGCAAAGAGCATGCATACACTGCAGAATATTCTAAAACAGATTAACAGAAACTACACAAATATGGACTATTCAAATCAACATCTCTGTGGCACAGTCAGATTAAGGGTTACCATATACTTTACTGACCATACAGTATTTGTACAATCAATGTTACATTTTCCAAAACTATGCAATTATTATTATTATTATACAGGATTTATATAGCGCCGACAGTTTATGCAGCGCTTTACAACTTGAGGGTAGACAGTACAAATACAATACACTTTAATATAGTAGGAATCAGAGGGCCCTGCTTGTTAGAGCTTACAATCCAATGGGGGGGGGGGGGTCAAGAGATACAAGAGGTAATAAATGTGGGGGATGAGCCGATGGAGAAAATAAATGTACAGTTGTTAGGTGGGGGCCAGATAGGATTTTCTGAAGAGATGAGTTTTTAGGGATCATCTGAAAGTAGACAAAGTAGGAGATAGTTGGACAGATTGGGGTAGAGCATTGCAAAAGATGGGAGAGGCTCAGAAGAAGTCCTGGAGGTGGCATGGGATGAGGTGACAAGGGAGCTAGAGCGTAGGAGATCTTGGGACGAGTGACGAGGATGATTTGGTTGGCATTTCGAGACCAGGTTAGAGATGTAGCTGGGGGCTATGTTGTGGATGGCTTTGTAAGTTACTGTTAGTAACTTGAAATTGATTTGTTGGTTGAGTGGCAGCCAATGGAGGGATTAGTAGCGAGGGGTAGCAGACGCCAAATGGTTTGTAAGGTGGGTAAGCCTGACAGCAGCGTTCATGATGGACCGAAGGGGGTATACCTATTTATAGGTAAGCCAATGAGGAGGGAGTTGCAATAGTCGAGGCAAGAGATGACCAGGGAGTGGATTAGAAGCTTTGTGGTGACATTGTTTAGTAAGAGGCGTATCTTGGAGATGTTGTGGTGGTTGAGGAGGCAAGCTTTGGACAGCGAAGGTATGTGAGGCCAAAAGGATAGTTCAGAGTCCAGGATTACACCTAGGACCTTGGCATGGGGAGATGGGTTGATAGTCAAGCCTTTGATTTTGACAGAGAAATCAGGGGAAGTGGCACGTGGGGGAGGAAATATCATGAGCTCAGTTTTGGATAGGGTGAGTTTGAGGAAGGGATGTGACATCCTGGCTGATATATCTGTTACTAAGTTGGTGTTGCAAAATGAACACCCAACTTATCTAACCAATCAATTTGCATCTAATCAGGAAGATAGATTTAAAGGATCTAAAGGGAATTGCACAATTATATTGTAACACATATAGTGCTCCAAAAATATCATAAAATTGTATCCTGCCAGGTCTAAAAAGATTTAAAAAGTGAATATATATGTTATGGAGTGAGAGACATCCACAAAAAATTTTTGGAACCAAAAATACAATAAAAATTGGATTGTAGCTCAACCTACTCCACAATAATAATTATATTGCTTTAAATGGCGTATTTCATCTACATTTGGCAGCCATTTTAAACATATATTAGTAAGTGGTTTGGTTTGTTATTTGTTGCCTCTGATGCAGCTGGTAAGAACTGGTGAAACCGGTGAGGCTCATCCCACCCACCATTGGCACTAATCTTACGGACGACTAACATAGAGAACTGAAAAGTATAAATGAGCTATGTATAAATTTACTTGGATTTGACTGCTTTGGGCACATCATGAGAAAATCTAACTGAGTGGATGCCCTTTTGCTTTGAATTGTTGCATCATTAAGGAACATGTTTTCAGTGAATGCCTTTTGAAACACTAAATTACCTGTGTGAGGGAGGTTGACTGAGGCCAAAAGGAAAGTACTTGATTACTCTCTTTGATGTGATACACAAGATATGATACAGACATGCCCTTCTATAGACCACAGGGACTGAATATATATTTGTTTCAACAGTTTGTCTTCAAGCTGCATGTTGTTATCGTGGATGTATGAGAAATTTCCTTTTCTTGGAGTTCCCTTATGTGGCCATTAACTGCTTCAAATGTGGGGGAGTTTGAGTGGGGCCATCTACAAGTACCCTTCACCAAGTGATGGACTGTACATATCTGCTAGCCCATATTCCTCCTCCGGACTGCACCTTTATAGCCACATTGGATTACCATCATATACGTTTATTGACTTTCACCAGTTCTGCAGTGTAAAGCTAACTTGACCACAAGGCATACAGATAGAAACATATTGTCTTTAGCAGTCTGTCCAATTTCATTTGATCCCCTTGATGTTAATTGTTTTGGGTATATATACATTCTATTTACACTATTATCTTAGAATATGATAGATAACCATAATACTTGGGGACATGATGCGTGGAGTTTTTATAATTCAATGTTTTTTGTTTGTTATGTGTTTCCATTTTTATTTTTACTTTTAGAAATGTGTTAACAAAGGTTATTGTAATGACATCTGTCAGTGGTTAATTATTTATTTGGGAACATGTAATTTAATATAATAATTAATGTGGAGTAGGCTGAGCTACAACCCAACATGTATAGTGAGTTTAACATGCATTGCATAGTCTTTATAAGACTCTATAGTAATATAGGGTCCAGAATCACTTATTCAGTAAAACTGTTAAAAAAAACAAAACAGCTACTTGCAATTATCCTCATAAGCAGTGTGCCTCTGAGTAAGGTCCAGGTAGTAACACAGGTTATTAGCTGGAGGGATCATGGGCCCTAGGACACAGGGAGGTTACCTCATTGGAACTAGAATACTCTGGTTTCAATTAGGGAGGTGTTCCCAATAGTAGCTAAGTCTTCTGGAGAAGCTGCGTGCTATCAGGTTTCTGCACATCTGCCCACACATCAGTTCTGAAAGTGGGGAGCCTCTCACCTGGTTGCAGATTGCTTGCCAAGCTAGCCCTGACTAGGGATGAGCTTTGTGTTCGAATCAAAAGCATGTTACACTCGAACATCGTGTGTTCGGTCATTCTCCAAATTATGAACGATATGGACCGTTCGCGCCAAATTTGAGTGGCGCGTCACAGCCCATAATTCACTGCGGCATCACTGTGCATTGCTAACTGATGATTGGCCAAGCATGCACTATGACCCGCATGCTTGGCCAATCACAGCACTGTGTGTACAGAGAGCCGTAATTGGCCAAAGCCAAGGAGGCTTTGGCCAATTATGGCTCAGGAGGTTTCCTACACGCCCCACACTATATAAGGCCGCCTCCGTGTAGTGTATTGCGGTGGAGACTGGAGAGAGATAGATAGACAGAGAGACAGTGTCATTTAGATAGAGTAGGCAGGTGGAGTCAGTTAGCTGCACTTACAGTGTATTGTGTATATATATGCATCCCAGGTGTTATATATATATATATATATATATATATATATATATATATATATATATATATATATATATACTGTATTCAGTTTAGCTAGATCCTGTTCTTCTCTCCCTAATATACTGACAGGCAGGCAGGTGTTTTTACAGTATTTCCAGTTAGTGTACTATGTACCCTGCACAGTTGCACCTACAGTATAGCTCCCTGAAGCCAGGTGCTTGTGTGGGCTCTTGACATATTTCCAGTTAATGTACTGCGTACCCTGCACAGTGCACCTACAGTATAGCTACCTGAAGCCAGGTGCTTGTGTAGGCTCTTGAAGTATTTCCAGTTAGTGTACTGTATACCCTGCACAGTTGCACCTACAGTGTAGCTACCTGAAGCCAGGTGCTTGTGTGGGCTCTTGACGTATTTCCAGTTACTGTACTGTGTATCCTGCACAGTTGCACCTACAGTATAGCTACGTGAAGCCAGGTGCTTGTGTAGGCTCTTGAAGTATTTCCAGTTAGTGTACTGTGTACCCTGCACAGTTGCACATACAGTGTAGCTACCTGAAGCCAGGTGCTTGTGTAGGCTCTTGACATATTTCCAGTTACTGTACCGTGTACCCTGCACAGTTGCACCTACAGTATAACTACCTGAAGCCAGATGCTTGTGTAGGCTATTGACGTATTTCTAGTTACTGTACTGTGTACCCTGCACAGTTGCACCTACAGTATAGCTATCTGAAGCCAGATGCTTGTGTAGGCTATTGACGTATTTCCAGTTACTGTACTGTGTACCCTGCACAGTTGCACCTACAGTATAGCTACCTAAAGCCAGGTGCTTGTGTGGGCTCTTGACGTATTTCCAGTTACTGTACTGTGTACCCTGCACAGTTGCACCTACAGTATAGCTACGTGAAGACAAGTGCAGATGTTCTCATACTAATAATACTACAGGCAGGCAGTTAAATCTGCTAACTGCAGTATAATCGGTATATATATACATCCCAGCTTTGTGCAGCTAATTCTCACTGCAGGCCAATAGTATGCCTGGAAGGCCAACAAGGAGAGGCAGACAGTCACAAGCCAATAAAAGAGGGCAAGCAGGCTCTGTGTCTAGAGGCAACAGTGCTGGTCGTGGACACAGTGCATCCTCATCAGCAGGTGGCCGTGGGACAAGCTTGGCCTTTTTTTCAGCAGCTGGCCGCGTTGAGCTGCAACATGTGGAAGACTTGGTCGAGTGGATGACCAAGCCGTCCTCATCCTCCTCATCCTCTCTCACCCAGGCTCAGGGTACTTTGTCTGGCAAAGCAACTGCCAACGTGGCCTCTTCCCTCGGCTCAATGGTATCAGTGATGCCTTCCCTAGCCCCACCATGTCCTCCTGAGGAGTCCCCCAAACTGTTTGACCACAGTGTTGGGTACATGCTCCAGGAGGATGCCCAGCATTTTGAAGGCTCTGATGATGGTACTCAGCTAGAGGAAGGCAGTAATGTGAGCCCAGAGAGAGGGGGTGCCCAAGAAGGACAGCAATATGGCAGTCATGTTCCCCCTGCTGCAGCATACTGCCAGGTTTGCTCCGGTGATGAGGAGGGAGGGGATTATGAGGTCACTGACTCCACATGGGTGCCTGATAGGAGAAAGGAGGAGAAGTAGGAGGCACATCACCAACGAGGCAGGATGCCCTCCAGGGGCCAGCCTAAGGGCAGCACACTGACTGCATCACACCGCAGAGCTCCCCATGTGCAGGGCGCTGCTGTCTCTGCACGTTATTCAAAAAGTTCTTTGGTGTGGGCCTGTTTTGAGACAAGTGCATCAGATCCCACCGCTGCTATTTGCAACATATGTCTCAAGCGTATCTCACATGGCCAAAACATCTCCCGCTTGGGCACCACATGCTTGACCAGACATATGTTGACCTGCCATGCAGTTCGTTGGCAAGCGTACCTAAAAGACCCATACCAAAGAACAAAGAGGACCTCTCCTTTCTCCTCATCAGCTGGGATCTCCAACCCCACTATACCTTCAGTCCTCTCTGAGACCTGCACTGAGAGGAATGAAGGTGTATAATTAGGTGTGTCACAGCCAAGTACTTGGGGGCAATCTGCTATCGGTACACCAACGTCAGATTGTACCAGGCAAATTTCCCTGCCCCAGCTGCTGCACCGTAGAAAGAAGTTCGCTCCCAGCCATCCACATGCCCAGCAGTTGAACACTAGCTTGGCAAAATTGCTAGCACTTCAACTGCTACCTTTTCAGTTGGTAGACTCTGCCCCCTTCCATGAGTTTGTGGAATGTGCGGTTCCTCAGTGGCAGGTTCCCAAACGCCACTTTTTCTCACGGAAGGCGATTCCGACTCTCTACTGGCATGTGGAAGGCAATGTCTTGGCCTCGCTGGACAGGGCGGTCAGTGGTAAGGTGCATATTACTGCTGACTCATGGTCCAGCAGGCATGGACAGGGACGTTATCTAAGTTTCACGGCGCATTGGGTCACTCTGCTGGCAGCTGGGAAGGATGCAGGACAAGATGCAGTAGTGTTGGAGGTTGTTCCACCACCACGCCTCCAAAATGCCACTACTGGTGATTCTGACACACCTCTCTCCTCAACCCCCTCCTCTTCTTCTTCCACCATGGCCTCTTCCTTTGCTTTGTCCTCGGAACCAGCGGTGCTCCGTAGGCGTTCAAGGGGCTACTCATGTCCGCAGGCCAAAAGATGCCATGAGGTGCTTGAGCTGGTGTGCTTGGGGGACAGGAGCCACACTGGGGCAGAGATTCTGTCAGCTCTGCAGGGGGGAAGGTTCAGAGGTGGTTGATGCCATGCCAACTTAAGCCAGGAATGGTGGTTTGCAACAATGGCACCAACCTCCTCTCCGCCCACCGACAGGGACAACTGACCCATGTGCCCTGTTTGGCTCACGTCCTTAACTTGGTGGTGCAGCGGTTCCTGGGCAGGTACCCGGGCTTACAGGATGTCCTGAGGCAGGCCAGGAAATTACTGTGTGCATTTCCGCCGGTCATATAGTGCCAGTGCTCGGCTGGCAGACCTCCAAAAGGAATTTAACCTGCCCAAGAACTGCCTAATCTGTGACATGCCCACCAGATGGAACTCAACGTTGGCCATGCGGCAGCGACTGCACATGCAGCAGAGGGCCATCAATGAGTACCTGTGCGACTATGGCACCAGGACAGGGTCAGGGGAGTTTGGGTTTTTTCCCCACGCCAGTAGGCCATGATCAGGGATGCATGCACTGTCCTGTCACCATTTGAGGAGGCCACGAGGATGGTGAGCAGTGACAGTGCATGCATCAGTGACACTGTCCCCCTTGTCCACCTGTTGGAGCACACACTGCATAGAATATTGGACAGGGCACTTGAGGCAGAACAGAGGCAGGAAGAGGAGGAGTTCCTTAGCTCTCAAGGCCCCCTTTATCCAAACAGTGTTCCTGCGTGCCCGCCGATCACACAGGAAGAGGAGGAGGATTGTGTCAGCATGGAGGTGGAGCCTGGCACTCAGCATCAGCAGCAGTCTTTAAGGGATCATTTACAGTCCCAAGAAACCCATGGACTTGTACGTGGCTGGGAGGAGGTGGCTGCGGATCATGTCGTCCTTAGTGACCCAGAGGACTCCAGACCAAATGTATCAGCAAACCTACTTTGCATGGCCTCCCTGATCCTGTAAAGCCTGTGGAAGGATCCTCTTATTCGTGGTATCAAGGAGAGGGATCATTACTGGCTGGCAACCCTCCTTGTTCCACGTTACAAGAGTAAGGTTGCAGACCTTATCTTGCCATCACAGAGGGAGCAGAGGATGAAACATCTTCGGGAGGCCTTGCAGTAGGTCTGTGCAACGCGTTCCCAGAGACTGGGAGGTTACAAACTCCTGTTCCTGGACAACGTGTTGCCAAGGCTTCGGTCAGTCAAAGGAGCTGTGGAGAAGGTGGCTGTCTGACCGATGCATTCAGACAATTTTTTAGTCCACAGCTCCAAGGTATGATCGGTTCCAGCAACCATCGCCAGTGTCTGTTTTACATGGTGCAGGAATACCTAGGGGCAAGATCTGACTTGGATACCTTTCCCACTGAAAATCCTCTGGGTTACTTGAGGATAGATCACTGGCCAGAGCTTGCGCAATATGCAATTGAGCTACTGGCCTGTCCTGCATCCAGCGTTCTTTCGGAACGCACATTCAGTGCTGCTGGAGGCTTTGTAACCAATCACAGGGTGCGTCTGTCCACCGACTCGGTCGCTCGACTGAGCTTCATAAAAATTAATCAGTCTTGAATCACCACCAGATACCAAGCACCTGATGCTGATGTAACCGAATAATTTTTTTTGAAATGTCAGATCCCTTCAAGACTGCCTATGCTGATGCTGAGTGACTATCCTGTTATGCTGAGTGACTATCCTCTTCCCCCTCAATGATCATGCTGATAGCTTGTAAGAATATTTTTGTTTCTGGGTGCCGCCACCAGTGGCTAATGCCCAATTTTTCAGCCCCTGTTTAACAGGAGCGTGTAATTACAATTTTTGATGCAATTCTTTGCAGCAGGGCTCGTTCCTGCTCTCCAACTAGAGTATCTGTGAGGGGTTGCAGTGTTGTGGCACCAGCACCAGTGCCTAAGGCCCAATTTTTCAGCCCCTGTTTAACAGGGACGTGTAATTACAATTTTTGATGCAATTCTTTGCAGCAGGGCTCATTCCTGCGCTCCAACTAGAGTATTTGTGAGGGGTTGCAGTGTTGTGGCACCAGTGCCTAAGGCCCAATTTTTCAGCCCATGTTTAACAGGGGCGTGTAATTACAAATTTTGATTCAATATATTTATTGAGGTTTTATACAAACATAGAACAAAGCATTAATGTACATGTTTCATATGTTAGACAATATGAAGTGGTCGTAATTCTAACAATTCATGCTGCGATAATTAACAGGTAAAAGGCATGTAAATGAACAGACTTGAATTCAAAACCAGCTAGAGATGGGAGGTGATCCTCCATTCCCTCATCACCCCAAGTGGGTTCAAGCTGTGATGGGGAGGGAGAGATAGACTGCTTCTTGTTCACATCACAGCCGATTAAGAAGACTATAGGCAGAGAGCTAATTGTCTGATGCCTTATGTAGGTGCTGAGTTAACATTAACAATATTAAACTGAGGACAAGGATAACAGATGTTGCCTCCATTTCTGTAACGCTATAGGTAGTCTACATATATCAGTGGTCATTATATAGCTTACATTAATCTATTGATTTGTCTTATCGTGGGTATCTTTATACCAGATGGACCATTGGGACCATTCTGCTTGTGTTTTACGTAGACGGCCTTTGCTTGACGCAAATAAACATTCATAAGTACAGTGCAATTGAGTAATAGTTATGACTTCTGAGCAAGAAGGGCTCAGTTTAGAATTCCAGTTGCGTGTGATGATCAGTTTAGCTGCTAGTAGTATGTGTGTAATTATACCTCTGAGTGCGTAGGGGAATTTCTCAATGCCTAGGTTTAATATTGCGAGTTCTGGAGATGGATTTATGTAAATGTGGGTGACATTTTGAATGAGTTTGAAAACTTCGGCCCAGTATTGGGTTAGGAGTCTACAAGACCATAGAACGTGTAAAAGTGAGCTGTGGGAGTCGCATTCTCTCCAACACAGTGGTGATTTAGAGGGGTCTATTATGTGCAGAATATGTGGAGTTCGATACCATCTGAAGGCAATCTTATATGATAGTTCCCATAGATTGGCTGATTTAGTTGTCTTGTATGGTGCATTTAAGGCCTCTCTCCATTGCTCTTCTGAGAATTGTGTTCCCAGTTCACATTCCCATTTATTTTGGGATTGGGTTTTAGTGAAGAATGTTTTATTTTTTAATGTTTGGTAGAAAAGTGATATACCTTTAATATGTGGACTCTCCTCAAACCAATATTTCAATAGTTGAGTAGGGACAAATTTGAATATGGCAGGTGAGTGGATTAGGCAGTGGGTGATTCTAAGGTATTGATAATATTCTTTATTAGGAAGGTTGAACTCCTTCTGAAGTGTGGGGAAGGATTTAAGTTTTCCGGATGTATAAAGGTCTGTATGTAGATCGTATGTAGTGGGATGGGGATTGGGTTCAGAGATCCCCTGTGTGGTGATATGAGCGTTAGATGTTGGAAGGCTGCCCTTGATGCTATTACAGTAGGGGATAAAAGTGTGTCTTTCTTGTGCTTGTGAAGCGTGCTAATGATCCAGCTATGTAAGTTTCCCCCTGGGACTTGTAGGCTTTCTAAGTTCTTCCATGGATTTTGTATGTGGGGCGTAAACCATATTTTTAGTTGTGCTAATATTGTTGCTAGGTAGTAGTCCCTGAGATCAGGAAGACCCATGCCTCCAGCTGATTTATGTTTAATGAGCTTAGAGTGTGAACATCTCGCTTTTTTGCCCTGCCAGATAAAGTGGTTTAAAATTGTTTGCGGTTTACGGAAATATGATGCAGGAATCGGAATAGGTAGGTTATGAAAGAGGTTTAATAGCTGTGGAAGCTTAAGCATCTTGAAGGATGCCAATCTTCCTAACCATGAGAGTGTAAACTTGGCAAGGTGTGCTAATTCGGATTGTAGAGAGTGGAGGAAGGGGATGAAGTTTTCTTGGAATAGGAATTGAGGATTAGCTGTGAGTTGTATTCCTAAGTATTTAATTGATTTGTCTACCCAGAGGAATGGGAAACGGTCAGTGAGGATCTCTTGGGTGGTAGGGGGAATATTAAGTCCTAGAATGTGGGATTTGGACTCGTTGACCTTGTAATAGGAGATGGAGCCAAAATCCTGTAGAGTCGAGTACACCGCTTCTAGTAATGATTGTGGGTCTGACAGCATAAGAATTACGTCATCCGCAAATAGGTTGATTTTATGTTCTTCAGTGCCTATTTTTATTCCTACTATGTTTGAATGGGAGCGGATCTTGTGGGCTAATGGTTCCATAAGTTGGTTGAATATCAGTGGAGAAAGGGGACAACCTTGGCGTGTCCCATTTGATATAGGGAAGGTGGAGGAGAGCATTGCCATACAGTAAACCTGAGCGGAGGGCTTGGAGTAGAGAGCCATTATAGCAGATAATATGTGACCTTGGAATCCAAATTTCTGTAATGTCTGTTGGAGGTATGACCAGTGTATCCTGTCAAATGCCTTCTCTGCATCTAGAGCCAGAAGCAGAGAAGGCACTTTCCGAAGTTTGGTGTGGTGTATGATATTGATTATACGCCTTGTGGCGTCTATCGTTTGTCTCCCTTTCGTGAACCCGGATTGGTCCTGGTGAATTAACGCAGGAAGGATGTCAATAATCCTGCTTGCTATTACTTTGGCAAAAAGTTTCAGATTGTGGTTCAATAGTGATATGGGGTGGAAATTTTAAGGGGAAGAGGCTTCCTTACCAGGTTTAGGCAGTGTGATAATTAAAGCTTTAAGCATATCCTCAGGGAGAGAAGAAGAGATCGCAGCTACATTGAATATCGAGGTAAGGGGATCTATTAGAATAGGGGTAAATTGTTTATAGTATTCGGCAACAAAGCCATCAGGCCCTGGTGTTTTGTTGTTCGGAAGGAGTTTGATAGCTTTTGCTATTTCTTGGGTGGTGAATGGGGAGTTCAGAGTTTCAAGTTGTGGAGCGGATAAAGTGGGTAACTCAATAGATTGCAGAAAAGATGATATGTCTGAAGGTGTGGGTTGTTTAGTGTTGTGGTCTTCTTTCAGATTGTACAGGGAACTGTAATATGCGCTAAACGCATTCGCTATATTTTGGGGGTTAATCAATTTTTCCCTAGTGAATGGGTGGTACAAAAAGGGGATGGATGTTTTAGTGCGTCGCCCTTTAATTTGCTTGGACAAAAGTTTGCCCGCTTTATTACCAGTGGCATATAGGGTGGATTTAAGGCATCTGTGGTTGAATTCAAATTGCTCCAATAATAATCGCTTCTCGGCCTTTTGGCTAAGATCAAGTGTAGTATCTGTTCTTATCAGTTTAATATCTGATACGTCCCCTATCTGGGGACCATATATTAAATGGATTTTTAGAACAGGGAGATGGAAGAAGAGCTTACTCTGTCCAATCCACGCATCGACCTGGTATTGCAGTACCTCCAGGACCGGTGCACAAAAAAAAAAAAAAAAATTGCTCCAATAATAAGGACCGGAGTTCTAAACGGAGTTGGCCCAATTTCGTTTTAAAATGATCGTTTGCTTTTTGTTTGTTTAAAGAGTCGAGAACATTAATTTCTTTAACGAGGTCATCTATGTGCTGCGATCTCTTTCTCTTAGCCCTAGAGCTTAGCTGAATAAAAATACCCCGCATATAGGCCTTATGGGCCTCCCATACTGTAGCTGGGTTTGTAACTGAGTCCTTGTTGATGTTGAAGAACTGTTCCAAATGATCTTTTAGAATGGCACAGTAGGGGTTTTTTTGGAGGATGTTAGTGTTCATACGCCATAGGAAGGTCAGTGAGTGGTGGGACGAGTCCGTGAGGGTGATGCTCACTGGAGAATGGTCTGACCAAGTTATCGAATGAATGTGAGAGACAGAGATTTTTTGGAGCGTCCACTGATCGGTAAGGAATAAGTCAATTCTGGAATATGAATTGTGACACGGTGAGAAGAAGGTGAAGTCGCGTTCTGACGCGTGCTGGCATCTCCAGATATCCTGCAGTTGAAATTCTTTCAGAAGGGGGCCTAAGGACAGATTACGACGCCTGGATGTGGTTGAGGAGTCCAATTCGAAATCCGGAGTCAAGTTAAAGTCTCCACACCAAAGAAGAGCACCTTTTTGAACAGTGTCAATTATTTTTGAGTTTCCTTAGGAACTTGATTTGGTGGACATTCGGCGCATATACATTTACTAAAGTGAACAAGGCGTTGTTGAGGGAACACACTAGTATGATGAACCGGCCATTGTGGTCCAATACCTTGTTGTGCAGTTCAAAGTTTATAGCGGAGTTAACTGCAGTTAGGACCCCTCTTTTCTTGGAGTATGAACTTGCCGTGAAAATGTGCGGGTACTGGCTGTTGGAGCAGTTAGGTGGAGCTGTGTCTTCGAAGTGTGTCTCCTGAACACACAAAATGTCGCAGTGAGATTCTTTAGCCAGTTTCCAGAGGGAAAATCTTTTTGCTGGATGGTTGAGGCCTTTAGCATTAATCGTCAGGAATTTGATAGACATTCTGAACGTGGATGAGACGAAAATTCCAAAGAGACCTGAGTTGTTAGCTTGGAGGGAGTATTGGGGAAGTTGTTTACAAGTGTTAGCACTGTAGTACCTACGCCCCTAGGAAAGTTGTGTAGTGCGGAAGACCAGAGATGGTGGGCAACAACAATAACACAAAACCAAAACAAAACAAAAAAAAGAACACCAAAAAGAAAAAAATATGTAAATCTTTAGATGAGAAAATGGTTGACTGTGAGCCAAGTGGCCGTGCAGACGGCCTTGCAGGAAAGTGCTGTGCACTTACTTGGCTAACTTGTGGGGAAAAAGTTCAAGTGGCCTAGTCAGAGCTCTGCAGCTGACCGGGACATAACTGCTAGCTTAGTAGGACCCCGTTTAGTGTCTGGAAGAGTAGCGGGGACGCTGCGGTAGTTGGGCGTCAAGCTGCGGGATAGGGGCCATGAGGTTTTCAGATGGTGCATTTGTATTGTCAGGGATTATTCCCCAGGAGCGGAGGTGCTGCAACCCTTCATTCAGGTTAGTAGCTGTGAATTTGGCTCCTTTGAAAGTGATCAAAAGCTTAGCTGGGTTTATCCATTTGTATGGCAGATTGTGATTTCTCAAGGCTTTGGTGACTGTATTAAGTTCTCTGCACAGTTGGAGGGTATATTGTGATAGGTCGGCAAATATTTGAAGGTGCGAGTATGGCTCGGGTAGAGATTTTTCGCTTCTGGATGCCCTCATAAGTTGTTCTTTGACATGGTAAAAGTGTATACGTAAGATCACATCCCGTGGTATGGTATCAGGTAGGGAAGGTGGTTTTGGCAGGCGGTGGATGCGATCAATCACCATTTCCATATTTTTAAGGTCAGGTAAAACTGCTTTGAAAAGCCCTTTTGCATAGCTTGGTAGCTCGTGGGGCTGCACTGATTCTGCTATTCCTCTAATTTTTATATTGTTGCGACGTGACCTGTCCTCCAGGTCCGCCATTTTGCGCTTGATCCAAGCGCGGTCCTCGAGATTCTCCTCATGTGCATCAACGAGGTCGTTTACAGTCGATGCAAAACCCCCTAGTTGATTCTCAATTTGGGACACTCTGCCTGAGACTGAGGATATATCAGCGTGTAGCCGCTGCATAATGGATAACATGTCTGACTGCATAGAGTTCCTGAGGGTAGACAGCATGTCCTTAAGTGTAGTGTCAAGAATAGGTTGATCATTTGTAGGGAAACTAGCAAATGGATCAGAAGCACTGCAGGGGTTAACAGCATGTGTAATGCTTAGGCTCAGCTCAGGTGCTGCTGTGCTGTCTGTGTCAAGCCTCATCCTTGCCTTCGCTGGGCTGCCTGTTTGTGGAGTGCCTGGATATGAGGTAGGCAAGCCTTGTTCAGGGTTAGTAAGCTCCATAAAATCCTCTCCCTCCTCCCCAGTGATGCGGCCCTGTGAGGAGATATGCTGAGAGGGGAGAGATGCAAGTGCTGCAGCCGCGGCGCCATCTTGGATTCGTCCGGCGGCCGGCTGATTCATATAGGCCGTTATTTTCTGTGGGTGCCTGTCTCCCTTGCGCTTGTAGGATGTCATGCCACACTATTGTGGGGTGAGGAGAGTCCCAGGGTGCAGTTTCTGTCCGCAAACGAAGTCTGAGTGCGCTGGAATATGTCGCTGAATCCTGGTCTCCACAGAGCTTTAGAAAAGCATGTCCATGCTACTCGGATGCTGGCTACGCCCCCGTAATTACAACTTTTGATGCAATTCTTTGCAGCAGGGCTCGTTCCTGCACTCCAACTAGAGTATCTGTGGGGGTTGCAGTGTTGTGGCACCAGCACCAGTGCCTAACACCCAATTTTTCAGCCCCTGTTTAACAGGGGCGTGTAATTACAACTTTTTATGCAATTCTTTGAGGCAGGGCTCATTCCTGCACTCCAACTAGAGTATCTGTGAGGGGTTGCAGTGTTGTGGCACCAGCACCAGTGCCTAAGGTCCAATTTTTCTGTTCCTGTTCAACAGGGACATGTAATTACAATTCTTGATCTAATATTTCACAGCAGGGCCCGTTCCAGTGCCCACCAAGAGTAACTGTGAGGGCTTACAGTGTTGTGGCACCAGCAGCACCACCACCACCACCACCAAAGGCCCAATTTTTCTGCCCCTGTTCAACAGGTGCATGTAATTACAATTCTTGATCTAATATTTCACAGGAGGGCCCATTCCAGTGCCCATCAAGAGTAACTGTGCGGACTTACAGTGTTGTGGCACCAACACCACCACCACCAAAGAACCAATTTTTCTGCCCCTGTTCAACAGGGGCATGTAATTACAATTTTTCATCTAATATTTCACAGAAGGGCCCCGTGAGGACTTACAGTGTTGTGGCAACACCAACACCTAAGGCCACAATTTCTGCAGAGTATATAGGGCAGGCCCCTGCTTTCAAACATCCAACTTACAAATGACTCCTACTTGCAAACGGAAGGAGACAACAGGAAGTGGTATGAAATCTACCCCATAGGAAGGGAAATTCTCTCCTGTAAGAGTTAATATGGGAAAAACGTTTCTCCTTTCCACTGATGCTTTATCATCAATCCTTGTTTCACTAAAAACCCCAAATTTTCTAAAAACATTTGTAATTGTGACAGAAAGTGAGGTGAAATCTTCTGAAGAGGAGCACAGACAGCAAAACAAATGTCACAGGGGTGATAACCCTTCCCTATGTTTTCCAAAAAGCTCAAAAATAGATTTTTTGGCTGGAGCTACACTTTAAAAATGTACCAGTTCAAAATTACAAACAGATTCTATTTAACAACAAACCTACAGTCCCTGTCTTGTTTGCACCACCTGTATACTGCTGTTGACGGCCTGGGGCCCCCATGCCTTTCCTTTTTTTAAATTTGGGTTCCCCTTAATATCTATACAAGACCCAAAGGGCCTGGTAATGGACTGGGGGGGTACCTATGCCGTTTGTCTCACTGATTTTCATCCATATTTTCGGGACCCAACATTACATTAAAGCCGCAAGCAGTTTTAAATGACTTTTATTCCTTTAAAAATTTCATTTTGTGCAGGGACTATTCTAAGCATGGGAAACACGTTCCACTTTACAGGCATACTATAGACAACCCCCAGGTATGATATTTAAAGGAATATTTCACTTTTTTTCACTTTAAGCATCATTAAAATCACTGCTCCCGAAAAAACGGCCATTTTTTAAAACTTTTTTTGCATTGATACATGTCCCCTGGGGCAAAACCCGGGTCCCCAAACCCTTTTTAGGACAATACCATGCAAATTAGCCTTTAAAATTAGCACTTTTGATTTGAACGTTCGAGTCCCATAGACTTCAATGGGGTTCTAACGTTTGTGCAAATTTTCGGTCCATTCACAGGTTCTGGTGCGAACCGAACCGGGGGGTGTTTGGCTCATCCCTAGCCCTGACTCATCAGGTGTGGCCCTTCTTAGCCTCTAAAGGAGAGAAGCTTATGTTTCGTGGTCGTTTTTATAAAACAAAGGAGTTGTGGGAAAAGGAGTTAAAGGGACCCGCGCCTGTATCTTAACATGTTGAGTGAATAGGCACTCCACTACTTGCCTATTTATAGAAATCTCCAAATAGTAAGTACAGTAGGTGATCGCGACATTGTGTCAATCTCGCCACATTTATCGGCGAGATTTGACATCTGCGAGCCCCGTCATGGGAGTCAGCACCGAGATGGCTCGCTGATCGGGAAAGGAAAACTTTTTTCTCCTTTCGCGATGAGCAACAGGCAGTGCTGACAGCTGTCTGTATGAATCATGAGGGGGAACGCCGCGCCAAATTTTAAATGAAAAAACCGGGCTCCTCCGCTAGCAAAAAAGCAGCAAAAGAGCAGAAGATAGTGGAGGAGCCCAGCAGAAGGAAAAAGGCACCGGAGAAGAACCAGAGAGCGTGGAGACGACACCAGAGAGAGGGAGAAGAGGCCTGAGAGACCCCCGAAGTTGGCAGAAGACCCCTGAAGTCGGAAGAAGACCCCCGAAGTCAAAAGAAGACCCCCGGAGCTGCCTAATAAATTACTTTTAAAACCTGTGTAGTGTGTTTTTTGTTTTATTGACACTTTTTTCCCTAGGTGAATGGGTAGGGGTACCATGTACCCCATACTCATTCACATAGGGTGGGGAGCCGGGATCTGGGGGCCCCCTTATTAAAGGAGGCTCCCGGATTCCGATAAGCCCCCCACCCACAGACCCCGACAACCAACGGCCAGGGTTGTCGGGAAGAGGCCCTTGTCCACACAAGGTGCTTTGGGGTGGGGGACCCCCAAAAGTGCCCACCCCCCGTGTTGAGGGCATGCGGCCTGGTACAGCTCAGGAGGGGGGGGCGCTCGCTCGTCCCCACCCCCTTACCTGACCAGCTGGGCTGCATGCTCGGATAAGGGTCTGGTGTGGCATGGGGGTTCCCCTTAAAATCCGTACCAGACCTAAGGGCCTGGAATGCCCCTGGGGGAACCCACGCCCTTTTTTTCATTTTAAATTTGGCACGGCGTTCCACCTCATGATTTATACCAGACAGCTGTCAGCACTGCCTGTCGCTCATCATGAAAGGAAAAAAAGTTTTCCTTTCCCGATCAGCCAGCCAGCGCAACATGCACAGTATCCTGTCGCCGAGAAACAGTGCGATGGGATCACGCTGGAAACACAATCTCCTGGTCAGGTACTGTATATGTGCATTGCATTTAATAATGCTCAAATACATCAGAATACATGTTTATTAAGGATTGATTTACCTTATAACAATCAGAATCATAACCCAGATCTTTACCAAGGTAAATGAATGTATATTAAATCCCAAGTGAAGGTATGTAACCAATCAAAGCATGTACCCAACAGAAAGATGTATAGACAAACAATCCATGTATGAAGTAATGAGCTAAGGTCTGTTACTGCAAAGTTGAAATACTGCATGTAGAGTTATATCAAGAGTACTCTTAGTAACCAAGTGTGCCACATAATGCCAAGGTTCTCCAAAGTGGGGCAATTCAGTCCCCAACAGCAGTATTATTGTGTCTTAGGTGCCCCTTAAATGACCCAGGTGTGTAATGACTTCCACTGCCTACTGGGCGGCTTGTGATGTCACACACAGCAAGGACACCTAATGGCACATAAGGTTCAAATGATGGTACAGACCATGCCCCACCTGGCTGACAGAGGGAGGCATCATAGAGTCACCAGTTATTGCACCTCCCATCATCAGTGGTCAGAGGCGAAAAACACCACCTACAAGGGAGAGGGGGAATCATTCCTACATGGCTGCAGGAGGAACAGAGACACAAGAGCAGGAAAAATCAGCACCTATCTGTATGGAGGTGGACCTGAGAGACTCCAGATAGCATACACCCATACAGGGCCAGCACAAGCATAAGGCAGCCCAGGCAGCTGCTTGAGGGTGCCAGCAGAGGAGGGGCGGTAAAATCCAATCCCCAGTCACCTGCTGTGCCCACACTAACTAATCATTCACAATTGGAATCTGTCCTTTGACACAAATACAGGCAGAACTGATCACCGTAGTGCATCCTATGCCATCTACATTGCATCTGTGCAGTCTCCTCCCTGATGAGCACCCCCCATACAAAGTATTGTAAAGTCACTGTGGTCTGGTCCAGCCTGACAGTGCTTGGGGGGAGGGGCCACTCCTCATCCTGACACAAGGGTTATTTTCGTTTTGTTTTCAGTGGCTGCTGATGTGCGGGACTGAACTCCTCACACTGGGACTCTACTCTGCACTATCTGCTGTGATAGTGTGGTACCCCACCAGTGTATTGGTCCAGGATTCTCAACCAGGCAGGTTGAGGGGCTCCAGGGTATTTGCTTGTTTGAGAGGAAACTGGCTTTTTTCATTATTTAGTAAGGTCCATTTTGGGACCTGGAGCCTGGGGATTTCTTAGAGATCCAGGTGGGATGAAATCCCCAGTTCTGGGTCCAGGTTTTGGGACTCACCGCCACACTGATTGTTCAGGTGTGTGTGGGCCTGATAGCAGAGTCAGGACCATGATTCTGGGCTCCACCCAGAGAGACAGGAGGTCTCCAGGAGTCCAGGCTTGCAAGGGAGAACCCAGAGAGTGCAGGTGTGCACTGAAGTATCCAGAGAGTGCAGGCTGTAAGGTAAAAGCCAGAGACCTGAGTCTGAGGTCGCTGACAGTAGTCAGGAGAGCTCCATGTGGGAGCCTGAGCAGTGGAGTATCTGCTGCTGAAGAGAGCCAGGTGGCTCGGTATTTTTGTCTGCAATGCTACATGTGTAAGCCAGGAGACTAAATATCCTTTTATTTAAAGCTGAAGGTGGAAACCCCCTGCGAGGGAAACTACTTTTGTTTCATTTCTGTAACTTTCATTTTCTTTAATAAAATGGGCAAAAAATGCCCTGAAAAGGAATCATCTGTGTGGACTGTTCTCGCTAGCGGGTGTTACACTTGAGCTAAACAACCCCCAAACCTCACACTGCCAACACCAGCTGGACTGCCTCCCCCTCCCATCTCTATCACAGGCTGCATAGAGGGAGACATGGGGTGAGTCAATGTCTTCAGTCGGCTCTGTGCTGGAGGATGGTACATGGAACATGGCATCCCCAGCATCCCTCCTGTCTGTTTACATCCGACTTTCCCTAGATCCAATGCGCTAGACGGATGGGGAATGGATCCCCATCCGTTTTTAGCAGATCAGATTGTATGTAGGCAGGTGTAAATAGACACATGTCCATTTACATCCGCCTCTCCATAGAGAATGGATAGTCCAATCAGGTCTGCCTGAAAGACAGACAGGCAGATTCAATCAGAATGTCTGTGGGAAAGGGGCCTTAAAGTGGTAGTAAACCGCGTAGTTAAAAAAAAAAAACAATGGCATAATGTGCTAGAATACATTGCATCCTAGCACATTATAAAATACTTATCTTCGAACAAAGCTCTCCAGCGGTCAAGCTGCTATCACTGACAGGGCTTCCATCTTCACCTGGTCTTCTTTCTGGGTTCACGTGCTCTGGCTGTATGACTGGCCAAGCTGCAATTACATAACTCACACACATGCGCCCTCGGTTCCTGCACGAAGCTCTGAAGGCCCAGAATATTATTCCAGACCTTCAGAGCGCATGCACCGGTGATGTCACCAGCTGCATCCAGGGTGAATATCTCCTAAACAGTGCCTGTTTAGGAAATATTAATTTTACCTACAGGTAAGCCTTATTATAGGCTTACCTGTAAGTAGAAATCAAAAAGTAGCCTTTACTACCACCTTAAAGGTAAACTTTGTACAATGCAATGTGTACAATACAGTATCATATTACACATCAATCAGAACACTTTTGGGGCTTAAAAGTAGAGCTAATGGCAAAAAAGGAGGGTTATAACCCCTGTCTGTTTTTTTTTTTTTTTTGCTTTCTGTGGGGGAAGAAGGGGAAGAGGGGGATTTGGTACAACCAGGGGACGGGGGCGACAAAATGCACCTTCGTCTGTATAGGCAACATCCTTGCACTGACCCTGCACCCATAACAGCACAAAAACCCTATTTACGGATAATGGGAGTGCAAAAAAAGTAGCGCACTAGTCTACAAACTTCAAAAGAGGATGACACAACCAACATATTATTTAGTACTCTCAACATCATCAGGAGATTCAAAGTATTTTAAACAGATACTGGCATTTGTTGAGGAATTTTAGCATAGTGAAAAAACACACAAAAGATACATGCTGAAATGGTGTTTAGACCTCCATTTAAGATAAACTACAATACAGCCATTTATCATGGCATTGATGACTGTAAAGCCAAAGGTTTGTTTAGATGTGATCTTTACAGTCAATGCACCTTGATTAAAAAGGGGAATTTTATTTAGCTACCCATTTGCAATCTTCACACAGTTAAACAATTTGCAAGTTGCCAGACTATTAATATAATCTATATATTGTTGTATAATCTATATATTGACTGTAAACCCAAAGGTTTGTTTAGATGTGATCTTTACAGTCAATGCACCTTGTTTAAAAAGGGGGATTTTTTTAACTACCCATTTGCAATCATCACACATTTAAACAATTTGCAGGTTGCCAGACTATTAATATAATCTATATATTGTTCTGCAAATGTAGTGCTTTTTATGTTGGTAAAACAAAGTGACAATAGTGTCACTGCATTTGACCACATCTATCTAATTGAAAATGGCAAAATCTCCACCCCTATACCCTAGGGTTGAATATTTCAATAAATAAATTCTCGGATGTAAAACATGTTGAATATATAGCTTGATATCTTGAGGGCTTAATGAGTCCCAACACGATATGTCCTTAGTGAAAAGCTGACATAGTTAAGTGTTATCATGCATCTACATCACTAATGTTTACTTTTATGTGGCATGGTTGCCACTTGCTATCATATGACTGATTGTTGAACAGTGCTACATAGGGATGAGCCGAACACCCCCCTGTTCGGTTCGCACCAGAACATGCAAACAGGAAAAAATTTCGTTCGAACACGCGAACACCGTTAAAGTCTATGGGACACGAACAAGAATACTCAAAAGTGCTAATTTTAAAGGCTTGTATGCAAGTTATTGTCATAAGAAGTGTTTGGGGACCTGGGTCCTGCCCCAGGGGACATGGATCAATGCAAAAAAAAATTTAAAAAACGGCCGTTTTTTCAGGAGCAGTGATTTTAATAATGCTTAAAGTCAAACAATAAAAGTGTAATATCCCTTTAAATTTCGTAGCTGGGGGTTGTCTATAGTATGCCTGTAAAGGGGCGCATGTTTCCCGTGTTTAGAACAGTCTGACAGCAAAATGACATTTTGAAGGAAAAAACCCATTTAAAACTACTCGCGCCTATTGCATTGCCGACAATACACATAGAAGTTCATTGATAAAAACGGCATGGGAATTCCCCACAGGGGAACCCCGAACCAAAATTTAAAAAAAAAATGACGTGGGAGTCCCCCTAAATGCCATACCAGGCCCTTCAGGTCTGGTATGGATATTAAGGGGAACCCCGGCCAAAATTTAAAAAAAAAATGACGTGGGGTTCCCCCTAAACTCCATACCAGACCCTTCAGGGCTGGTATGGATTTTAAGGGGAACCCCGCGCCAAAAAAAAAAAAAAAACGGCGTGGGGTCCCCCAAAAATCCATACCAGACCCTTATCCGAGCACACAACCTGGCAGGCCGCAGGAAAAGAGGGGGGGGCGAGAGTGCGGCCCCCCCCTCCTGAACCATACCAGGCCACATGCCCTCAACATTGGGAGGGTGCTTTGGGGTAGCCCCCCAAAACACCTTGTCCCCATGTTGATGAAGACAAGGGCCTCATCCCCACAACCCTGGCCGGTGGTTGTGGGGGTCTGCGGGCGGGGGGCTTATCGGAATCTGGAAGCCCCCTTTAACAAGGGGACCCCCAGATCCCGGCCCCCCCCCCTGTGTGAAGTGGTAAGGGGGTACTTACCCCTACCATTTCACTAAAAAACTGTCAAAAATGTTAAAAATGACAAGAGACAGTTTTTGACAATTCCTTTATTTAAATGCTTCTTCTTTCTTCTATCTTCCTGTGAAACTTCTATGTGTATTGTCGGCAATGCAATAGGCGCGAGTAGTTTTAAATGGGTTTTTTCCTTCGAAATGTCATTTTGCTGTCAGACTGTTCTAAACACGGGAAACATGCGCCCCTTTACAGGCATACTATAGACACCCCCCAGCTACGAAATTTAAAGGGATATTACACTTTTATTGTTTGACTTTAAGCATTATTAAAATCACTGCTCCTGAAAAAACAGCCGTTTTTAAAACTTTTTTTTTGCATTGATCCATGTCCCCTGGGGCAGGACCCGGGTCCCCAAACACTTTTTATGACAATAACTTGCATATAAGCCTTTAAAATTAGCACTTTTGATTTCTCCCATAGAATTTTAAAGGGTGTTCCGCAGCATTCGAATTTGCCGCGAGCACCCCAAATTGTTTGCTGTTCGGCGAACTTGCGAACAGCCAATGTTCGAGTCGAACATGAGTTCGACTCGAACTCGAAGCTCATCCCTAGTGCTATATATTGTTGTTTGCATGATTAACTATTTAAGATCCGCTGACTGTTTTTAATTTATATAATTTATTATTATTACAGGTACTTATATAGCGCTGCCAATTTATGCAGCGCTTTACATATATAGTGTACATTTACATAAGATATATTTACCATGTTGCATGTGATACTATGTGGGCTACTGTTGTTGAGTATTTTTTTTAAGTCACCACTGGGCTCACATGGAAAACATAATGTAATAATTAAATATTGCTACTTGTATGCCTATAAATATATATGTTCAATAAATTGTAGCGCTAAAAAACACATGTGTCATAAGAACAGAATGTCTCTGTAATCATAGACTAGTGTCCCATTAGTGACGTGTAGTCAAAGAAAACATGATAATCCACAATGGATAAATGAACGGTGTAACAGTCCCTTCTGCTTCCCAAATCTCAGTTTAGATGTCATCAAACTCATGAAAGGATGGGGTACGCTTACCGGAACTGTTGGATTCTACTGCCATAAGCATAGAATCAATCGAGCTGTGTGCCACCCTGGGCAAGTGAGTGTAGTGGTTGAAGGCAGATGGCAACTCTATGAGGCCTGGATGTCACCTCTGGATACACGGGAAATGGATCAAAACCTGGTTCCAAGGTTGAAGATGTTTTCTCAGTTCCCGAAAGTATATGGAAAAGAAAAGGGATGCCTCCACATGGTGTAAATCCGGGTAATTTATTTACTAAAAAACCGCTATACATAAAAGTGATCACAGTTATAAAAAGGCAGTGTACAGGGTATAGAGACCGCCCTAGGGTCTCTATACCCTGTATACTGCCTTTTTATAACTGTGATCACTTTTATGTATAGCGGTTTTTTAGTAAATAAGTGGGCGGTCTCTATACCCTGTACACTGCCTTTTTATAACTGTGATCACTTTTATGTATAACGTTTTTTTAGTAAATAAGTGGGCGGTCTCTATACCCCGTACACTGCCTTTTTATAACTGTGATCACTTTTATGTATAGCGGTTTTTTAGTAAATAAATAAGGGCGGTCTCTATACCCTGTACACTGCCTTTTTATAACTGTGATCACTTTTATGTATAGCGGTTTTTTAGTAAATAAATTACCCGGATTTACACCATGTGGAGGCATCCCTTTTCTTTTCCATATACTTTCAGGAACTGAGAAAACATCTTCAACCTTGGAACCAGGTATTGATCCATTTCCCGGGTATTCAGAGGTGAGATCCAGGCTTCATAGAGGCGCCATCTACCTTCAACCACTACACTCACTTGCCCAGGGTGGCACACAGCTCGATTGATTCTATGCTTATGGCAGTAGAATCCAACAGTTCCGGTAAGCGTACCCCATCCTTTCATGAGTTTGATGACATCTGAACTGAAATTTGGGAAGCAGAAGGGACTGTTACATCGTTCATTTATCCATTGCGGATTATCATGTTTTCTTTGACTACACGTCACTAATGGGACACTAGTCTATGATTACAGAGACATTCTGTTCTTATGACACATGTGTTTTTTAGCGCTACAATTTATTGAACATAGGTACACATTTTAGTCACATGGTTTGTAGCAGCTTTTGTTTTTCTTTCCAGGTAGCGCATTAATCATTTTCCTTCCATTATAAATATATATGAGATATGTCCGGGAAAATTTGATTTGTGTTTTAGACTCAGTAATCAATAAATTAAACAGTGTGTTGGTAAGGTGACAACAAAATGAGTGGAGAGATAGTGAAAGCCATGCTGTATGCAGAGCCACCCTCACTTCTTCAAAATTCTAAAGCCAGCGACAACACACTCAGGTTGAGCTGACACATTTCTTATCACCCCCACTAAAATAATCATCTCAAAACAGATCACATTCAATAAAGCAGGTCAAAATGGAACATAGCCAGGGACGGCGAATCCTCAAAAGATTTCTACAGTAATTATTGTAAGCTCCATTGTAAAAGTGCCATGGCCATCATAAAATCACATTGAAAAAGGACACATTCAATGTCTGGCTCTACTTGACTGGAAACTGCTTTTTTTTTCCAGTGCTCAAATGCTACACAAAACCCATATAATTATAATAAAATGATATTTATGACAATCTTTTACCAGAATGTTAAAAAATATGGATTGATATTAGTGATTAGATACCAAACACCCCTACAATGTAAGTTGCAGAAAGCTGATGGGTGTCCTGCTTTTGAGAATAATTTTTTTAAGAATGATTTTTCCTGCACGATAATTATGAATGAGTCATTTTTATATGACAATATTTTTAAGATACAGGATCAATCGATATGAACACAGACTAAAAATAGGAGATTTATTCACCAGACATGTATTTATACAAAATAGTTATATATATCGGTTGACAGAAATAAACTCTACATAAAATCAAGAACATTTATTCAAACATCCGCTAATGGTAGTGCTGTACTTTTTAAATGATATAGAAATTATAAAACATCCCCGTAGAGTCAATAACCATGTATATACATATGGCGATTGGATAGAACCTCTGTATTTCACAAATTCAACTGCTACTATACTACAGGTAAGTGATCAACACCGTGAAATAAAATAGACCTCTGCTATGTCAACAGAAAGAAACATTACAAAAATTGTAATTTAAAAAAATGAAGCTAAAGAAACTCTAGGAATTGGTTATCACCTTGAGGGAATTATTTATCTAACTGTTCAATAGTCAATAAATCAATATTTCCAAATGAAAAACTATTGAATAAAAGGTCAATACAATATAATTACCATTCCCAAAATGCATGCTGGTTTAAAATGGTGGTTACCAGAGTCTCCTAAGATTGCTGCTGTTTCCAAGATGGGGTATGCTTAAGGAGGAGCTATGTCTTGCGTCCTCAGAGTTTAAGAATATAAGGCGTCAATGAATCTTCATGAGTGTGGGTGGGGTTATGAATATATTTGAGTTTATGGAATATATGAAGTTGATGGCTGAAGTGTCTGTCCATCCATGTGTCCTTTGGGTAATGGCCAGTAGTCTTAAATACCACTATAAACAATGAACTCATAAAGATTTTCATAACCCTAGCCCAAAAGGTGGGACTTTATTTCCATTGGTGAAGGTATATAATCATTTACCTTCCTGAAAGTACTGTTATTTGAAGTGTCACTGCTTCTTTTAACCACCAAGGGTCATCTTAGAGCAGAATTATTTAACCTAAAATATTTATAAGTAATATTTTGTAAAAAGTGTTCATATCATCATAAGGTGTATCTGACTGTATAGTGTTGCTAATCTATCTAGAATATTTAGGAGCTCTGGTAACCAGTATAATATAGGGATACAATTTTACTCATCAATATCACATAAAATGATTGACTATGAATATATGTATTACTCTGTAAGTAGTATTAGTAGTATAGTATTACTATGAATTTACTATGAAATTCAGATTGGCTGGCAAACATTCAAGGGTATACCCTATACCGCAAGGATAGAGAGGGTAAAAAAGGGGCAGGGGTATGCCTATATATCAAGAATAATGTACAAGTGAATGTGAGAGATGACATCACTGAGGGAGCTAGAGAGGAGGTGGAATCCTTATGGGTAGAGCTCCAAAGGGATGAAGCTAAGGGGAAAATAATACTGGGAGTATGCTATAGGCCCCCTAACCTGAGGGAGGAAGTGGAGACAGATCTCCTATCACAAATTGGATTAGCAGCAAGGATGGGAAGTGTTATCATAATGGGGGATTTTAATTATCCAGACGTAGACTAGGCGGAGGGAACCGCGCATTCATTTAAGGCTCGCCAGTTCCTTAATGTCTTGCAGGACAATTTTATGGGTCAGATGGTAGACGCACCAACTAGAAATAAAACATTACTGAATCTACTGATTACCAACAATACAGACCTGATCACGGATGTGGAAATACGGGGCAATTTAGGTAACAGCGATCATTGGTCAATTAGTTTCAGTATAAATCACACAAATAGGAAACATAAAGGGAATACAAAGACACTGAATTTCAAAAGAGCCAACTTCCCTAAACTACAAACCTTGCTAAAAGGCATAAATTGGGATAAAATATTAGGAACAAAGAATACGGAGGAGAGATGGGTTTGCTTTAAGAGCATATTAAATAAGGGCATTAGCCAATGTATCCCATTGGGTAATAAATTTAAAAGAGCGAACAAAAGTCCTGGATGGCTTAACTCCAACGTAAAAATGCATGTAAGAGCAAAGGAGAAGGCCTTCAAAAAATACCAGGTTGAGGGATCATCCCCAGCATTCAGACTTTATAAAGAATGCAACAAGAAATGTAAGGGTGCAATTAGGATGGCTAAGATAGAACATGAAAGATACATAGCAGAGGAGAGCAAAAAAAATCCCAAGAAATTCTTTAAGTATGTAAACAGTAAAAAAGGGAGGACAAACCATATTGGCCCTATAAAGAATGAGGAAGGACATTTGGTTACAAAGGATGGGGAGATGGCGAAGGTATTGAATTTATTCTTCTCCTCAGTCTTCACGAGTGATTTGGGGGACTTCAGTAACCAAAACTGCAGTGTTTATCCTCATGACACAACACAGGAAGCACCTCCATGGTTAACAGAGGACAGAATTAAAATTAGACTTGAGAAACTTAACATTAATAAATCACCGGGACCAGATGGCTTGCATCCGAGGGTACTTAGGGAACTCAGTCAAGTGATTGCCAGACCGTTGTTCCTAATTTTTACAGATAGTCTACTGACTGGAATGGTACCAGCTGATTGGAGAAAAGCCAATGTAGCGCCAATATTTAAAAAGGGCCCAAAATACATCCCTGGGAATTACAGACCAGTTAGCCTAACATCAATAGTATGTAAACTCTTGGAGGGGACTATATACAAGATTTTAGTAATAAGAACGGTATCATTAGCAGTAATCAGCATGGATTCATGAAGAATCGTTCTTTCCAAACCAATCTATTAACCTTCTATGAGGAGGTGAGTTGCCATCTAGATAAAGGAAGGCCGTTGATGTGGTGTATCTGGATTTTGCAAAAGCATTTGACACAGTTCCCCATAAACGTTTACTGTACAAAATAAGGTCCGTTGGCATGGACCATAGGGTGAGTACATGGATTGAAAACTGGCTACAAGGGCGAGTTCAGAGGGTGGTGATAAATGGGGAGTACTCATAATGGTCAGGGGTGGGTAGTGGGGTTCCCCAGGGTTCTGTGCTGGGACCAATCCTATTTAATTAGTTCATAAACGATCTGGAGGATGGGATAAACAGTTCAATCTATGTATTTGCAGACGATACTAAGCTAAGCAGGGCAATAACTTCTCCGCAGGATGTGGAAACCTTGCAAAAAGACCTGAACAAATTAATGGGGTGGGCGACTACATGGCAAATGAGGTTCAATGTAGAAAAATGTAAAATAAAATAAAATGGGTGGCAAAAATATGAATGCAATCTATACACTGGTGGGAGAACCTCTGGGGGAATCTAGGATGGAAAAGGACCTGGGGGTCCTAGTAGATGATAGGCTCAGCAATGGCATGCAATGCCAAGCTGCTGCTAACAAAGCAAACAGAATATTGGCATTCATTAAAAGGGGGATCAACTCCAGAGATAAAACGATAATTCTCCCACTCTACAAGGCTCTGGTCCGGCCACACCTGGAGTATGCTGTCCAGTTCTGGGCACCAGTCCTCAGGAAGGATGTACTGGAAATGGAGCGAGTACAAAGAAGGGCAACAAAGCTAATAAAGGGTCTGGAGGATCTTAGTTATGAGGAAAGGTTGCGAGCACTGAACTCATTCTCTCTGGAGAAGAGACGCTTGAGAGGGGATATGATTTCAATTTACAAATACCTTACTGGTGACCCCACAATAGGGATAAAACTTTTTCGCAGAAAAGAGTTTAACAAGACTCGTGGCCACTCATTAAAACTAGAAGAAAAGAGGTTTAACCTTAAACTACGTAGAGGGTTCTTTACTGTAAGAGAGGCAAGGATGTGGAATTCCCTTCCACAGGCGGTGGTCTCAGCGGGGAACATTGATAGCTTCAAGAAACTATTAGATAAGCACCTGAATGACCACAACATACAGGGATATACAATGTAATACTGACATATAATCACACACATAGGTTGGACTTGATGGACTTGTGTCTTTTTTCAACCTCACCTACTATGTAACTATGTAACTATGTACTTATGCTTCTAGGTAAAAATACATGCTGTATGGATAGATATTTCTGTATACATGGTTAGTGTATATATATATATATATATATATATATATATATATATATATATATATATATATATATATATATATATATATATATATATATATATATATATATTATATATATATATATTTTTACTTCTAATATGCTCAACATCAAAATAATATATTTTTATTTTATAACAAAATTACTATTGTGCCAGCATACACTGAAATCATGACTATATCTATGAGATGGAATATGATATATATTTTGAACACATTTTTACCATATACTTTGAAAAATAGACAAATATAATCTTCTTAGTGGAACAAGTTTGTTTTTATCTGATAGTTGCCTTAAAAGAGACTTTGGACAACCTTGCTAACTATTTAAATAATGTCCAGCTGAATCAACAATGCATAAAGCCTCCTCGATAGATTTTGTTTAGAGATGTGTGATTCCCACTGGAAAGACATTCAGATGGTTGTCTTCGGATACTTTTATTATGGGTACAATGTCCCTTCCATTCTTTTATTTAAGGGGCAGAGATTGCAGGTCCTTTTGGCCTTATGGCTTAGCTCTACAAACAGCTTGTTTGGAATGTTCAATGATAGGTGAGTCATTGGTTTTGGGAAAAAAAACAGCAACTGAATTACTTGTGACCTGATTTTTTTAACTTTTTATCATGGGGCTTATTCCATATAGAAATAAAGAGAAAACATTTTTTATTTATTCCCCAAAAGTATAACATGGGACACATTACCCCTTTTGATAAAGCATTACATATGATCCATATCATGTCGGATGTCTACCAAAATCATGATTTCATTTAGTGCAATAATATGGTTGTTGGTTGTTGGACTGTCAAACATGGTCACCCGGAAATTTTGATATAATTACAAAAACTGGCATTGATGGAGGGTCCACTGAAATATAGTGAATCACTTCAGAACACCTACATTACATCTCTCAGCTCTCTTCATCGGGTTGCAGTTGGCTGAATGACACCCTTTATAGGTTCAACAAAACTTGGCTGGAATTGGCAGTCGGGACTCTTATTTACCTCTGAAATTACAAAGGATTGTTAAGGTTTATTCATGAGAGCAAAAAGACTTTAAAATACTTTACCTTATTGTATTCTGCATGAAGGTAAAAAAACTTCTGTGTTCAGCTCACCCCCAGCCCCCCCCCCCCCCCAAATACTTACCTGAACATGACCTTGATACATATGTTTCAAGGTAAAAAAAAACAGCACACAGGCCACTCCAAAAGTCCTCCAAAATACATACCAGACTAAGTATTTTGGAGGTTATTTGGAAGGTTTATTTCATATGATGTTCAAAGGAAAAAACATGCTTTTACTTTAATAGATGGAAGTCAGAAAAACTTTTTCCTTAAGCTCTGGGAAAAATTCCTTGCAAACTTGACAGCTTCTTTTGGCTTTAGGAAATCAACCAATTGATCCATGCTAATGTTTAAATCTAAGAAGGAGGGGAGGACTTGGATATAGAAATATGCCAAGAGAGAGTAACTCCAAAGGGAAACACACATCAGTGTAATAATCACACAAATAGAAAATATTTATTAATAGAATTTCCACAAAAAGGCAACATTCACCACACCACAGTAAAAACCATTACAGACAACATTGTCAATAGTGTTAAAAACAAAGAAAAAACCCAGGCTCACATGCATTACCCATACCAGCAGTCAACCGTATGCAGGGATAAGGCACTTTGTTGAAAGCACTGATGCCCAAGAATTGCTGAAAAAATTATGAATCTAGCTAGACCAATGGTTTAGACACATCAAAAATAGTCCTTGAAAACAATGAGGGAAACCAATCTGTCCATATTGCGTGGACTGCTTGTTGATTAAACAAATGCCTGCAGGTGCTTAATGGAAGATGAAGGATCAGATCAACTAGCATGTACAAAGGCTGACAGAGGAACAAAGGCAGAAGAGACTAACTGTTGATGTTACAGCCTGATATGTGAAGATGAGGGGACAATCACTCGGCGGTGGAAGCGGCAGTGCAGTAAGGATGAAAAGAACAGGAACTCAGTCTCTGGAACAAGCTCACCCAAGGCCGCGCTGATGCTCCTTCCTCACTGAGAGATCTGTTCATGTAGGTAGTGGGCCACCAGTAAAGTCTCTTTCAGAGTTCCACAGACCGCCAGGTCAGTGGATCACCATGAGAGCTGATGCGGACGTGGATGTGTATAAGATGCTGATAGCACTTTTCCAATCTTCAAAGATCAGACAGCTTGGTGCGCATCATGAAAGCAGATGGCTGTATGTGCTGAGAGTAGATAAATTGATCAGATGGGGAGACAGATGAAAGGAGCCATACAGATGCAGGTGAGGCCAGGTCAGATGAGGTTGAAACACCAATGCATTTCACTCATATGACATGAGCTTAAATCTACATAAAACCTGCCTCATCTCTCCATTTTAAGTTACGGCTTAACCAAGCTGCTTACATACTGTCATATTACAATGCCATGCAATATTTGTTGTTTTTGTCTCTCAGATAAGATATACTTTTAATTAGTATTTCAAGATACAATCTGCCTCATCTCCCCCCTTTTACATTGCATCCAAACCAAGCTGCTAATGTACTATTCCAGCCAGATATTACACTCTGTTTATTTTAAAATAAAACCTGCTTCAACTACATACTGTCAAGCCACTGTACAACAGTTGTGGCTATTATATTTTAGATAATACACTCTAATTTGTTTTGTAAGATAAAACTTTAAGCTTTTAAGGCAATACAGTGTGATACTACAAAATACAATCTTACAAACAACACTTTTAAACTGTTTTGTCACTTGTGAATTGGTGTCATTCTAAAGGCTTTCATTTTATTTTAATAAGAGTAAACCTTCCTGTAGCTTCTAGATCTGTTGTGGCTTGGACGTCCATGGGTCAATTTAAGCCTATTACTACTTGATACAAAAATAGGTGTCGTAGCCCAAACTATCTAAAAAGCCTTGTTTTAAAAGTTGAAATTATTCAGATTGGGATGCTGCTCTTTTTAAGCCAAGCTAAATGTAAAGATAAAAAAAAAGACCCATCCAAATTATGTGATAAAAGAATACAAAGTTGCTGACACTGTCTGTGAGAATCATACTATTCCATAACTCCCTATACAGCTTAAAGGCATCTCCAAAGTATGTAATTTAAGGGATTTTTTATGTCACCCTGGAAACTTCATTAACCACTTGCCGACCGCCGCACGCCGATGTACGTCCCTTTTTTGGCGGCGGATATCGTTGTTATGGCAGCAGCTAGCTGCCATAACCCCGGTATCCCCGTTTTCGTGCGGCGGCCGGTTTTCAGATAAAAGTGGTCTCTGCGGTGGATTCACCGCAAGATCACTTTTATCGGTGGCGGGAGAGGGGTCCCCCTCTCCCGCCACGATCTGGTGCCCTCCGCCACTTACCGGAGCCGTCGGTAGCGGTGATCGTGTCTGTCTTTTAGCTGTGCCTGGAGACGAGTGAGGCTAAGATGGCTCCCATTCATCTTCATGGCACTGCAGGGTGAAAGCGACGTCAAAACGTCACTTCCGCCCATACGTCTTAAAGGCATATTTTTTCAATGTCATTTTTTTAAATGACTTTTTTTTTCTTTTTATTGCATTTTAGTGTAAATAAGATCTGCGGTCTTTTTGACCCCAGATCTCATATTTAAGAGGACTTGTCATGCTTTTTTCTATTACAAGGGATGTTTACATTCCTTGTAATAGGAATAAAAGTGACACAATTTTTTTTAAACAGTGTAAAAATAAATAAAATCATATAAAATAAATAAGGAAAAACATTTTTTAAATGCCCCGTCCCGACGAGCTTGCGTGCAGAAGCGAACACATACATGAGTAGCGTCCGCATATGAAAACGGTGGTCAAACCACACATGTGAGGTATTGCCGTGATCGGTAGAGTGAAAGCAATAATTCTAGCCCTAGACCTCCTCTGTAATGTAAAACATACAACCTGTAGAATTTTTTAAACATCGCCCATGGAGATTTTTGAGGGTAAAAGTTTGACGCCATTCCACGAGCGAGTGCAATTTTGAAGCGTGACATGTTGGGTATCAATTTACTCGGCGTAACATTATCTTTCACAATATAAAAAAACATTGGGCTAACTTTACTGTTGTCTTATTTTTTTGTTCAAAAAAGTGAAATTTTTCCAAAAAAAGCGCGTTTGTAAGACCGCTGCACAAATACGGTGTGAAAAAAAGTATTGCGATGACCGCCATTTTATTCTTTAGGGTATTAGAAAAAACACAATATATAATTTTGGGGGGTTCTAAGTAATTTTCTAGCAAAAAAAACTGTTTTAAACATGTAAACACCTAAATTCCAAAACGAGGCTAGTCCTTAAGTGGTTAATAGGACTCTCTTCCTAATTTAAAACTTATTTTGCTTGGTAAATGACCACATGGCAGTGCCCAGTTCTTCTCCATTTTCTACAATATTTGGCCTATTAGTCCAAAAATTGCCAATATTTAACAGCAGGATTTACCCCCAACCCCAGTGGGATTCTACGCAAATTTTAGGTTCACCAAAACTTTTAACAAAACTCTCTGAACCTGGTGAACTTCCCTTACCCATGAATGCTGCATTTTGATACAAGGTTTGCTTTAGGTTGCTTAGGTGATTTATATATATTGCAACTTAGGTGAAGTCTGTGAGAGGTTACTTTCTGATATAGTATATATCACTTCATAAATTTACATATGAAGCAAGAGGTAGACCAGAAGGATTTAACAAAATATTAATGTCATTTTCATCAGTAAATAATGTAAAGTATCTTGTGCAAGTGATAGAGAGGATTTATTATTAATGACTAGGGTTGCTCAGAAGGTCTACATGTAGCTGCAATGGCAAATATTAGGACCTTATACAATATTCTCACTTCTGAACGATGAAATGTTTCTTGATAAAATAGATATCTTTTGATGGCTTTATTTACAAGTTAACCCAAATAAGTTGACAGTTTTGTTTTTTTTTTTTGTTTTTTTTTTTTTTTTTTCCTTGTCAAAAGAAGTTTATTGAGTATACAATGTTATAAAGATACATAAAGTAAGTTTACAAGGATCTATAAAGTAAGCTCATTGTTTTACAGTAGGGTTTATATAGGTAAATATCATGAAATTTCAAATATTAAACATTGGGTTCACGTAAACCTAAATTAAAGATATATATCATTTCCTTAGTTACTTTTGTAGGTATTTAAATGATTTATACCTACTATACATATTGTTTACAAGTAGAGTGTATATAGATCAAATAAATTCTGATAATGAGCTTTAATCGTAAGGTGAAGAAAAGGAAAGAGAAAGAAGAAAAAGGGTTGAAAGGTAGAGGTATGGTCCACAAGGTTGTCCCGCTCGTCAGTTTATTATTCTTTTTAGTTCTCTTTGAAGCCTTAGAATGGGTGTCTCTGTAAGTCATTTAATCTGTTACCATGGCAACAGGACAGAGTCATTGAAGTTTGACAAGAACTGTTGTTTTATCCAAGGATGCCAAAGTTTTTCAAATTTTGGAATTTGATTTTGATCGATGGCTACCATCTTAGCATGGGACATTGTATTATTCATTCTGTGAATTGTTTCTGCTAGTACCAATGTAGGAGATTTCCATGCCTTGGCCACTGTTTGTTTTGCAGCCGTTATTAGTTGGATCATAAGTTTGAATTGAGAGAGTGTTAACCATTCCGGTTTTAGATTAAGTAAAGTTAAATATGGATCTGGTTGTATTATTTTTTTAAATATTTTAGATGCAATCACGAAGACTTCCTTCCAGAAGGTTTGGATTACTGGGCACGTCCACCATATGTGTAAATATGTGCCTATTTCTGGGCATCCTCGAAAACAAAGAGCTGAGGTATTAGGTGAATATTTTGCCACTCTAGCGGGTACAAGGTACCAGCGAGTTAGGACTTTATAATTTGTCTCCAGTGCTAAGATGTTGGGTGAAGATGACTTAGATGTGAGCCATATGTTAGACCAGTCCGTGTCTTCTAAAGTTCGTCCCAGGTCCTCCTCCCACCTCTGAACGTAAGAGGGTCTATTAAGATTTGCTACTCCATATAATTGATTATA
Organism: Aquarana catesbeiana; assembly: GCF_042186555.1. Taxonomy (NCBI): domain Eukaryota; kingdom Metazoa; phylum Chordata; class Amphibia; order Anura; family Ranidae; genus Aquarana; species Aquarana catesbeiana. Next base: position 375,372,808 of record NC_133327.1, read on the forward strand.
AAGTGATGAAATTGTACCTTTAGCAAATGGATCTTTTGTACAGATTGATTCAAAAATGGATAATTGGGATAATGGTGTATCCCCCTTTAGAAATGGTGTATAGAAATTTTTGATTTGGAGATATCTAAATATCTCAGAGTTTGGTAGATCATATTTTTCTCTAAGCGATGGGAATGAAAGGAATGATTTAGATGCTATGAAGTCATTTAGTGTCTGAATGCCGGATGTTGTCCAAGCTTTAAAAGAATTTGGGTAAATCCATGCCGGATAAAAGGCCAGATTTCTCATAAAAGAAAGGAGAGGATTGTGTGGAGATTGTAACTAATATTTGGTTTTTAGTTTATCCCAGAGAGATAAGAAGTGTTTAGTTATGGGATTATGAATTTTAAAGCGGTCTTTAGGATCAAGCCATAATAAATTTGATATTAATAGAGGGTCATTTTCTGAAACCTCTATAAATACCCATAATGGGATTTCCTGTTTTGCATGGTATTTGGACAGACTGGCCAAATGTGCTGCTCTGTAGTAGTTAGTAAAATTAGGGTATCCCAGACCTCCTTTATTTTTGGGAAGATGTAGTGTGTGTATAGGTATACGTGGTTTAGAAGAGCCCCATATAAACGAAGTTGCTCTTTTTTGTACTATTCTCAAAAAATAGGAAGGAATTGGAATAGGGAGGACTCTGAATAGATAAAGCAATTTGGGTAGAATAGTCATTTTGATTGCATTAATCTTCCCTATCCAGGATAAAGGAAGTTGCGACCATTGTTTTATTAGATTTGTGATCTGTCTTAATACAGGAGGATAATTGGTTGAGAATAAATCAGAATGAGATGCTGTTAAATGAATTCCAAGATATGGGATTGATTTTTCTGCCCATGTGAATGGGAGTGCAGCCCTAGCCGGGATCAATTCCATGTTTGTGAGTGAAATATTAAGCACTAGGCATTTCTTAGGATTAATCATAAGGCCGGATAGGGCTGCAAATCCATCAAGAGCTGGTATTAAGTTAGGACCAGAGACCTGTGGTGATGATAGAAAAAGTAATATATCGTCTGCAAATATACATAATTTGTGTGTAATACCTCCTACTTCAATGCCAGTTATAGTTTGGTTTGTTCTGATGTATTGGGCCATGGGTTCGAGTATAAGGGCAAATAATAAGGGAGATAATGGGCAACCCTGTCGGGTACCTCTTTCGATATTAAAGGCTTCAGATTTGTATCCAGCATATTTTATATAGGCTTTGGGTTTATTATATAATGCTTTGATCCATGGTAAAAAGTGGGGTCCAAAACCCCATTTTTGTAATGAATATTGCATATATTGCCAGGATACTGTGTCAAATGCCCTCTTAATATCGAGAGATAGAAAACATAAAGGGATTTTCCGTTTTTTAGCAATATGTGCCAATAACACTGCCCTGCGTATATTATCGCCTGCCTGTCTATTTGGCATGAAGCCTACTTGATCTCTATGTATTAATTTTCCTATAATGCTATTGAGGCGTTTTGCTATTATTTTTGCTAATAATTTAATATCGAGGTTTAACAGAGAGATAGGCCGATAATTCACACAGGAAGTATCATCAGAAAGGGGTTTTGGGATCATACAAACAATTGCCATTAGTGTTTCTTGCCGAAAAGAATGTCCATCTAGAAGTTTGTTAAAAGTTTCAGTGAGAATGGGAGAGAGTATTTCTGAGAATGTTTTATAGTATAAAGCCGAGTAGCCGTCTGGGCCTGGTCTTTTGTTAAGTTTTAGGTCTTTTATGGCGTTAGCAACTTCATCTATAGTTATAGGCTCATCCAAACTGCTTTTTTGATTCTGAGATAACACAGGTAAGGTTATTTTTGAGAAGAAGGATTCAGCCTCTGTAGGATTAAATTCATTGTTTGTCTTGTATAAAGTTGCGAGATGTGAGTGAAATTTATGGACTATTTTAACTGGATTACAAGTGTAAACATTTTTTGATAATTTCAAACGTATTGGTTTGAAAGATTTGTTAGTTGAATTTAATGCCCGAGCCAAATATGTACCTGGTTTGTTTGTATTCATGTAGAAATTGTGTTTGGAGCGTTTGAGGGATTTATCAACTGACTCAGTGAGAAATAGATCGTATTCCAAACTAGATTTTTCCAGATGAGATTTTGTACTCTGGGATGGATTATCTTGAAATGATATGTAGGCTGCATTAAAATTGAGTTCTAGTTTTTTTGCTAGATTTTTGCGTTCCCGTTTAAATAGTGCCATTTGTCTTTGTATTGTACCACGCAAGACAGGCTTATGAGCTTCCCACAGTGTTATTGGGGAGATGTCTGTTGTATTATTAATTGATATGTATTCCTTTAAAGCTTGTTCAATGGCCATCTGATGTAGTGGGTGTTTGAGCATTATGTCCGGTAAGTACCACGTTGGGTCATGCGCTTTTGGTATGGCTGAGGCTATAGTGGTGTATACTGCATTATGGTCAGACCACGGAATCGGAATTATATCTGATGCAATAATTTCTGGTATCATTCCTATTGTTAGAAAAATATGATCTATTCTGGTGAAGGTTTGATGAGGGTGCGAGAAATAAGTGAATTTCTTTTTCATTGGGTTACTTTCTCTCCATGAATCTACCAGATTGTATTTGGAAAGAAGTTGAGAAAAAGGTAATCTAGAGGTTATTTTGGATGGTGTAAAAGGTGATTTATCTAGAAATGGGAGGAGGACCTGGTTCGAATCCCCACACATTATCACTGTTCCTATTTTGTGTGTATTAATCACTTGTAATATATGTGAGAGGAATGGTGTAGGTTGTTTGTTAGGAGCGTAGTAGGAAATCACCGTGATTGCTGTATCCATTATATAACCCATGAGTATCAGGTATCTACCTTCTGGGTCTTTAATTTCTGATGATAAGGTGAATGGTGTGGATCGGTGAAATGCAATTAGAGTTCCCCTTTGCTTGGTACAGGCAGAAGCCGTGTAAATTTGTTGATAAAAAGGAGAAATATATTTTGGAGTAGAATCTTTGGTGAAGTGTGTTTCTTGGAGGCATACTATGTGAGCCTTCTTGTTATGGAAAGTACGGAAGGCTTTGGTCCTTTTTTGAGGGACATTTATTCCCTGAACATTCAGGGAAAGTATATTCAGTGGTGCCATGGCAATAGATCAAATAGTTTTGACTTACTTTTTGTTATGCAGAGCTGACTGCGCAGATCAACCTGTGTGGACTGAAGAGATGAATAGATAGAAAATAAACCAGTGAATTCTGGAGTAAAGAGTAAACAAAAAACATATGAGATTAGATGATACATTGTATAAATTATTTTTTGCAAGTAATCACAATTTACCCGTGAAAGAGAATAAATATCTCTCTCAGGGGAATAAGTGCCTTCGTCACACTCCCACATAATATGGTTGGGAGAATGAGGAGGGCTAATGGGGGTACACGGATCTTCCGCTTACAGGAGAGAAGTGCTATGTCAAAAGACATCAAAATGATGTTTCATTAATTGGAGTGCAGAATATAGTTTTTGTTGAAATTATTTATTCCAGGGTGGTTGTATATGGTTAGTCTTGCCCTAGGCTAAATAATTCAGTTAGAAAGGTACTGTTAATAACTTTGGTATTGATGAAGATAGTTTGAATTATTTGGGGATTTTAACCCTTTTAGAGTAAACAATTACATATTTTATTCATATGTAACTGTTTAGATATGTTAACTCATAAAATTGAGGTTGTATTGCTTCAGATTAGAATAAACAAAAACATAATTCTAGGAACTAGTTAGGTAATAATATATTTGTTTTAAGAAAAGAAAGAAAACGCTTCCATTACTTCTGGATTATTGAACATATTTGTCCTAAAAAGTAATAAATCTATTGTTATTACCTGATAATATATAACTGAACAAGAATTTCCTTATTTCACTTATATATTCTAAGGCTATATGAATCAGAAGTAATAAGAAATATAACTGGAATGTAACATGATCCCACACAGTGTGTGACTATCAGAATGCAGTTACATTCAGTTATAAATACAGGTTTTTTTATAGAGAACCATCTCTTAGTATAATAAATGAAGAGATATCAGGAATTAGGATGTCAGTCCATTGAATCTTCTTGGTCCATGGATGATGTGGCATAACGGCCTCTTTTGTGAGAATGATGATTCCCATTTTGTTCTGAAATTTTCTGGGTGCTGCCTGAAGGTGAAGATGATGCCATTCTTCTGCGTGTGGGAGTGTTGCTGCTTGTGGGTTCTGTCAGATTTAATTTTAAAAGGGTTTGTTGTAGTTCATCTGCTGATCTGCTTCTGTAAATTGTACCTTGGTAGATAAATCTGACTGAAAAGGGGAAGCCCCATTGATACATAATGTTGTGGCGTTGCAGTTCCATTAGTTGGGGTTTCATGGATCGTCTTTTAGTAATAGTAAATTGGGATAGGTCAGCAAAAATTTGATAATTGTGTCCTTGAAAATTAAGTTCCTTTTTTTCTCTTGCAGCAATTAGTATTTGTTCTTTCGTTCTGTAATAATGAAATTTTGTGATTATATCACGTGGGGGTCCATCTTTCTTTTTGGCTGTGAGGGCTCTGTGTACTCTGTCCAGTTCTAAACGTTCAATAGGGATATCTGGCTTTAGTTCTTGTAATAGAGCAGTAATAGTAGATTGCAGGTCTGTCACAGTTTCAGGTATTCCCCTTATGCGCAAGTTTGAACGTCTGGCTCTATTTTCGTAATCTTCGAGCTTAGTTTGAAGTATTAAATTCTCTTTTTTTAATTGTTCCAATTCTGTTATATTTTCTTGGGTTGTAATTTCAATTTCATCCATTTTTATTTCTAAGGCTGCGGTGCGGTTTCCCAGCTCTCTTATTTCTTTGGTTAGGCTTTTTGTTATTTGGTCTGAGGTTTGTTTTAAAGCCTTATGAAGCATCTTTTCAAATTGTAATAATATTACTGGGGATACTGAGGAGGCTTGTGGAGAAGTTTGTGAGAGGATTTGTTCTGTATCTGACTCAAATGGAGAGTCTTGCTGTGACATTTTCTGTCTGTGAGAGCGCCCTGATGCTGTATCTTGTGAGGTGACTGGAGCTGCTTCAGCTGCAGTGAGTGCCTGTGAGCTCTTTGTGAGGTGATTTTTATTTCTGCCACGGTTTCCTCCCAGTACCATATTTCCTGCCCAAACTTTCACAGTTTGTTCCCTGGGGCAAAAAGGTTCAAATGGATACCTTTTGAGCCTGCAGGCTCCGCTTTTTCCTTCTCTTCTCTCCTCAGCGGTGTGAGCTCTAACAATGCATGTCTGCTCTGCTAGGCTCCGCCTCCTGCCCCCACAAGTTGACAGTTTTGAAATCATTGTCTAGTCCAGAATGCAGAGCTAAGATGTGCTTATTGAATGTGTTGTTATAGAGTACTCTTGACTTACACAATCTCCTAAAATTAGTTTTTTTTTTTGTTTACAAAAGTTTATTTGGAAGACAAGAAATAAAACAGTTACAAATGAAGCAGGAGGATCATACAGGTATGATAAGTATTATAGGGTATACATTATGTTGGGTTATAATACAATATTATACAATACACAGTTGTGGTGTAGTAGGGGAATATATAAGAAACGAATATATAGTATGATGAACTAGTTCACCGGAGGTGGTAATAGGTATTCAGAGAAAGTGATTATGGGGAAAGAAAAAGTTATCGGGGAGATTTCTATGAATGGGTTAGAAGGATTAAGACAAGTTATAATCAGATAAGGACCAGAATATCCATTTATCATTTAAAATGTGCATGCTATCCGATAAGGTGTGGTGGATCCTCTCGGAAAGCCTGAGTGTTTCCATTCTGGATTCAGCCTGAGGCCATGGTAAGTTTTGTGATCTCCAGTTAAAAGCTATCATCCATTGTATGGAGCTGATTAGAGAATGGATTAATCTATTGCATGGGAGAGGGATATCTGGAACCAAGGCGTATAGGAGGCAAATTTGTGGCGATAGAGAGATTTTCTCTCTGAGGGGGTTTTCTAGTCTATCGATTACAGCATTCCATATCGGTTCCAAGTGTTTACAGCTCCAAAAAATATGGACATAATTGCCCTCCTCAGGGCATCCCCTGAAGCACTCAGGAGAGGCAGTGGGATAGAAAGAGTGAATCTTAGCAGGGGTCATATACCACCTAATGAAGAGTTTCAATGGAGATTCTCTAAATGCAGCAGCGCAGTTACTTTTGCGAAAATTTTCTATCATTTTAGACCATGTGTCAATAGGGAATGAGCAACCAATTTCTGTTTCCCAGCGTAGCATAGGGCCAGATTTCTCAGGTTGATGAAAGGTATTAAGATAATTATAAAGATGGGATATCAACCCTTTGTCTCTAGGGGTGGATATGCAAATATGTTCAAATGTTGTGCTAGGAGGGTTGATGGATAGGGAGTAGTGTGTTGAATAAAAGTCTCTGATAAGAGTATATTGGTGAATTTCTGAAGGGGGAAGATTAAAGCGGGGTTCCACCCAAATTTTGAACATTATCTCTATGCATTCTCTTCCTTGCCTAGATGCTGACATGCTGTGTAAAAAAATTTAAATCGCCGTAATTACCTTTTTTTTCTAATCTTCTTAGCACTTCCTGGTTTTCCTCCCATGGGAGTAGGCGTGTTTCTAGCCTCTCCCAGACCTCCCACAGTCCCCTGGGAGCTAGTCTCAGGCTTCCCAGCATGCATTGTGCAACAGCATCATCACAACATCTCGGTGAATGCTGGGAGCACAGTATTCACTGCATCCAGGAAATACATGCTTGTTGGCTTCAAATGCCCACAATGAAGATGGAAACTGCCTTCAGTGAATTTTATAAGTTATTCTTTACAACGAAATCGGACACAGGTGGACTTATTACACAGAACATGTGAGTAGATAATGATGAGAAGAAAAGTTTTTGAATGAACTCCAAAAAAAAAAAAATGATAGGTGGACCCCCGCTTTAATTCTAGTTTGTAATGAAGTGAAAGAAGGGAATTTTATATTTTGTGTAAGTGCTTTTAATGTGGTGAGGTTGTTTTAAGTCCAGTTATGAAAAAAAGTATTATTTAGAAATGCAGGGGGGAATCTAGGATCACCTAAGAATTAAGCTAATGGAGAGTTTTCTGATGAGAGTTTAAAATTATCTTTAATTCTATTCCATAATTGAATAAACTGAGCAACTATTGTGTTTCTTTTGTTAAGGGTGTGATGTGATTTCATATTAGACCACAAGATGCCTTTAAGGTTTAGAGGAAGAATAGAGGAGGACTCAAAGTTCAGCCAAGAGATGTTTGGATCGGGGGGAGAACCATTGGGCCAACTGTACTAGTCTGGCTGCCAAACAATAAAACCAGAGGTTGGGGAGTCCTAGTCCACCTTTGTGATGAGATCTGTGCATGAGGGAATAACTACATCTAGGTTTTTTATCGTTCCATATGAATTTATTAATTTCACGCTGAAGGGATTCCAATCTTGTTTTGGGAACATTAATAGGAAGAGCTCTAAAATAGAAGAGTAGTTTAGGGAGGATAGTCATCTTAAAAGTGCAAATCCTTCCTAGGAAGGAGATATGATAAGTAGACCAAATTTTTATCAATGCACTGATATGTGAGAACATGGGGAGATAGTTGGTTTTGTATAATAGGTTATAGGCGGCTGTGATGTTGACTTCAAGATATTTAAATGAATGTAGGGACCATTGTAAATTAGAGTTTTTTTTATAACAGAAATAATAAGCTTGGAGGGCAGTTAATAGGCAAAATGGAACACTTGTTTGTATTGATATAAAGACCAGATAGTTTGTGGAATAAATGGAGTTCTGAAAGGAGATTAGGGATTGAGGTAAGAGGGTCTGTTAAAAATAGTAGAGCATCATCTGCATATAGACTAAGTTTAAAGAGATATGGGTCTTTATGGTATCCTTTAATGTTAATGTTGTTTCTAATGGCAATTGCTAGGGGTTCAATGGCTAAGGCAAAGAGGAGAGGAGAGAGTGGGCAGCCTTGTCTGGTTCCTCTGCTCAAGGGAAAGAAATCCGAATTACTACCTGGGATTCTAATTCTGGTTTGGGGAAGGTGGTATAGAGCATTGAAGCAATGTATAAATTTTTCTGATAAGCCAAATTTGGGTAATAAGTGATTTAGATAGGACCAGTTAATGCTGTCAAAGTCCTTGTGAATGTCAAAGCTAAGTAAGTATAAAGGGCGAGAATGAAGCTTGGCGTCTTGGACGATGTTTGTGACTAATCTGATGTTGTCTACTATTGTCTGCCTGGGATAAAACCTGTTTGGTCAGTGTGAATCAAGGAAGTGATAACTGTGGCCAGTCTATTTGGTAATAATCTGTCAAACAGTTTGAGATCATTGTTAAGGACTGAGATGGGACGGAAGTTTTGAGGTGGGGAGTGATCTTTTTGGGGTTTGGGAATCAAAGATAAGTTAGCTAATAGCATGTCTTCAGGAAAATAACCACCCGACAAGATATGATTATACATTCTGGTGAGGCTAGGGGTCAATAGGGGGGCAAATTTTTTGTAATATGTTGTGGTAAAGAACTCCACTGCCTGCCACAATTTTATTATAAGCGCTTTTTTATCTTGGAAAATGTAAGTGTTCTACTTTTTAAATAAATTGGTCATACCAAACATTATTACACTATATGGTCCCCTTCTCTTTTTATGGGTCATTTTCATCGAGACCAAGTTAAAAGTTGGGGAGTCCCTAGTGAAAGTCCTTGATGCTATCCGGATTACATCATTGTCTGGCTGAACCACCCTATTCCATTGCCGGCTGGCAATATAAGCCTTATTGACTCATTAAACATATGTTTGTATGAGTCCAACTTATCCGGTAAGCCTGCACTGCTTCCATGTGGGGGATACATCATATCTGTCCGCGGTCCTATTAACCACTCACACGGGGAACGGAATCATTGCATTTACAACAAGGGACTTTTTTCTTACAAACTTGTTTATATCTAACAGATACCTGTTGGAGCGCTTTATACTAGGTGCCACACGAAGTGTGTGACATATATATTTATGTGTCTCTAATGTATATACTGTATGCAATATTACAACTGTATATTTTTTCATTTTAAGTAGCGCTACACGTTTTTATACATATGTGGTGGTAAAGCCGTCTGGGCCTGGTGCCGTCGAGGTTTTAAGGGATTTTATTATGTTTAGAATTTCGGTGTCAGTGCATGGTTCATTTAGAGAAGAGGATTGTTGTTGGTTGAGTTTTGGGAGTTGGAGGGTGTTTAACCAGTCTAAACTAGTGGGTTGGGGATGTGTTGGAGGGACAGAGATAAGGTTTTTGTAAAAGGAAGTGAAAATTTGGAGGACATCTTGGGGGTGTGTCACCAAGTTTCCTTTTTGGTCTCGAAGTTTATAAACATGAGGGGGTTTAGTGTTGTGATTCAACTTTCTAGCAAACATTGCTGAGGAAGAGTTGCCATGCAGCAGAAATTTAGCTTTGGAAAACTGTAATGATTTTTCTGTATCCTCAGAGAGTAATGTATTTAGAGCTTTGCGTTTTATTTGAATGAGTGTAGTTAATTCAGGAGAGGTATTGTTGTTTAATTTATTATATAATTCATGGAGATCTTTGGTGAGACATTTCATTTCTGTAAGTTTAGCTTTATTCCTTGTAGTGGCCAGGTTGATTAAGTGTCCTCTCAGGACTGCTTTGTGGGCAGCCCAAATTGAGGTAGGAAGGACCTCATCTGAGGTGTTAGTTTGGAAGTATTCCTCGATGTGGGAGCTAATGAGTTGAACGTTGGAAGGGTTTGAAAGGAGTGAATCATTGAGGCACCAGTTAAAGGGGGTGGGGGCCAAGCCAATATGAGAGGTTTCAAAGGTTACTATGTTATGGTCTGACCATGGGCAGGGATGTATATTCAATTTAGAAGAGTTCGCTAAAAGGATAGGAGTGCAGAAAATATAATCTAGTCTGGCAAAACAGTCATGATGGTGGGAGTAATGAGTGTATGCTTTAATTCCAATATTGTGTACTCTCCAGGAGTCTATTAGCTGTAATTTACTAAGTGAGCGGTTTATAGATTTACTGAAGGCTCTTGAAGAGGGGACCAACCTACTTCTGTCAAGGGTTGGGTGGGCAGTTAAATTGAAGTCTCCTCCAATTATCATATGGGGAGAAATGTAGTGTTCTAATTTGGTGAAAAATATTGCTTGAGCTTCGTTTGGGGTGTATAATGAAGCAATCGTAATAGTTTGTCTGTTTATACTACCCTTTATGATGATAAATTTACTATCATTGTCTTTGTAAATACTGTGCGGTTCAAAAATGATAGAGTTTTTAATAAATATTGCAACACCACGTGATTTATTTGAGAAGGTGGTATAGTGGAGTTGATTAAATGATTTGTCGAAGTATTGTGGGTGGTTAGTTGTTGAAAAGTGGGTCTCCTGCATCAAGATTATGTCCGCTCCCAATCTTTTGTAGTGTTTAAATGCTTTTTTCCGTTTGTTAGGGGAGTTAAAGCCTTGGACATTATGAGAAAATATTTTAAGTCCCATTTTTAAGGAGGAGAGTTATGTTAATTGAGTGGATAGGGATTAACAGGGACCATACACTGTGGCACAGTACATAGTGAATGACAATATAATGATAGTCATTAAAAACAATTATAAGTTGGTATATATGAGATAAATCAGTAGTAATAATTACGTTAGGGGAATAAATCCTGTGTAGGATATAAGGTGACGATAAATAGATACCCAAATTGAGATAACCTGAACTGGGTGATAGTATAAGTCTTCCTGGTAATGTATTTCTTGCAAATGTTGCCAAAAGAGCAAAAATAACTGTAACTGAAAAAAAGAGAAAAAGGGGGTTGGGGGACCATAAGTCGCCCAGCCTAATAAAGTCAACAATAGGACATATCAGTCCAATTTCTGCTGGCGGGGAATGCCGCACCACCCTAGTAGGGGGTAGGGTAGCAGGCCCCTCAGGCAGAATGGGGGTCAAACTAGCAACGGCGGATGAGCCAGGCAATTCAAAAAGTTAGTAACATTTTTTAAGTAAGATATGTGCATGGTAATGAACATAAGTAAACCGACTATAACAGTCTAACGAAAAGGCAGATAACACAAAAAGAAAAGGGAAAAAAAAAAACTTTCTCCCTCCCTTTCCTTCTTTTTTCCTTTTTCCTTAACAAGGAGAACAATTATACAGTGGGCTCTCGTAAAGAAATATTAGGAGCCAAAGAAAAAACAATAGGAGACAAATAGCATGTATAGAAAGTCTCACAGATTCCTGGAGTGCAGTCTTCAAACGTTAGATTCTATAACGGTTGTTTAGAGAGTGACTGATATCCTCCCAGAAGGGGGGAGGATGATTGTAGATTAGGAGAACATATTTTGTTCAGTGCTTCATATCCAGATCTGCTTATGTGATGAGTAACAAATTATTTTGAAGTTGAATATTTCTTCAGCACTTGTATGTTAGGTAAGGATGAGCTGTGATTACAGATCATTGTCCATCAATGTGAGGAAGGAGCGATGAAGAGCTCATCAATCTTAGATGCTTTTTAACTGGTTAGGCAGCTTGATCTTGAGGGGAAAGCTGCTGCCATCTTCTATATTCTCTCGGGATGCATCTTGTAGAGGGTGTAGACCATATAGGTGAAGATCTGGGGATTGCAGGGAGACGTTGTGATGGTTGAGGCTCCAGTAGGCCCAGTTTGATCAGTAAGTCCTTTCCTCCTTTCCTTCAATGACATTGTATACAATGTATGTTGTGCCATTGTTCATTAAGGATAATTTGAAAGGGAAACCCCATCGGTATTTAATCCTGGCTGATTGGAGTATGTTTGTGACTTCTTTCATCCTGCGTCTATGGTCCAAAGTCGCAGGAGAGATGCCAGGATAGATCTGCAGCCTTATTCCATCTAATTCAATGAAAGGGGAATTTCTGGCAGCCCTCATGACATCTTCTTTAGTGACAAAGTCCTTCATGCACATTATCACATCTCTGGGGGGTTTATCTGGTGTTGGATTTGGACGCAATGCCCTGTGCATTCTGTCACAAGCAAAATCAGAGAGTGGTTTATCTGAAACAAGATTGTGGAACAGCTTAGTAATAGCTTGATTTAAGTCTGTGATCGACTCTGGAATGCCACGTACTCTTATGTTGTTTCATCTGTTTCTATTGTCCAGATCTTCAATGTGGGCTTGCATGAAAGAGAAACTGTCTGCCAAAGTTTCATAGTCCTTTCTAAGGTCATTGTGTGCAATGGCTAGTTCGTCATGTTTGGCTTCAAGTAAGTCTGTGCGGCCTCCTATGCTGGCTATCTCCTGTGAGAGAGCAGTGGTGGACTTGTGTATTTCATGTTCTAGCTTGTCCACAAATTTATCACTTATAATTGACAAGCTTGCATCAAGATCGGTTTTAGAAAGGGGCTGAATGTACTCACTGCCTTTAGATGGAGCCTGCACAGGGACGCTGGAGGCCGCGTGGTGGCCAGCACCATTTTGGGTCATCTTCCTTGTTGTGATAGACTTCTCCAGGCTGTTAGTAAAGTTGTGTTGGGAGAAGTAATGTAGCCCCTTTTTGCCCGATGGCATGCACAGGGATGTCCCGTGGGGGTGATCGAGTGGATCGGGTTATTTTTGGGTGGAAATAGCCCCGGGAATCTTTCCTGGCCAGCCTTGTCAGACGAAGCTCAGCTCAGCAGCGTCTGTCTCGCATCGCGCCGCGCATGCGTCCCCCCTCCTAAAATTAGTTAAATCCATCTAACTTGTACATTATTAGTAATACCCTTGTTAGAGCCAAAAATAACTAAATGCAGCCTCTGTATTCTTTATTTTCATGTACATGTACAACAAGGCAAGTTTACCGGTAATATATTATCACAAAACTAAATAGTGTTATTTTTATAATTGAATAAGGTATGCCAGCCAGTTTAATCACTGCTTTGTTAACCAGACCAATAACATAAAGATTAAACTGGCTATATTACTACTTATGTAGCAAGCTTTAAAAAAAAAGTACTGCAACAAATCTCTGGAGAGCATGGCTTTACTACTGTAGAAGCAGACTGTAGCCAAGTGCATAATAGCAGAGATGCTTCTAAGAGTCTAAGAATTAATATCTATAGCATTTTCCCATACAGTATTCCCTTCCCATGTTTGTCTACGTGTACCATGGACATGGCAAATTAAGCCAAGTGTCTATGTGAATTGTTCATGTGAAGTGAAGAGCACCCGTGTTTACTTGAAACATTCAACTGGGTGGTAGGGGAATGAAAAAAGCTGGAATATTTTACATTTTTTTGCTTGCTGTGGAAATTGCTGAGGTAAAAAAGGGAGAACAAAATGCCACAGCTAAGAAAATTGGTTTTAGAAGGTGACAAATTCCTTTTTAATGATTGGTGTATGAAATTAATTCATATCATCCTGTGCATGTATGTTTATGAACTGGCCAGGTAGTATACATACTCTGGGACTTTAAGGAAAAAATATAAACTGAGCAAGAATATTCAACTCATGGTTTTCAACTAAGTTCCTGATTTTCCAGAAAATAGTTGATCGATAGAGCTCAATACAGTACACATGATTGTTGATTTACAATTGTAAATTAAAGATAATTAAACTAATACTGGCAGACTTCAATTTTTCCATGGATCACAGATTATACAGCACTTAAAATGCAATAGATAGAGAAATAAGACAACTTAGGAAGTTAAAAAAAACTATATGAACATCAACTAGTAGATCCATGGCGAATACAACATCCAAGTACAAAAGATTACACATTTTATTCATCAGTACACGGAACGTATTCCAGGTTAGATTATATTATGTTGAAGATGAAATTAAAGGGGGAATCTTCTGGGAAAGGTATATGGAGAATAAATGCAGACTTAATTGAAGATAGGGAAACAGAAAAAAACTATAACAGAAGAGAGAAAAAAATATTTCCAGGAAAACTACATCCCAGAACTGTCAAAATCAACCATCTGGGAGGCACATAAGACCATCATCAGGGGTAATTTAATATCTATTGGAGCAGGAAAAAAGAAGGAAAGAGGAAAAAATATGATGAGAACTATAAAGGAAATACATGAACTGGAATAAAGCCATAAAAAGCAAGTAGAAAAGGAAATATATTGGACCCTAATCTTAAAAAGAGAACAATTGAAGGAGTAGATGGAATAAGAAGAGAGGAGGGAGTTCAACAGGATATCACAAGAGAGATTTAAATGGGGTAATAAGCCAGGAAAATATCTTGCAAATATGGTAAGAAAAAAGAAGTCTCTAAATTATATTGAGAAGATCAAAAATGAAAAAGGAGAACTAGTAAATTAGACATCGGATATTGAGATAAAAAAACAGGAGCCACAACTAGAAGAAGAAATAAGAAAAAAGAAGATACAAGTCTATCTAAAAAAAGCTAAACTACCAAAAATTCAACCCGAGCAATTAAAAGAGCTGGAAAAAAAGATAACACAAGAGGATATCAAATTGGCTATAAAAGAAACCCCAGTAGGAAAAAGCCCAGGACCAGATGGGTTTACGATCAAATATTACAAAAAATTTCAAGAGCAACTGATCCCAAAGCTACATGAATATTTGAATAACATAGGAGAAGAAGAAGAAGAAGCAAGATGAGAATCATTATTAGCCTACATCACAATCATACCCAAAGAGGGAAAAGATAACACCAATTGTTCGAGTTATAGGCCTATTGCCTTACTAGATGCTGATACAAAACTCTATGTAAAAATCTTAGCCACTAGATTAAAAAATGAATACCACTTTGGATAAACCCTGACCAGACTGGATTTATGCCGGGCAGAAAAGGACGGGACAATAGTATAAAAACAAATTTGATGTTACGTAAGGGGAAATCAAGCAGATCCCCAGTTCTACTCCTGTCAATAGATGCAGAGAAAGCATTTAAAAGGGTAGACTGGGGATTCAAGATGGACACGCTGCGACATTTAGGAATGGGACCAAAAATTATGAAGTGGATAAAAAAACCTATATAATGGCCCAACAGCAATGGTAAAGGTCAATGGGAGACTCTCACCTGTGTTTGAGATATTCAACGGAACACGACAAGGATGTCCGCTTTCCCCACTGTTATATGTACTGGCAATGGAACCATTCTTGGCGACACTCCAAAATAATCAAGATGTAGGAGGGGTGAGAGTTGGAGAAAAAGAGCACAAAATCGCGGCATACGTGGATGATATTTTGATGTTTGTAACCAACCCAAGAGTGACTTTGCCAAATGTAATCAAGGAGGTGAAAGAATATGGGGAACTCTCAAATTTTAAAATAAATTCAATAAAAACAGAAATATTAAATAATGGATTAGGAAAAAGCGAAGCCCAGACCCTCCAAAAAGAATTTCCATTTACATGGGTAAAAGAAGAACTAAAGTACCTGGGAATCAAACTAACATCAACGGTCGAAAAAATATATCCGGCAAATTATATTCCTTTAATCAATGAGATCAAGGAAGAAATAAAAAAAACTAAGTACACAACCAATATCATGGATAGGAAGAATAAACATGTTCAAAATGATGATATTACCAAAAATAATATACAAATTTCAGATGTTGCCAATTGGGATTCCACAGAGTTTTTTCAAGATAATAAAAACAATATTGATAAAATACATCTGGCAAAACAAAAAGCTGAGAATTAAATTTGCACAAATCACAAGGAAAAGGGAACACAGAGGATTAACAACACCAGACATAAATCGGTATTATAAAGCAATAGTTTTGTCACGAATGATTGAGTGGACAAACGGAAACAGTGAAAAAAAGTGGGTGGAGATGGAAAACACAATAAGTAGGACCACATTGCACAAAAATATATGGATACCACGAAAGTTTAGAGTAATTGATTCGGAAACTCACGAATTGACTAAAAATGTCTTTAAAATTTGGGACACATTTCACTGGAAAAATGAATGGATATATAATTCACCGTTAATGGCCCTCACGGGATTACATTTTTTTATACCGGGGAATGAGATATTCGCCAGTCACAAGATAAGAAATCCACAATTGAAAGAAATTATCACAAAAGGAAGGATGGAACAAATAGATTATTATAGTAAAATGGACCTATTGAGTAGTAGGGACAGAGGACACTATAGGAAATATACTAGCACTTGGGAGGGTTGGAAAAATGATTATATATATATATATATATATATATATATATATATATATATATATATATATATATATATATATATATATATATATATATATATATATATAATTATTATTAAGTAAAATTAATTAAATAACTAATAAAGTTATTGTTGAATAAGCCACTATGATGTGAAAATGAGATGGGTCAAAATTGAACAGCAAAGTTGAAATAAGTCTCTCAGAAAATTTTGCTGAGGTGGCAAAAAAAAAGAAAGAAAAAAAAAAGTGAATTAAAGTAAACCCTTACTGCAAATGTTCAGTTATAAGCAGGAAATGTTCCTAATTTTTGTCCACCAGACAAGGGGCAACCATTCCATAAATAAAGGTTAACTTCTGAAAAATGTGTGCATATGTAAAATAGATGGGTGAATTGTGTTCATGTTGTAATTGTGAATATTTGATTTTCTTGAAGCTCCTGATAACTGATTCACAAGTCAGGTGATCTGGCAACTAATTGCATCCATTTTGGCATAGGACAATTCTTGAAATCACTTGAATATAAGTTTGCACATCTGTCTGATCAATAGAAAAATATATTTATACTGTATATACAAGCCAAATCACCTGACTTGTGAATCGGTTATCTGTGTAATCAGCAACAAACAATTAAATCATGTGCTCTATGCAAGTACCCTCTTTTGTGTATAGTAGGTTAAAATACTTTATCAAACGTATGCCATTGGAAAACAAGATGGGTTAAAAATGTTTAAGATTTGGAACAATCAGGTAGATTTTTGACAGTTTTTAGTTAGATATTAAACAATATGATTACAAATATTTTCCTGAGTAGAATTAATAGCTAATGCAACACCAAGACCCTGTTATCTCAGACCATATTACACCCTGCACACTAATTTTTTCATACATGAATGTCAGTCTGTGAAAATTTAGTGTAGACTTCTTGTTGTCCCCTCTATTAAGCTATCCTGTTTTTGACTAAGCCCAGGCAAAGAACAACTTTGTATTAAAGTGACCCAGTGCTTTCCCTATACCAGGCCCAACAACAGCTATTATTTATATTCCCATTGCCATTGTCTAAAAATACAAGTTCAGTGCCTTTTCACTATCTTTGAACCAATTAAGTTGAAGCTGAAGCCAAACCTTGATTTATTTTTTTGGTTTTGGATTGTGTATTATGGTTAAAAATCCCCTATATGTTTCCCTGCTTAAAAGAATAACCCTCTATATTTTTCTTGGTGACCATTCTTGGAAAAGAAATTGGGAGAAAGTCCAAAATGTTAAGTTATCATCTGAACAGGAATAGAGAGAACTTCTTGCAATTGGGACACTTTTTCTGGTGACAACTGTCAATTCCACTTTGGAGAGATTTTCATACATTTCTGATTTTGTCTAAGGTATGAGAAGAGATTTCACTGTAATGAGACACAGATGTAAAAAAAAGGTTTTGACTTTATATATACTTCAAAGAGCAATGTAACTATGTATATACCATACCTGACCGATGCCCCTGGAAGCTGTAAATCACTGCAGTATATATCACTACTCCAGTGATATGCATTTGCTTATAGGTCCTGTGCCATCCTGTGTGGATGGGCTTGGCACAAGCACCATTCAGAGAATGCTTTGCATTTTCTGGATGAATGAAAAGAATTCTCTTGATTGAACAAGGTGGAAAGGCGGAACAGTGAGGTCACTGGTCCTTCAGTGATTCACTCCTTCACTTTAACCTCTCCATACTCTAGCTGAACTTAAAAAAAAAAAGAGTTTTGATTCCTTCTCTTGATTGGACAAGGTGGAAAGGTGGAGCAGTAAGGTCATTGGTCCTTTACTGATTCACTCTTTCACTTTAACCTCTCCATACTCTAGCTGATTTAAAAAAAAAGTTTCAGATCAGCCAAAAATCAATCTATGGCCAGAACAATGTGCATATCACGAGACAACAATAGCAAGCTAATCAAAATAACAGTGGCTGTTTTGCAGAGTTTGTTTATTGTGGTGTTTACAACATGATCATCTAATTCATAATAATAGCCTTGATTGCTGCCTGTTTTATTTTCAGGTCATTGAACTCTGTAGAAAATCTGTACATTGCAGAGGCTGTTTAATTGGAAGACAGACAAAAATTAGCTCAATATCATGCTTAGTGATGGGTGCAAGTTTACCATCCTCAGGCTACTCTCTTTCAAACTGTGTAACAATGACATTTTTCACACATAAGACTAAAATCTGTTTGCTAAGCCAAAAGATAAACCTTGTTCAGAAATAACAGTGAAGTTTGTGTTCTTGAGGTTACATAACAAAAAAATAGTAGAATTAAATTACTAATTCACTACTAATTTACAGGAGAATTGGAAGAACAATTAAGTGTGCTTTTATAAATCTGAAATGCAATCATTTTATTAATGAAATATGCTAAGCTATTTCTCTTTTAGAGTTATACATTTATGGCAAGTCACTTTCTGTTAATTATTTGCCACACTAAAACTGGATACACATCTCATCTCCATCCACCTGACAGATTTTAATTAGGATGACTTGTTATGTTAATAAAAATATTTATCTTATGGATTAATGTTTTAGTCATGCCGATAAAAATTAGGTTGAATAAGGTTATCCAGTTGAAAAAGTCTGGAATGCAGTTGTATTGAATCACATTTTCCTAACTAAAAAACAATAATCCAACTTATGTTGTTTTACTTAACCATTTGCAAATACTATATAATGAAGAAAACAGTCAATTGAACCAAAGGTCAAAAACGATAAAAGACCATCAAGTTTCATGTGTTGTTAAAATGGCTAACAGTGTTCCAAGGAACACAAATAAAGAATTAGGCAGCCATATACTATGCAGAAAGATAACGGGGAAGAGAATTACAATGCATGAGACATTAGCATCAAATAGAAATGCTAGGTGGTAAATTAATTCACACACAAAAAAGGTTGTCAGATAGAAAACAATAGTCTTTGCCAGTGGTTTATTGCATGTTTTTTACAGCTCATTAGTTTCACAGGGGCATAATAAAATTGCTAACCAAAAAAACAAACAAACAAAAATTCAATTTAGGTTATACCTTTCAATGTGCATTATTTGGACAAAGTATTTAAAGCAATATTAGAGAGTGAGAGACCTGTCCCAGTTGCCATTAAGCTTTCCAGGAACATTCTTAAACCCTGGATGAAGCTGAAGCCAGTTACCACTGGTGATCAACAGATTGCTCTTCCCAAATTAGAAACAAGTTCCTTTGCCCATTTAGTCTTGAGAACAATTTAAAAAAAAGGAAAAATGTATGTTTCACTGGCATTTTTTGCAAGAATAATGTCATAATAAATAAATATCTTCCATCAAACACTCTATAACAGCAACTTTTTTTTTCTGTCACCCTCCCAAAATTGGTAAATGACTACATTTTCATGAGTCACTATTTAATTCATTTATTGTATTACACTGAAAATTTGTAAAAATGTTAACTCTAATACCATGCAATGTTGTTGTTATAAGATTTTCTTACTAATTGGTATGTTATCCACACTTGTTAACGTTACACTGTTGTGAGATCTGGCTTCCCTATGATGAGTGTTAGAGGAGATCAGTTGCATTTGGATTTGAGTAGGGCAATGAGCAGCAGTACATTTTAAAACTTAGATGGAGTCTCATTTCTATGGCAACCTTTGATGCTGTAATATCAGTAGTGGGCATGGCAGAAACCTTGTTTATGGGATAACACCAGAAGATAATTTTGCAGGCAGGAGTTGTGAATGTCTCCTGCAGCTCCAGTCTTCAGATGAGTGAAAACAAAGGGCACAGAGCAGAGCAGCATGTGTTCTTGGATACCTGTGGATGCTGAGAAGAGAATTCCCACTAAATTCTGAAGATGAACATTGACCTGAGTGCAACCTCTTGTTTCAACATAACTACTAATGTGTAGTAGGAAACCCTGTACCCACTTCCAGGAGTCTGGGCCGTGGCGCATTATGTCAGTAGCTCGGCTCCCTTCACCTCCCTCCTAATTCTCCTGTCGCCGAGTCAGTAGGAGAGCACAGCGGTGCCTCGCACATGCATAGTAGGGACCCCGCGTGAAGCCGCAATGCTACACTGCCATGTTCCCTTACCCGCAATGGAAACATCAGCTGCGGTGCCGACATTGCTGGACTCCAGGACAGGTAAGTGTCCTATTATTAAAAGTCAGCAGCTGCAGTATGTGTAGCTGCTGGCTTTTAAGTTTTGCAGGGGTGGGCGGACCTCCTCTTTAACCTTTACTGTAAATCATAAAAGGTATGTAAATGACAATAACAGGTATACCTATAGAGTGAGGTCAGTGCCATTATATATGAACCAACGTTCTATCTCTATTAAAAAATTATTAAAATACAATCATTCTTAACTTTTACAACAGAGGGAATCATTTACATTATGAGATGCCCATGGCCATTTTTATATGTGTAACATTTCCTCAATTTAGACTCAGAGTATTGGAGCATGTAAATGACATTGCACAAAAAAGAGGTAGACCAATTGCTAGGCGTGTCTGTGAAAAACATGGTGATAAAGCTGAGGTATTAACATTTTGGGCCATAGAACAATTAAATTGGGCCCAAGAAAAGGTAACCTGGATAAACATCTATTGAAATTAGAAGTGAGATGGATCTTCTGTCTCAATTCTCGAGCTCCATCTAACCTTAATGAAGGCTCTACATTTCTACCTTTCATAGATAATTACAAATCTTTGGATTTATTGTTTAATAGCCTTGTCTAATATTAATATTTGCATGGATCATATTGGTATTTAGGAAATGAAAAGAATCTACATTTACTTCTGATCCCTGAGATTATAACCTTATAATCATAATGTCTATATGTATATATCAAGAGAAGTTTTACCAAGCGCAAACTCGTCTAGTTCTAGTTAATTTTTGCCACAGTTAAGTGTTATCAATATCACAGGCATATATATATATATATATATATATATATATATATATATATATATATATATATATATATATATATATATATAAACAATTAAAACAAAAAGATACACAATTTAATTTAGTAACATATTTACTACTTCCAAACAGCAGGGGGAACACTGGAGAACATTTCATATGTTTGCCAGGATAATTTAATTGCTTTGAAGCAAAAAGGATAATGTTTACAGAATTGAATTGCAAAATCTTGGATTAAACAGTTATATAAACAGTTATATGAAGTGATCCTAATCCTCCATATACATTCCGTTAATAGGGGGTCAAAAATAGTTTCAATTAGAGACAGAAAATCAAAATGACAGCCGTTTCTGCTGTCTCTTTAAACAAATCCATATTGCTTTTCAAACCAGTAAAACCTGTGCACCCTGTATAAAATATGTATTACCAATACTGACTTAAAAGAACACTAAAATAGACACATTTTAAGATTTTAATATAGTTATCTAAAGACTACTAGTTTTGGACAGTTAACTACATAATATAATTTACATGGGTAGTCATTTTACACGCTGCTTAATTTCAGTTTAGGCCAAGTTTCATTATCTGTGTTGTTGCTGTGATGCAACAAATATTATTTAATATAAATAAATATATATATATATTAGTATGTGTTTTCTTTCTTTGTTGAATCTTGTTCAGTATGATATGGTTAGATATCTTTCCATCCTCTTAAATTAAATGCAAGGCAAATACCTTTATTGTTCTGTTTGATTTGTCCACCACTTTTTTTAGGTCTTTGGCTTGTTGTTCTGCAATAGTTTTTAATATTGCTA
This sequence comes from Aquarana catesbeiana, assembly GCF_042186555.1. Lineage (NCBI taxonomy): Eukaryota > Metazoa > Chordata > Amphibia > Anura > Ranidae > Aquarana > Aquarana catesbeiana. Next base: position 375,394,733 of record NC_133327.1, read on the forward strand.
CATTTAATTACCCAACCTGATGACTGTTAGATTGGTATCTTGTGTGAATCTTTCCCTGGGAATCTGTATTCAGAAGGAAAACACAAAAACTGTAAGGTAATCCTGATGTAAAATGACCTGTGGTTCAAAGAGAGTTTATTTTTATCTCCCAACATCATATTTTTTCTTTATTCTAAAGCTCCATCCAACATAAAATTTGGAGATCAGTATTACCCAACATTTTCACACTGAATCATCCAGCTCCAGTCCAGTGACTGATTCCTAATAGAAGTAAATGGACTGTGAAATCAGTCTGAATAATTTCCTGAATAATCATATAGTATGGGTAGCTGGGCAATGGGATTCTGGAATCTGCAAAGCAGTAGACATGTGTGATTCAGTTTGTTCAGAAAAGTTTCAAGTACAAAAAAAACATTTTTGGAGATGTATCTGAATTTCCAAATTGACATACAGTAGTAGCGAATCCTAATGAATCCAAAAACGTTCAGATCCATTCAGATCCATTTAAAAGTTGGTTGTTAAGGAGCGTCACAGCGTCCTTAACAACCAAGACTCATTTGCTGTTAGTGGGATTCCCCGCTGTCAGCAGAATGTAAACAAAACAAATGGTGGTTACAAATTCTTTTAGAAAACAGCATGGCCCCCAGTCAATACCAGGCCCTTCGGGTTTTGTATGGATTTTGATGGGAATTCCACGCCAAAGGGGGTTCCCATCAAATGAATTTGAAATAAGTGGAACTCCATGCCAAAATAAAAAAATGGCGTGGTCTACCCCCCAAAATAAGACCCTTATCTAGGCATGTATCGTGGCAGGCCAGGAAAGAGAGGGATGAGTGGGCAGCTCCCTCTGCCTGAACCATACCAGGCCACATTCTCAAAATGGGGGGTGGTTCTTTGGGGAAGGGAGCTCCCCCCCAAAGCACCTTGTCCCCATGTTGATGAGAACAAGGACCTCTTTCCCACAACCCTGACCCGGTGAGTTTGGGGTATGGGAGTGACTTATCACAATCTGGAAGCCCCCTTTAACAAGAGGGCCCCCAGATCCTGCCCCCCCCCCATTTTTGACAAGTCACAGGTGATTACTCCTGAAAATCAAAAATATGAAATAGTGAAGTCCAAATAGTAACGTAGTCCATACAATTTTAATTTAGACTTCATTATTTCAAAATGTTGAGTTTTCACAAGTGATCACCCTATTTTCACATGTTTTCTCCAAGTTGGACTTAGGCTTCAAGTAATAAATAGGTTGTAGGAGTTCCCTGTAAATATTTTATGGCCTAATATTCAATATTGGCTAAATCGCAAATATAATCTCAACGCTGAACATACTGTAACTTCCTAATACTTTTGCTAAACCACAGGTAAACTAATAATACTACATTATGAAGAAAATAATATATTTACAAACCGATAAATACTATCACACAATATTAATGTAGATGACACTGACACTATCAGGAATAATATACAACTATTAAATTATCCATTTGCACCTGTTTTTCTATCAACTCTACTATACATTGTAATTTGTTTACCAGCTCTTCAGGAAGTGGTACCAACTTACATATCCATGGAGCACATAATCCCCTTCCACATTCCTTCCACATTTATCTCTATTGGTAGTCATAGTGTGAAAAAGAGAGAAGCTTCCATTTTTAAGGCTCTCTTATTGAAGTACCAGACCAGTATTGAAAACCATTTGCTCCTAAGTCAGCATGCCAGGGGGCCGAATTTTCACTCAAGGCATTAATATATAAGCCCATATCCCTGACTTGCTAGTATATGCTGTTCTTTTATTATATATGTAAATGAATGTAATTAAAATAATAATGGATGGTGGGGGGTGTGTCCTAATAGATACGGCACCTCATCCCAATTGAAAGAATTCTCAAGATGGAAAAAATGGGGGGAGGGATTATTACGGTGCCACCAATAAGATAGAACAATTTTGTTATAAAATCATCTTATTTATTTTATTTTGTAAATAATAATGATCATCTTCACAGGTTCTGAGATTGACTGGGCAACTCTTTTATGAAAAAGACAATAAATCTAACTACCTATTGGCAAAGATATTAAATGAGAAAAAAATACACACTAGGTTATTCAGGTTATATTTGGCTATACAGTGACTCTCACACATTCAAACTGGACATCTGGGACTCCTTAGAATTAGTGACTGACTATACCCAAACTTCATCCCATCAGTTTCTCAACTTTAATAAAATGTGTACTAGCGCTACTACCTAAACTCTCATATTATGCACTTATATTAAAATTAAAAATATTAAAGAGAAAACATGTGCAAAATTTTGTGATCCAAATTAAACTCATGTCCAAATTAAAATTTTATGGACTAGTTTACCATTTGGACTTCACTATTTATTTATTTTGATTTTTTCACGAGTGATCACATTATTTTGCATGTTTCCCTATAATAATTTTTTTTTTTGTTTAATAAGTGCATTATATGAGAGTTTAGGGGAGTAGCGCTGGGGTGGAGATTATTAGATTTCAGAACACGGGGTATTTTATTTTTCCAGCTCCTGTATTCGTTTATTGGGGAAGCTCCTTATTCAGATAATACAGGGCTTATAATATTTTCACAGTATTTCAACTTTAAACACCCCTAAATGAAAGGATGTACTACTGTCCAAATTCTATTAAGTCTCTTATTTCCACAAAATCATCAGACCTAAACGGTTTCACAACCCTTTATTTAAAAAATATAAAGAATATGAATAATATATTTTCAACTGACAACTAGTATATATAGTCTTTTTAAACCTGGTTATGAATCAGGAGAGTTTTCTCATGAGATTTGGTAGACAATTGAAATTATACCAAAACTGCATAGGGAATAGGGAGATGATACAATGTACCAATGATCATGAAATATCTTTAATTATCTCTAAGCAAAAAAAAAAAAGAAAAAAGAAAACTACCAAGGAGACTTAACCTCATTTTGACCAGATAAAATCTGTCGAATGCTTAACCCTATAGCTAACACAAGTGCACATGAAGCAACTTCTATGTTCTTCTAAATGGACACATCCCAATGCTACAACATTTAACCACTTAAGGACTGTAAGGATTTGCCCCTTTAATGACCAGGCCATTTTTTGCGATATGGCACTGCGTTGTTTTAACTGACAATTGCGCGGTCATGCAACATTGTACCCAAACAAAATTGATGTCTTTTTTTTTTTTCCCACAAATAGAGCTTTCTTTTGGTGGTACAGTATTTGATCACCTCTGCGTTTTTCATTTTTTGCGCAACAAACAAAAATAGCGACGATTTTGAAAAAAAAAAACAATACTTTTTTTCTTTTTGCTATAATAAATATAAAAAAATATATAAAAAAAAAAATAAAAATAAACACATTTCTTCATCAGTTTAGGCCAATATGTATTCTGCATATTTTTGGTAAAAAAATCTCAATAAGCATTTTTATCATTTTTTTTTACTAGTAATGGCAGCGATCTATGATTTTTAGCGTGACTGCGACATTCAGATTGGACACTTTTGACACATTTTTGGGACCATTGACATTTATACAGTGATCAGTGCTATAAAAATGCACTGATTACTGTGTAAATGTCACTGGAAGGGAAGGGGTTAACACTAAGGGTGATCAAGGGTTTAAATGTGTTCCCTGGGAGGTGTTTCTGTGGGGGATGGGACTGACTGGAGAAGGAGAGAGATCGCTGTTCCTAATCACTAGGTGCAGCAGATCTGTCTCTCCCCCCTCAGAACAGGGATCTGTCTGTTTAAATTGACAGATCCCCACTCTGGCTCTCTGTGGAGCGATTGCGGGTGGCTGGCAGACATTGTGGCTGCCGGCCACACGCATAGACTCTGGCGTTGTGCCCAGGAGGAGCGCACGCCCCCCTCGGGCTCTTAAAGCGGCCGACGTACAATGACGTTGATTTGCCCAGGAGAGCCAACCGGTCCTCCCTATGCCAAATAATTTACATTTTTCTCTAAGCTTTTAAAAATAAAGGTCCTTTCACACATGCAGACCTGAACAGATGTTCCATATAGCTCTATGGAGTTACAGATGTCAACAGTGACATGTCTGCTGACATCCGATCCGCTCTGCTCCGATCCTCTAAATCCAGACAGATGGAAACCCTATTTTCCATCCGTCTGGCGGATCAGATCAGATGAAAATGGACAGATGGATCCGTTTTCATCCGATCCCCTATAGAGGAGAGCAGGGCTCCTGACAGGTCCATCTCTGCACAATGTGCAGAGATGGACCTGTCATCCACTGGCTCAGTGGGGATCAGCAGATAGATCCCTGCTGAGCACACCGAGCCTGTGAAAATGGACATGCAAGTGTGAAAGAGCCCTAACAAGTCAGTCTTATCATATTCAAATGTTTGAGGAGGTCTGTAAGCCCCAATGTATAAATATGATTATTATACTGCCAGACTAGCACAAATCATGAAATTGAATGAACTATTGCCCTTTGCAATTCTTTTGGTTGGAATAAGGTAGTATTGTCCTTCCTTTCCAATTTCCACTTCTTTTTGGTATCCATCCACTCTCAATGTATAGGAGATATCTGTACCTATATAAGCTGATCCTACTATCTGAGGAGAAAATTCAGTCTGAACTATGAGTTAAGCAGACAGAATACCTTGCTGGAGCTTATCACAGCCTTTATTTGATTGACCAGAAGGAACCAGCGTATCATCAAGCTTATAGTCAAATATATGTCAATAGTCATTGTAAAGAGGAAAGGATCGCTGCTACTTCCAGAGCTAGTAATTGTAAACCTTTCCTCTCTACATTTACTAGCCCACTGGAATGGTACCAGGATAAGCCTGCACCCCATGCTCTGAGACACAGGAATATTTTTTACCTCTACTTTGAGTGGCGCCAAAAGCAATACAACAGGTCTCAATATGTAGTCAAATATAAATCAGCAAAGACTCATTGTCAGATATTTCCAAATAAAACAGTTTGTATCTAGCCTGGAAGCCCTCCAATCAAGACTTAAAGTGGAGTTCCACCCAAAACTAAAACAACCGCATATCATTTTTTTGTGGGGGGGAGCGGATACCCTCTTTTTAGAGGCATCCAGCTCCCACTTCCTCCCGGGGCTCCGTGGCACCGGAAGTAATTTCACCTCTCCTCCTTCCCTCCCTGCAATCTTCTGGGACATGTCACAGGTCCCAGAAGATTGCCCGGGCATTCTTGTGAAGCCACAGCCGGGCACCCACAGTAACAATGCCAGAGCGGGGCTTCCTGCGCCTGCATTGCTAGACAGTGGGACAGGTGAGTGTCCGATTATTAAAAGTCAGCAGCTACACTTTTTGTAGCTGCTGACTTTTAATTTTTTTTCGCTTTAACATATCTTCAAGGTTGAATGGGTTTGATTGATGGAGTGTTTTATCCACTTTAATCCAGACCTTTCTACTATTATAACCTTCAGATCTTTACTCTGGGTATGTTGCCTAAAAGGTAACTCCACTTTTGTGGGGGAAAAAAATGGAAAATAAAGGTAAAACAATATAGCATATACAATTGCGACTCAAATCATATTATAATTGAATGTTATTAAACATTACCTTTCCTTTTCAATCTGAAGCCGCTGTAATTTTCTGAAAATGCAATGTAATATGGCTACCTGGGGACATGTTATACTTTCATGCTCTGTGCAGTGGTTTTGCACAGAGCAGCCCGGATCCTCCTCTTCTCGGTTCCCACACTGGCCCTCCTAACCCCTCCCTTCTGCCGGGTGCCCCCACAGAATGTGTACAGAAAGTCCCCCAGAAACATAATTTCTTGCTTCTGTGATTGGCTCACTGATTTTCCCAGAAGTCTTCCCTAAGATACACGTCAGATTTCTGGCATCCCCTGGAATAAAAATGTCATTTTTTTGTGAGATACTTTCAATAGGAACACCTCTACGGGGTGCAGGCACAGCAGCTTTCCTCATTAGTGCCCTGCAGCTGCACAGCTGATTGATAATTATGAAACCACTCCCATTAGATTCAGTTTCCCACAGGGGCACAGATAAACACACATGAATTTCTTCAGAATAACAAAAGGTAGGAATCTGCAACAAAGTTTGTTAAAATCCTTGCAATGTACATAGATCACCCAGAGGGGAATGTTTTTTTTTCTCAGAGAAAGTGGAGTTTTGCTTTAAACTTCTCCGTATGGCAAATAATAGCCCTGTCTAAATCTCTATTTAGGCCATATTCCAGAACAGACCTAAAGACATTCCCCACATGTAAAATGAAATTTAGAAATTAATACATTCTTTAAGTTTTTTACACTTGATAGTAGGCTTCCCACTTCAGTCTTACGGAACGGCAAAGTTAGCTGTTTTGTAAAAGAAACTGTTTCCATTTATTTGTAAAAAAAAAAAAAAAAAAAGTCTGTACATTTGTTTTCTGTAAATGTATTTAATATCTGTTTATACATAAACAAAATTGTGATTTTGAAAATTTCTAGTAAGCTGGCGGTTGTGCACAGTGATTTTTTGGTGCCTGTTGTTTATCAGGAAAGCTTTTTGACATTGTTATGTCCCTTTGTTTGAGGTTTGTATGGATTTGTCATATATACTGTAGCTAGAGATTTAGGTTGGAAATGTACTTATTATTTGGTTGTTTGTTTAAGCATAGTCATTAAGGTCTTAACACTAAACTCTAGGCAGATACAAAAGACACAAATTATTTCAGCTCTCTAACCATTAATTCATAATTAATTATTATTATTATTATTATTATTATTTTTATGCAAACCGTGCAGATACCTGAATATGATCTGGTATCAGCCTCTTGCAGTCTTTGTACATCAAGGCTGCAGAGTGAGAGTAAAAAGCAGCACAAGAAATGAAATCAGTCATTTACCGAAAGAAGCATACTGATAAAAAGAGGAAGCAGATGAGCTCATCAGTGTTCTGCTTCTCCTTTCACTTTCAAATAACAGGCTTGGGCAGGTCCCCTGAGGACCTAGGCTCAGAGGAAGTAACTTGAATGAAGCTGGCCATCAGATTGAGAATGTCTTGCAGCAGAAAAAGTAGTGTGTGTGTGTGTGTGTGGGGGGGGGGGGGGATTTGGACTGCAGATGAATATTGTAGACAGTTTTGTTATTTTATCTTTTAATGGACTATTTTTGGCTGTAGTTCTGCTTTAGCAACTAAACTGCAAAACATTTACACATCTTGCTAAATATTGCCTATTTTATCATCTAGGTATAATATTTATCATCTTTGGTTAAGATGAACACTAATAGGTGTTGCTGTTGTGAAATAAAGATTTCCAGATTCTTCCTTGCAGAAATGTATTTGGTATTTCTGCTTGGCCTGAAGAGCTCTAATATTTTATTAGAATCATCCATGTGTGTCTCAGTAACCTTGTCTGATCAGTTAAGATTGTGATAAATGAACTGAGCACAGGAACTGATCTAATGTTTGGCTTCCACTGAAAGGGTTCACATTTTGAACTTCATTCACACAGTGTGTTTCCTGTTTATCTAGCTGCATTAAATGACTGAAAGTATTGTAAGATACAAAATGTAGACTTCTATCCTAAAAATCACTCCTTTTTATTAAAACACATACATTAAACTGATATCAAATATATGACCTACACTGTGTAGGATAACAGGATAAATACTGTAAATGCACCTGTCTGAGGAGATGGTGCAACGTAATTATTTACTGTGTTATACATATAATTATATAGCTTTTGTAAAGGACTCTGGTTCTTTGCTCTAAATCTAAGCTACCATCCGAATAGAGTATAGGGGGTATGAGAGATGTCAGTAACAGACTAAGTATTTTGGCATCTGTTGCTCAGAGGTAAATGTAGGTTATGTAAGCCAATGGTCATCAACCCTGTCCTCAGGACCCACTAACAGGCCAGGTTTGCAAGATAAATGAAACACATCACATGTGATATCATTTGCTGCTCAGTGATTGCAGTCTTCTAGTCTGCATCTCCCCAAGGTAATACATAAAACCTGGCCTGTTAGTGGGCCCTGAGGAGAGGGTTGATGACCACTGATGTAAGCAGTGTCAGATGAGCTATGCAAGGTTGACATATAAACACAAAATTAAAGCAGGATAAGAGACTAAGGCCCCTTTCACACATGTGGACTGTTCGTCCATTTTTCATCCATCCGTTGATGGATGAAAAATGGACATCAATGCATCTCTATGGAAAAACAGATCTAAATTAATGACCATATATTTACATCCGCTTCTGTCAACATCATTTTTTTGGAACGTACCAAACCCTTATTTTTCTTCCGTTAAAAAAAAATGGATTGGACAAAAACAGATGTAAACCATCAAATGGTGCATTTTTGCATGAACAAAGTGGTTAGGGACTCTAGCTGGAGTTTAAAAAAACTGATATAAAAATGGATCAAGAACTGCGATGACAAACCAATGAAAAACTGATGTAAATTTCATCCATTTTTTTCTTTGAAATAAACATGACTGACCTGATAAAATGAATGGTCTGCATGTGTGAAAGGGGCCTAAGCCATCCTTATGCAGAACGTTTTTGTATTTGTGTATCCACACATTCAAAACTTGCTGCACATACTGTACAGGGCAAGCTTTAGAAACCTTTAACCACTTCACCCTCGGAAGATTTGGTTGTTCAATGACTGGGCCATTTTTTGCGATACGGCACTGCGTTGCTTTAACTGACAATTGCGTGGTCGTGCCACATTGTACCCAAACAAAATTGACGTCTTTTTTTTCCCCACAAATAGAGCTTTCTTTTGGTGGTATTTGATCATCTCTGTAGTTTTTATTTTTTGCGCTATAAACAAAAAAAGACCGACAACTTTGAAAAAAAACACAATATTTTGTACTTTTTGCTATAATAAATATCCCCAATTTTCTTTTAAAAAAGCTAAATTTTTCCTCAGTTTAGGCCGATATGTATTCTTCAACATATTGCAATTTTTATTACCAAAAATAAGCATATATTGATTGGTTTGCGCAAAAGTTATAGCAACTACAAAATAGGGGAAAGATTTATGGCATTTTTATTTATTTATTTTTTACTAGTAATGGCGATGATCAGCGATTTTTATTGGCACTGCGACATGGTGGACAGATCGGACACTTTTAGTACATTTTTGGGATCATTGGCATTTATACAGCGATCAGTGCTATAAAAATGCACTGATTACTGTGTAAATGTCACTGGCAGGGAAGGGGTTAACAGTAGGGGGCGATCAAGGGGTTAATTGTGTGTCCTAGGGAGTGATTCTAACTGTGGGGGGGATGGGACTGCCTGATTGAGGAGACCGATCGTTGTTCATACTTAGTATGAACATCAGATCGCTCTCCTCACCCCTGACAGCGTGGAGATCTGTCTATTTACATTGATAGATCTCCTTTCTGTATCTGTGTGGAGCGATCACGGGTGACCGGTGGTCATCGCGACCAATGGAGCAAAAGAAGAAGAAGAAGAAGAAGACTTTGTCGGACATTTTTATTTTTTTATTTTTTAATAAAGGACTTGTCCCAAGCTGTGTCATGTAATTTTTACCATTTTCACACTTTTTTTGTGAAATGGTAGGGGTACATTTGTACCCCATTCCCATTTCACACAGGGGGAGGCCGGAATCTGGGGGCTTCCAGATTTTGATAAGCCCCCCCGCCCGCAGACCCCCACAACCACCAGGGAAGGGTTGTGGGGATGAGGCCCTTGTCCCCATCAACATGGGCACAATGTGCTTTGGGGGGCTACCCCAAAGCACCCTCCCCATGTTGAGAGCATGTGGCCTGGTATGGTTCAGGAGGGGGGGTGCTCTCTCATCCCCCCCTCTTTTCCTGCAGCCTTTCAGGTTGCGTGCTCGGATAAGGGTCTGGTATGGATTTTGAGGGGGACCATGTTTTTTCATTTTGGCACAGGGTTCCCCTTAATATCCATACCAGACCTGAAGGGCCTGGTATGGAATTTGGGGGGACCCCACACAATTTAAAAAAAAAAATTTGGTTTGGGGTTCTCCTTAATATTCATAACAGACCCAAATGGCCTGGTAATGGACTGTGGGGGGAATCCCATGCCGTTTTTTTCAATGACTTTCATGTGTATTGCCGGGGCCAACAATTCATTATAGCCGCGAGTACTTTTAAATGACTTTTTTCCTTTAGAAATGTCATTTTGTGCAGGGACTGTTGTAAATATGGGAAACATGCGCCACTTTACAGGCATACTATAGACACCCCCCAGGTATGAAATTTAAAGGAATATTTCACTTTTATTGTTTCACTTTAAGCATTATTAAAATCACTGCTCCCAAAAAAACGTCCATTTTTAAAACTTTTTTATGCATTGATATATATCCCCTGGGGAAGGACCCAGGTCCCCAAACACTTTTTATGACAACACCATGCATATAAGCCTTTAAAATTAGCACTTTTGATTATTCATGTTCATGTCCCATTGACTTTAACAGTGTTCATGTGTTCGAACAAATTTTTTGCCTATTCACATGTTCTGCTGCGAACCGAACCGGGGGGTGTTCGGCTCATCCCTAGTCATTACTATTATTCAGGAGCTAATATCTCTTTAGTTAGAATGCAAGCTGTATAATGTAGTCAGGTTACCAGAACAAATAACGCACTTCCGGTTTACGCTAACCATTGATGCAATTTCCGCCTCCGTGGAACGCACTCCATTCAGCGGCAGACTCAGATGTTCTTACTGATGCCTGTTTTTTGCCAGTGATCCTGTAAGTGGCGCCTAGCTTGCGCTTTTATATTTTATAAAGTGCATGTACAAAATGATTTAGCGTAAAACCACAAATAAGCAATTAGTGAAATAATCACAATATGATCATGAATGAGTGCATCAAAAAATTTAAATAAAAGATTCCTTTTTTTTATATTTTTTGATGCACTCATTCATGATCATATTGTGATTATTTCACTGATTGCTTATCTATGGTTTTGCGCAAAATCATTTTGTACATGCACTTTATATATTGGTTGATTTGTGAACACCACTAGATTTTGTAGCATATCCTTATTTTGTTATTTTTTAGTAGCGCAGAGGTCTTTTTATCGTATTATTCCTTTTATATTTTATGCTAGCGGTATTTCACTAGGAGCTCTCTCTTTGTTTCCCCATCTATGGCGTGTGGTGTATCCTTTCAGTCATAAAGCCACCCCTCTGGAGAAGCCTTTGAGCAATCATCTTACATACCTCAGATCAATAGATCACAGCCAATTTGACCCCTAGACTGTAAAGCTGAGGGTCCATTGTTTCTGGTAAATGGGGTCACCAAAGGGGGAGTATTGGCACCTCACACATTTTTCAAGTTTGGAGCACCGTTGCACTTTATTCTATCAACATATGAGCACCAAGCACTTTAATGATTTGTATAGATTTGCTTATAATATAATATATATTTTTGCTTGCATATTGATTTCTGTAGCACAAGTGTACTGATTTATATGGCATCAATCACTATATCATTGAATTGTTTATATTTTTACATTCTACCAGCTCTGTTTCTTATTTTTCTTTCACTGATTAAGCTTATAGCACCTTTGCACAGCTGCTGCAGTTTTGCAGCTATTATTGGAGCAGCTTAGCGTGAGTAAATGTAGTCTGAATGAAACTCTGATGCCCCATACACACGGTCAAATTTTCAGACCGAAAATGTTCGATGGGAGCTTGTTGTCGAAAATTCCAACCGTGTGTAGGCTCCATCGGTCATTTTCCATCGGAATTTCCATCACACAAAATTTGAGATCTGGATCTAAAATTTTCCGACAACAAAATCCGATGTCGTAAATTCTGATCATGTGTGCACAATTCCGACGCACAAAGTTCCACGCATGCTCGGAATCGAGCAGAAGAGCCGCACTGGCTATTGAGCTTAATTTTTCTCGGCTCGTCGTACGTTTTGTATGTCACTGTGTTCTTGATGTTCGGAATTTCCGACAAGATTTGTGTGACTGTGTGTATGCAAGACAGGTTTGAGCCAACATCCGTCGGAAAAAATCCATGGATTTTGTTGTCGTAATGTCCAAATGTGTATACGGGGCATAACGCCTTTTTTCCTCTTCCCGCCTTCTCACTCTTGTCCATCTTTCTATCTTTCCTATGTCAATATCAAACTTTTTCCAGAAGTTAAAGAGAAAAAATTAGATATGTTCATCTGACACATTTTTAGTTAAACTCCTGCCTCAACTAAGTGCTTAACAATCCTGTGAAGAAAATGACCTCACACTTGGGCGTTCAGTGCCTTGAAAAAGCATTCATACCCCTTGAAATTTTTCAATTTTTTTCATATTACAACCAAAGACGTAAATATTTTTTATTGGAATTTTATGTGACAGACCAACACAAAGTGGCACATAATTGTGAAGTGGAAGGAAAATGATTAATTGTTTTCAAAATTATTTACAAATAAATATCTGAAAAGTGTGGTGTGCATTTGTATTCAGCCCCGCTAACTAAAAATCTAGTGTAACTAATTGCCTTCAGAAGTCACCTAATTAGTAAAAAGAGTCCACCTGTGTGTAATTTAATCTCAGTATATTTACAGCTGTTCTGTGAAGCCCTCATAGGTTTGTTAGAGAACCTTAGTGAACAAAAAACATCAAGAAGGCCAAGGAACACATCAGACAGGTCAGGGATAAAGTTGTGGAGCAGTTTAAAGCAGGGTTAGGTTATAAAAAAATATCCCAAGCTTTGAACATCCCACAGAGCACTGTTCAATCCATCATCTCCCGAAAATGGAAAGAGTATGGCACAACTGCAAACCTACCAAGACATGTCCGTCCACCTAAACTGACAGGCCGGGCAGGGAGAGCATTATTCAGAGAAGCAGCCAAGAGGCCCATGGTAACTCTGGAGGAGCTGCAGAGATCCACAGCTCAGGTGGGAGAATCTTTCCACAGGACAACTATTAGTCGTGCACTCCACAAATCTGGCCTTTATGGAAGAGTGGCAAGAAGAAAGCCATTGTTGAAAGACTGCCATAAGAAGTCCTGTTTACAGTTTGCAAGTAGCTATGTGGGGGACTAGGGATGGGGGAACGGTTTGGCCCGAGCATAAGTTTGGGCCGAACTTTCGCTGTTCGGGCGTTCAGCGAACAGCCAAACAAACGGGTCATTTGACCATTTGTTTCGGCCCACCGAATCAACCACAATGTATTGCGGCACTGAACAGTGCATTGCAAGCACTGATTGGCTGAAGCAGTGAAAGCTTAGTTTAGTGTCAGTCTAGGGATAGTGTGAGAGTAGTGAGGAGGACCATCATTCAGCTTTGTATAGTGTGCAGCTAGAGTAGAGACAGCTTAGACCACTTCACTGTAGTGTAGTGAGACCATGTCATTCATACATGCATTAGTGTAGAGTAGGGAAGGCTTATATAGTTTCAGTGTAGTGTAGTGAGACCATGTCAGTAATCTTGACATTAGTGTATAGCTAGAGTAGGGACAGTTCAGACAGCGTCAGTGTAGTGACGGTTGAACACCGTCTATTTGATTGCGTTACTGCCAGTATAACGCCATTTACTTCTGTGTGCATTTCTGCCAGTTTAACGCCATTTACTTCTGTGTGCGTTACTGCCAGTTTAATGCCATATAGTTATGTGTGCGTTACTGCCAGTTTAACACCATATAGATCCGAGTGCGTTACTGCCAGTTTAACGCCATATAGTTTTGTGCATTACTGCCAGTTTAACGCCATATAGTTCTGTGTGCGTTACTGCCAGTTTAACGTCATATAGTTCTGTGTGCATTACTGCCAGTTTAACGCCATATAGTTCTGTGTGCGTTACTGCCAGTTTAATGCCATATAGTTATGTGTGCGTTACTGCCAGTTTAACACCATATAGATCCGAGTGCGTTACTGCCAGTTTAACGCCATATAGTTTTGTGCATTACTGCCAGTTTAACGCCATATAGTTCTGTGTGCGTTACTGCCAGTTTAACGTCATATAGTTCTGTGTGCATTACTGCCAGTTTAACGCCATATAGTTCTGTGTGCGTTACTGCCAGTTTAACGCCATATAGTTCTGTGTGCGTTACTGCCAGTTTAACGCCATATAGATCTGTGTGCGTTTCTGCCAGTTTAACGCCATATTGTTTTGTGTGCGTTACTGCCAATTTAATGCCATATAGTTCTGTGTGCGTTACTGCCAGTTTAACGCCATATAGTTTTGTGCATTACTGCCAGTTTAATGCCATATAGTTTTGTGCGTTACTGCCAGTTTAACGCCATTTACTTCTGTTTGCGTTACTGCCAGTTTAACGCCATATAGTTTTGCGTGTTTGACTGCCATTTTAACGCCATATAGTTATGTGTGCATTACTGCCAGTTTAACGTCATATCGTTTTGTGTGCATTACTGCCAGTTTAACTCCATATAGTTTTGCGTGTGTTACTTCCAGTTTAACTCCATATAGTTCTGTGTGCGATACTGCCAGTTTAACACCATATTCTTTCATGTGCGTTACTGCCAGTTTAACGCCATATAGTTTTGCGTGTGTTACTGCCAGTTTAATGCCATATAGTTCTGTGTGTGTTATTGCCAGTTTAACACCATATCGTTTTGTGTGCGTTACTGCCAGTGTAACGCCATATCATTCTGTGTGTGTGTTACTGCCAGTTTAACGCCATATAGCTCTGTGTGTTACTGCCAGTTTAACGCCATATAGTTCTATGCATCACTGTACATTTGCTGTACATTATATTGCAGTATATTATAGTGTATCCATGGAGTGTGTCTGTGTACTGTGAGTACTCAAATAAAGTTCACCAAACACCTCTTTACATTGATTAAAGTGCATCTATTTACAGATTTCAACTTCTTCTTTACATTTGCTTATAAGCACCGCCCCTTCCCTCCCAATATTGTCTGGGAGGTCAACAAGGAGAGGCAGATGTTTCCTTAGCACTGTAAGGGTGCCAGCAACAAATGTGTCCACAGGCAAAGGTGGACGTGGTGGTCAGTCTTCAGGCAGGGCATCATTTCCTCTGTTTAGTGAGTTTGCCCATGCTATCCAGCCACAGCATGCAGAGGAGGTGGTGGACTGGCTTACTAAACCTTCCTCATCCTCCACATCCTCTGTCATGCAAGTAGAGACAAGTGTGCAGTCCCCTGCAATTGGCAGATACGATAAACCTGCCTCCTTGTCCACATCTATTCTTGTCATAGCCCCAACATCAGCCATTGAGGAGTCAGCTGAGTTATTTGACCACAGCATCAGCCACTTGCACCTTGATGATGCCCAGCCATTACTGGATTCAGTTGTTGGTTCTGAGGTTGAGGATGACAGGAACATGAGCCTAGGGAGAGAGAGGAACACTGGTAAACAAATTGGCACTCATGTTCCCCAAGCCGCAGCGTATTGCCAAGTTGTTTCCAGTGGTAATGATGAAGATGGAGGAGATGGAGATGATGATGATGATGATGAGGTCACTGATGCCACTTGGGTGCCAGATAGAGCAGAGGAGGAAACTGAAGGTGAGGCGGCACAACCCCAAGGAGGCCGACATCAAGAAAGAGTAGAGAGCAGCCACCGTATTCCATTACATTATGCAACTGTTATTTCCCGGCCCACTCCCCAAAGCTCAGCTGTCTGGGCCTTTTTCAGCACATCTGCAGCAGATCACACTGTTACTATCTGCAAACTGTGTCTCAGGCACATCAAACTTGGCAAAAACACCAACCATTTAGGTACCACATGCTTAACAAGGCATTTAACGTCCAACCACTCATCCCGTTGGCAAGAGCACCTAAAAGCCGCACAAAAGAGGCTCAAATCTGTCCCTCCTCCTTAACCACTTCAGTCTGCCCCTGAGATACCGAGTCATTACCTTTCATTAGCCTCCACTGACAGGGATGATGGTATAGCACAGGGTGTCTCAGGTCCTAGCAGCACACCGCCAGCTGTAGCCGGCAAATTTCTCTGCCCCGTCTGCTGCAGCGGAAAAAAAATACAGCCCCTGCCACCCACGTGCCCAGCGTCTGAACGCAAGCTTGTCAAAGCTGTTGGCTCTCCAACTTCTGCCTTTCAGCCTGTGGATTCTGTCCCCTTCCGTGAATTTGCACAATGTGCTATACCACAATGGCAGCTTCTCAGTCGCTACTACTTTTCATGTAAGGCCATTCCTTCTCTCTACCATCATATGGAAGGGAATGTTCTGGCATCATTGGGCAAGATAGTCAGGCATAAAATCCACCTTACTGCTGACACGTGGTTCAGCAAGCATGGGCAGGGATAATATATTATGTTCACAGCACACTGTGCAATGCTAATTGCAACTCGAAAGGATGCAGGACAGGGCTCAGTGCTTCAGCTTGTTGTGCCCCCATGTCTCCACACAGCTGGTGGTGATGATGCCAGACCTGTGAGCTCTACCCCTCCTCCTCCTCCTCAGCCACCTCCATGCCCTCCTCTGCAGAATTGTCCTATGAACATCAGGTACCCCCTAAGCATTCAAAGGGCTATTCCCAGAGTCAGGCTAAAAGGTGCCATGCAGTGCTTCAGCTGGTGTGTTTAGGGGACAGAAACCACTCCGGAGCAGAGATTCTTGCAGCTCTGCAGGGACAGGCCCAGAGGTGGTTCACACCATGCCAGCTGGAGCCAGGAATGGTGGTGTCCAATAATGGCTCAAACCTCCTGTCCGCCCTTAGAAAGGGAAAGTTGACACATGTGCCATGCCTGGCACATGTCCTCAATTTGGTGGTGTAGCGTTTCCTAAGTACGTACCCAGGGTTTCAAGATGTACAAAAGCAGGCCAGAAGAGTCTGTAGCCATTTCAGGTGGTCATACACAGCCAGTGCTCGGTTGGCTGAAATTCAGTGGGAATTCCACCTGGCTGTAAACTGCCTGATTTGTGACATGCCCACCAGGTGGAACTCAACTTTGGGAATGCTGTAGCGACTATACATGCTACAGAGGGCTGTCAATGATTACCTGTACCAGAACGGCACAAGGACAGGCTCAGGCCACCTCAGATTTCTTTCCCCAAGCGAATGGCTGATCATTAAGGATGCATGCACTGTATTGTCACCATTTGAGGAGGCCACAAGGATGGTGAGCAGGAACAGTGCATGCATCAGTGACATAATCCCTGTTGTGTTCCTGCTGGAGCAAACTCTGCGTGGCATTATGGACAGGGCACTGGAGGCAGAGCAGCAGGAGGAAGAGGAGGACTTCCTTTCCTCTCCAGGCCCACTTTATACAGACACCATCATTTCTATATCACAGAACACACAGGAGGAGAGAGGGGAGGAGGATGAGAAGGAGGATTCTGGCACTTTTATAGGCCTCGAAGAAGAGGAAGACCTGCATCAATCTGTAAGCAATGGTCTTCCAACCCCAGGACCTTTGGGAGGAGGAAGTTCCAGATTCTGTCATCCTGAGTGACTCCGAGGAGTCTGCTTCTCAAGCCTCGTCAAATTTGAGGTGCATGGGCAACCTCATGCTTCAAAGCCTGCAAAAGGACCCAAGAATACGTGGCATAAAGGAGAAGGATGATTACTGGTTTTCCAGCCTCCTTGACCACCGTTATAAAGGGAAGGTCTCAGAACTCATCCCATCCCCACAAACACTGCAGAAGATAAAAATCTCTTGAGGACACGTTAAAGAGGATTTTATTGAACGTTTTTCCTGACTCCAGTAGGTTACAGTGGAAAACGTAGTTTTGAGTTTTCTATTGGTCAAGAGAGGAGTGTTGGAGAAGGTGTCTGCCTAAGTGAGGCATTTTGAAATTTTTTTAGTGCTCGCCGCCCTGGGCTGTAAGCTTCCACATCCCATCGGCAGCGTCTGCATCACATGGTGGACGATTACCTCGGGGGCCAAAACAGAGATGGAGAGATTTCCAGCTGGCGATCAACTGACTTACTGGGTCATTATTATATTATATTATTATACGTGATTTATATAGCACCAACAGTTTACGCAGCACTTTACAATGTAGAGGTGGGACAGCACAATTACAATACAGTTCAATACAGAAGTGACAGGAGGGCCCTGCTCATAGAGCTTACATTCTAAAGGGAGTTGGAAGTGGTACAAAAGGTAATAGATGCAGGGAATGATTTTATGGGGGGGTGGCTCGGGGACAGTTTTTAGGTGGGTATGGGATAGGCTTCCCTGAGAATAGTTATGAAAATAGACCACTGGCCAGAACTTGCCCAGTATGCTATTGAGCTGTTGGGCTGTCCTGCATCTAGCGTACTTTCAGAACGGGCATTCAGTGCTGCAGGAGGTTTTGTTACAGATGATCAGAGAACGCATCTGTCCACAGACTCCGTGGACCATTTGACGTTTATAAAAATGAATCAGTCCTGGATTACCAGCTATGAAGCCCCTGATGCTGATGTCATTGATTAAGTCTTTTTGGGATGTGGAATATCTGCAGGACTTTGAGGCTGTCTAGCTTTGAGGGTGTTCAGTCATTTCAACTGGAAGAATGTTTTTGGTATAGGTTTCATGGGCACAATTAACACCTATAGACCAATTTTTCAGCACCTGTTTGACAGGTGCATATCATTGCAATTTTTTACAGCAAGGCCAATTCTTGCTTTCATCAAGAGTACCTCTATAGGGTTATGGTGGGAAGGCACCACCGACACCCAAAGATCAATTTTTCAGCACCTGTTTGACAGGTGCATATCATTGCAATTTTTTACAGCAAGGCCAATTATTGCTTTCATCAAGAGTATCTCTATAGGGTTACGGTGGGAAGGCATCACTGACACCAGAAGACCAATTTTTATGCACCATTTACTTCTATCCAAAGTCAAAGTGACACCAGAATTTGTCCAAAAAATCTCTACCCTTGTTCCCAGTGCACTACATTGTGGCCTCATCATACACACCGGCTCCCCAGCTGCTGCTGAGCAAAATAAAGGCAGCTTGCAGGGAAAAATTCATTTTTTTTGGCTTTATAAATGCAATTATTGCTACAGCAGATTCTAGACATGCTACAGATCTGCCACTTTACAGGTAGACTAAGGGGACCCCCCCCCCCCAGGCACTACATTGGAAGGAATTTTTCATTTGTATGCTTTCACATTAAAAATAAAAAAATCACTGCTCATTTAAAAATGTCGTTTTTCGCAAACTTTTTTTTATTGATACATGTCCCCCAAGAGACTCGGACCTCTATAACAATTGTATGCCCAATTACGTGCATATAAGCCTTCAAAATGGGCACTTTTGACTTTTGACATTATGGTCCCATTGACTTTAATGGGGTTCGCTATTTGGGTCTGAACTTTCGCGGTGTTTCGAAAGTTCTGGTGCGAACCGAACAGGGGTCAGTTCGGCCCATCCCTATGGAGGACACAGCTGTCCTCCAACATGTGGACAAAAACATGTGGAAGAAGGTGCTCTGGTCAATTGAGACCAAATTTGAACTTTTTGGCCTAAAAAGCAAAACACTATGTGTGGCGGAGAACTAACACTGCAAATCACCCTGAACACACCATCTCCATCCTGAAACATGGCGGTGGCAGCATCATGTTGAGGGGATGATTTTATTCAGCAGGGACAGGGAAGCTGGTCAGAGTTGAAGGGAAGATGGATGGAGCCAAATACAGGACAATCTTAGAAGAAAACCTGTTAGGGTCTGCAAAAGACATGAGACTGGGGCAGAGGTTCATCTTCCAGCAGGACAATGACCCTAAACATACAGCCAGAGCTACAATGGCATGGTTTAGATCAAAGCATATTCATGTGTTAGAAAGGCCCAGTCAAAGTCCAGACCTGAATCCAACTGAGAATCTGTGGCAAGACTTGAAAATTGCTGTTTACGGACACTCTCTGTCCAATCTGACAGAGCTTGAGCTATTTTGCAAAGAAGAATGGGCACATTTTTCACTCTCTAGATGTGCAAAGCTGGTAGAGACATCCCCAAAAAGACTTGCAGCTGTAATTGCAGTGAAAGGTGATTCTACAAGGTATTGACTAAGGGGGGCTGAATACAAATGCATGCTACACTTTTCAGATATTTATTTGTAAAAAAATTTTGAAATCCATTTATTATTCTCCTTCCACTTCACAATTATGTTCCACTTTGTGTTGGTCTATCACATAAAATCCCGTTAAAATACATTTACTTTTTTGGTTGTAACATGACAAAATATGGAAAATTTCAAGGGGTATGAATACTTTTTAAAGGCACTGTATCTATTGGACGTACTCTGTCTACCTTTTTTTAATTCCATAAAACCCCACTTTTTTCTTTCTGACTTGCGGCCTCTTCTTTGCAGCCTTAACATTACATGAATTGTCGCTTAAAACCTGATAGGATGCCTAATACAGTTTGCACTGTCCCACCAATAATATGAACCACTCATGTGCACTAAAGTATATAAATTAATATTACTGGAAAAGTGCAAGTACCTGTAGTTCTTACAAGCTTCTCAATACATTGATTGCTAGAAATCTGCATCCAATTTGCATAGGTGTGAACCCAGCCTGAAGGTGGTTTTTATACTTCATACTATATACTGTGATGTTCATGTGTGTCTGGGCCCTTTGTGTCTGGTATGATTTTTAACAACATTGTTATTATAGTGTTTGGTGGAGCTTTTTGATTACTTTTAGTGGTGTTATTTAAAAGTCCAGTAAAATGTATACCTTTTTTATCTTGATATACCATTTGGGGTCACTTTATACCTACTTTCCCCCTACTCTTATAATACACAATGTTAAGTGCCTCCAGAAAGCAATCCCAGCATACACTCAAAAGTCTCTACCTTGGTACGAAATGGTGACCACTACTGCCCTTGGTACACCACACTCACCAAATGAAGTTGCCTCTCATTTTACTGATTGGCATATCTCACTTTGTTTACATCACTTTTGTAAGAACATCTTCCAGAAATTAAAGTTGCTTATATTTCCTTGAAAACTTCTCTTGTGTTTAAAACAGTCAGTCACAGAGCTCAGCCTACTCCTCGGTGTATACCCCGCACAGCTCTCTCTTTTTTCCAAAGGTTTTTCTCTTTTTTAAAACAGCATCAGGGTTGCTGAGGAAAGTGAACACTATACACAAGATGTATCTGCACTCTAAAGTGCTGGACTTCCTTGACTCTTATTTTATCGCTGACAAGTAATTTTAATACATTTACCCAGAGGTCTAAATAAAATAATAACTGTTGTCTTTAAACATTCTTGACATCTCATTCTTCTAGGAAGAAGTACTTCATCATATGTCCCATACATTGTGATTTTATCATTACCAGATGTGATCAATGACCATTGAAAGTATAGTTTGGTATGAAAAGAATCTGACCACTTCAGCAAATTCTAGACTTCATAAAACATTTGATTGCTCTCTGGTGTATTTACAGATCAAATGAATGTTTAGAAATGCTATAGGAAAGAAATGAGGAAACAAAGAAAAAAGAAACCCATGGTTTGTGCAGGAATTTTCTGCCTGGGTTTTGTTCGTGAACAGTGTTGTGAATCTTGCTTGAATTTGTGGCGAATCCCATTGTCCTCAAGTCTATGGGTGGACAAATTTTGTAACTCACTTTTGCCCATTTGTAGTGCTACTAAGCAAGCTATTGTCAAATGAAGGGTATGTGAAATCAGGCAATAGGGAAATGAACCAATACCAATATTAGGAATATAAAAGTTAGAAAATAAAGAATCTCAACCTACACCCCAAAACTGAACTATCAGGTCTACCTACACACACTGGGTACGAGTACCGATACTTTTTCAAATACTCGCTGATACCAATTACCGGTATCTTTAGCCTAAGAAGAGTAGGTAGAGGGGTGGTTTTGGAGGTCGGGGTTGTTAGGGAGTTGGGTGAAGCTGGGGTGAGGGAGAAAGGGAATAAAGGGGTAAGTGAGGTCAGGGTAGTTGAGGGCGTGGTGAAATAGGAATTGTGGGGTGAATTAGGGATTGTAGGGTGGGAGGGTTGGGATGGAAAAGGCTGTGATTACTGGAGGGAAGAGGTTGGGGATGGGAGGGTCATTGGGAGACATGGGGGCAGAGGTGACAGCTAGTGGAGGGAAGGAAGACACAGCACAGGGAGGGCACAGAAGGCAAGAGAGCAGAGTGCAGGGTGTTAGGGGGGCACAGTAAAGAGTGGGCAGGAGGGCATAGTACAGGGGGTTAGGAGGCCATAGTAAGGGGGGTAGGAGGGTACAGTAAGGGGGTAGGAGGGCACAGTACAGGGAATTAGAAGGGAACAGTAGGGGAGGTAGGATGTCTCAGTAAGGGAGTTAGGAGGGCCCAGTACAGGGGGTGGGAGGGCACAGTAAGGGAGGTAGGATGACACAATAAGAAAGTTAGGAGGGCACAGTACAGGGGCCACTGCTGGCAGTGCATTAGGCAGAGCTCTGTTTCCCATCCCTGCACTGTACACCGCCTGAACACAGACAGAGCTCCAGCTCCCCACATAGCACACACTGGAGCTGAAATCCCATTCTCTGCACAGTGTATAGCTGGCTACTGGTTGCAGTTCCGACCTGTGACATTCCATGGTAGGAATGGCAATTAGTTGCAGTAGATAGCTATATACATAGCTGTAAGGGAATGGGATGGGGAGGAGG